>NC_090927.1:629289285-629914285 GCF_040938575.1 Ambystoma mexicanum | reverse complement strand
GGTGTCCTGAAATGTTCGCAAATAAACAAAATGGGGGTGTTCTGAAGACGTTTCTAAGAACACTCGCGGTGTCCGGGGAATGTTCGTAGGGGTTGTATTGAGGACGCTGTCCGTATTGTTCTCTGTCAAGTTGAATGTGTTCTAAGAACTCTCACGGTGTCCTGAAATGTTCGCAAATAAACAAAATGGGGGTGTCCTGAGGACGCTGTCCGTATTGTTCTTTGTCAAGCTGAATGTGTTCTAAGAACACTCGCGGTGTCCTGAAATGTTTGCAAATAAACAAGATGGTGGTGTTCTGAAGACGCTTCTAAGAACACTCGTGGTGTCCTGAAATGTTCGCAAATAAACAAAATGGGGGTGTCCTGAGGATGCTTTCGGTATTGTTCTCTGTCAAGTTGAATGTGTTCTAAGAACACGCGCGGTGTCCTGAAATGTTCGCAAATAAACAAAATGGGGGTGTCCTGAGGACGCTGTCCGTATTGTTCTCTGTCAAGTTGAATGTGTTCTTAGAACTCTCGCGTTGTTCTGAAATGTTAGTAGGGGGTGTCCTGAAGATGCTGTTCGTATTGTTCTCTGTCAAGTTGAATGTGTTCTTAGAACACTCATGGTGTCCGCAGACATTATAAGTTTCCATAGACCATAGTTGAAATGTTTGACTCTATGGATGTGATATTCTGCGGTGGTTGTTGCCAGGGCATAGAGTCTTGGGTGCATGGCCATTTGGCCATGCACCCAAGACTCTATGCCCTGGCAACAACCACAGCAGCATATCACATTCGTATTTGCTTATAATGTTGGGTGAAAAACAAATGTATAAGGAACAAAGGTATTAGATACTATGGATGTGATATGCTGCTATGGTTCTCCTTATTATTGGATACTTACTGTTTGTTCTAGTAACCGGAGTACATGTATTTCTTGTTAATTTCTGTGATAAAAGAAAATAGCATGTTAGTATTAGTATTTTGTAATGACTTATTACATTGTATAATCAACATACTTTTTTTTTTTGGACCCTCATATTTAGTAGATTACAAATCAGAGTACTGTGCAATTTGCTCAGTTTCTGTATTTTTTGCTAAAATCATTGGGTCTGTGGGAGAAAAAAAAATCCATGTTGGATTAAAAAAAAAACTTTTTCTGTTATGCTACAGTTTGTTTGTTTTCAGTGTTCACTTGTTGTTTCTGGCTAATGCTTTATACTTTGGCTTGTTGTATTTTTTTGGAGCAGTAACATATTATTTATTTGTTTGGATATTATAAAATTTTGGAGCAGTTACATATAAATTGGCGTATTCTAACTGTCTATTTTTTGATATATTTTAGTGGTATTGATTTATCTATTTGGATATTGTTAAATTTTGTGACAGTTAGATACCGATTGGTGTATTCTAACTGTGTATTTTTTGGTCTAATTTAGTGGTATTCATTTATCTGATTAGTTGTTGTAGATTCTTTGAGCAGTTAGATAGCTTTTGGAGTATTCTAACAGTTTATATTTTTTGACAAAAGTTTACTTAAGGTTTAAATACAGTTTAGTTATCAAATTTTGGTTTTAAGAACATCAAATAAGCATTTGTAAGATTTGCTGGTAATCTCTGCCTTAGAGAAATGGTACTATCATTACATTCAAACCATCCACATTTCTTTTTTTATGTATGCAGTGTAGTGCCCTGAATTGGTTGTGGCTCCTGTGTGGTAGATTATACCTATTGTGGTGAAGGTTTTCTTACCAAGTGATATTTGACCATGTGTGAATCCAGTCAGCTTGCAGTTGTTTTTGGTACCATCTGCATTGTAACGTAGAAGCATTAGTATTATGTATTTTCTATGTGTTTGTATTACTAACGTGGAGCGATTTTCTGAATTGCAGGTAGAGCATAATCTACCATGGTTTGCATTTTGTACAAGTCGCTGAAATGGAATGGATTCACAATTTTGTATTGATATATATATATGAAGCATTCATTGGGGATTTCTTCTTGTGTCACATTGTTGCAGAGAGTGCATGTATGTTTCCACATGTATGAAATCTGAAAGATTTCATTTATAGGTATGTTTTTGTTTTCCAGTACTTGTAGTAAGTACATTAGACATTTTTGTGGATCTTCCTGTGAGTTTATAGTGAATTTCACCATTCCAGCACAGTAGTCCAATTGTTGTCTTATTCCATAAACACTATACGTGTTGTCAGGATTGTTTGCTGCATTTCTGTGAAGTACTAACATTTGCAAACACAATGGGTATGTACTGTGTAAGTAAATGTTGTCAACTATTGGTGGTAATTGAAATAGAATATTCATTGCTACATTTGCGTAGCAACTTACACCAACTATATTTGAGAATTTAAATGGTCCAGGTAGTTCTGTATCTAACTGCTTTTGTTGGAGTTTGTCTTCCTTCTTTAAAGAAGTACCTGGTCTACTTTCCCTAATTGATTCATTTTTGCTTGTGGTACTTGATGAAGTATTAGTTTGTTTTACTCTCTTTGGAGGATTTGCAGTGACATCCTGTTGCATTTCTGTTTGATTTATTTTTCTTTTTATAACGTTTTACTTTTTGTGGAACAGAATATGTGTTTATATGGGGGGTGTATAATGAGCGAAGTCTATTGTATTCTAAAATGCAAGGAATATCAGCGTTTATTTTACTTGCATCAAAGTTGATTAGAAATAGACCGTCAAGTGTACGTAAGCGTGATAGTGCTACGTAGCTCATGCCTTCTTTAAACACTGTGTTACCAATATCTATCATTGCTTTGTCTAGGGTAAGACCTTGTGATTTATGAATCGTGACTGCGTATGCAAGAGTTAGAGAAAATTGTTCTCTGCGTACATACATATCTTTGAAGAAAAGGAATCTAGCTGTTGAGCGTCCTATCCTTTTTACTTCTGAAAGTTTGTCAAAGAGTATATTGACAAACTGAATTTTGTTGTCGCGTGGCTATGTTTGAAAGCCAACAACTGTACCCAGTGCTCCATTAACTAGTCCTTGGTCCATGTCAAGGTTACGTTTAAGCATTACTCTGCAATTTAAGGATAATTTTATTATCTTTTCTAAGCCTGCTGTGTTTGAGATTCATTTTTCTAAACTATTTAGTCTCGTTGTGGCTTGGTCACACATGGGTAGTATCATACCATGTACATCTAGTTTGTCTGTGGCGCTAATTTCCATGATTGGTTGCATTTCTTGACTTAGCATGATTTCATTGAATTTGAAACAGCTTGCAAGAGTTGGCATTAAGGCCATACAATTGACATTTTTGTGGGCTTATTGTTCCATAACATCTGTAGCACATGCATTATCACCATAAAGTGCATTAATGTGCCGGGTTTTCATTATTGCTTCTGCTTCTTTAGAAAGTATACCAACTCTGATACTTTTTAAAATGTTGGCATAAGTGAGAGCTGCAGATTGCTGCATGTTTTCTGTTAATTCTCTGTATTGGAAATGTTGTCAAAGTTTGACATTTCCAATGCTGCCAACAGTTTTACGGCAGAGTTTGTGTCCTAATCTTTTAAAAATAGGCTCACCTTTTACTGGTGTTAATTGAAGCAGATCTCCAAAAACAATAATGTGTTTTCCTGCAAAGAGCTCATCATAGTCTGTTTTGAGTACTTCTTGTAATCTGAGGTGAATCAAAGCTAACATCAGGTTGGAGACCATGCTCACTTAATCTATTAGTAGCATTTTCATTTGTTTCAATACTCTGCGTAATTCCATTGCAGCTTCTGCAGAAAGTTTTTAATAGTCTAATTTGTTCTGGTGTTCTACTGGTAATAGTAGTAATCGGTGTAATGTAACACCACCTATGTGGGGGCAGTGACAACAGCTTACAGTTTGTTGTTTGTCAATTGTTGAAGGAACTTACTAATGATTTTGATTAGGAATGTTTTGCCAGAACCAGCTTCACCACTGATGTACAGTAGTATAGGTTTATAATTATGGCAGGAACATTCTTTATTTTCATGTTTTACACCATGTGCAATTTGTTTTGTTACTTCTTGAAAAATGTTACGTTGCTCATTGTTTAGTTTTGATTGTAGTATAGTTAAGTCTTCTTTATCTTCATACTGACACATGGTGTTTTCTACTTCTATCATAGCTAATTCTGCCTCATTTATTATTAGTGGTTCTCCCAGTGGTTCTTGGCTTATTATTACAGAAGGTTGACTGCTGTCAGGAGTGTCCTCATCTAGTAGGGCTTGGAGTTCTCCTTCGTGTTGCTGTTCATTGTGCAACATTGTTTTGTACTGTGTAAAGTTTACATCAGTTATAGTGTTTTCATTTGTTTTGAAAGCATCCTCATATGAGTCATAGTTATCTAGTATTTGTTGTTCTTTTCTCCATGGTTTGAAGAGTTGTAGCAGGGACATGTAACATACTTCTTTATGTTGAGGAGTCTTTAATGACAATTTGATATGATTAATTAAATTTGGTTTAGTGAGTTTAACTAAGCTGCCTTCACAGTTTGTCACTATATATTTACCTTTTTTTTCATCAGGTTTCATATTATTTTTGTATGTGTAGTTTTGGTCTATGTGGTATAGACACATGTTTTCCAAAGTATTACTTCTGTTTGGGTAGTATGTGTCCAATACATTGTTTTTTAAAATGCCTTGGCTGTTGGGATCACGTTTGGCTATTGTTTCTATATCTTCATATGATTTTAGAACTCTTTTTCTAGATTTAGCTGGACCAAGACTTAGCCATCCTATATTTTCAGATTTACCATACAATGTAATAGAAGTTAAACGATCAGCTGCTTCATATGATCCACATTCTCTATGGGTGAGCATTTTTATGCCCAAGCTGTATAATTTCTGAGACACTGTTTTATCTGATGACAGGTCATTCCAGATGTCTTGGAGCTCTTTTCTGCTTTAGTTAAGTATGCTGTGACATCATGCAACTGCAGTAGAATTGTCTGCAATGTACTGCACATCTATGTTTGCATTCCATAAGTGGGCAATGATTGCATTATAATCATTGATATATTTTTCTTCTTCTTTTCTTTTTATGTAATATGTATTTTTAGGTGACTTACCTTTAACACTATGTCTAACTGAAGACATGAGGTTGTTCACTTGACCTGTATTTGTAACTGGTCTAGGGGAAGCAAATCGG
Organism: Ambystoma mexicanum; assembly: GCF_040938575.1. Lineage (NCBI taxonomy): Eukaryota > Metazoa > Chordata > Amphibia > Caudata > Ambystomatidae > Ambystoma > Ambystoma mexicanum. The sequence goes on along the minus strand of NC_090927.1, from coordinate 629,909,158 downwards.
CATTTGGTGTAGTATTTCCCTTTGTTTTTGTATTTGCGACGACAATATTTTCCACATTTGTGTCTTTGAAATTGTAAAATGTGTGCATGAAGATCACTATTTGTGGCTTCTGATGGAATTTCACAAGTGACATATTTTTCAATAAACTGTAAAACAGGGCCATCACTGTCTTGACCAAATTTAGGAGCATCTTTAATCCATAAAAGCATGTGGATATGTGGTGCTCCTCTGGCTTGGTATTCTTTTCTCCAAAAGAAGTGTTGCACGTCTCCAAGGGGAGGAACAGTTTTATTACAAATAAAATGTAGCATAGCAATGAAGCGATGGTGAAAATATCTTGAAACATTAACAGGATCCAAAGAACAAAGTTCTCCAGGTGTTAGTATATCTATGTTTGTTTTGTTTTTATTAGATATGCATAGGAAATCATGTAAATCTTCCCATGCATATTCTGCACAACTTGATGTAACAAACCAAGTGGGTGGGCCAAGGTTTCTGATCATACACCATACATCTCCATGACGTCAAAACCAGTACTCTTTAGTACCACGCATATTTGCTAATGGATTTGTAATATTTGATTGTAAAACCTCATCCTTTTGTTGCACTTTTTCTAATAATTGTGTAGCTGTCATATTTTGAAAGTGTGATCCTGATTTTGATATGTGTGCAACTCCGTAACATAAAGTTGCTAGTTCACTTTCAAAGAGTAGGTGGAATATGTATTCCACATTTTGTCTAAATCTGGGATCTTCAGAATACATCCGTAATGAGCGGTATTCTGAAGCTGATATTTGAATAGGTCTATCATCATACCTTCCTCCTTTGCCAGTAGGAAAGAGTAGAGGAAAAGCACGTGCTTCTATACTTTTTTCCCACATGCTGATTGGGGATCCTTTTGTTTGACGCATTTGGTACGTTCCAGTACATCTTCTACGGTGTCATTAGAGTGCAAAGGATGATTTGAATAATGGTCTTAAGTATTTGATATTGTAGCAGGATCTAGTAGCTCAAATTGACCAGATTCTTGTGTTTCTTGAATTATTTCAGTTGTATCTTTCAAGTTTTCTTCAATATTAATTTCTTTGTAATATTCATTATTCTCTTTAAGATATTGGAAGGCTTGTCTAACTTTATGTAAATCTACCAGCTGTTGCCATATTTTTTTGTCTTTTGTAGGTACTCCATTTACTAAGATAATTAAAGATTGCTGCATTGGACGTTGCACTCCTAGAGTATGCACATTTTCTTTTAGATCTAATGGTAAATAAACTACTTTTCCAAGAATGCCTTTTACCAATTCAGAGGGAGGTAATTTTGCTGTTTTTGGTTGAAGGCGTATTATTGCTTGAAATGGGTGTACTGTTGGAATTATGATGCTCTTGTAGGGGTTTTGGTACTGGGTATAATTCCAAATTATTTGTGATAGCACGTGAAGGAGTTTGGTTGTTGTCAAGTTTTGTAGTGCAGTAACTGCAAAGTATTAATGGCTCAGTTATTTCGTATTTGTTTTCTGCTACAAGGTAGAGAGCTAATTAAAACCATTTAGAATCTTCATTGTCTTCTATTTTGGATGATAGGTGTACAGTTTTTGTGTTACTTTTATAAAAAGTTCTACGGCAACATACACATACATGGTTTGGTACTTCAGCTGATGTACTTTTAAATTTTAGTATTTCTTTTTTGTATGTGTTTAGCAAAAGGTTGCCATGTGTAGAATTGTTGCTTAATTGGTTTAAAGCTATTTCATTCTGTAAATGGCTTTTACTTCCAAAATATTTTTTCTGGATATAGTCATTTTCTTCAAGTAGGTCTTTCGCTGTACCATGTAGAAGGATGTTATTTAACTTTGCTAGTGCTAAAGCAGGAATTTTAGCATAGTACAGTTTATAGACTAGATTTCTTATAGTTGAATGATGTGTTGATATCCTTTTGATATCATGGAAAGTGGTTTTACAAGTAGATCCTGTAATGCAGGCCAATGAATGTCCTTGTAGTCCTGTGTACTTGCGCACTGGACAGGTATCCATATTTTGCAGTAATTTAATTTTGATTTTGCCTTTGCTTTTTACATATTTATTGAAGAATTGGCGTAAAGATTTGAAACATTGTTTGGGAATGTTACACATTGACGTGCATGGCCATTTGTACACTAGACGTTCTGATTCAGTTGAAAGGATGGATAATTCTAAGTTTTCAGGGCATATTTTTGTAAGGAGTACTTCTTTTTTCCATTATGGTATTATTCACTTTTTCATAACCTCGACCACTGCTATGTATGGCAATTGTCTTTGTTTGCTTTTGTTTGTACGCTTCTTCATTAAAATATGGTTCTGTGCTCGTAGTGTGATTCCATTCACCTCCGCAGATACTTAAGAAGTTCTTTCTGTTGACATTTCGCTTATTGAGAAGTCTTTTTTGTAATTTAGTTATTAGTTTTGTTAGTGGTTTCATTTTATTTAACAGTAAAATAAATAACTTTCTTTTGAGAAGAATTGCACTGTCCATCAACACTTCTAAGATTAATTTCCTACGATAGGTTTTAAGCATTGAACCTGATTTCTCTCCTGTTTTTATAAGATTTTGAAGGACTTTGTGACGGTACATTTTGGCTAAAATACTTTTCTTGGTATGCTTACTTTGCACTGTATTAAAATTTAAAGAAGTAGTTTTATCTGTAATGATAGCTGATTTTCTGTTAATTGTTTTTTGGTTTGTTTTACATTTTGATAGAGGAGGCAAAGTTTTTGTACTTGAAACTTCTTGTGTTTCACTAAATGACTGTATTAGCTGTTTTGTTTCAACATTTTTTTACACATTCTGCTAGAGATGGATGCTTATGTTGGACACTTTTATTTTCATTTGCTCTACTTTTGCGTTGCTTTCTACAGACTTGACTTTTCGTAGGCATTCTTTAGGGTCTGTTGAAAAAAATAAAGATGGTATGGGTTGGGGTGTTCTGCAATGTATGTGTGCTGTGTGCATGAGTGTTTGAGTAAGATGATAAAGATGTATGTAATGGTGTGTGATTGTGCATTGGTAACTACAACTAGTAGGGATAGGTATTCTTGAATTTATGTGTTACTAAACTGGGGTTCAGATGACCAAAAAAAAGTAAGCTAGTGGTGTGGAAAAGTACAAATAGTAAATGTAATGTATACAATTAAAACAGTTGTTTGTTCTATAATATGAAAATTGTAGCAATTCAGTTGGGTAATTTGTGTGTCCAAAAATAGGAATTTGTGGGCCATTCTGGCTGTAAATCGCTGTTTAAGACATGGAGATTTTTGAACAAAATGGTACACAATCTCTATTTTTAGGCACAGAAATAGCTTTTATTAACTTTACAGTATGTTTGAGTAATAATACAAATAATATGGTGATATTCTACTTACTTTTTTCTTCAATTAACAGGTAACTTCTTAGTTCTTCTTTGTTCTTCAAATTCAGCTGCTTCTTTTCAGGAGACTGGTCTTCACTGCAATTGTAAAAGCTTCAAATTAGTAACTTTGTTTGTATATAGCGCTGTTTTTAATTTAGATATTGATTTTTTTAATTGAAATCCTCAGTGCCTTCTTTAAAACCATTAAACTAATTTATTTACATAAGATACATTGCATCAGTTCAGCACATATGATATGTTCTTAATGAACAAATTGTATTGAATGACTAACTGTAGCAAAAAAATATCTTTACTATGTCTTGTGCAATTTATAAATACCAGTGAATACCACTATTTCTGTAACTAAGCTGTTCTAGGTAATAGCGCCTCAATGTCATGTCTAAATTAAAGTAATTAAGTAAATAAATAAATAAAAACAAAAAAATATGAAATTGTATAAGTATTTTTTTAAAAGATTTAAACATAGATTGTGCTTGCATGCAATTTTGTTTGAATATATGTAGTCTATATATTTCATTTAAAAAATGTTAGTTTAACATGATTTGAGTGTGTGTGTATAAAGAAAGTAAATAGTATAAAGGTTTATAAGTGATAGTTGATTTTAGGAAATTGAAAAAAATACAGTAAATTCATTTTACAGATTACAAAAGCTAAAAGGCTGTTTGAAAATGTGTTCATCTGCTATACAGAAAATATGCATACCTGAAGTTTGTGTTCATGCATATGGATATGCATGGAGCTGCAAGTAGAAATCTTGGAGACTTGTACAGTATTTCTGGTAGATAGTGCTTGCCAATGATATGACACTTGTACTCAGAGAGATTCACAGTACATTTGCAGTGCTGATCTATGATGATGCACTTAGATGTAGAGGTTTTGAATGTGATTGGTGCATGGTCATGTGACTTCTTAGCTACATCCAATGAGGGAATGGCAGAGAGGGTGAAGTGGAAATGGTAGAATGGCTGTTCATGTTACGATATGTCCGCGGACATGGCGGTAGTTCGCGGACATCGGGAGTTACATCCAGGGATTTTTGGGTTCAGAAGTCATGCAAATGAGAATGAGTACTGAAAGGGATTGGTCAGGAAAGTTTAGTGGGTGTGTTGTGCCAGAAGAGAGTTTCTCATATACTCTTTTTGCTGAGAGAACAAAAGATAGCTATGGCTGTGTGTTTCAGAAAACAGATTGTTTGGATTTTGGGAGATTCGTGGATACATTGGTTGAAGGTGCATGCAGAAAGCTGTGGAGTAGCTGTAGATCTTGGATTCCCCCATGTGGAAGTACACTGGCATGGAGTACGTGGAATGAAGTGGTTGGACTTGCTACCTCTCTGTGCTACTTTGGAGACAGAGCAACATCCAGACATAATTGTAATTCATTGTGGAGGGAACAGTTTAGGACATGTGACTGGAGTTTTTTTGCAATTTGCTATGAAAGAAGGACTTGGGAAGGTTATGGACATGTTTCCTAATTCTCAAGTGATATTTTCACGGATTGCGCAGATGTTAATAAAGCTGTTTGTGCCTTTCTAAAAGATTTTGGCATGTCTTCTTTTCACAATGAAAATATTCTGTTTCGTAGTACAAACATTTTTCGCAAAGATGGAGACCATCTTACTTATGGTGGCAATCAGATTTTTCTGAGAAATGTACAAAATGCATTTCGACCTTTTTTGGAATTACAACATCCATTTTGAAGTAGGTGTTAAGCATTGTCATAAATCACCAATGTATCAATTGAAAAGGATACGGTAACCAAAAAAGGATACAATTGGCAGGCTCTTCCGGATCCTTTTTCACACGACTTGATTGTAGGTAGGTCAAATTAGACCTTCCAAATGATACAACTCTCTGACTGATGAAACAGGCAGAGAGATGGATCACTGGAAAGGGCGTGGGTATTGTACCGGAAGTACGCCTAGGATAAATAAAGTATCATGGGAAACTGTCCCAAACTCAACTCACTATGATAGCACAGTATTAGCATTAATTCAAAACACTGACCTTATGGCAAAAACTGAAGTATTCAACGAAAGTCTCTTGAAGAAAACCAGGAGATGGACCAACGACAAAGGAGGGGAAGATTAGTAAGGGAGACTTATCCCGAACAGCACAAGGCTCACGCTAGATACCGGGTTGGTGCACCACAGGATAGCGTCCAAAGTACCGTGCACAATCACCTTCCAATAGTTCATGAAATACTTCCTTTCCCACGAAGAACAAAAAATAGAAGTTCACCTGTTAACTATCACAGGTACCAAAGGTTCAAAGTAGTTCAGAAAACCATGTGCAGGATTGCATGCGACAGCGTACATGCAGCCAGGACAGCCGCACTTGGAGACAGCGTTTCTGCGTGTAGATTTGGCACGCGAACAGGATGCATGCAGCCCAGGACAGCCGCGGTTGAAAACAGCGTCCGCGTGTGGAGATTTGGCATGCGAACAGGATACACGCAGCCCAGGACAGCCGCGCTTGAAGACAGCGTCCGCGTATGGAGATTTTGCACTCGAACAGGATACACGCAGCCCATGACAGCCGCGCTTGAAAACAGCGTCCGCGTGGATATTTTGGCACATGAACAGGATACACGCAGCCCAGGACAGCCGTGCTTGGAGACAGCATTTCCGTGTGTAGATTTGGCATGCGAACAGGATACACGCAGCCCAGGACAGCCGCGCTTGAAAACAGCATCCGCGTGTGGAGATTTGGCATGCGAACAGGATACATGCAGCCCAGGACAGCCGCGCTTGAAGACAGCGTCCGCGTATGGAGATTTGGCACGCGAACAGGATACACGCAGCCCAGGACAGCCACGCTTGAAAACAGCATCCGCGTGGATATTTTGGCACGCGAACAGGATACATGCAGCCCAGGACAGCCGTGCTTGAAGACAGCGTCTGCGTGGAGGTTTGGCACGGGAACAGGATACATGCAGCCCAGGACAGCTGCCCTTGAAGACAGCGTCTGCGTGGAGATTTGGCACGTGAACAGGATACACGCAGCCCAGGACAGCCGCGCTTGCAGACAGCGTCCGCGTGGAGATTTGGCATACGGACAGGATAGATGGCTCCAGGAATTAGCGTGTCGAGGAAAACACGCTACAAAAGGCCAAAGATGTTGCTGAAGGGAATGCGAGGACGCAGGTCCGGAGTTCAGCTACAAAACGCCAAAAACGAATTAATCAGAAGCAGCGATCGACGTTTCCACGCTGCTTATGTACATACTACCGTGACACACGTGATGGAACGTGAATTTAACGACGTGAAAAATGCAGACGTCGTTTTCCTGTCAATGCATCGAACAACCTCCATTTCGAATAGAATGGTCTAGCGGTTCTATGGGCGTAACTCATTTTGTATGGAGAGGTTGTTCCCGGTCCAGAGATATGTCCAGCAGGCATGACAAGCATTTATAATTTTTGACTTACAAACACCTCCCAAAGGCTCTTTTCAGAGCCACCACTTCCTCCCAGAGAAAATTGCAATGTTTGTGATACGGTAGCAACCCAATTTTTTAAATGTTCGCGAACTGTCCGCGGACTTCTAAAAAATACAAAGGGCCCTGCTTCATTTATTTTTACTTCTATTTTTTAACTGTGAAAGGCGGCTCTGAAAAGAGCCTTATTTTTTTTTTGATTTTTGATATTTTGTATTTTTTTTGTTTTTTTTATACACGACACACTAGGAGAGGAGGGGAAAGGAAGGTAAAGGGGGGACACCAACCACAGGGATAAGAAAGGGCGAGCTGAGAGAGGAAGATGTACAGTGGGTTTTATTTGGGTAGTGAGCAGATCTTCTTGTGCTCTGAGACAATAGTCTCAAAAGCACTACGAAGTCGCTCCTCCCTGCAGAGTACTGTGTCACAGTACATACATACAACTGTGACCCTCGAAAGGTAAGGGTCATCAGCATTCTGTATGGCCTGTGAGGCAGCTTGAGGAAGATGCTGTCCCACAGAAGTGGTCCTTGTGGTGACAGGATCAGAAACAGAGGATGAAGTAGAGGAAATCAACCTGCTACGTTGTTCGGGTCCTGAACTAATTAAAAATGTGTCACACGTGAAACGAACATTTCAGGACACTGCGTGTGTTCTTAGAACAGTTTAAACTTGCTAGCGAACAGTAAGGACAGATATAGTGTTCTTCAGGACACGTCCAATTTCGTTTATGTACGAACATTTCAGGACACCAATTGTGTTCTTAGAACAGTTTAAACTTTATAGCGAACACTACGGACAGATATAGTATTCTTTAGGACACTTTAATTTTTTTTTTTTACGAACATTTCAGGACACCGCGTGTGTTCTTAGAATAGTTTGATCTTGCTAGCGAACAGTACGAACAGGTATATTGTTCTTCAGGACACCTCCATTTTCATTTATTTACGAACATTTCAGAACACCTGTACTTTAGATTGTTTAAAAAAAAAAAACTATTTACAACACAATATAAAAATTAAACTTTATTTAACATATATTAATAATTTATGACAGAGAAGGTGAGGCAGAAACAGAAACAAAAACAGGAGAATTAGGGGTTTCAACATGATTGTTATTAGGTGAAGAAGGGATGGAAGTCTCATCAAAACGTTTTGGGTTATGGAGAGGGTTTGGGGATAATTGACTGGGATATGGTGAGGAGGGACAAGTACATGTGGGGCAATGGTACGAGGTTTTTGGTTTAAAATGATCTTCCACAAAAGTTTTCAAATTATTAAAATTAGTCAACAATAAATCCATTTATTCTTCTATACTGTGAAAAGTGTTATCCATAACAGGTTTTTCTGAAGTATTTTCTATTTTGGTATGCTCTGTACAAAAAAATATATATATATGTTAAATGTATACAAAATAATAATAATTAAATGGTTTATATTATAAAGTTTTTACCATTAGTTTCACTATCTTGTGACATTTCTTCATGTGGGAAATGGTCCTCTAGCCATTCCAGAGTACTAGACATTTCTGTGAGAGAAAAAAAAAAGATAATATATTTTTTATCTAATACAGAAAGTTTATAAATATATGAATAAAATTAAGTACACTTACTATTTCAGGTAAGATATGTCCTATGTACTCAGTGGGTCTGCTCTTGTTCTCAGTTCTGTCGTGTTTGTGAGGTAATTATGTTGGAAGCCAATTTATCTTCTTGTGGTAAATTCCATTTTAGAACATAGTGCATTTAAATGAATGGTTAGTGTGTTGTATATATGGGTTACATTTCTTTTTTATTAGTACATATAATGTGTTTGTGTGCTCCTTTTTGAATTTGTTAAATGTTCCTATGTTATGATATAACAATCAAACATACCCCCCCCCGCAGGGTGGTACTGTTCTTCGAACTTGTCCGCGAACATTAAATGAGTTCGCGGACATCACGTACAGTAGAAGAGATTCAGTCAGTTCCATATGACATGTATATAAAGTCAAAGTCATTATTGTTAAGTTGCACTACTAAAAACCTATGAAATTCAGTGAAAAAACTTTGTTAAATGGACGTTATGGTTAAGTTGCACTACTAAAAACCTAAGAAATTCAGTGAAAAAACTTTGTCAAAGGGACGTTATGGTTCCAAGTAAAACTGAAAAACCTTTGAAATTCGCCAGTTATGGTAAGCTAAGCAACCATTACTCACGCCACCACAGTGCACTGCTAAGACTAACACCCAGGACATCAAAGATGACATCACAAATGTCATTGATGACATCACTGATCACAATATTGTGTATGTACTGCGATGCAGTAATCTGCAGGGGGGAGAGTCTTCGAAGTGCAGAGACTGCGGTCAAGGAGCACGAGAAGACCTGCTACCTACCTAAGTAAGGCCCACCCTACATCTTCCTCTCTACACCTGTCCTTTCTTATCCCCGTGGTTGGTGTCCCTTCCTTACCCTCCTTTCCCCTCCTCTCCTAATGTGCCGTGTGTAAAAAAGCAAAAAGAATATAAAACAACAACCCCCCCCCCCCAAAAAGGCTCTTTTCAGAGCTGCCTTTCACAGTTTAAAAATATAAGTGGCTAATAAATGATGCAGGTCCCTGTGCATTTTTTAGAAGTCCTACGGCCTTCGGCCATGCACCCAAGACTCTAGGCCCTGGCCACAACCACGACAGCATATCACACCCATAGATCACACCCATAGAATCAAACATTTTAACTAGCTATATGGGTGAGGACAAAGTCTCCAACCCATATAGAATGCAAGGAACGATGCTAGTCCTAAGGGATAGTACAGAGCATTTCAAGCTGCATTGCTCAAACATTTTCATATATCTGCAATGTTCAGTATGTTGCAAGTGCCCACAAATAAAGATAGAGTGGATGCATAACCCATAAATTCTGCAGAAGACCCAGTGTATGAACAGATGTTAATACCTAAAGCTGCCTGTCCATGGATAGGGAATTGCCCATCAAATATGTATTATTGAGATTAATGACCAGAGAATTAACAGTGAGATTCCCTAAACAGCCAAATTTGGAGACCACAAGGAAGAAGAGAATATTAAAAAGTACAAGCCATGTGACATTTCTTGAAAGTGACTAGATGGGATGAGCAAGCTATAGAATTGTTGGAGGCAAGATATTACATGCTATTACTTTACAGTGACTAGTATAGAAGAGAAAGCTACAGAATTGGTTTTGGGCATGACATCATATTGTGTGGCTGTAACTGAATGTGAAAAGCATGTGCCATCTTCTTTTTGCTAGTATTCCCCAGGAGGGAGCAGAGAACCCAAGTGACCATGTTGCATTGCATACACTCATGTGGCCTTTCTTGTCACTGAGTAGCATGGAAGAGAAAATCCCAGAACTGGTTCAGACCGGACAAAAATGTCCATTTAGTGACTGTAACGGAGCATGCCACCAAACTGTACATAGTACCAATGAACATTCAAGACACTCCTGCTTTTGCAAGTACCTTTTCTCTGTGCACAGTTTTAGTGCTATTAATGGATTTGCAAGTGAAATGAGCAGCATGCATCTAGAAGCAGTAGAGGGTTGGGTCTGTAGCACCACACCCCATGACCGTGACCATGTCCAGAATTGAACAATTTGGAGTCAGAGATTTCTTCTCAATACCCAGTCCATTGCATCTATGTGCATGATGGAGAAGGGAATACTCACTGTAGTAACATTATGCTATTTGTCAATACTTCTGTCCAAAAGAAACTAGACCCTAGAGTTCATTTGGTGTTGAATCCTAAACACGCCAGAGAATTAACAGTGAAATTCCCTAAACAGCCTGAACAGACTTTTATGAAGAATGCTGAAGGTGAATTGCTACCACAAGACATTGCATTTCACTGGGGAGCACTGCACTGCAGTGTGAAAGAGTTTCCTGATGTGTTCCGTGAGCAGAAACATAAAGAACTAAGTTGCAGCATGTGGTTACAGGTTGCTGCTCCCATGCCTTGTTCTCCACAGACATTTCTGCAGCTCCTACCTGTAATGATGAATCCCCACAGAAGCCCTGTAGAACTGAAACTAGAGACATTGCTTTTCACTGGGGAGCACTGCACTGCAGTGTGAAAGAGTTGCCTGATGTGGTCGGTGAGCAGAAAACATAAAGAACTAAGTTGCAGCATGTGGTTACAGGTTGCTGCTCCCATGCCTTGTTCTCCACAGACATTTCTGCAGCTCCTACATGTAATGATGAATCCCCACAGAAGCCCTGTAGAACTGAAACTAGAGCCATAGGGAATCGAGGTGAGCAGCTCAGCGGAGCTCCATAGAGCTAGCACAGCTGCAGGACAACTGTCTATTTCCAAGCAGGGTTTTAAGAGCTCTGGAAGATGCAGACGCATAATGAGAGGACAAACAACACAATTACATGAATCAGCAAGTGTGAACGCACTACACAACATAAGCAAGAGCAATCGGAGGAGAGAACCGAAGGCGTACTAAGGGGAAAGACACATAAAGGGACAGATATGACAAACATTTTAACTGGCTATATGGGCTACTGCATTGCATTTTTTATGTCCGCGGACAGCCGTGGTGACCGCGGACATGATGAACACACCAGGAGATGTCCGCTGATCCAAGATGGCGGGCACTTCAAAACAATATGACGCACCTCACGCTTCATTCCAGCCAATCAGCGAACATGCCACATGTCCGCGGACATGACGCAAGCCGGTTAGCCAATCGGTGTCCTGTCCGCAGAGTGAACAGGGAAGTGTGTCCGCGGAGTAGACATAGATATCACTAATTTTGTGTGACCTACTTTTTGGTCATTTAAAAAAAAAAACTATTGGAACGGATTTTTACCATATTTACAAAAGCACGCTTTCAGGACCAAGCTGCTGCTCCTGCTGCAAATTTGGTGAAAAACCATCCAGCGGTTTGGGCTGTAGGCATGAGCAAAGTTTTTTCCCCATTCAGTCTGTGGGAAAAACAGAAGTTTTGGGACCCCTCCTATAACTTTGCCCCTTTTGGACTAAACCTCACCAAACCTTTCCGAAAAATTCAGAGTGGGCCATATACTATTTTTGCAAAGTTTGGTGAGCATTTGTCCAGGCGGAGCAAAGTTATAAGCCGCCCAAAAAGTGCTCTTCCTATGGTTTTAGCAACTTAACCATTACTACCGTGGCTGTGTAAGTACATGGCCTGCGGTAGCAGCCATGTAGTTATGGTTAAGTTGCTAAACCCATAGGAAGAGCACTTTTTAGGTGGCTTATAACATCGGCCGGTGTCCGCGGACATTGCCGTAAAATCATATTAAAAAACACAACATTGCACTTATCAAATAATCTCTGGGGAGGTGAGGGGTAATGAGGATGGGATGGATAGAATATGGCTGTAAGAAGCAAAAAAACTGGTGTATTTCACCTCAAAAGTCTGCAAACAGTTCGGATGTTCGCGAACAGTCCTGTGAAAGTTCGCGGACACCTCTGCATTACTGGTTTGGTGAAAAGCAGTTCTTGGATGGCTTACAATGTAGGCGCCACTTAATGGAACTGCATGTAATTATTGCAATTTTGCAATTATATTCCTGACCTGATCCCGAATGCGTTTGCAAAGATTGGTGGGATTCTGTCAAGAGGCGACAAAATTAGAGGGGGGTCCCAAAATAATGTAAAGGCTTATAAATGAGGTGCCATTTGACAAATATATACTTAATTTGGCAAACTGATAATAAATATAGTTATAAATGTTTTTGCAGAGATTGGTGGGATTTTGTCATGAGGGGGCAAAATTAGATGGGGGTCCCAAAATAATGTAAAGGCTTATAAATGAGGTGCCATTTGACGAATCTACACTTAATATGGCAAACTGATAATAGATCTAGATATAAATGTTTATGCAAGTTTGGTGGGATTTTGTCAAGAGGGGGCAGAATTAGAGGGGGATCCCAAAATATTGTAAAGGCTTATAAATGTGGTGCTGTTTGACAAATCTACACAAAGGTTTGCAAATAGATTATAGATCTAGATATAAATGTTTTCGTAAAGTCTGAATGGATTTTATCAAGTGGGGGCTAGGTTATATGACGATTGAATGTGCATCATTTGAAACTTTTGAAAAAATAAAACATGGGTGGATTTCCAGCAAACTTGTGTAAGGAGCATAGAGAAGGACCTGAAAGCATGATTTTGCAAATGTGCCCGTGTTTTATTTTTTGACAATGTCATAATGTAGGTACAAAAAATAGTGATATACCTTTGGTGACTGAGGTGTAGCCTTTGGCCATGTGCAGTGACCAGATTGCCGGGTCATGGAATAAGGTCATGATCCGGACAATCTGGCTACTGGCCATGACCACAAGGGACAAAACATGGGGCTAACAAGTCTACCTGGGACTGGCTTTGTGGTAAAGTTACTCAAAATTGGGATATATTTGAAAAGGAAGAAAAATGTGCTTGTGGTAATGTGGTCATAGAGTTCTCTTTTTGCCTTCTGCAGGCTGCCATGGAAAGCGAAGAGGGGCCCTGTATGGAACCCCACCTTCCCTTTCCATGATGGACGTCTTGGAAAAGGATTTTCCTTCCTACACCGGTGATGTCATCAATCATATTTGTGAAGTCATCTTTGATGTCATGGGTGTTATTCTTAGCAGTGCACGGTGGTGACGCGAGTTATGGTTGCTGAGCTTACCATAACTGGTGAATTTCAGGAGGTTTTCGGTTTTACTTGTAACCATAACATCCCTTTAACAAAGTTTTTTCACTGAATTCGATAGGTTTTTAGTAGCGCAACTTAACCATAATGTCCCTTTAAGAAAGTTTTTTCATTGAATATACATATTTATTCAGTGAAAACACTTTGTTGAAGGGACGTTATAGTTATGTTACACTAATAAAAAACCTATCAAATTCATTGAAAAATCTTTGTTAAAGAGATGTTTTGGTTAAGCTACTCCAATAAAAACCTAAAAAATTCAGTGGAAAATCTGTGTTAAAGGGATCTTATTGTTACAAGTAAAATTGAAAAACCTCAGATATTCGCCATATATGGTGAGGTAAGCAACCATAACTCGTGCACTACCATGCACTGCTAAGACTAACACCCAGGACATCAAGATGATATCACAATTTTTAAATGGAAAAGTTGCTATATATGTAGAAGACGTTAACCTTCTTGTATATTGCAGAAGAACTTTCCTTAGGGTTTGGTGTCAGCTGATGGTGCACAAATATGGGCCAATAAGCACGCCATAAACACCCAATCTATGTGTGTACCTGATTATAAAATGTGCCTGTAATTTGTATGGATTGTGGTTCTTTATATGGATTGTTTGTACTAACACACGTAGGTAGTAAGTCTCGACTTATAAGCTATATATTCCATACTTAACATTACTAAAAACTCTCCAAGGATATCATTCATTATTTTATAAGGAAAAATTAACAGAATAAACATATTCTACTTCAACAGTGTATGCTGCAGCCATTTCTTATGTGTATGTATGATTAGCTTCCTGTATTAACAACAACACTGTAATGTAATGTTTTGTTTAGATAAGTACATTAGTTCATACATTAAGTAGTTTCTCACAGATCTCCCGATTACCCCTAACACCTTGTTACCAACATTATAAACAGAACCCTTGTAAGGACTTCAAAATTGTGATGTCATCTTTGATGTCCTGGATGTTAGTCTTAGCAGTGCACAGTGGTGGTGAGTGTTATGGTTGCTTACCTTACCATAACTAGCAAATTTCTGGGGGGTTTTGATTTTACTTGTAACCATATCATCCATTTAACAAGGTTTATCCACTGAATTTGTTAGGTTTTTATTAGTGCAACTTAACCATAACGTCTCTTTAACAAAGTTTTTTCACTGAATTTGAAAGGTTTTTATTAGTGCAACTTAAGCGTAATATCCCTTTAACAAAGTTTTTTCACTGAATTTCATGGGTTCTTACCAGGATACCCTTAATTTTCTACAATGGTCTCACATCATACTGTCCCCTCCTCCTCCAATGTGATAACCACAGAGCCCGCGGACCGTGCAAATGTCTGCAGACTTTGGACATCATTCACACTGACCAAAAGCAAAGGGGTTACCTTACATTGTTTTACAAAAAAGGTAGCAGACGCCCCTCTCTCGAAAGAACACGGCATGATAACCTGCTCAGTGGTTTTTAACCACTTTGAGAGTTCGCAGCCATCAGCTTTTTGCTCACTGTACCTTTCACAGATGGGAAATATTAATTTGCATATCAGTCTTTGTCCAGCACCAAAATGCTATGACAATTCCCTTCTGAACAAGGGTACCAACAGCAACCCCATACACGTGTTTCAGCCTTGTTGGGCCTCATCAGTGAGGTGAAGCTGTGCCTCTCTGAGCACAGTGAGCAGGGAGTACACATCTGGTTGCCCCCAGGTAACTTAGGTTGACCAACCCCAAGAACCTTCCAAACATACAAAAAAGAGCAGGCGCACCTCTCTCGAAAGAACACAGCATGATAACCTGTTCAGTGTTTTTTAACTACTTTGAGAGTTCGCAGCCATCTGCTTTTTGCTCACAGTACCTATCACAGATGGGAAATATTCATTTGCATATCAGTCTTTGTCCAGCCCACATGGGCAGTCCAGCACCGAAATGCTATGACAATTCCCTTCTGAACAAGAGTACCAACAGCAACCCCATACACATGTTTCAGCCTTGTTGGGCTTCATCAGTAAGGTGAAGCTGTGCCTCTCTGAGCACTGTGAGCAGGGAGTCCACGTCTGGTTGCCCCCAGGTAACTTAGGGTGACCAAGTTATAACAGTGGGCCTCATTACAACTCAGGCGTTAAGGGTTAACGCCGTCGTTAACCCTTAACGCCTGATTCCGATTTTAACGGCTGCTTTTAGCAGCCGTTAAAATCCATGGCGCTAACCCGCCATGATGCTAATTACGCCACCGTAATTTACGGTGGCGTAATTAGCGCCTTCCCCACTCCCATTGGGCCCTATGGGGCAAAAATGAGAATGGGGAAGGGAAAATGGGAAATGGGGATTTACCGCCCCACTCACCTTGGAAGGGGGCGGTAAATCCGCCATCCACCATGGTGTAAACGTAGTTTACACCATGGTGGTAAAGTTGGTGCAATTAGCGCCTGGGTCGTAATGACCCCCAGTATAACAGTCCAAAATAAAGGAATGTCAAATCAAGGTTCTATACAAATATATATACTTTAATAAAACATCCCATGTACAATAAAAACTTACTAGAAAAACATTACCCAAAACCCACCTCTGAAGATAGAGCACAGAATAGGTAAAGATAGCAAGACAAGATGTAGCACTCTGAGTAATAAATCAGGGGTGTAAACCAAGAAATAAACACATTTTTCTTCAAAAGGATATGTTCTTGGGTGCAAATGGGATAAAAGTTACCTAACCATAGTCTAAGTCCTGGAAATGGACCAAGGGGGCAGTTAGGAGTCAATAGTACCTTTTTGAAGTTCTTGGTGGTCTGGTAGCAGAAAACCAGACTTCTTGTAATTGGTTATTTTTTAACACACTTAATACCCAGAGGTTTCTAAGCGCGGACCTGGGGATCGAACCTGTGTTGCTCCGCATCTTGCTTGTGAGCCGAGAATGTTGCCCCTGAGCTATCCTCCCAAGACGCTGATGCAGTGCTGTGCAAACAATTCAAAGATCGGAAGAGTACAAAAGACAGCAACAGTGAGTCCTGGTGGTTCAAATGTGGCAAACAGTTCTTGAAGCATGGCTCTAAGCAGTTCAACAGTGAAGAACACTGCAATCCCAGCTGTCTTGGCTCTCAAGGTGCTGTGGGTCCCATTCTAGATGCTCAGGCATATGATTGTTTCTCTCATGCCCCCAAACACAGGGGAGGATGGCACACAAATACAGGGGTCCTTTAACACAAAGAGGTGGTCCTGGGTAATGCTGTGGCTGGCAAAGAGGCAGGTCTTATTCCAGCAGCAGGGTCACCTGCAATGGCCCTTGCGGATGGTTCACGTGCGGAGCTTGCTTCTGACATAAAACACCTACCTTTACCTCACAACCGAAGGACTCTAGAAAGGACTGCTTTCCCAAAAGGGTCCAAGCAAAATTGTCTTCAAGGATTGGAGTCAAAAAGAGGATTCGAAGAAGTGATGTGAGAACCCTTCTTTTAAAAGTAAATCCCCAAACATGATTTGTCTCTTGCTAGCGTGTTATTAGTGTGAAGTAAGTGTAATGTTCCTTTCAAGTACTTGTTGCACTGAATTTGGGAATTTCATAGGGCAACTGAAACATATTGTTCCATTAACAATGTTTTTTGTCAGTGAACTTCATAGCTTTTTAGTAGTGCAACTTACCCATAACATCCCTTTAACAATGTTTTGTGTGAGCGAATTGCATAGGTTTTACTAGTGCAACTTAACCATAACATCCCTTTATCAATGTTTTTTGTCAGTGAATCTCATAGGTTTTTACTAGTGCATATTAAGCATAATGTTCCTTCAGCAATGTTTTTTCAGTGAATTGCATAGGTTCTTAACAGGATACCCTTACCTTTTGAAGATGTACTGTGCAAAATACTGAACTTGTGGGCACCATGTTAATGCGCACAGCAGTCTCGCAGTATGGGTCTGGTTGCAGACATCGGGTGGCATCCAACCTGCTCAGAAAGACAGGGGTTCTCTTACATAGTGGTACCATTCAGCAAACACAAGGAACATATGAAAGCAGTGGCATGTACATGAATTGCAAGGTAAGATAGAGTAGGGCTGCAAACTGTGCACTTATGAAGCAAAAAGCACAAAGGCATGGGGACTACACAGTAATGGAATACACCAACAACAGAAGTGACGTCTCCCTTCAACAATCTTACCTCGCTGCTACTGTGCATGTGAACAAAGAACGAACAGCCAGAGTAAGGACGGCAAAGTACTAAAACCAGAACATCACTGCAACGTAGCAAGCACACTAGGGGCCTCATTACGACCCTGGCACTGCCGTAATGAAGGGGGCCGGTACAGGACCGGCCCCCTTCATTACAGGAACGCCGATTACAAGCTTCCCTTTGCAGGACCTGGATCAGACTCCTGGTAAAACCAGGCATCCTTTCCGGGTACCGCGAGGGGAATAGGGAGGTAATAACGGGCCAGTTGAAATCTGCCCGTTATTACCTCCCTCCCCATTCCCGTTGAGCCCTGTAGGGGCTCAACGGGAATGGGGAATGGTTCCTGCAAGGAGGAATTACCGGGTCCTCCGATGTCGGAATGACCCGGTTATTCCTCATCGCCGGAACCTGATAATGGAGCCCGGTTTGGAGGCAGCCATGGAGCTAATAGTTCCATGGCTACCTCCAAACTCATAATGAGGCCCTACATGTTGTCTGATAATTGCGCATGTGGTGCAGTATACAATAGTACAGAAGCAGAATGATTTTTTTTTGTACGTAGCAATGGCAAGCACCTTACAGTGGCTGGAACTGCATTTCCCTTATGATGCAATAACTTAGATACTGACCCCATTGGTACTCGCAGTAGTGTGAAATGTAATTTATGTAGTATATGTTTCTTCATGTATACCTAACACATTTTCTTTTCTGTAAGAGAACACATTGGAAAGGAAAGCAAGGCAGCACAAGCGGCACCCATTCCACAACACATACGGGCATAGGGAAGGAAAGAAACTCTGTAAATAGCAAAATGGACAGCCTTGAAGAGAAGATGGAAGAATTGGAGAACAATTGGACTGCCTTAAAAGATTGCGTACAAGGGTATATTATGGACAAAATGAAATAGCACTGCCAGACCTGCGCGTGAACCCGTTCCCCATGTCACAGCCCGTCATCCCCTCAACATCTGTGTGATGGGAGATGATACAGTGATACCTCAATCCCTTCCTCCCCTCACGACCAACCTGTGCAAATCTCCAATTCCCCACAATAAGTATCCACTTCTACTACCCCTTCCCTTTCCTAATGTTGTGTATGAATGTGTGAAAGTAAATGATGATATTGAAATTATTGCTAAGTGTATATGTGGAATCTTTTTTTTTAAAAATGCCGTTATGACTCAATGGCAAATAGTCCTTGTAGGAATGACAGCAATTAAGCAAAAGATAGGTGTCCTAGGGACACGGCTTCTGCCTGGCCTATCTGTAATGACAATGGAGGCATCCGTACAATGCCAGCATGACCCGCATGTCCGCATGTTGTTCACCACCTATAATTACGTGTGGGAGCGGACGTTTGTTTGTTGTGCTAGTAAATGCATGTGTATCTGTTCCTGTGTGACTTGGTGACACCGCCACTGTGCACCATATGTGAACGCATGTTAATTAGGTTGCGCCGCATATCCACAAACTACAAGTAGTGATCCAGATAAACATCCCACCTGCTATACCCTATAAACACTTAGCGTTTCCTAAAATGGTTGGTGGACGTGTGTCGCACTATTAATCAGTAGAGGAGTGGCAACGGTGTGCATAGCATACCTATGCACATGCACACAAAGTATGCCACCCAAAGCGCGTCCTGCGGACAGCAGTCCCAAGGGAGAACAGTGACGATGTCACCATGCGACCGCACCCAAGCTACGCATTGGCCATTCTGTTGGGGACACAATCCGGACCCTCAGACAGCAGAAAAGTACAGTGTTGTGCAATGTACAAAGGTTTTCGGAAAGTGCACGCTGACAACACATCCCATTGTGCCGGTGCACATGTATATATGTTTTTGAACAATGTAGGCCTGTTTTCTGGGTGCAAGTTCTCCACAGAAGCCCTACAAAAGGCCACACCCCAGAGCTGCACCACAATCTGCTTGTAGTTTTCAGAACAGAGTAGCAGGCCACATAGGTTTGCCCTATAAGTGATGGTGGACTGAATCTGCTGTGCTACATTGCCTTTGCAGGTAATGGCAACCATAGCAGCCCGGCTCAGTACGCACAGTAATGGAGAAAAGTATTAACGGGCCTTCCTGTTACTCACACACTCAGTTGCGATAGTCCCCACTGTCCCATTCCCATGGGTAGCATTCTGAAAACGGTACTATGTGTCACGTGCATTTCCCCAAGTACGGTGAGGGCCGTACCCCAATAAAGCAGAAACTTCTTCCCTTTCCACTTTCTTCTTTCCAGTACGCCGTCATTGGGTACGGTTAGAATGTTCCAAACGCATCCACCAATCACATTGAAGAGCTCGCCTTGTAACAGTATCAGTTCTGTACAACAGTCCTCTGCGTACACACCACACCCAGAACCGGTATTGCGCAATACCCCAGGCTCCACAATGCCATTTCCATGGCCAGCCTCAAAATCCCAGGATGTGGATTTTGTGCTGCGTGTGGGCATGGGGGGAATAAATTGCAACCAGGGTAGGGGATTTTTTTTTTATTGGCGGCTCTGAAAAGAGCCTTTTTTTTCTTCTTTTTTTAGGTGCTCCTAGTGAAACACCTTTTTGGTTTTTATTTGATATTGTGTTTTCTTGTGCTCACATTGTTACAGTAAACTCTTCAATGCATCCTTTAGCCGGGCAAACAAAACAGCATTACCAATGGGTGACAACAAAATGCCATTTGCTTGGAAAAACTCTGCTTTTCCACAACTAATGAGGTCATTGTTGCAGAAGAACATTCCACCATTGGACAAACAAGTATTCATCCTTCTGTTGATGAGACACCTTCCAACCTCTGACTCGCAACAACATCAGGGAACATTGTCCCATACTCTTCTTGGTGTTATGGATGAGAAAAGCACCTTGGCAGTAGGAAAAAACCTCTTCACTACATTCAGCAACTGCTTCAGTCGACGGAACAAACCTAAACAAGCCACGTAACCCAAATGTATGCTGCCGTAGTGCACAACAACAACATCGACTGTTGCAAAAGTGGCCAGGTCTCTGCAAAGTGCATGCATATCAGGGAAAGTGCGGCCATAGACATCGCAACACAATGAGTCCACTCCTTCCAAACCAAAATTGCCATCAAATTGTCTTTCCATGGCATACTTGTGCAGATCTATCACAAAGGCATCACCCAAAGTCAACACAATTCGTTTCTCCATGTCAAACAGCCTCACTACGCAGAGTACTGTAAAACAGTTTGACCGCCCCTTCCTGTGAACCACACCCTCAGTACCTAATTTGATAATCCCCACAGTCCCATTTGCATTGGGCAGCATGGTGAGAAGCGCAGAATGTGGCACGTGCACTTCCCAAAGTACCACGACGGCTGTGCGCTAGAAAAGCAGCAGCAGTCCTTCTTCCCTTTCCACTATTTTTTGTCCACCACAACCTCATTGGGTACGGGTAAATAGTCACACACGCATCCACCAATGCCATTGAAGACGTTAGCATCAAAAACTGTCAGCTCTGCACAACACTTCATATGTACCGTTACAAATGCAGCCTGCAAATGTCTTGTCATTCGAAAGCACATCCAGTAGAAAGTTCAGTAAGATTGCAAGATTTGTGCATCCACATTCATCCACATGAGCACCCATCACCATGAAATAGAGGTATGAATACTTTTCATGCAGTATGTTTACATCTCTGTTATAAGTGCCTCTGCGCTCGGTATCTAACACTGAGCGTCCATTATGTTCTCCAAAAGCATTCTGTTTTTTCTCCCATCCCCTACCATCAAGTGGCACTTCAATGGTATGTGCTTGCAACGTTGTCATTTACCCATATCATACATTGTAATATTGAAACAGAAACACTCTTCTTTCCTTCAGGCAATGCTACAAATTGTTTTCCCCACTAACCCATCTCCTACATAAATCAGCACTGAATGTATCTTACCAACCTAAAGCAAGTTCCCAAAAGGTCACTGTCAACACAGCTATGGTTCTCTCTAGGCTGGACTTTTGCAACAGCCTCTTTTTAAATCTGCCCGCTTCTACTCTCTGCCCTCTGCAACTCATCCAGAAGAGGACTGCACAACTTGTCCTTGGCCTCAAGACAAGGGATCGTATCTCTCCTGGACTGAAATGTCTGCAATAGCTCCCAGTGGCTGCGATGAATAAGGTGAAAACCCTCCGCATTATGCAAAAGGCCTTCTGGGCCCTGGGCCTCAATACCTTCAACTCTCACTTCCTAAATATCTCCCTGCTCGAGCTCTTCCCTCATCCGCCTCCAACTCCCTCAGTGTCAAATTTGAGGAGAACCATTGCCGGTTCTGGCAGCACCTCAAAGCCTTAATCTTTGCGCCTGCTTTTTCTTCTCCACGTCCCGGCTGACTTCCTGGCTGCAACTGATTCTCCACTGGTTACCTGGCCACTCTCTGATGTCGGGCCCAGGCCACCTCCCCATGCCAGTAGCACCCCTGCACTGCCTTTCTGGCAAACCCTGCACTTGGGGACTGTTTTCTTTATCGCAAACAGTTCCACCACCACCTGATGTCTGCACTTATCCTTGCACTGGGCACAATCGGACCATATTTTTTCTCATTGTCATTTGATCTTCTTCCCATGTACTTCACTTTCCCCTTCCCCTACCCATGCATTCATAACTATAGGATGTCTGCCACTTACCTTGTACACTTTGCAGGTTTTTTTTCCGCAGTACCCCTTACTATAAGCTTTTAAAAAATGATCACACAAAAGCAGCATTTCATACATGTTACCAACTTCACACAAGTACCTACACTATATGCATACAAACAGGATGCCTGGCCCTTACCTTGCACACTTCCACCATAGCCTTCTGCACTTCTTTGTGCAAAGAGACCTTCTGCCACAGTTTTTGCGTACACACCACCACCACAAACCTTATTGCGCAATGCTGTAGCCTCCACAGTCCTATTTCCATGGCTCCCATCCTGAAAATGGCAGTATGTGGCACAGGTAATCCTGAAACTACCACGGAATCCACAGAGTTTTCATGCAAGGAAGGGTGGTGTGAAACAGGGTAGGGGAGTGGGTTTTTAGTGGTCCCTATGAAAGGTTTTGGTCTTTTATTTACAGTTTTTGTTTTTTCTCTTTGTATGACTTTGTTTATCCTCCTTCAATGTTTACTCAATTATGGTCAATGCTTCTTGCACAGTGTAAAAGAAAATGGTATTGCCAATGGCGTTCAAATAAATGCCATTTGCATGGAAGCAGTGTATATTTTGCAACTTCATCCTCTCATAGTGGGTGGAGAACATTCCATCAGTGCACATGAATGAAGACATGCCTCTGTTTATAAGACACCTTCCGTGCTCTGGCTGGGGACAAATTACACCAGCATGGTGCCATACTTCTCTTGGTGGAATGGTTGAGAAAACGACCTTGGCAGTGGGAAAAATCTGCATCACTGCATTCATCAACTTCTTCAGGTGACGGAGCAATCATCCACATAACATATAACCCAAATTTAGACCTCCATAATGTGCGACGACAACTTGACTAGTAACAATAGAGGCGACATATCTGCAAAGATGAACCATCCCGCCAAAACTGCACGCATAGAGACTGGCCCACAAAGCGTACACTCCTTCCAACCCGAAGATCTTGTGCAAATGTATCACCAACGAGCAGCACTGTGCATCTCAGCATCTCTACCAACCTCATTACACAGAGAGTATTGGGAAAAAGTAGTACCGCCCCTTCCTGTAACCCATACACTTGACACCTGAATTCATAATCCCCACAGTTCCCTGAGAATGGCAAGATGTGGCACGTGCGCTTTCCCAGCTACAGCGAGGGCTACACCCCAGTGAAGCAGGGACAGTCCTTGTCCCCTCTCCACTGTTCTTCTTCCAGAAATCTCTAATAGAGTACTGTGAAATAATCACACATGCATGCAGCATTCCTCACAGCCAAGAACTCTGCAGACAACACTATAATTTCTGTACAGCACTCCATATTTACCATTGGACACTCCCAGTACACGTTGCATGTGCTTCCAAAGCACCTTCACTACAAAGGTTTGGAAAAAAATACACAATGTCAGCATCCAAAGTCATCCAGAGCGGCACCCAGCACACCTTTGACCATGCACAGAAGAGTCTACTGCTTGCCCACACCCAGCACAACATAATGGAGCCATGCATGCAAGCGTGTAGCCAGAAACCACAATCCACAAACGTAACATAGCCAGCAGCACTCCTATACAACCCCAGCACCATGAGACAGCAATGCATGGAAACATGTAACAGTTAGCAGAGTCCACAAACATACTACACACCGGAGTACACACTATCTTACAATGTGCATCTCATCTGTAATGCACTCCCCTTCTGAAATTGAGCTCCCACCAGTCACCACGGAAAGAGGTCCCTGCACGAGCTGTCCTGCCGTACCAAAGCCTGCCTGCATTCAGCGCACATGGTAGTGGCCTGTGCAGAGACCCGCGGATAGGCCCTATAACGAAAAATACTGCAAGCACAACATCTTCGTCCACCTATTGACATATCTCAGATGAATCACTTTTCACTCCCCCACCCTTTCCATCCCTTCTTCCCACCACCACATGGCGTAATGTATGTTTTTCAATGCACTCCCCTTCTGCAAATCAGCTGCCACCAGTCACCACAGTAAGAGGCCGCGACACAAGCTATCGTGCCATAACGATCACACATAATCACACATCTCAGATGAACCACTTCTCTATCCCCCTCACCCTTTCCATCCCTTCTCCCCACCACCATATGCCTTACATTATATTTCTCAGTCCCTTTCAGCACTGCACTGTCCTCTGATACACCATGGGGGCATTTCCCAAAAACGCTGACGCACACCATGCTTCCCTCCAGCCAACTGCCAGCCGCCCCAAAGTTCGCCGACATCTCGGCGTGCTCCAAGCCAATGAGACTTCTGTCCGCGGAGCGAACAGGAAAATGGGTCAGCGGAGTGGAGCCAGATATCACTATTTTTTGGAAACGTACATTTCAGTTTGTTGCAACAAAAGTACTGGTCATATTTCTACCAAACACATAAAAGCACGCTTTCGGAACTAAGCCGCAGCTCCTGATGCAAATTTGATGAAAATCCATCCAGCCGGTCGGGCTGCAGTTGTGCGCAAAGTTTTGCCCATTCAGTCTATGGGAAAAAAAATATGTTTGGGACCCCCTACAACTTTCCCCCCCTGCACGAAACCTCACCAAACTTGCCAAAAAAATTCATATAGGGCCATATACTTTTTTATAAAGTTTGGTGAGGATTCCTCCAGGGGGAGCAAAGTTATATGGCACCGAAAAAGTGGTTTTCCTATGGGTTTAGCAACTTAACCATGACTACAGGGCCGCTACCGTGGGCCATGTAATATGCAGAGGAGTATACCAAACACCATATCCTCCTCAAAGAGACATTGCAGTCTTGGGTATATCTATTAAAGCTCCTTAAACACACCAATAAGCGAGCTTGGTACATGGATAGGGACACCTCACACCAAAAGAAAAAAAACATCAGAAAACACAATAGTATGTGTCTCCACCTTCTCGAAATTCACTGTAAGCATAAACAAATGTTTCAAAGGATTCTGATACTTAGCCCATGCAGAAAGAATTATTTCCAAGGCCCCCCTGTTTGCCCTTAAGAGGGTCTTAAATGTAAAGGATAAACTAATCCATACAAGATACCAAGACAATAGACAGGATAATGCTATTTCCAGATACTGGAATTTACAGCTACATTCTTTATTGGGCCCTTACCCATGTGGCAATTGTGCTGTTTGACCATTTACAAACAAATTCACAACATTAACATACAATAATTTAGTTTGCCAACCAAACTAATTTGACAACTCTAAAAATGTTATATATGTGATCTTCTGCCTCTGTAACAAAATCTAAATAACCAAATAAACTTTAGGGGCCCTCGTAGATACCCTGACCGTCAAGGAGTCATATTATACACAACACAAGCAGGTGATCAGGGCTCATGATTTCAAATAGGCCTGGGTACCATAATTGAATTATATCAGACCCACACAACTAGATACCAAAATTAAATAAGGAAAATTAAAAAGACATTTAACCACATATATATTGCATATAGTTACACAGACATATCTGACAGGATATCTATGACTCTAAATACACATAAATCCAACAGCGAACAAACAATACAATCATAGGTCCATCTCCTGGACACAATACATACTCAGGAAAAATGAAACCAGATATATATAAGTTTGCATGAAGCAATGTGCTTAATTACATCATAAATTGGAGACCCTTTCTTATTAATGGCTTTTCAAATGTATTTCTTATTCACGTGTTTGTGCCTTTTTAAGAATGTAATTATTTCTTCAAAAACCAAAATAGACAGTTGACACACTGCATTTCGGCATAAAAAAGAACCATTTGTACCATGTATGGAACAGCCTTCATCAGGAAAATAATATATTTTGATAAATGCTCTGGTGTTCCTATATCCCTGTGACAGAAAAACACACTTCTGTTAGAAACAGGGGTCTATCTAAATTTATCTAGATAATAGATTAATCAAATTATAATTTTGAACAGTGCAGTTAAATGGGAGAAACTGCTCTCCTACCTTAAGTGGGCTGCTTCTATGGTATCCCAGCTTCTTTTGATTTAGGGAGGGATGGTTGTATATTTTCTGAATTGAAAGATCGCTGACTGACTCTATAAATATGTAGAGGCGTAATGCATTTAAGTATTACTGCCTCCGTACAGTAAAGCATATGTTAGTTCATGTATGTGTTATAGTATATGCTCACCTTTGCCTTAGATTAGGACCATGAGGCACTAAACTGATGGCTCCTAATATTGTTTCCTGCCCCAATACTGGTGTGTTTCTGTGGGTAAAAAAAGACAGAGGGCCTCATTACGGGTTTGGCGGTAGCCGTGCCTGTAACAAAGGCACGGCTGCCGCCGAACCTGTAATTTTACCAGCACCCGCAAATGGGCAATTACCGGGTCATGCAGAGTTCAGCGGACCTGGTAATTGCCCATTCGCGGGTGCCGGCAATAAGGGACTCCCCATCCCCATTCGGACCCATAGGGCTGAATGGGAATGGGGATCTTGGAAGCACCCATGAGCTGTGCTCGCGTGTGCCACATTGGCCTCCGGGTCAGACCTGGCAGGCTTAGCGAGACCTGCGAGCACAACTCGTAGTATGGCGGTACGGTAGTAACAGTGCCGGTAGCGATACCGGCGCCATTGTTGCCTTACCGCCATACTTATAATGAGGCCCAGAGTCTATAGTGGCAGGTGTAGCTCAAATTCACTCAAAAGTTAAATCCTCACATTAAAAACTGGGAGACTATACATTTTTGGGTTGGAAGTTGAAAGGTGAACAATACTATATTTAAATGAGTTATACAACATGTTGCTCATTACGTGACAGTTTGTACTAAGTTTGTACTAAGTCAATGTTTATGACTTTGTTACCATAGATTTGAGCATAGACATTATAACACTCAATAAAGTTGTCTTCACACTGAGGAAGGCTTAGCTATAAATTATTGGCATGTGCAGCCGAAACATAAGTTGGTCAGTAAAGGATACCTAAAAAGACGCATGACCGAGCAACTCTACTGAAAGTAGTGGACGAATACAACGCTAGACATACAGACACTTGAGGAGCTGTTTAACAACTCTCATCTGTGATGTGAACAGTGATTCAGCAACAGTGTTGACACTATAAGCATCACTGACATCTGCTCTGTCAAATATTTTTTTTTTTATTGTGTCGTATTTCACTTGGGAAAGGGTTATGGGTTTTGTGATTAATCCACTGGAGTCATCACGGATTCCCCGGCGGTAACCTCCTACCATGTTGCCAGGGGATGGCAGCCGATTCCTGATTCTGACCCTAGTGGTGGCTATATGAGAGAGGATCGCATGGGAGGAGACAACTACTGTGTATATGTCATTACTTTATTGGATGAGGTGCGGTTTTCTCCCTTTGCGCATGAGGAAGACCCCCTGTACCCAAGGCCCTGATGGCCTATTGCCATGTATTTGATTCTCCCTTTAGGGAAAATAAAGAAAACTTTTCCCAATATCCTTTAGGCCAAACTCCCATCTATGACCTGAAGAATAAAGACTGCAATAAAACTATTTTTCCTAATTCCCCTTCATGTAAGACTGATCTTTCAAATGGAATAATTGAGAGAGATTATCCACATACTATGCATCAAGTGACCTCAATGCACTCCAACTCCCACAACCACCTAAGTATTGAGACGAGGAGGATGTAGGAATTGAAGCAAGGCAACAAGAGCCTCAAGCTCAATGAACGTGCTAGTCTTTTGGTGAAAAAATCTGTGTACAGACATTTGAAAATGGCCACCACACTATGAAAAATGGTTCAGGAGAAGACGCTGCATATCCTGCATAGGCGTATGAATGCTAGAATCACAAGCTGGTGTGGCGGGGCAGTGGAGCTCCCCAGCAGAGAAGGAGAGTAGTGTTGTAGGAGCAGGATGTGCTGTGGAGATGCCAGGAGCCACAAGAGAATTTATGGGCACTCGGCAGGTTGAAGAGGCAGCATTATCCTTACCGGGACCTGAAGGAAAATAGGCATGCAGTAGCAGAGCCGGGAAGGAAGCCAGGGAGAAGTCAGAGCAGCCCAGAGTGGGAAACAAGAAGCAGAGCTACGCTGCCTAAGTACAAATGGGACTGAAGACGCTACACAGAGCCAGTGAGTCAACCCAAACCAAGTGGGGATCGCAGGGAGTTTTCGGTGACTGTGCCAATGACAATTTTTAATGTTATGAGATTCCCAAGGCAGAAACAATAGAAGATTATTTGTGAGTAAGAAGGGCAGAGTGCAGAACCAAGCCCCAATAATGTATGGGTGCTTGAAATGCAAATGTGAGGAAAAGCTTGAATGAACATTGAAACTGAAAGATATACCAAACCAAGAACAGCATATGCAGTTTTGAAAGTACAAGACGAGAGGTCCCGGCAAGAGAAGTATACCAGGTAGTGGAACTTACATAAGATGTCCTGGCAAGAGAAGTACACCGGGCAGTTGAAGCTACAGAAGAGGTCCTGGAAGGGAAGTATACCATGCAGTTGGAAGTGCAAGAGACATCCTGGCAGGAGAGTGCACCAGGCAGTTGGAAGTGCATAAAGAGTCCTGGCAGGGGAGTGTAGCAGGCTGTTGGAAGTGCATTAAAAGTCCTGGCAGGGGAATTGCAAAAGTACAAGAAATGTCAAGCAAGGCTAAAGAGCTTTTTACCTATCAGGTTGTTGTGTGCCAAGGAGATGTACAAAGAACTGTTAGAACAAGAGACATTGCCATCTCATTGGAGAATCAAGGGGAAGGAAGCACCATCTGGAACCAGGGTAGTTTTCATCTTGGAGAACATTTATGTTATAGCCATTCTATTTTTCATTCATGAACATGTTTTTCCAATACCGGGTCAAACACATTTCCCTTCTCACTTTATTATATTGTTTGTAGTGTCAGGGTAAGGATAGAATGTCTCGATACAGGGATGACTTTCAATTTCTGACATCCTGACACACACAGATCCTTATTTTTTTGTTTTTTAGGTAGTGTGAGACAAGCATGGTATCAAGAGACAACAAAGACATTTAAAACACAGTTTGAAGAACTTTATTCTCAATGGTCAGGGTGGTGTAAAGCCTAACATGCACTAACTCTGAGATGGGAATGTTCCCGAATGGAAAGAAAACTGGAAGCCTAAGTCAGTCAGTCCAAAACTAAATACTGTCTGTGTCAAAACCTATGCATGTCCTCACTTCTACAGAATAAAAGGACACATGGGATTTGGCCAACTCAATAGTGTTCAAGTAAAGTTAATGAGACAATGGACCCTTTCTGCAGCTCCCTTCCCCAGGTTTAAGGCACTCAGGATTATAAAGTTCCACAAGTCTCTCAGGATTAACTTGGCAAAGAAATGTTCACTTGGCACAAAGTTCACTTCATGAAAGAAATTCACTGTACCTTTTCCTGGTAAGTTCTTTTGGCTTCTGTGGGTCTCCTTTCCATGAACCCAGAATCCCTCTAGTTCACACTTCTTCAATGGGCACTTAGGCTTCCCTCGCCCAAGCTTAGACCCTTGTGGTCATCTTTGTTCATCTGGTTTAATTGTATTTCCTTTAAAACAAAAAGTTGCACTTGTTAAAATCACAGTTCACTTGGCTTCTTTCGAGACTCCTTGCCCCTTTCTGAACCAAGTCCTTTTAGCTTTTCCTTTATTAGATCATGTAGCTCCTTGCTTTCAATTGGGCTTCCCTGGTCGTGGTGCAGTTGTCAGACCCTACGGTCCACCCATTGCAGGTCATGCAACCAGGTGCCTTGTCCTTAATAGAGTTCTCTCTTTCCTATACTGGGGTCTCTGTGGCCACCCTGGATAAATCTCCTTCCTGGTGACCACCCCAATTCGTTTCCAACACTTTTTGTTTGTTCTAGGGTCTCTATGACTAGCCAAGATCAATCTCCTGCATTGTGGCCAACCCAATGCTTTTCCAATACACTTTATTTGATGTTAACACTTTTCTATCCGT
This sequence comes from Ambystoma mexicanum, assembly GCF_040938575.1. Classification (NCBI taxonomy): domain Eukaryota; kingdom Metazoa; phylum Chordata; class Amphibia; order Caudata; family Ambystomatidae; genus Ambystoma; species Ambystoma mexicanum. The sequence continues at coordinate 629,878,933 of NC_090927.1, read as the reverse complement.
CTTGAAAGTGTTGCTCCCACTTCATTGCTCGCACAACTCCTCCTTTTTAGGATCTATATTTCGTTCACTTTTCGTGTCTACGCACTGCTCCTCTCTTTGCAGTGTGAGAAACTTGAAAGTGTCTCACCCGCTAGTCCCCAGGGATCTGTCATCCTGGTGGGTAGGGCATAGACATCGCTTTTGGATCCAGCTCTTGGGGATGGACCAGTGCAGGATGATTACCTAGTCCTCTGGGAGTGGAAGTGGGACACCAGAAGGTGATACACTGTATCCTCTTCCTTGTAACACCTTTTTTTCATCCTACCAGGTAGGATACCAAGGAACTCAAACCCCCACTCATCTCCCGACACACAAAAACATTTCACGGCGAGCTCACTGTGAGAGAAAACGGACTAACACCCAAGCTGTATACCTAGCATCATATCCCAACACAAGGGTCAGGCAGAGTCAGGCAATTACTGATAATTACACATACCTGACTTCCATCACACTTCCCCACATGGATAAAAGGTGGAACACAAAAGCACACTCTGAGCCCTTGGCCTTTTCAGGTGAAGAAAACTGCTACTTTCACAAGCCCTCGAGAATAAGAAACATAAGACTGGGAATTAAAGCTGAAGAAAGGTGCATTGTGTGTCAAAGGTACCCAGAGCTCTCCCGCATCGATAGCTGAGGCAAGGATGAGTGATTGCCGCTGTGGTACTGTCCTTGGCTCCCACAACAAAGCTTCTCCAACATAGTCAGCACAGCCGGTGAGTCGGGGAGACTGATAGCAGACCTGACTGTGTTAGAACCAAGGTTGCAAGCAGCAACATTGTATGGAGAAATCTGCAAAAAACAGAGTATAAGGCGTACATGATGAGCGATGCGAAAATAATTGAATATCCAAGGAGTGACAGAACTTTTGTAACCAAGGTAGATGCCAAATAACGAGTGGTCCGGCGCAATGTGGGTGCTCATTCAAAGGTGTCTGTTAGGCCTCCAAAGAGAGTGTAAAATTGTGAACTATGAATGTAAAGCGGTCCTGCAACAGGTCAAGCCAAAAACTGTGCACATTTGAACATCTTCGATTGCTAATACGAACTGTAATTGGTCCAAGCCCGGCTGACACCAATTGTGTAAAAGGAATCTGAGACCACCTGAGGGGGCTCCAGGGTGAACTGTGAGTCATCCAAGAAAAGATATTCTATAAGAATTGCAGAAGAGAATCCGCTCCCAGAAGAGGGGGATCCAATCTAAGGATTGTGGTAGAAAAGGGATCTGAGCCCGGCTGAGGGCAATCCAGGGCGAAGAGTGAATCGCCTGACTTGAATGTTTGTAAAGAAACTTTTCTTTGTTTTGGTACATCACACCCTCTGAATCAAGAGACTTTGATAACTTAAGAGACTTGTGCACAGAAGGCCCTGGTGTTGGTGATGGAACTGTGTCCTTGTGTCGAAGAAGCCCACGAGTGTGCTATGCTCGAGTGAACTGCCTTTTCCTGTGCTGAAAATGCGGTGAAGGGACGCCAACGGCCTAAATATCCTGATTTATCATTTTGTAAATACTTCTTTCTTTTCATGAACATTTCCTCACACTATTTGTAAATGAGCGGTATGGATTGGCAATATGTTTTTTTAGTATAGGCCCTTTTATTTTGATGAGACTCCACTAGGATTTCATTGTTATTATTTGATGGTTGTAGCTTGCTCCCATCTTTAGATTTAAGTTTAGAAAGGCGTTTATCACACCCTTGATAAAGTTCAATAAACACCATTGAACTGTGATCACTTGTGTTTGTCTTACTTTGATACCATGCCTTCCTTACAGCAGACAATTGTGTTATTTACACAGAGTCACTCGACAATGTCTAATCATATACGCAACCACTCTACATCCATTTGTCAATTTCACCCGATTCGTCACCAGTCTTACACATTCGGGCTGTAACGTTGTATCTTGATCTCTTACTTCAATACACATGGGCTCTCACTGTGCTTTTCTCACTGGTGGTGTTTTCTTCATTCTTGGGTTAATGTCTTTGTTATATGAGGTGTGGGTCTTCCCGCATGACCCTCAGACACTCCTGGGCTCCAGTCCTGGCCCAGGGGAACAAGCAATTAATGTTACTGTTCTTTGGACTTCTCTTCTTTGCTGGAAACAGGGGTCGTTAGCCACACTTCTACTGCATGCTCCCTCACACAGACCCTCAGCATCTGAGCATCCCTGTTTCTTCCAGCTGGTCCTGGGCAGCCACAGATCCTTAGCTCTCCTTCAAACTCACTCTCTTTGCTGATTGCTAGTGTTCCTTTTATACTCCCCTGAAGACTTGATAGGCTGAAGGTGTGTATGGATGATTTCACTTGCCCGACCTTGCCTGGCCTTGCTAGTGGGACATTGACTATGAAGATGCTGATGTGCCTTTATCTGCACCTTCTTCGTCCCAGTACCATAGTGGTGTTTCTCTTAGGAAATCTGTACTCCCCTTGATTTCCTCTTCTTCATCACAGTACTTGATTGATATTTGGGGAAAAGAAGGTGGTGTGCCGTATGATAAGAATTTGGTTGTAGTTCTTTTACTCTGGTAACCTCAGTAAATGAGGTTAACAGGGAAGGGAAAGGTTGGGTTTCAAAGTAGTTTATGGGAGGATAAGTCTGCGTTATAGTTAGAAAAAGGGGTTTTAAATTCCCTTGCTTTCCTCTGAGTGTGAGTGTTTGACGGAAGTCCTTGGGGTAGGGTAGGACATGCGTGACAATATCCTATGATAGCAGAGGGGAGGTATGATAGATCGGGATTAGGAAAAGGGGGATGCCAGATCTCATCTTCGGGGATCCCACTTCCATTCTTCAAAGCCCCCCATACCAGTAGTGCCCCATTCACAACCTCACTCCCTGGGTCAGAACATGGCAGTCTTACTCTTCTCCCGGTTACTTGAGGGGCGATCTTAAACTGGTTAAATGTGAGAACGCCCTCAGACTTCTCACAATAGGGAAACTCCTCTTAAGAATAGGGTCAGAGCAGCATTTTCCCAAACCATTTCAGTTAAATAAAAGTGTTTAACCAAAAACATGACAACTTTGTGTCTAGCTTTCATTTCTGACCCCTCACCGTTTACACCTTGAGTGTTAGGAATGCGTGTGATATCCATGCAAAAAAGTATTATATTCTTCTACTTCATAAGATTTCTAAAGACTTTTAACATATGTAAAATGGATGCAAGGAGTGTAAGATGTTACCAATTAGTGAATTGAGTTATACGCATCAGGAATGTGTATCAATCTAAACATGAATAATATACTACAAATGTCCATGAACTTGTTCATAAGAGTCTTTTTTATTACTTATTAGAGTGTGTACCGAGGGGTGATTGTTTTTTTATTTGTTTCCTGAAATAATTCAATAGAGGGCCATTTCTATTGAGTTTATTGGGTTTTCCCTCCTATTTTGTCTGGATTTTGTATTAGAGCCACGCTCTAGATTTCATGCAGGAATCCATTATTGTCTTAATTTTACATGTCTCAATGGGGTTTCAAAGTGGCGGTGGCAATATTAAATTCTTTAGGATATTCAATGTAACAGAGCAGAAAGTTTGAACTTTCCATTAACCAGGATGTTCGTTAAATCTGGCTGTCATATGACAGCTCTGCCGTTTTTGGCACAGTTTTCTGATAATAATCTGAACTGAAGTCACATGCTTATAGCTTGTGAACCTCTAAGAAGAATAAATCACTGACATTATTGCCATTAGAATGTCAACTTTGCACTCTGCCTCCCCATAAACTTAGACAGATGGCCAGCTAATGGAAGCACACAAAGAATAATTTAATGAATCATTGACCTTAGATATTACAAAGAGTTGCTCACATAAGTCACTGTGCTGAGCATGAGAATGTATGCCCACAGATTTAGGTGGGGCATGATTTAAAATTTAGCATTATCTAGTAGCAAACAAAAATGATTTTTAAGACAACTTTGAATGATACAATGCAGGATAAAGGGGAAGGGACATTGCTATTTTGCGATTCCGCTCTATCTAATCAGCCACAATTCAAATATACTATATTTATTAAAAATGAACAGATTATTAAAATTGATAACTTAATGAGAATTAACTCCACACATGTATGTTGAATATCATCTGGGCTGGGGGATTACAGACATTTTTATTTTATCAATATGGCATGTTGTTGTGATAAAATATAGATTAAAATGTTATGATTTTGCATTCAAAAGTAAAAAGAGCAAATCAGCCCGCACATTTTTTCATATTTAGACATATGAACCACCAAGGAAGATTCTGGATGTATTATTTGTGAGTGTCTGACTATTAAGTGAGCCAATGGAAAGACTTGACCAATTAAAATGTGTAATTCCATCATTGAAAAAGTGTGAGAATATCACAGAAATAAATAGGGATCAAACAGAGGACGAGAAGGAATTACTCATAGGGAGACTAACTGAAGAGCTGAGATTCTATGAGGGCTGCTGAAAGGAGGGAGATTCCTGTTCCAAATGAATGAGCGCTGACCCTGGAAAATGAGGTGTGCCTTGACGAGAAGGGAACCAACAGAGAAGGGAACCTGAGGCATGCCTAACTTCATGGAAGTAGACCACAATAGGCCTAGATAACTGGGAGATTGCCTAAGTGTTGTGAGGATCCATGCTAATCCAAAAACATGAAAGGATTATTCCAAAGTGAGCATGAAAGTCCCCCAAATTAAATGATATTTGTTTACTAGAATGATTTTTATTTTAAGTCTCAGGAGTGGGTGGCATGGATCTGGAAGGGTGCCATTAAAATAAATTGATGTTGTAATGGTAAACACACATTGCTTCTTTACCTCATTTAAAACCAATTGATATGTCAGATGGACTGGCAGAGGAGGATTAGTAGAAGGAGGAGGAGGAGGAGGATGATGATGATGAACAATGCCATTCAAATGATGATGCAGAGGTGTGAGTAATTCCCTGCACAAGGGCAACACCTTGGGCCCTGACTGACTGGCAGATCCATACCCTTTATTTATTTTATCTGTTTAATTTATAGTGAACGGTAGCTCGCAAGCCTCGGGGCGCAGAGACATCGACACAAGGGATGGTGTGGACAATGACAGACGTGGAGACGGGACATACAGCAAGATCACACAGAGGCTAGATTAGGGACCTGAGGGGAGGTTCTTATTTAAAGATATGGGTTTTCACTAGTTTGCCGAATCACATGTAGTTGGCTTCCAATCTTATGTGGTTGGGAAGTTTGTTCCAAAGGCCAGCTGCTAGTATGGGAAAATATCTGCCCATACCGCATTTAAGCTTGTGCAGGGCCACTGTGATTTTACCAACTTTGGAGGATCTTAACATTCTGCTGGGTACATAGGATTGTATCCTGAATTTTAGGTAAGCCAGAGCGTTTCCAAAGATGCATCTGTGCACCAGTGTTAAGGCCTTGAGGTGCACCCTATCTTCAATTTTCAGCCAATGTAACTCCCTTCTAGAGTCACTGATATGCTGCGATCTTTTTTTGTACTTAATGATCCTTACCGCATTGTTCTGAACAACCTGGTAACTGTGCATGCATTGATTGATAGAGCCTAGGACAAGTGTGTTATCATAATCAAGGTGAGACATTATAATTGCTCTTGCAATGATGGCACAGTTGTCCTCTAATAGGTAAGGCCTGATAGCTTTAAGTAGTTTAAGGTGGTATGCGCATGATTTCTTTTAATATATTGTGCTTGGGCATCAGTCCCCAGAGATTCTTCCAGCATCATACCAAGGGTTTGACCTTACTCAGGACTGTGTGTGTCTCTGATCAAGAATGATCTGCATATGATGGGTAGTTTTGCTCTGGCTGAGGTAGTGCCAAATACCATGAGCTCAGTGTTTTTACTGTTAAAACACATCCAGTTGGATTCCATCCATTGTTCCACGTTGTTATAGATCATAGTGAGCTGGTCACTGTCTTTCTGATAGTCCCCACATAGCTCAAACACCAGCTGAGTATCATCAGCGTAGTTAGTAAAGAAGGTGTTGATATGATCGAGGACTAGGCAGAGATATCTCAGGTAAAGGTTAAATAGCAATGGCTGGAACTTTTTCCTTTTCCAGAGAGAACTTGTCCCCCCAATGTACCCTGGATATCGTGTACTGTCTAAACAGGGAAACCATCCTGGAACGGGTGGAGATCATCCAGGATTACATTGAGAGCAGCATAGGCATCCAAACAGCCATACCACCCCTGTTGAAGCTGGTTTCAGTGTTACACAGGCATGTTTCAGCCCTCAGTCAGCGAGCTGCATAAGGTAGCGCAGCCTGCATTTTCAAGAGTGATGGTGCAGATCCTGGGTGCCCTCCTTTGCCATATGCCCCAGCACATTGCCCTCCCAACCACCCAGGAACAGGTGAAAGCCACCAAAGGTTGCTTCTATGCACTTGCGGCCATGCCCAATATGTTGGGAGCAGTGAACAGCAGACATATTGAGCTGGTGGCCGACAATGCTACACAGGAGCTATACAGGAACCGTAAGCTGTACCACTCACTGAAACCCCGATCTCACCATCACTCACTGCTCTGCTTGCATCCCAGGATCAACCCACGGCTCCATGGTCCTGCAGAACAGCACCCTGCCGGCATACATGGCAAGGTATGGGGTACAGCAAACCTGGATATTGGGTGGGTGAAAGCATACATTCACACACATTGCTGCATGGGTCACAGGCCAAGGGGGTGGTTTGTCTGACAACAATGCATGTCCCACAGCTACCGTGACAATGCAGGGCCATAAATGGCATGCACAATTGAGTGGCCACGACTTACATCAACCACACAAGACAACATTGGGACATGCCATCCCAATCTGAGCACAGATTAACAAGCACATGCAATGCACTACAGGTACCAGAATGCGACACAACCATATCACAAATCCCACTGTACCTCTACACAGTTCCACCTATCCCCATGTGACACATGCCCCGATGAGACAAGGAGCATGCATGGGCACACTACAACTGCATGTGAACCACAGTTACATCCAATACTGCTGCTGTGCACCATTAACCACAAAAATGAGATGTGTATGTGAAAGTGAACACCAATGCACTCCACGCATTGCACAGTGTACGCTGATGCAGTGTGCTGTGGTAGCACTGCAATGTGGGTAGCACAGGGTGGAATCACAGTAGGAATTGAAGGGAGATGGGCACGCTGTCTACACCATTCCATGAATGGCCACAACTGGGCCAAAGTGGGGATTGGCCTCCCTGCATTCTATGCATGTGAACCTATACATGATGTGCATGCAAGTCAATCACAGTGAAACCTGCATTGTGGGTGCTATGCACTGTGTGCAGTCACAGCCGTGACAGGGGCAGAGCAACATTCAAATCGGACATTGTTGACACACAGGCATATGGGTAACTCACAGTATGCCAGTCAGTGGCCAATCCAGTCCTACCCCCAGCAACCCATCCCTGGTTACCAAAACCTGCACACAAAGCATGTCCAGCAGTGGCTGTCACAGGGTGCAGCAGGGTGAGTGAGGGCATGCTAATGCACAGTCCCAGATGCATGTGTCAGACACACAGACATTCATTGATCAAGGCACTATCCTGTCACATGCATGTAATGGCTCATCTTGTGTTCCATCCCTTGCAGGTGATACAGGTTATCCATTACTGCAGTGGTTTATGAGCCCTATGAGAGACCCCCAGACTCAGCAAGAATTGGCCTACAATCCTGCACACATGAAAACCCGGACAACTATTGACTAGACCTTTAGACTATTGAAGGAATGTTTTCAATGCCTGCACCGGCCACGGTGCGGGGGGCACTCATGTACATGCCCGAGAAGGGGGGGGGAGATAGTCCTAGCCTGTGAGATGTTGCACAATATGTGCATCAGACACAACATACCCCTACCCTCATATATGGACATGCCACCAGCAGATGCTGAAGATTATGGTGATGGAGATGGAGCTCAAGCCATGCAATGACACATACAGATGGATGTCGGGGATGGGCATGTAGCCCATCAGGAGTTAACTGAGAACTTCTTTTGACCACCCATTCACTGCACACAACCCAGGGCACTCACTGTATGTGACACACAGCACCAAAACAGCAGACCACATCAACAAGGAATGTCCAGGCATTGAATCTTTGTGTGAAACTATATGAATGTATTATTCTGAACACCGTGCATTAAACACCATGTGCCCCACTGTTAGGCGGAAACCTGTGCAGTTCCCTCTGGGACCACTGCAAAAGATTTAGGACTACAGGTGTTTGGCGGTGAACCCACTTGGTAGCAGTCTGTACCACACAGATTCACTTGGTAGCTGTGGCTGAGCAGTCAGACTTCTCTCAAGAAGAGTTGAGCAGCATGTGGAGTATACAATATAGGACAATTCTTCACAGTAAAACAAGCAAACACGCAACAAGGCTTCAGTGTAAAAATATTAAGGTATTTATTTATAACGGAACATCTATAGAAAACACTATGGCACTATCACGGCAAACACTTCAATTACAATTACTCTACGCAGAAGAAAATGATCAATCCCCCTAAAAATATTTCGACAAGTCTAGGTTCTACCGGTATCACTTATTTTCAGACAGAGGTGCATACCTCAACCTAGATGGCACTCTACTATTAGTTAAGACGGGAGAGAAAAATAGGCAGGTTACGAAATCAACACAGTTCAATACTTCACGGATAAAATGCAAGGCACGAAGGCAAGAACCACAATAGATCATAAAGGTCAGAGGCCAGGCCCACTCGGAGAGAGGCAAGGCGATATGTTCCAAAAAGTCTCTAGTGGAAATGCGTCCGAGTCTTTGTAGCAAATTGTTATCGGCAGATTGGACCAGTTCAGAACAATACGTGAGAAAAAGCTTGGAGGCGACCCAACAGAAAGGCGAGGATTAAGACACCTCACTCGAACCGATCGAAAGGGAAGCCAGGCGGACATGGTACCTTGTTGTGGAGAGACAGCTCCGGCGGGGGCAGTTGTTCCTGGTGGTGGATGCACGACGGGTCTTTGCCAAGAGTAGAGATGATCTCGTCATCGAAGAAAAGTGAAGTCCGGTGCACCACCAGGGAAGAGACCAGCCGCGGAGTGCTCCGTCACAAGGCACCACCTTTTGGTCGCGGTACAGGGGAAGTGGCTATCCGGTTGCCAGGGTGCTCTGCGCGGGCAATTCGACCACTGCGTCCTGAGGCGAAGAAAAAGCAAAGGGGACTGGTTGTTCCCACCAGTCAGAGGAAGAGACTCTCCGGCAGGGAGATCTCCTCTGTCGTCGGGAAGTGGTGAGTCGGTTCCGCAGGGCTCCACCGGAGGTGTCGTCGTGCAGGTCAGCTCAGCGTTACCCTCGTCGGATTCTTAGGTCCTCTGGCGACTTCTGAAGATCCAGTCCCAAAAGCCCTGCTTTTATGCAGAAAACCCCCATTCATTCAGCCTAGCTGTCAATCAACACTCGCTAAGTGGTGAGCGGGGAGGCTCACCACTTGGGCCAATCACTCCAGAGTGCGACCGGAGTTGGCAAGGCAACTCGGTCCAGGGTGCCTAAACCCCCTCCCTCACCCCTGTGGTAACCCAGACAGAATGGCACCACTTTGGAGGGTCTCTGTACAGAGGCCCGCCAAAAGTGGAACAAAGGGCTCAACCTTTCGTTTAGGAGTCACAGAGACGAACACAGACGCCATTTTAAAAACCGAGTTCTGGCAGAAAATACCATCCGATAAACTTATTTAAGATAAGTAGACCGGTGGTACGTTAGAGATTAACGAGGAAAAGTATCAATCTCCAACAATGGGACTAATCCCATAGGGTTATGTCCGGGGTCGAACATAACAAGTAGTTTCCACTGCCACCAGCCAAAACTCAACGAGGGGGGACGGGGCAGTGCCCCCTCGAGTAACAGACCCAGGAGTAATCGAATTACCCCTACTAGCACATCCACAATAAGATGGTTGGTACTAGTTCTGTTAGTAAATTTAGGTCTAGTAAAGCCAATGGTGACTTTACATGCCCGGGGAGACAGTAGTCAGTCCCCGGGTATGGAGTCTATGGTGGAGGTCCGCTAGGACGCCCCAGTGTTACGGCACGTAGGGTGTGGTGTAACACACATAGAAAAACAAATGAGACCCTATGGAGTAAAAGACCCCATAGCCCATAGAACACATTGACATTCAAAGGAATTACACACATTCATGTCCAAGAGTGGGAGGAAAAGAGTCTCACTCTTGGCAGGATGGAAAAAACAAACTCCAGAAATCCAGCAAAGCCGCTGGGGGACTCACTAGGTTAGGAAATTCAGCCTAAACAGAGAATTCTCCCTAACACCCACTACCACTCCCCAAACACACCCTCCCCTAATTATCCCTCCCCAAAAACTCTCTCCCCAAACACACTCACAAATCATACATTGTCAGTAATGCTGTGGCTCACAATCACTTTCTTGGCTTCTTGTTGCCTTGCCTTGTCAGGTGGCCCTGACAGCTGCAGGGGGCTGTGCCTTGGGCTGCCCTGGTTTGAGCTAGTTGGCATGGTGATGGCGGGGGGTCTGACCCATGGACATCCCTGCAGTTCAAGGGCTGCTTGGAGGGTTTCGGTGCGGGACTCTGCGAGTGCTGAGATGCCCTCGTCCCCCTCCCAGAACCTCTGCGCTAGCACAACCAAGGCAGAGGTAGAGCTTCCCATGTCATTTGCACAGCTCCGACTGTTGGCCTGCACATATTCCTGCATCATGCAGGGTCAGCCATCTCATTGTGCCACTGTTCTATCCTGCGGATGCGTGCATCCATGTCCCGTATGTTGGGCATCTGTAGTGGAGTTGATCTGTGTAGCTCAGCGGGGCTGAAGGCTGGCCTACGGTATGGTGTGTGGTCTGGTGACCTCTCTGTGCTGTTCCCAGATTCATGCACAACATCTTCAACCATAGATGTTCCTGGATATGAAGGTGGCTGGTTTTGGGTGGCCAGTGGCTGTGTTGGTGGGCCAGAGTGCTGAATAACAGGTGCAAATGCCTCAGTCATAGTGACTGTTGGCTGAATGACAGGTACAGGTAGCAGGGCCACAGTGACTGTCAGCTCGATGACAGGGGCAGGTGTCTGGGCCACATTGACTGTTGGCTGGATGACAGGAGCAGGTTGTTAGGTCGCAAGGCCCAGGAGCTGGGTTGCTGCGGCTGGTTTTGTGTCTGATGTGGTCCCACAGGGTGTGTTCCTCTTCTTTTGTGTGGTTGGCTGTGATGTTGAGGGTCCAACATGGTCGCTGTCAGAGAAGGTGCAAGTGAGGATGAGATGGGCATGCAGTTAATCACCTCAGTGTCATCCAACGGCCTTCCAATATACAGATTTGCCATTGTGTCACATTCTGCCTGTACATGGTGTATGGGTGTCAGGACAGCTTTGATGCATATGTGTGTGTGTGTGTGTGTGTGTGTGTGTGTGTGTGCTGTATGGGTGCACATTGGTTGTAGTGCACGAATGCCATCTTGGTCCGATGTGTGCTTTGTGTATGTGCTACTTCTCTTTGTGCACATGACCGGTATTCATGTGCCCATATGTCTGTACACATGCATATTGGGTGCAATGCTTGTGTTCCCCTGGACTATGGCACATTTCATTTAATGGTTGTGTTTTGGTGTCATGCAGTTGGACCTGACTTCATGATGTGTGTGTTGCATTTCACTGTCAACTAAGGTTTATTGATTTGACATGGTTCGTACTCACCACCCTCTGCATCCCTGCACTGGCCTCTACCACTCTTACTCCCTCAATGCCTTCAAGGTGCAACACTGTGCTGTATGTCTCCTCCCAGGACATGGGTTTCATTGGGGAGGCCATCCCGCCTCATGTTGCTAGGCATTTCCTCCTGTGGGCTGCGAGCACATTCTGCACTCTGAGGTGCAGGTCGTCCCACTGCTTATGAAATTCTTTAGTGGTGCGGGGGCAGGAACCACAACCGGCACCTTCTGGACTACCTCCCCCCCAATTGCTGACTTTCTCTGTTGGCTTGTTCGCCTGTGGTCAGTGGCAAAAGGTTCTTCTTCATTTGCCACAATAGTGTCTGTTAGGACAGTTCATTCTGGCTCTGAAAAGCCCACTTTCCTCTGACGGACCTCTTGGACACGCACCTTGGATGATCCTGACATGGTGCCCGTGTTTCAGCGAGTGGATGGTCACAAGAAGTGGGTGATTTTATATGGATTGTATTTTTCATAATGGCAGCCAGCAAGCTTCCAGTTCCTGCCAGTATGCTTTTCCAGTCACAGTGTTTCCGTTGCCAGTGTTACCGTCATCAGTCTCTCCGTTAGCGCTGTGTGCGTTATTGGCCAGCCAGACTCAATCTTTGCGGCAGATTATTTTAAAGAAACACCAGCATTTCTTACTTTTGCCAGTTTGTCCATCATGCCGATGCCACTGCTTTCGGAAAGGAATTTGCGCGCTCCCGCAGGGGTGTAATGTGCTGGTGATTCCGTCGTTGTAGTTGCCAGAAACGGTACTACTGAAATGAGGGAATGACTGGCACTTTCACTCGTAATGAGGGCCTTTGTCCTTAATTTCTGTGAAGTTGTAGTATTTGGCTTCGGTTTTATCACATGTAAAGGATCACCATTGTAGCTAATTTCAGCTTTATGTTCAAGTGGGCATCCAGGTTAAGAGGTTTGGTTCATCAGGGTTTTACCTTTTTCAGGTCCTGCTAGGCCCTCCTGAATGTATTGGTTTGACAAGGTATCTCTTCATCCTCTAGTGCCATATATACATTAAGGGGTTTTAATTGGGCACCACACTAATATTCCCTTTGTGGTATATGCACCATAGCCCTTACAATGTCAGGGACAATTGTCTCATTTGCCTAGGGATTGTGTGACTCCTGTTTCCCTGTGGCACCTATGGAGGAGATGGACCTTCCGCCATTAATAGCCCATCATGTTATTCCAGAACGTGCTGCAACGCGCTAGTCGTTTCCATCATGGCTGCCACCTGAATGAATAACTTTATTCAGGTTCTCCAATGCGGCATGTTGCAACCCTCCGGATTTCCTTAGGGGTAAGCCGCTAAGTGTAGGTGCTTCTCTTGGTGTTTGTCTGCCCGTGCTTGCTACCTACTTTGCATTTCCTACTTTTGTTCCTTCTTATTGCTGTGTTTTCCTCTCTTTGGTGTACTGTGGTTTCCGTGTGGTTCACTTCCCTACCCCTTTTGTGCGCCCGTGCCTCTCTCCAGTTCACCGGTTCCCTGGACACCCGCCTTCCTAGTTCTCAGTGCCTCCCCCATGTTCTCTGGTTCCCCAGTCTCCTGCATACCTGGATCCCAGCGCCCTCTTCCAGCACGCTGGGGCACCATACTCCAGCTCTAAGCATTATGAACACCTTTCCTGATTCTCTGACTCCCTTTTTTGATCCGGATCCTATTGGGAGATGTTAGTTGGATTTTCACTGCACTACAACCTCCCAGGTGTTTTTCTGCCTGAACAGGCTTTTCCCCTGTTTGGCTGTTACAGAGAAGGTGCTGCTAGTCCACCAGTTTCCAGGCAGGCATAGTGGCTTCCCTCTGAGACAGGAAAGAAAGTCAACAAGAAAGAAGAAGAAGGAGAAGAAAGGAAGAAAGAAGGGGACTTCATCTTCGAGTCAGGAAGAAACAGGTGAGGAGTTTGGACATTTATCAGATACTGAAACAGACTTGACAGATTGTTTCTCCAGGATGCTCCCAAACTCAGGGGATTTTACACCATTACCATTATGAGAAGGTGTCATACGTGAATACAACTCTTATTTTATCACAGAAAGAATTCCTTCCCTCATTCTTTATAAAAAAAAAAAAACTCATGTACATGGATGCCATCAAATATTTTTGTCCAGAATTACTTTAGGGTGGTGTACTTTATAGATGTTGTTTTACTTTCATAAACAAGTATGGTACGTCTTGTGTCAGTAAGTTGGTTTGACATTATTTCATCTAAAAAACAATAGGATTTTTTTTCCTATGTCTGATACTCCACAACTTGTTTATGATTTGTGTTTGAATAATGGCAGAATAGGGTTTCTCCACATTTCAAAAGGTTTATCATTGCTAAAAATAGCCTGCAATGATGTTTCCACTGTTGAATATAGCTATTAATATTGTTGGGTAGCGGTTCACAAGAGTTTTTCCCACCTCAGTGTACGACAATAATATCACTTTGTTTTCTTTCCTTTCAACGATTGCCAGGGTTAACAAATGGTGGATGTATCCTTATTATAATACAATAATGTATTTTAAGGTCAATGTAATATAAGATTCTAAGACTGTTTCTATGTCCCAACCACTCTGTCGTTTCTCTCTTCACCTGTCGTTTCTCTCTTCACTTAGGCACTAATTACTGAGAGAAGGGAAAGGATGTCAAAGACTATTCTTCCTGCTACATAATGATTTAGATTCTGATCAAATGTGGGGTAGTAAAAGTTGTTCCAAGCATGAAGAGGAAGAAGGACTCAAGACAAGGATCTTTATTTTCTGGGAACTGTAGGGATTGGTTGTTCTAGGGGTCATAGCCCTGGCTCATTAGGAGCTCAGTTTCAGTAGCTTTGTAAAAAAGTGTAATGCTATTAATAAAAAATGTCTTTACAATGTATGTTTTCTTTGATGCTGGTAGATGAGTAGATAAAGAAGTTAATGAATAATACTCACCTCTGTGTTTTTAATAGAATCTAAACACATACGATAGTCAGGGGGATTAGCCATTGTGTATATACGTTTTTAACGTCATGTACATGACTGGTGTGACTTCCCCTGCATAAGGTCAAGGGGCCAGCTTTGATATTTCTTTTTTAATTCATTTGAGTTTCAGTAATTCACATAGCGTGTTTCTTGTCTAAAAAGTAGGGGTGGGATTATAGACCAGGGGACATTAAATCGGGGATTGTCACTTAGCGAAACGAAACACATATCAATGAACATCTTTACAACAGTCACCACCTGCCTCGTCCTCCTATGCTGCCACTTCCAATAGCTGCCAGCCTTTTATTGCACTGCCCAACCTGCCAATATCCCTCATATAAACAAGCATTGGCAAAGCTAAGAGTTTTGGCTTTTGTGATAGGAGTGCATAGGCATTTCCCAGAAATTGCCATAATCGCACTATCTGGTCATAAAATGGCAACAGCTAGAGAAGGGTGTTTTTACCTGAGCATCTGATAGCAGTGAGTGGCCAATACATATCAACATACAGGCCAAAACTGTTGGCTTTGTTGACGCTTATTTATAACAGGACTTCAGTGAAAGGAACAGATATAAATAAAGTGGCTTAAAGTACACATGGTTAGCACATTTTGGTTACACAAGTAGTAGATTTAGCCATTAAGTCTTTTGCAGACAGCTTAGAAATGACAATGAAAGACGAAAGGTAGATGTTACTGTTTGACAATGTAAGGGAGGAAAGGTCTTTTTAGAACCCCCTAACATTCCCACGTGAAATGGATCTCGTGTTTACCCAAATGGAGGGAGATTTCCCCATGTTTGTTTGCCGATTCTAATAATTTGGCCATAGTGTAATCACAAAAAAACACTGCAAACAAAGCCATTTTGGTGAGACATACAGACTCCATTTTGTGCCACCCTAAAATGACATCTTTCTCTAGGCCCCATCATGTTTTTTCAAAAGCCATCTCTCCCTCTTTCCAGCGCCGCGCACAGCAAGCCCAGACAACCCCCCTCCTCCTCCTGGCAGCTCTGCACAGACCCATTTCTCACTGGAGCACTTGCCCGTGTATTGTAGCAAATACTCAGTATCCTTCTTTCTTTCTGTGAGCTCATTGCCCTGCGTGTGACCGGAGCAAGCTCTGGCCTGCATGCCCATTCGTCTCCACAAACCTGCCTGTGGATCCTCGGCCTCCACCTTTAGAAGGTACTGCACACAGACCCTTTGCCCTCATTCCCCACTCTTTCTTTTGAAGTAACTGCTCGACAACCCTTCCCCCGAATCGCCCCCAATCGTCCACCATATACCTAATCCCATGTAATCATATATCCTCCTCTTAAACTAACATCCATCCATCCATTCGTTTGAATCGTAAGGCACCGGGGAGAATAAATCACAGATAAGAGCCCTGTAGATAAGGCATCTGGAAAAAGGGCCAAAGGTACCCTTGCCCTCATAAAAGCATGGGTTAGAATGTACATATATCGATGTACCTTCTATAGCCTCTTCCGTCAAATCATGATTTCATGTCTAACATCATTATTTGCATATTGGAGCTTTCATACAAACATCTGCGCCACATAGTTTACAAGAATACTTGAACGGTAATTAGTTGAATGACATATTCAAAGTTTTATTAGTGTGTTTTTTTGTCATGTAAAAGGATTTGCCCTTTCTGAGACACGTGTTTCGGCATCTCTTGTGTCTTTTTCAAATCAGGGCATTAACGTTACTTTGCTCAATTTTCATCTGTCTGGTTAGAAGGTGATATGTCATGGGTTTAATCCCACCTGAAAATTTTCTCTAATAATCTCTGGCATCTCGCATCGGCTCTCCAAGCGAGAAAGGGCAAAACCTTTTATGTGACAAAAAAAGCACAAAAAACACACACAAATAAAACTTTGAATATGTCTTTCAACTAATAACCATTCAAGTATTCTTGTACACTACGTGGCGCAGATGTTTGTGTGAAAGTTCCAATTTGAAATATATCACACAGAGTAGAGGAACTCTGTTTTCTCTGTTTATTTTTCACGCACATGCGACATTCAACAAACCTACGATGAATTAGGGTACGGAGGTTCTAATGTTAATATCCCTCAATTCCTCTTAATTGTTTGCACATCATTCTTTGCATGCCAATGGTCAATGTGTAGTTTAGATTAGTTAGGAGTGTGACATCTTGTGATCCATGCCTGACCTTAACCCTGTGAATATGAGCCCAGCTGACCCACATGCCAACTGAACCGCCCATGCCACTGCAACCAATTGGAGGCCGACTTCACCTACACTCCATATGGGACTGTGCGGGTTGACCAACTGAAATTATCGTATTGAGTGTAGGTGAACCTCATATGTTTAGAGGGCTTAGGAAAAATAGTAGTAGTCCTTCTTTTCTAGTTATCTATAATCTTGCGAAGGAAGGCCCAAGAGGTTACTGCATATCTCCCCCATTGTGAGCTACTGCTCCATTTGAGCTTACAATGCAATGCCCTGTGACAAACGCCAATGAGCACAACTACAGCTGTGACCATACTAACCAGTACCTCAATGACCCTGCTCTCTGGCTGGAACACTTTGGAAGGAAACCTACATCGAATCAACCCTGCTCCCTCTCTTTCAGAAACAAGAGACTAGGTTCAAGATTCTGTCATTTAACCACTTGCAATAACAATCTCAATCACACTATACCCAAACCTCCCTGCACGCCCACTCCTAACATTAACCTTAAAACCTCTGCTTCAGTAGCCAAAATTCAACAGATCAAGGGTGCCCTTAGTAACGCCAGATCTCTTCCGGCCCACGCACTAGACATTCCGGACCTTATCACGACCCAAGAACTTGTCTTTATTGCAATATCCGAGAGATGGCTACATGCCGCCTCCGGACCGGCACTGTCCTTGGCCATACCTCCAGATTACTGTATCACTCGATGCAATCACAACATTGCCCAAACTAGAGGAGGTGGAGTCACCATCATTCATAAACACTCACTTGGTTTAAGAGTGGTACCTAACACCAAATTTGAGTCTGCAGAACTACTCTCAGTTAAATTACCACTAACGCCTAACCAAACTGCCACCCTTCACCTCATCTACAGACCTCCTGGTCCTGCATCCTCCTTTGTTGGCGAAATGTCCACTTTACTTCTTGATAAAACTAAAACCAACTCGCAAATTATCCTCTTAGGTGACCTTAATCTGGGACTTGGTGACCCTAATGACCCCACTGCCATTGACTTTGAGAATGTTCTAACGGACTTCGGCTTCACCTTTCACATTCAAAAAACTACCCATATTAAAGGGAGGATCCTTGATTGGATAGCCTGTACCAACTGTAACATTAGCGTACTCTCTAACATTCCCTGCCTATGGTCTGACCACCATATCATTCCCTTTAATATTGAAGCAGCCCCACACTCTCCTCCTATGATAGCGCCAGCCCTCCCTACTAGAAATAAAAGGGACATAACCAAAGAGAAATTACTCCCTCTCTTACTCATCTCTCTTAACACAGCTACACACTCCTGCACGGACCCTATAACCTTAGCAGACACATACAATTGCACCATATTCACAGCTATAAATTCAATCGCCCCTATCAAATTTAGGAAGCCCAAACCTCATGCACATCTCAACTCTTGATTTACACCTCAGCTAAGAGGGCTCCGCAAAGCTAAAAGCGGCACTGAAAATTGCTGGAAAAGTCACCCATCAGATGCGCACAAGGACGGTCTTATTTTAGCCCCCCTTAATTTCAAAGTTGCCATCATCCATGCAAAAAAGGAGTCTCTCAATAACCGTATCATGCAAGCAGACTCAAACACAAAAGAACTTTTCAAGATCCTAAAGGAACTCCAATCTCCAGGCACCCCACCTGACACCTGTGTTAAAGATAGCAAATGGTGTGCTAACATTCAGTCAGCACTACTGAATACAATCTTAGCCCTTCAATCCAAAATCAAAGACAAACAAAACAGTCTGAAGCCAGACAACCATCCAACCTCCCCATTAAGGGCTGTCCCTCTGGCCCCACCTAAGATCAAACCTTTCGCCTTCTACCCCCTCTTTATCGCTGAGGTGGAAAACATTAACAATAGAATCAAACCTTCTAACTGTCAAGGTGATTCTTGCCCTGCTCCCATCATTAAGGAATCTGCCCATGACTTGGCCCCATTCATCATGGCCTTCATTAACTCCTCTTTTAAAAGAGGTATTTTCCCGGACAACCTCAAGGACGCATGGGTGATCCCACTGCTTAAAAAACCATCCTTAGACCCAAGCATACCCACCAACTATAGACCTATCACCACTGTCCCATTCTTGCTTAAAATACTAGACCGTGCTGCATACTTGCAGATCCAAGACTACTTGGGATCCAACAATCTCCTGGGTCTTCGACAATCAGGCTTCCTTTGCAGACATGGGACCAAAACGGCCCTGATAGACTTGGAAACCCAAATCGAGGTCTTGAAAGACAATGGGAAACTAGCCCTGCTACTACTCCTAGACCTTTCCGCATCCTGTGATTTGGTCAATCACCAAATCTTATGCCAGCACCTCCGTTCTGCTTCCCATTTCTCTGACTCAGCCACAGTGTGGATCAGATCCTTTCTTAGTAACAGATCCATGGGGGTCTTCTCCCCCTCTGCAGCTGCTGACCCTGCCCCGATTCATTGTGGTGTCCCTCAAGGATCTTGTGTGTCACCTACACTCTACAATGTCTTCACTAAACCGCTCTTTGATGTACTTGACTACCTGTGTGTCTCCTACACTAACTATGCTGACGACACGCAGATACTCATTCCCATCACTGGTGACTACATAGTTGACACTAAGGCCTTGAACAACATTTATTGAACTGTTCCTTAACGATAATAAGACAGAGCTCCTTATCCTGGGCTCCACTGAACGTCTTAATAAACTAGATCACTCCTATCAGTCGTTTATCATAGATGGTAACATCATTAAGGTCTCTTAGGACACGAAAACATTACGTTTCTATCTAGACGCCACCCTGTCTTTGTCACGACAAACTTATGCAGTCAGATCAGCTTCGGCCTACACCTGTAAACTTATTGCAGCCTGCAGACCCTTTCTGACTACAACGAATAGCATCACCTTAGCCAGAACTCTCACCATGTCAAGAATTGACTATTGTAGTGCCCTCTATTTAGGGACCAGCCAATGGAACCTGAATAAACTACAAATCACCCAGAACAATGCCATCAGGGTGGCATTAAACATTCCCAGAAACCAACACATCTCTGAATTCAGAACTAATTTACCCTGGCTACTTGTCAAGCAGAGAATCTTTCTGAAAACACTTGCCCTCACCCACAAATGCTTGGCCAAAAAGGCCCCCCTCTATCTTTCCAACCGTCTTTCCCTCCACACGTCCACCCGACCTCAAAGAATTGCCCAGACACACAGTCTATCGATACCCAGATTCAAACTTCAAAAAGCTGGGGTTACCAGTTTCCCTGTCCTAGCTTCTAAGCTGTGGAACTCTCTCCCTAATACCATCAGATCCGAGGATTCATTTAACTCCTTCAAACGGAAAACAAAAACATGGCTCTTCGATCATCTCTGACGCAATCCTTGATTGATATAAGTGCCCAAGTTACTCAGACGCCTGTTTACCCCTTTGACTCTTCTAATTTATTGTATATTATGCCTGCCGAACTTATGTTAATGCTATGATTACCGGCTTATGCTCATTCTCATTCTGTAATACTTTGATCCTACTGCACATAGTTTGTATGCACATGTATCTGCCATTGCGTGACCTCATTCTTACAGCTATCGTAAATGTATGTAACCACGTTCAAGTTTTCGTGCCCTGATGCCCCTGGGCCTGGTGCTGTGCGCTATAGATAAATAAATACAAATACAAATGCATACTGGGATATGCAGGGTAAAGGAAAGATTCAACCAGGTTGCTGTTCCTTTTCCGAGACACCATTATATCTTTTGCATACTATAATTATTTGATCATGATTTTAGGAATACATAATCTGAGCAATACAAGAGGAGCACACTGAAATAATATAATGTATCACTCGTATCAAATCTACGCGAACAGGTAGAAGTCAGAACATCTGTTAGGTGGCTTCTTTAAAAGTAAGAACTTCTGTTTGCAAAGTTTCAGTAAAGTGGCACAATGGATCGCAGACATGGCAGATTGAATTAAGATACTATCCTCGCCCCATTTTAGAAGCTGTTTGGTTAAAAAAACGCTTAATCAGTGTTGTAGTGTCACCCGACAGCCCCTCTTTAATCGACCCGATCGCCACTGTACTTAAAGGAATGGTTCGGTCAGAAATGTTTATTGGCCCTGCGGGTCGGCCATGTGTTTTTAAGCCTAAGTCGCTCTATATTAGAAAAATTTCCTATGGACCTTACCCAAGTTTTCGTCCATTAACGCACGCGAAAACAAGCAGCAGGGCGCAGCCATTTTGTGATAATCCTATCACTTGCCCCATCGCCCTGGGTGACCTGCTTTTGCGGCACTAAATCATATCCCCCGCCCCTGAGCCTGACATTATCAAAACATTCATATTCCCCGCCTCTCTCCGTGACGTTTCTGTGCTGCGTAGGCAAACGCACCCAGTCGTCTTCTACGCAACTTCACACAGAACCCAGAAACCAACACAGATCAACTCACAACACAGCGCGCCACAATTCGGAATATGAAACTGTACTTTAATATCAAACAGCAATACGATACATTTGGTAAAGTACATTTATGTGACATTAAATGTTTAGAGAATATTCAGCAATTGGCATATTAAATTGGAATGGAATTTTTTTTCTTTGCTCTCGATCCGCAAATCCTCTAAAGTTTATCGTGAGTCACGCGCTGTTCCTTTATGGTACACAGGGTGTTGGTTTTCGTTAAAAGAAGCACTTTGGTCGCATGGTGAATCGCAAGGCTGTTCCATCAACTAGGCACTAGGCCACCGTAAAGGTTGATATGTTGCTTCTAGCCGCTAGTACTGCGTAAGGGCATATGGGCCCTTGGCGATCGTCCCATAAGATAGTCAATGTAGTGCAGTTGTTTACAAGAAGCTGCAGCTGGCGATTGAAGAAACCATCGGCCGGGGTCTGGAATAGGTGGCAGTCGCAGTACGGTAGGATGTACCTGTTTTGAAAACATAAAAATTGAAATGAGTCTCGCCAGCCAATCTTTATTACTTTTATTCATTTTATTTATTAGGGCCGAGGTGAAACTATTTGCTTGCGAGGATAGTGCAATGGGGTATGTTCGGCTCTAAAAGCAATGCGAAAACTGACGAAGGAAATCGAGGTTAACACACAAAGTAATGATTTATTAACATTGAACCACTGAGAAACGACTATTTGTCTAGATGCGTGTCGAATGGGCAAATGCATGCCCATGTTCCCGGTAGAAAGACGATCCTACATATGTTTTACTTACAACTTAATCTGTCTTTAACTGAACGCTATTGTTTTTATATTCCGGTATAAAATCGTCTAAAGAGTTACTTACATTATATTTGCCATTTCCATTGTCTGGGTAATGCAGTCCGTAATTTGCACTCTGTTTGTGGCAACGATTTTTCATATACTGAACTAACATGAAACTCAGTGTAGTTTCAGAATATTCAGCCTTATCGTCTTTTACATTATTGCACCTCTCCTTCAAATGAAGTCCTTTCGGCATGGTCGCTGTCTCTCAAGGTAAAAAAACAATAGAACCCTATACTGCCAGTGCGAGTCGTGGGCCTCTTCAGCCCGCGAGCAAAAAAATCAAAGCCGCTGACCTTCACTCTGCATGAGCATACATTCTTACTTTGCAACATCCCGTGTAAAGCCATCTGTGAGAACTTGAATTTTCGACTCCATCTTTCTACTAGGCCTCAATGTGCTAATGCGAACTGGCTTCTCTCCCATCTGCAACGCCTCGCTTGGCACGTTCTGAGGCCCCCAATTTTGTCCTCGTTGTCCACGAGCTTTGCATCCCTAGAGAACCATAACTATGGAGACATTGAATTTTTGGGGGAAGGTCAGGAAAAGTATAAAGTACCCAAGGAGTTGAGTTGAAAGTGAGATTTATTTTTTGTTTGTTTTATTATTTGCATTGCGTAAGCCTCCCCTCAGTTAACAGTGTGCAGCATTTACATGAGATTGCGAATCTTAGTTACAGCAACAAAAATATATACATACACATATTGACAAGGTCAGCGATATGAGGTGAATAGAGAGAGAAGTCAAAGATGACACCCTGGTTGTTTGCCACCCAGGATGGTGAAGGGAGGGGTTAGGGTTAGCATACTTTGTATGTACACTGTACAATAACATTTGTTTTCAAAAAGACAATCAGATTACAATGATTTAAACCGGGATTTGTACTTCTCAACAAGCTCTGCTTTGGGTGGACATGGCACAGTGGCAATGTTTGGTGGCAATGCATCAGTGCTCTGCACAGGATCACTCAAAATTCCATGTCTGTGCTTCTCAAGTACATTAACAATAAGGCCTTTTACAAAGTCGAACTCCATTTCCTCATATACTGGTTTCACCACCCATTTCTTACTTCTTTTTGCAAAGGCAGTAGTGTAGAGAAGCATCCCTACATTTCCCATAGTCCTAGATTGTTCATGGCACACATTCTCGTTATGGGCCAAGACCGCTAGTAGAGTCCTATGTTTCATGCCCTGTATGCCGAAATGCAATCGCTTTGGCCTGTACTTTAGGCACATATTGTGGAACACCTCCAAACCTCCTGTGTGACAGAATTCTGTCAGTCCCGTCAAATCTCTTGATAGAGTTTTATCAAAAATAATCTTCTCAATGGCTTTGTGTGTAGGTGAAGATGGAATCAACCACTTTTTCTTCAGTGCCTCCTCTGGGGACAAATGGGCCATGTTCACATTGGTGGAAATGTTGGTTTTCTGTCCAGCGGTGAACGTTGGTACAGAGGTGCATCAGTGACCACCATTTTTCAAGTAGGATTTCCACTGACCCTTCACAAGTCTTGAAGCTCCACCAAAGATGGTTGCTGATAGACTGGGACCACTGTGAAATACTTTCCAAACCTTTTTTTTTCCCTGCAGCCGAGATTTTCTTATTGATTGATTTAGCAAGATGCCACACGTCAAATTGATGTTTAATATGTGGGAACTGTTCTCTCATTGTCTTGGCTATTGAAACGTGTCTGTCCGTGGCTATGAGGTCGATGTGCATTCCCCCTCGATTGTAGATATTCCAATGATTTTATAAATCCTAGTTTCTCCATGGCCACCGAGGATTTACATTGGGACACCTGCACGACCACCGAACTCACAATTTTCTTACTATCCATGTCCTGAAAGTGGTAGGTGCAGTACTTGGCAGAAAATCCAGGGCTGTCGCACTGTCCATCGCCGGTTAGCCTGAATCATTTGCCTTCGAATGTACTTTCTAGAGACAATTGTTCAATTTTCCAAGCATCACTAATGGCCGGAAATAGATAATCATTTTGGAATTTGTAGTACTGCGTTTTAGAAATGAAATGCAGTCCCACAAACTGAAAGAAAGACTCTAACTTTCTAAAACTGGACCCACTAAAAAGTGAGGTAGCTGCACACTGTTGGCAGTTTCCCCAGCATCGGTTGTGCAGACCATGAGAAAATATGATGTAATGTACAGGCGGCATGTATTTTGACGTTACTGCCTTGTGTTTGACGAGTCACATGAATCAATGGTTTCCCACATACTTCCCCTATAATAGAATGCCCACATTTCAGCATACTTATAATATCCATCAAACAACTGTCGAATACTATGTATTTGCCCTCTTTCATTAGACTGTCATCCTGCATCACAGTTGTTTCGGACTGCATCATTGCGGACATATCACCAGAATTTAAACTAATATCGCTGATATCAGGTTCTGATGCGTCGGTGAATAGTGTTGCTGGTTCATTCTCTGTCATTTCAACATCTGTTACTTGAACATTGATGGGAGAACACAACAATGTCAACAGCTTTTTGGGTGGCATTTTTTTTGCTGGTGTAGATTGTGTGAATTGATCGACGACTACTTCAGAGCTATCTTCAATACATCCAGTATCATCTTCTTGTGGTGGTGCAGTCGCACTGTAGCAATGGTCCAATAAAACTTTACTGGATTCTCCGGACACATTCAATTCTTGCTCTGGCCATTGGACACGAGCATCTCAAGTCTGAACACGCTGCGCCTGAATTATTAGTTCCTCCATAGTGTAAATGATCTGGCAAGCAACATCTCTCATTTGCTTCACTGTCTGTGTATGTATAGTTCGTACACCCACGGGTAACGAGAGGACAGATTGGAAAAGGGATGTTCAGTTTAAACACAAGATAAAGTATAGTACAATTGACAGAAAAAAAACATAATATAGTTCCCAGCACAAAACGATTTCTAAAAATATGACCTGTCTGTAACTAACCTTATTTTTGTTTCTTTTCTTTGCAACTTTCTTGACTCGAACTTCAACATCTGCACGCTGTTGCTCCGATTAGTTTCCGCATGTCTTCCCTTCCTCTTGCGTTGCAACGACTATATTTTCTGGATCCGCATAGACAGCATGAAATGATGCTCCATCGACTCCCTGAAACATAGTACTTTCATTACTATGTATCACAATATTGAAAACATAAAACACACGTGAGGACGACCACACAGGTAAATCTCAATAGCAAAACACGAATTAAACATTGTGTCGAACAATCAAACGACAAGTTTTCGAGCTCTGATGATCTAGTTCGATGGAACTGTCAGTATCCATACCTCTGGCTCCGCATAGACTGCCATGAATGATTTTATTGGAGAGGCCGCATCAGCAACTCCCTGAAACACAGTACTTGTATTAGTATGGTTTTCAATATTGTAAACATAACACACACTTGGTGTCGACGGCACAGGTACATATAAAGAGATAACCACAAATTATGCATTGTCTAAAAGAATCAATGGATATCTAAATATGATCTGACTTAATCGACTTATTTCTCCGATTTCTTTACATCTGCATCATCTACAAGGGATGTTGTGATTGTAGAGGAAGCTCCGTCGTCTCCCTGAAACACAGTGTGAAAACAGAAACCAAATATCGAGGCTGAGTACCCCAAAAGGAAATACACCAAACACAGGTTTCAAAGGAACATGCAAAGTACTTTATTCTCTTTCGAATACAATTACAAAACAGTGCAAAGTCAGATAGCTATTGGCCCTCAGTACAACACAACGAACTCCAGCGTGGTTCAGTTTGTTCAGTGAGAGACTGTACATTAGAATGCATTCGCTTTTAATACATTTTGTGAGCGCTATGGCCAACCCCTCTTCGGGTTAATATTCTACTTTATACATCACCAATTCTAGGGTTCGTTGCCGAGTCTCAAATAACCCCATCTAACTGGTTTGTTCTTTATTACATGTAACAATAAGCGTATGCATTAACTGTGTATTCTAAGTTTTGTATTGCAGGTTTTCTTAAACATTAATACAATACAGTAAAACCGATGTTCTTTGTCCAATGTGTAAATATATTATCATAATACACACTCGTGGATTGGTTTACTTGCACGAGTAATCCTTTTACACATAGGTCAACGTAGGACGAGGTCTCCGTTCATGACCTCAACAAGTAGCCTGCAGGCAGATTACACATTAGCGATGTACAGAGGTCAAGACGGTCATGTTGTATTTTGCAATGACATCGTCCTCCATTTTAGCTCACAGGGTGACTTTTCCACATAAATCCTAAAATGGCGGTTTGACCTAAAATGGCGGCCTACATAGATTAAAGGTCAGGACCTTGTAACACAGATCTCGCAAATGACTTTGGAGAAGCTTGGCGTAGGCCAATATTAATATATTTATTACAATAGGAGGCACGATATACTTTTTATTCCGACAAACCCTCCTTTTGGCCTATGCCAAGTGCTAAAAACTATTTTGGGTCTCCTTGCGAATAACTCCATACATCAGTATCCATGTACCCTGAATCACTATCTGAAATATCTATTGCCTTTAGGTCTTTTACTAATATATCTTTTAACACATATTCTTTGGAAGTTTTATCCGAGGCATACACCTCATGTCCTATCAAATTTATCGCTTGTGCACAACACCCCCCTAGCATCGAACATATACCAGGTAGACACTGAATACAGCAACAAAGGAACAACAGAACTCCTAAAATAGTTAATAAAACCAAAAGTACCTTCCAACCCCAAGATTGCAAGAAGTCCCAGAACCAAGCGCTTAGATCCCAGTTTCCCTCGGGAACATGCACTTCGAAACGAAGGACGTGCAGATTTTGTATTGCCTTAAAGATAGTTGGGGAGGAATCTGATACAAAAACACAGCAAGCGGTCCCCACTAATTTACATACTCCACCACGCTCAGCTAGAATGACATCTAATGCCATTCGATTTTGGAGTGCTACTAATCTTATTGCTTTCTGCTCTAATGTCATATTGTAGAGTATATCTGTGGTCCGGTTGATGGTTCTCTCCAGTACTCTTGCTAGTTTTCTAATATCTTCTGAATTCGCTATCTGCCCCCAAAATGGCACAACTGATTTTGCTATATCTCCCAATACTTGTGCCGGGGTATCACCAATCTCATCCCGTCGTGGACGAGCCTTCGAAACTTCTTTAGTACTCGCTATAAACACCCCAAGTATCAGGATCCCTAAATAACAGGTTCCTTGCCAATCCCTGGGCAACCATGGAAACGCTATATTATCGCAAACAAAATAGACAGGTTCGCCTACATACAAAGGTCTGTCTTCCCCAGTCAAATTTGCAACATTGGCACAACCTTTAAAATCTCCCATTGAACGAGTGCCATTCCTCTGTATACAGAAAGAAACTGAATCGGGGCTATGGTTAACAGTGTAAGAAGGAGGCATGGCATCCTTATTGCCTATCAGAGCCATTTTAAAGGAAATCAAAGATTGAAAGGGACGAGACAGTCTATCAGAATGCCTAATAGAAGCAACATTCGGTCTACTCCTATTCGAAAAAAGAGAGCATCCCAGGGGAGTCAAAACACGTTTCTCAAAACTATTCAAATTGGTGCCATCAAAGTTCCCTAAGACGCTATCATTCCATCGGCCAAAGAACAGTGCTCTAAGAGAAGCATAGCAAGCAGTTGTCAACGGTAAAGGATGAATATACCAACCTAGCCCCTTATCCCTGTGTTGCGGTAAATGTGAACAGACCCAGCAATTGGATCTATTAAAAATGGCATGTGTAACGTTCATTATAAGTAACAAAGTATTATAATGATACTTTTGTCTGTGCTGGGAATCCCTAGGGGACAAAGTATGTGAATGAACAAAAGGTGTATGAACAGTGGGTACATTTACAGTCGGTAGCAAAAACTCTAAGGGATAAGCTTCTTCTAAATACCAAAGGCCTAGAACAGTGCCTATTATAAAACCAAATATTATTAAAAAAACACAGCAGCACGTTTTCGGGGCCCAGGCATTTTGTCCATTGTCACGGTTGGTCACCCCCTTATTTACAAATCCAATACGAGCGGCGGCGGTAGCAGGCATTGCAGTCTTCAGACGGAAACCCCAATGTTTGTTGCTGGTGACCCCCCAGTCATGCGATTTCTGTGTCCTTCCAAAATCCTAGCCAACCGAATCCTCTTTCTCAAATTTGGGCAAAAGCAAGCCCTCGATGAATATTTTCCTTCCTTGAATGCACAGTCGAACCGTGCCGTATGTCTATTTTCTTGGACGCAATTGGTATCTGGTTTTTCCTGGTACTGATTGATCCGGAAGCAATGTGTCGTCACTTCCCGTTGGAAGCAACGTATCGGGACAAACGAAGGGGCTGCGTTTGAAACAGCCGCTCCCAGGTGCAAAATCGATGGAGAGTGTGGAAACAAAATGGCAGCTTCCCCAAGCCTCTCGGGCTTAGAGATATTCTCTGACACACTCTCGGTGCTGTTTACTGCTTTGGGATCAGTGGTTGCAGTATCAGCAAGGGGTTATGCTTCTTCTGTAACATGTGGCACAGGGTGAGGAGTTTCTTGATGTGTGACGCGTGGATCCAATTCTTTCGGCCAGCTACCCGCACCGCTGTTTGGGTGACCAACAAGACCTGCAACGGCCCACGCCAGCGAGGCGCAAGGCAGGAGGTGCACTCAAATGACTTAGTGAGCACCCAGCTTCCGAGTCGTATGCCGTGGCCCGGGCCTTCGTACCGCACAGGTAAGGCCTCTCGTACCTGATGGTAAATCAAATATAGGTTTTTAGTCAATTGGCTACAATAATCTGAAAGTAATACATTTCCAATATCTCTTAACTTTCGACATTTTGGCAAATTCCAGATATTGGCAGGTCTCCCCATTACCACCTCAAATGGAGAGAGCCCAGTCTTAGTTTGAGGGGTTGTACGCATCGCTAATAACACAATCGGTAAGGCGTCCGGCCATTTTAGTTTGGTGCCGGCACACGTCTTAGTGAGTTTGTTCTTGATGATACCGTTGTGTCTTTCTACTAGTCAGGCGCTCTAAAGATGTCTGGCCGAATGGAACCATTTGTCAATTTGTAACGCTGTACATATCTGTCGGATTACAGTGGCGACAAAGTGTGGACCATTGTCTGACCAGATAACCCTGGGCAAACCGAACCGGGGAAAGTATTCTTTTAATATAGTTTTCGCAGTGGTCATAGCTGTGGCATCTTTAACAGGGAAAACCTTGACCCACTTACTAAAAGCACAAATGACTACCAATACATATTTTAAATTATTGCATCACTCCATTTCAATGAAATCACAGTGAATTACTTCAAATGGGACAGAGGGTGGCCCAAAACTTCCCCTCGGGGTTGCTGTCCCCTTTCCCATATTATGTTGTAGGCAAATCATATAATTCTGGAAGTAGTTCTGAGCAATTTTTGTTGTTTACCCACACTCTTTCTAACATTTTCGTCATCTGTTGAGCACATACATGCATAGGACCGTGTGCCATTACAAACATCATTAGCACATACACATCGGGGAGTAACCATTTCCCATCCACCGTGTCCACCCAACACCCATCGTCATAAGTTCTCCCAAGCCCTCAGCCCACCTCTTGGCTTCTTCTACTGTGGCATCGGCTTGGATATCCCGTACAGACCCCACTCCCTCATCCATCACATCAGCATTTTCAGTCTCCCTAGAAACATATATCTCCGTAAAAAGATCAGTGGCAGTTTGTTTGGCTATTTGATCAGTGAAAGCATTCCCTTTTCCAATTTTATCTACAATCTTGCGATGTGCTGCACATTTCACAACTGCTAACTCAGTAGGGAGCGCAAGTGCTGAGAGAAGTTGCACTATTGGGGTGCCATGTTGGATCTTGGTGCCATGCGAGGTTAGGAATCCTCTTTCCGACCAAAGTCTCCCAAAGTTATGAACCACCCCAAAGGCATACTGACTATCAGTATATATATTCACTGCAAGCCCTTCGGAAACTTCACAAGCTCAGGTTAAGGCTATAATCTCTGTGGCCTGCGCAGAATTATGTGTAATTCTCTTAGTTTCCACAACCGTGCTTAAGGTAGTGATTGCATAAGCGGCTGTGGATGTACCATCCGGAGGTTTAAAGCAGGAGCCGTCACAAAACAGCTCTCCTTGCGGATTATCCAAAGGGGTATCTTTCAAATCAATCCTGCCCTTTGTTTCTTGCCCGGTCGTGTACAAACAATCATGTGAATCTTCATCGCCGCAAGAAATATCTTGCGGGAAAGGTAGGAGTTCAGCCGGATTAAGAACAAAACACCTCCTAATTTGAATGTGAGGGGCAAACAAGATCAATTCGTAGCTCTTCAACCGTGCGGAAGTGAGGTGTTGCGTTTGAGTTCGGTTCAATAGAACATCTACAGAGGGAGGCACTATCAGGGTCAAATCATGGCCTAGGACCATTCCCTCACTCTGTTTTATAGACGGAGCAGCAGCAGTGACAGCACACACACATATTGGCAAAGTGCATGCTACAGGATCAAGGGCAGAGGAATAGTAACCGCATGGCCTATTCTTCCCTCCATGCTCCTGCATTAATACAGCCAAAGCACATCCATCATGTTCATGCACAAACAATACGAAGGCCTTTTCATAGTTTGGTGTGCCCAAAACTGGTGGAGAGCATAATGCAGTCTTAAGCAAGTCAAACGATTGCTGGTGTTCCGAAGTCCATGGCAACAGTGAAGAAATGCCCTTCTTCGTCAAGGCCAACATCGGTTTTATCACTAGTGAAAAATTTGGGATCCACAACCTACAGTAAGAAGACATACCTATCAAGGCCCTAACTTCCTTCTGCGTATTTGGGACAGACATACCAGAAATGTGTTTTATTCTTTCAGGTGTCAATCTTCTTCCCTCCTTTGACAGGAGATAGCCTAAATAGGCGACCTCCTGGCAACAATATTGACATTTCTTAAGCGAAGCTTTGTGACCATGCTTAGCTACATGAATAAGTAGTAAAACGGTGCCCTCCTTACAGGCACTCTCAGAGTCTGCAGCCAGAAGCAAATTGTCAACGTACTGAAGCAAAGTACAAGTAGAGGGCAATTCAAGGGTATCAAGTTGCTCTTTCAAAGCCCTACTATAAATACTAGGACTCTCTGTGTACCCTTGAGGTGCACGAGTAAATGTAAACGAGAGTTCCCCTAAGGTGAAGGCGAACAAATATCTACTATCCTTGTGTATAGGAATACTAAAGAATGCATTCTCTAGGTCCACAACACTAAAGTAAGTAGCTGTAGCTGGAATCATGGTTAAGATCGTTGTCACATAAGGCACAATTGGAAACTGCGGTGCCACAACTTTATTAATGGCACGTAAATCAATTATAAAATGGAATGGAATTACATTATCGCCTTTCTTGTACACGGGTAAAATCTGACTATTACACAAACTTCCTGAGATTTCTTCAATCACACCACGGTGCACAAAATCGGAAACAATACATTTCAAAGCTTGCTCGCCCTCAACCGAAATCTTATACTGGGGAAGGCGTGGCAGCTCAAATCCATGTTTCAAAACTATCTTAACAGGCTCAATCTGCAAAACACTGACATCATTGTCGTTAACAGCCCATAAGCTCTCTGGTACATCAATGAATTCTGGAGGCAAAGGTCTAGTCAGAAATTGCGAGGTGGAAGATTGCTGCGGTGAAATTGTCAAGCGTACTCCATCAGGAGAACAATAAATCACTGCATTTAATTCTTTTAACAAGTTCAATCCCAGCAAGTTTTCCCCGCAATCCGAGGTCAATAGGAAAGGACACTGGTCCGTAAAAGGACCCAAAGAAAGAGGTACTGGCATAGAGACCAGACAAATAACTGGAGTACCGGAAAACCCTATAGAAACATTGGTTTGCCCTGACAGTGGAACGTTTGGAACCCGTGAACGATCAATAGAAAACATCTGTGCTCCAGTGTCTATCAAAAACTGATGTTTCCTATTTCCCACTATCATTTCAACGTAGGGACCTTTCTGATTGACGGGAATAGGTGTAGTTTCCAAACCCTGCTTCGGGCAATCCTAATGAAACAGAATATTGTCAAAAGGAAGCTCTTCAGACAAATATGCAGCGGAAGGATGATCGAATATGTTCCTAGTATCCACACTCGGAGTCTGATTGTCCTGCGAAAAAGGTTGTTGAGGGTCCTGTGTGAACTGACCTCTACCAGGGCTCCCTACACCCGGGCGACCTCTAGATCGCCTACCCATGTTATTATTCGACATCTGTTGAAGGACGGGGCATTGTGCTCGCCAATGACCCTCTCGTCGACAATAAGCACATTGATTAATGTTCACAGGACCCAAGGGCACATTCCCCTGTGGGACATACTGACCTCTAACCTGAGAGTTATCCGCTCTGGGGCCTCTAACAATTTGCTGCAATAGCACCTTTGTTTTTAGATCACCTTTCCGTTTTTCAATCCTATCTTTTTCATTGTTGACACGATTCTCATAATACTGAGCCATATGCAGTACTTCTGATTGCGATTTCGCCTGCCAAGCGCTCTCAGAAGACATAATCTGTGACTGGATGTCAGGCAGCAATCCACGTACAAATTTGTCCACAAATAACCTTTTCCCAGACTCTGTGCCTAAGTCTTGTCCACTGAAATCCGAAAATACCTTTTCGAACCGATTAAAGAACACGGTAGCACCCTCAGACTTTCCTTGGACACAGGCCATAAGCTTGTCCCATATAATTCTTTTTCGGGAATTATGTTTTTTTAATTTAGCAATGATTCTCTCAGACAAGGTTAATATCACCTGATGTGGTCTTTCACCAGCTGGCCTTTCCCCATCGAATCTAGTTAAATTCGCCCATGTATCTCCCAAACCTGGTACATCGTCAATAGTTCTAACTTGTTTCCATAAATCTACGGGCAGGAGTACTGGAAACAGCAAATCAATGTCACACAAGGTGAACACTGAGGATTGCAAAACAGATTCCATCTCTTTATAGAACCCTGTCGGATTTTTCCTAATATCAGGAATAGACTGTCTAATGGTGTTCACTTCCTGTCGTGAAAACGGGACGTGAACAAACTGTGATACATAATGTGCGGGAATGTCCACAGAGACTATACCTCGTGCAGCATCGGCTGCAACCTCAACCTTCGGGACAAATGTCGGAGGAACCTCTCTCATAGGCAACTGAGATGTAGGCAACTCCGAACGATTACCAAGCAACAGAGCCAAATCGAGCGCTAAAGCAGTCGAAGAAGTGTCAAACGAAAAAGCTCTCTTATAAATATTCAATAACTCTGTGGGACAACTAATCTTCCTCTTTGCACATTCATCTTGCAGGTACTCTATCATTACCTGTATCTCTTTTATCTGCATTTCCAACGTATATTGACTATATGTGTCATATACCTCAACTGGAGTTATCGATATGTCTGAAATCCAACTAATCGCATCTTTCTTACAAATTCGCATTTCCTCCAATATCGGTTTACGACACGGAAGGTACCGTTTCTGTACATACATACTTTCCTCTTCATCATCCTCATTCCGTAGCCTTTCTAACTCCTTCCTATATTCAAATAGCCTTTCAAAATGCTCATTTACCTTCTCCACAGTATCTCTGGAAAGTGCTAAAGTATTTAGATCCCTTAACCCTTGCGGAACATCCGTATTATTTAATCTTCCCCACATTATACATAACTAAATCCCCAAACCTTCAATAAAAACATTTTTCTCAGGAAAATTATCCGTATTAGAAAGTGTGGAAAAAACACTAGCCTGATCATCTTTCTCCATACAATGTTTAGCCCATGAAATTAACTCCTCCGGTGGTACAGTACTGCGAGTGACAACCTTCGAGCCTGCACCATAATCGATTACAAGCGGCTCAAGACCACTTGGAAGAGAGGGGATAGGCAAATTCGATGGAGGAGCTATAACTGATGCGACAGAAAGAGGCAGAGGAGCAGGTGGAGGAAAAACAGTCAAAGGAATAGGACCAACAGGTGGAGCAGGAAGAGTAGGAATAACAGCAGGAAAAGGTACCGCAGCAGGAAGAGGAACATACGGAGGTGGTGCAGAGGCACCAGGCCTTCATTCATTTAATATTTTCTCAAAAAACTCATCAGAATCATGGAGATCTTTGGAAGGATAGATTTTCTGAATACCAAGTGAAAAAGCCCTTTCCATATTTTTAGCCGACTCTGCCTGTTCATCCTGATCATATAATATTGGTTTTTTTCGGCAATCGTTTTATGACGGCGCGCATGTTTTTCTCTACTCTTAAGCTGTTGTAATGCTTCTTTTTTCCATTTCTGTAAAACATCAAATGCTGCAGGTCTAGCCTTTTTCTTTAACAAGACTGACTCCAAATATTCAATGCGACGGATCTCAAAACTACCATTGATTGGCCATTGAAGTTCGGAGGTATGTCTGGTTTGTCTGTGCCAAATATCATTAAATACTATACTTCCAATGCCATGCTTACAGTACATAGTACATGCCGGCGACCCCTCCTGTGGTGCCGGACGGCTACATTCCAAAGATTGTCTATCACTGCGTAATAATGCCCTAAAGCAGGTAGACAATTTCTCAGGCATATCTCAAATTCTTGGTGTTACCTGGTCAATAATTGTGTCTGCAGATACAATGCACCAAAATTCGAATTGCCAGGGTTAAATTAAGAATCTGGTCACGACTCACCTGGCCAAACCTAAGGAGGACCTTTCGGTACTTCTAAGAATCTTACCTAACTAATCTTACCTTGTGTATTGTGATTTCGGCAAATCTGCCCGCCTCGATAAGTGGACCCTCATCAAGATGCCGTCTCAGACCACAGGCTAGTCGTCCAGGGATCGGATTGTGCAGCGCTGCTCAGGTGTCGCGTCTCATCCAGGGGCCCCTTACTTTTGTACACTGTCCGATCCCGGTCCGATAGCAAGTGTCAACCTTCAACAATCCGGCATCAATATTGAGGGTCCCTATACGGGCACCAACTGTGAAAACAGAAACAAAATATCGAGGCTGAGTACCCCAAAAGGAAATACACCAAACACAGGTTTCAAAGGAACGTACAAAGCACTTTATTCTCTATCGAATACAATTACAAAACAGTGCAAAGTCAGATAGCTATCGGCCCTCAGTACAACACAACGAACTCCAGCGTGGTTCAGTGTGTTCAGTGAGAGACTGTACATTAGAATGCATTCGCTTTTTATACATTTTGTGAGCGCTATGGCCAACCCCTCTTCGAGTTAATATTCTACTTTATACATCACCAATTCTAGGGTTCGTTGCCGAATCTCAAATAACCGCATCTAACCGGTTTGTTCTTTATTACATGTAACAATAAGCGTATGCATTAACTGTGTATTATAAGTTTCGTATTGCAGGTTTTCTTAAACATTAATACAATATAGTAAAACAGATGTTCTTTGTCCAATGTGTAAATATATTATCATAATACATATTCGTGGATTGGTTTACTTGCGCGAGTAATCCTTTTACACATAGGTCAACGTAGGACGAGGTCTCAGTTCATGACCTCAACAAGTAGCCTGCAGGCAGATTACACATTAGCGATGTACAGAGGTCAAGACGGCCATGTTGTATTTTGCAATGACATCGTCCACCATTTTAGCTCACAGGGTGACTTTTCCACATAAATCCTAAAATGGCGGTTTGACCTAAAATGGCGGCCTACATAGATTACAGGTCAGGACCTTGTAACATAGATCTCGCAAATGACTTTCGAGCAGCTTGGCGTAGGCCAATATTAATATATTTATTACAATAGGAGGCACGATGTACTTTTTATTCCGACAACAGTACTTGCATTAGTATGGTTTTCAATAATGTAAACATAACACACACTTGGTGTCGACGGCACAGGTATATATAAAGAGATAACCACAAATGATGCATTGTCTAAAAGAATCAATGGATATCTAAATGTATCACATTTAATCGATTTAGTTCTCTATTTTATTTACATCTGCATCATCTAAATGGGATGTTGTGATTGTAGAGGAAGCTCTGTCGTCTCCCTGAAACACAGTACTTGCGTTAATAAGGAAAAAAGTATAGCAAATGGAATCACGTTATATGATCACGCTCGATGGAGCTGTCAGTATACATACCTTGTGCTGCTGAAGAATATCTATGGATGTTGTAAATGTAGTGCGCACTTCCGAAAGCTAGTGCGCGATTCGTATACGCATGGTCCCGCTTCCACTTCCCCTGGAATTACTTGAATGTCAGGCTCCGCATCAAGTGCAGGGGTTGGTGCTCCATCTACTGCCTGAAACATAGTACATGCATTAGTAAGAATTACAATATTGAAAACATAACACACACTTGGGGTCGACCGTACAGGTACATATCAATGGCTAACCACGAATAAAACATTGTATAGAACAATCAAACGACAAGTATTCCAGCTCTGATGATCTAGTTCGATGGAGCTGTCAGTATCCATACCTCGTGCTGCTGAAGAATATCTATGGATGTTTTCAATGTGGTGGATGCTTCAGCATCTCCCTGAAAGACAGTACTTGCATTAGTATGGATAACACTAATTATAACTGAAAACAAAAACCAGGGGACGACAACTAAGGTGTATATCAATTGGAAAGCACTAACCAAACATTCTGTAAAATAATTACACGATACATAAAAAACTATTACTTGACATGCATAAAACAAGTCTGTAGCGGAATAGCTAAGTAAGATTACCTGATACGTGCTAGAGGTGGTTGATAACTGCGGGCACGTCACGGATCTAGAATGTTCTTGCTTCAGATTCAGTGGATAGTCAAGCAGTTGTAAAGGTAAATTATTGTTTGATAATTAAATGCCAATATTAAAAATTGCCTTGTAAACCGACAGAATACTTGAAAATAATGCTATTGAAAATGCGCAGTATAGCACAGTTCCCTGTGCCCATAAACAGATTTCCTTTGGGGGTTATAAAATCGAAAAATAATTTATTGATAAATGTCATTATTCAAAAAGCTATACACTCATATCAATATCGAAAGTATTACAAGGGACACAACACCTACAATATCAATTAATCCATTCGGCTACCTACACACTACCGCAAGGCCTAAAGCTAAATCCGGACACTTGACTCACCAGTGGCGGAATGTGGACGAATAGAGTTGGTGTAGCATTTGCAAGCAATTTTCGTGTTGTTAGCCGTTTATTCTTCTTTGTTACCCAAGATGTGGCGTACATGTTCGAGGAAAAGTGCCGGCTGCAGATTCGGTATCGATCACCCCTCTTGTCCTCAAAGACTTGTTGGATTCTACTTTCAAGCTCTTCCGGTGGATATCCGCAATGTCTGACCCATTCTCTTATTCGATCAACAGTTTTAGGGAATACATGCATTGTAGTGCCTTCAGATTTAGCATGGGTCTTCGAAGGGCAACCGCTAATCAAGCAGGTAGGCATTGTTGAAAATTGTGAAAAGTAAATATCAAGATTATTATAAAACCTTGATGAATACAAATGTCATAAAGAAGTAAATGAACCATACCATGTTCAATGCATGGTTTGTTTTGGTCGCCAAAACTATACCAGTTCATCAAGTGCGGCTTAGTATTTGCATTACTTTCACAAATTAAAAAATGATGGAACTAAACTCTGAACATGTGACTCGTCCCTTGGATGTACTGTCTTGAACGAGAAGGAAACATGCTTACATTATAGACACGACCCGCAAAGTATGCAATTCGATGACAATTTACACAGATGAAAATAAATAGATCTATTGATAGCATAACAATTGAAACTCAAGTCAATAGCAATGAGACCAATAAACATAACACTATTTAGTACTCTACTCGCAAATAGATAGAAATTAAAAAATGACTGAAATATGACTGTGATACATGGCCTTACATTGACCAACAAACAGATTCAGCAAGTCCAGTAATTTATGGCAGGAGAACAGGTAGATGGCCACAGCTAGCACACTGACGAGTTTGCTCGAAGCGCTCACAGAAGTTCACAGATAGCACAACAACGAGCAGATTAGCATCGATCTCAGTGGTTCTCAGGTAGCACGTTCAGGAGTTGACTTGCAAAGCACAAAGATGTTCTCATGAGACATATCAAGTGGTTTATAAAGTATTAGAAACAGGGGTGTGTTTGTGAATGAATGACGTGTATATGTCATGGTATTATGTGGTTTGCTGGGTGGTGGCCAGCGTGAGGGGGGGATCCTGGCTGGAGACACGGGGTCTGAGGAGGCGATGTGAGTGATGGCCCCTGGGCGTGGGATACCTTTTGAAGTGTACATGCTGTTTGCCACCTTGGCCATTTGCACCCCTGACAGCCCCCCATGGCAGCGTGCATCCACTGGCGCGAACCGCCTTTGATAGAATGGGGGTGGGTTGGATGGGCCTGGGGCGTGCAGATAAGGCACAGGAAGACTGCTGAATAGAGACACACTTATGTGGATTGCAGGGGGGCGGCCAGCGTCAGGGGAGGCCTGCCTGGAGACACCGGGTCTGAGGAGGCCATGTGAGCGATGGCCCCTGGGCGTGAGATACCTTTTGAAGTGTACATGCTGTTTGGCACCTTGGCCGTTTGCGCCCCTGACAGCCCCCCATGGTGGCGCGCATCCACTGGCGTGAACCGCCTTTGATAGAGGGGGGGGTGGGATGGATGGGCCTGGGGCATACAGATAAGGCACAGGAAGACTGCTGAATGGGGACACACTTATGTGGATTGCAGGGGGGCGGCCAGCGTGAGGGGCATCCTGGCCGGAGACACAGGGTATGAAGGTGGACATGGGAACAATCACCCATGAATGAAAGACAACTTTGAAGTGTACATGGTGTTTGGCACCTTGGCCATTATCGCCCCTGACAGCACACCATGGCAGCGCTCATCCCTGGGTGCAAACTGCCTTTGATGGGGGGGTGGATGGCCCGGTGGGCGTGCAGCCAAGGCACGTGAAGACTCTTGAATGGTGACACACTTGATTAATTTAAAAAATCGAAACAACCGTTGTTAAAATATATGTGGTGTTTTATTTTGTTTCCTATTTTGATGGCATAAAAATACAAAACTTTACACATTGTACAGGTCAGGTTGCAGCACAGCGAGGGAAAATCCCCTGTACTGACTGCTGTCACTGGGGAAAGTTTGTCTTGTGGCAGCAACGGCACAGGCGGGTATTACTCTTCGAACGCGGTGTCCAAGCCTCCCGTGAAGCCACCATGTAAAGGAACGATAGGCCACCAGCCTGTACCACCTGTGAAAAAGAATGATACAAACTGTTTTTAAATGATCAAGATAAGTTTATTAAACCTTTGTTGTCAATGACAATTCTTGTAACTAATGGCATTCTGCTCGGACAAATGCCATCTAGACACTGCACACTATTGAACGACTTTCATGTGTTACAATGACATGTATATGTAATTTTGAATATAGGAGACGACCATGAAATAGTAGCAGCATCACAACTAGAGTATACTTACTCGTTACTCGGATTACGAGGACGAACAGTTGCGCGAAGTTCGTGCATAAGCACCATCATTATTCTCAACACGGACGTGTAAGGCAGGCTGCCCTGAAATCTGGCAGCTCGGTGATGCATTGCGGCCTTGGCTCGCCTTCCGAAATGTAGGCCACACATCCCAAGTTTTCACAGCAGCAGCAGTTCTCGCCCTCGGTTGGCATTAGCTCGCACCAATTGCATGTGCACCAGGTGGAAACACCGTCCATGCAACTAGGTCCAGTGTCTTCATCCGTTGATTCGTCCTGCCAACTGCCGTCCGAAGCCCCATTGTTTTTGCATGTTTCCCTTTCCAGTAGTTCCTCCTCGGTATACTCGGGCTCGTACATGTAGGGCATTATTGTAGCCATTAAACAAACTAAAATAATTTATAGCGATGGTACAGGTGTTCACACGGGCTACAAGCGGCAAAGGTAGCTGACCAGAGCACAGAAACGAGTCACAGAATACTCAAAGTAACACAGAGAGAGGAATGGAATCGAAAATCTGCTGCTGTGTGTTGTCAAACGGTCTGTTTATACTTATTGAGTAAAGAAGCGTCCTGCCATTTCCATGGTGACATCATTAGCTGAAGCGCAGCGAATGTTGACACGAGACGTGCTTTGGCGTTGTGAAATGGGCGGTACGCGTCTGCTGATGACAGGCTCAGGGGCGGGGGATATGTTTTAGTGCCGCAAAAGCAGGTCACCCAGGGCGATGGGGCAAGTGATAGGATTATCACAAAATGGCTGTGCCCTGCTGCTTGTTTTCGTGTGCTTTTAATGGACGAAAACTCTGGTAAGGTCCATAGGAAATTATTCTAATATCGAGCGATTTAGGCTTAAAAACACATGGCCGACCCGTAGGGCAAATAAACATTTCTGACCGAACCATTCCTTTAAGTGCCCCAACGGCTGCCATTCCTGCTTGTGGCAATGCATCCATTAATCATTCATTGTCCCGGGAGGATAGCTCAGCGGCAGCGTGCGCGTCTTGGAAGCAAGACGACACGAAGCAACAACAGGTTTGATCCGCGGGTCCACGCTTAGAAACCTCTGGGTGTTTAAACGCTACTTAGCAGATAAGAAATAAAACACATACAAAGCCCTCCTGTAGCTGTGGACAAAACGGAAATAAAAAAGACACCGGCAGGTATATTTAGCTCCCGTTACAGCACAAAGTCCTTCTTCCCCCTTCCTCCATGATTCTTTTCTAAGCACGTACACGTCCAACGTGGAAAACGTCCATACGTCATTATGCCTTAAAGGCATTTCAGAAATTGTCGGCAAACATTTCAACAAACACATAATGCTCTCAGGTCTCATAGGGACTTTTAAAGTGTGTTTCTATTGATAATGAAAGCAACATAGGGCCCCCCTTTACCAGAAGCTCCTTTTTTTTGCGGGCACCACTGAGTGATGTGAATTTTATATGAATTTCTTTTAGTGTCCATTGAAAAGCTCTTTGTAATACGTGCAGCAACTTAACTAGTGGGTGCATGTCTGCAAGTGCATGTTTATTTATTTTTTTCATGTGTGTTTTTATTGGAAACTAAAATCATGGGTGATTTTTCAACCAGCACAATACTATTTGCTAGGGGGTGCATGTATTGGTTATGCCACTGGCTTCCACTTGGGCCCAACATGGTCTCAAGATTTACCCCTGCCACATTGGAGATTGTGAGGGTGCTGGGTGCCTGCTTCTGACTGGGATGGAAAAGCCCTCTCACCCAGGGAGTGCATACTATGCGTAGCACTACGGCTTTCACTTTGAAGCACCATAGTCTCAAGCTTTACCCTTGCCACATTAGGGATTATGAGGGTGCTGGGTGCCTGATTTTGACTGGGATGACCAGGGGCTCTCGCCCAGGGAGTCCATGCTATGTTTAGGCCTCCAGCTTTCACTTCGTCCCAACATAGTCTCAAGCTTTACCCTTGCCACATTGGGGATTGTGAGGGTGCTGAGTGTCTGATTTTGACTGGGATGACAAAGGGCTCTCACCCAGCGAGTGCATGCTATGTTTAAGCTATCACTGCGGCCCAACATAGTCTCAAGCTTTACCCTTGCCACATTAGGGATTGTGAGGGTGGTGGGGGCCTGCTTTTGACTGGGATGGCAAAGGACTCTCACCAGGGAGTGCATGCTATGTTTAGGACTGTGTCTTTCACTTCGGCCCAACATAGTCTCAAGCTTTACCCTTGCCACATTGGGGATTGTGAGGTTGCTGGGGGCCTGTTTTTGACTGGAATGACAAAGGGCTCTCACCCGAGGAGTGCATGCTATGTTTAGGCCTCCAGCTTTCACTTCGTCCCAACATAGTCTCAAGCTTTACCCATTCCACATTGGGGATTGTGAGGGTGCTGGGTGCCTGATTTTGACTGGGATGGCAAAGGACTCTCACCAGGGAGTGCATGCTATGTTTAGGACTGCGTCTTTCACTTTGGCCCAGCATAATCTCAACCTTTGCCACGTTGGGTATTGTGAGGGTGCTGGGCACCTGCTTTTGACTGGGATGGCAAAGGATTCTCACCTGAGGAGTGCATGCTATGTTTAGGCCTCCAGCTTTCACTTCGGCCCAACATAGTCTCAAGCTTTACCCTTGCCACATTGGGGATTGTGAGGGTGCTGGGTGTCTGCTTTTGACTGGGATGACAAAGGGCTCTCACCCAGGGAGTGCATGGTAAATTTAGGCCTCAGGATGTGCTTATTAACGCATTATAAATCATTCAGCACAAGTGAAACTGAGCAAAAGCTGAATGGTTATCAATATTTATCCGCAAATAATCCTACAACCTCTGATGCTCTTAAGTAATCAGTAAGTCATCCCCAAATCATCAAGAACAAACATGTTTCATGAAGATGCTCTTGAAGTAATCAGCAGGTAATTCCAGAATCATCCCCAAAACATCAGAGACAAACCTGCAATCTCTTGACGTAATCAGCAAGTCATGCTAAAATCATCAGGAACAAAGAGTTTTCTAAAATAGGGATGATGCTGGCATCATCAGCAAGTCATCCTATGCTCATCCGCAAATCATCACCCACCCTTCTGAGATATTTGCTGATGACTTTAACAGCCTGATGACTTCGGATGATGTGGGAATGACTTCTAATGTAGTTCGATGATTATCGGATGACTCCAGGATGATCTCTAAAGTCATCCTTTTAGACTAGGGAACAGAACACCACACCACTCCCCCCACTATCCTACTCCCTCATCACCTTACTAACCCACCCCACCTTCTTGCTTGCAGATCCGCTTGAGCACCTGGAGACCAGTTCCGTTGGTGACAGTGCTCGGTACAAATACCTTTAACATATATCCGCCCTTTCTTTGTATTGATCATCAAAGAAAGAAAGACAGGTGGAAAGTGCGGAACAGCCATGATTCAGGGATGTCAGCATGCTCTCCTGAGCATCATAAACTTTGCGTGCATACGTGCAACGTGTCCAAGTTATTGTGACTGAACTGCAAATCTGCGTGGCATCGGCCAATCCCTTCTTCTTCTTCTTCTTAATTAACGAACACGTGGGCGGACCCACGCAGGCGCTTCCCCATCCAATTGGATGATGTGCACCTATCCACCATTCAGCATTCAACCTACGTAAAACTCACAATTCCTCCCACCGCCCTGTCTGCCTCACAAAATCCAACAACACACTACTCCTCCTCCTGCCACTCACCCCGTCACCTCCCAACAAAGCCTTCCCACTCAACTCAGCCACACCTTGCGCAGACAATCGAACCCTCATCAATTCTCTCTCAACAGCATGTCTTTCACACCTAAACAGAAAATGTTCCACTGTCTCAGGCTCTCCACACACCGTACATTCCCTCGACTCTCGTTTCCCAACTCTAAACAGATATTCATTCAGCCCCACATGTCCTATTCTCAATCGATTCAGCATCACCTCCTCCCCCCTCCTCCATTCTAGACTTCCCGGATTCACCTTTACTGACACTTTCTCACGGATACCAAACATCCATCTACCTTTTACCCCACTCACCCACTTCTCCTGCCACTCATCCATGACCCGCCTCACCATCACCACTTTTGTCTCATCCACACTCAAAGGCAACCTTACGTCAACCGCTTCCCTTCTCATACCCTCACCCGCCGCCAGATCCACTAACTCATTTCCCAGAATGCCGCTATGACTGGGGACCCACGCCAACTCCAGATCCATCCCCCCACGCACACATTGATCAATCTTTCTCCTGATATCCAAAATCACATCCTTCCTATCTCCATCCCCTGCCACAATCGCCTGCAACCCACTCAATGAATCTGAAAATACTACTACTTTCTCAAACCTCAACTCACATACCCTTTCAATCGCCATTTCAATCGCCACCAATTCAGCCGTACAAATTGACACATCATCCGTCAGACGCCCCACTTTATACTCCCCAGTGCTTTCCAAATAATATGCCATTCCCACTCTTCCAGATACCGGATCCTTTGAACCATCCGTGAACACCCTGCACCCTTCTTTCTTTGCCACATATGCCTGACCTAAATCTTTGATCTCACCCCGCAATCCTCGCTTCTTTGACACCACACTCGTCAACTCCAAGCACACCTTTGGGGACCCCATCATCCACATCGGACACCTCACCAGATCCATATCAG
Source organism: Ambystoma mexicanum (assembly GCF_040938575.1). NCBI lineage: Eukaryota > Metazoa > Chordata > Amphibia > Caudata > Ambystomatidae > Ambystoma > Ambystoma mexicanum. The sequence goes on along the minus strand of NC_090927.1, from coordinate 629,834,644 downwards.
TCACAACCATCAGCTCGCTCACACCCCACTGCACCCCCTTCTCCCACATGTGAAACCCCAAAGTGCCCCCTTTCCTCCTCCACCGATCCCCATAATAGTCAAACCTCCAATTATACCGCAAACATTCACGTACCGGATGAGCCACACTCTTCGCACTACACTTCACCCACCACCTCATATTCAACACATCCCTTCTCAATCCCAATGGCATCTCTCCCACCAGTACCTGAACCGCATTCATTGGAGAGGACCTCATCACACCCGAACATACTCTCAACGCTCTCGCCTGCACCCTATCCAACCGCAACTTCTGACTCTTTGTGAAACCCACTGCCACCTGACATCCAAAATCTAGCACTCTCAAAATCAATCCCTTATATAACATTCGTAAACACTTCTGCTGCGCACCCCACTCTTTCCCAGTCACTGCCCGCAACAAATTCAACCTGTGTTTACACTTGTCTATCACTCCATCCACTTGCACGTTCCAATTCAACTTTCTATCCAGAATCACCCCCAAATATCGAAACTCTTCCACGCTCTTCACCCTCACACCTTTCAAAACCAAATTCAACTCTTGCTGCACTCTTTTCCTTGAGAACACCATACTCACACTCTTATCCACTGACACCGAGAAACCCCATTTCCCACACCACTCCTCCATGCGTACAATCGCAGCTTGCAACCGTCTCTGTACCAACAACAAACACCGCCCTCTTACCCAAACCACACCATCATCCGCGAAGAAATCCACCTGACACCCAAATCCTGCCAAAGCTCGGATCAACCCATCCACCATCGCATTAAACAACATCGCACTAATCACACTTCCCTGTGGTGTCCCATTCTCCATCTTCCAAACTTCAGACAGCACCCCCCTCACTCTCACCTGAAATGTCCTATCTGCCAAAAATGCCTTGATCCACCGAAACATTTTCCCCTTCACACCCATCTCCAACAGTCTCACTAACAACCCTCCCTTCCATACCATATCATACGCCTTCTCCAAATCCAAAAAGAACGCTCCCACCAACTCTCCATCACATAATGCCTCCTCCACCCCAGTCACTAATCTCACTAATGGATCAGCCACCGACCGATTCCTCCTGAACCCACTCTGAAAGTCACTCAAACATCCATTCGACTCTAAATAAAACCCCAATCGCTCAACCACCATCCGTTCCATAACCTTACATAGCACAACAGTCAACGCAATCGGTCTATATGACTTACATTCTGTAGGAACCTTGCCACCCTTCAAAATTGCCACAACAATCGCTCTTTTCCACAACTTTGGCAAAACTCCATTCTTCCAGATCTCATTAAACAACGCTAATACCTCTAACTTACATTCCTCAGGCAACTTCTCCAAAAATACATACATAATTCCATCCACCCCAGGGCTAGACCACTTCCCTTTTCGAATCGCTCCGTTCAACTCTGTCATTGAAAATGGAATCTCATATCGCTCCTCCCAAGGTCCAACATTCGCCACCTCCTCTCGCGTCTCCTCCTCTATCACACCCATTCGTATCCTCACCTCTTCTGGAAAGTTCCTCGAACTGTGAACCCCCGCAAAATACTCCCCTAACAAATTCGCCTTATCCCCATCCTCACTAATCACCTCTTCTCCTTTCAACAATACAGACATACCACCCTGCGACCTCATTAATCCAGACATTCGCTTGAACTGCTTCCAAACCTTACTCATACTAGATTCACTTCCCAGGGTCCCACAATAACCTCTCCAATATCCTCTCTTTCTTTCCCTGACCACCCTCTGCACCACCGCCTTAGCCTTCTTATATGCCACCAAATCCAGCAACATTCCCGTTCTCACCGCTCTTGCCCTAGCCTTCTTTCGTGCCGCTACTGCTCTTGAACATTCCACTGACCACCAAGGAACCTCTAACTTCCCACCCTTCCCCTTCTCAACCTCTGGAATTGCTGCCACAGACGCTGCTTTCATTCCTTGCACCAAATGCTCATTCCATTCATCCACTCCCCCCTCTCTTTCCCTTGGACCAATCAATTCTCGACACACTCCTTTGTACACCTCCCAATCAGCCTTCTTAAAATTTAACCGACTTCCAGTCATACGAGACCTGATCCCTACCTCACCCCTCACAGTTACCAAAATAGCAGAATGATCACTCCCCATGTCTCCATCCTCACGCACCTTCCAATCGCATTCTCCTGCAATTGCAGCAGTCACCCAGGTCAAATCCAAGCACGACATCTTCCCAGTCCTCACATCCAACCTCGTACCCGACCCATCATTCAGCAATACCAGACTCAATTCATCCGCCATGTCTTCCAACAATTCTCCATTCGTATCAGTCTTATCACTACCCCACAACGTGTTGGCACTGTTAAAATCACCACATAAAACACACGGTCCCACATGTCCTCTTATCACTCCAGTCAACACACCCACTTCCACTACCTCACACGGATTATAGTAATTTAACACCAATACTTCCGATCCTCCTACCCGAATCCCTACCCCAATTGCCTCAACTGTTCCATCCACCACAATTTATCGGCCAATCCCTCGAGGCGTTCAGCTCCACATTATTCTAATGAATCGTTCAGACTATATGAGCCATGATTAACTCGCCTGGGTGTCGAGCTTCATGTCGATTCTGCAGAGGGTGCAAACAGGTCATGCAAGATTACCGAGCTGGCTTCCGAATCTGCCCTCGCGCTCCCACGTGTGTGCGGCAGATGTTTTAGCTGATTACAGAAGGAATAAGTGAATTGCCTGCGTTTAGAAAGGCACAATCACCGTGGAGCTGACTCGTACCCGCAAGCCGCCTCTCCCCCGACCCCTTTCAATAATTGAAATATAAATATTTGGAAGATTTCCTTCTAAAGTGCCAGTTCCACTCATTGCGCCTGATTTTTGTCCACGAACCCCATTGGCAAAAACTGATTAAGTGCGTCTTCATGAAGAACGAGGTGCAAGATGTCATCAATATGTATGTGCACAAACATGCTTTACACCGTGCAGAGTGGAATAGTTAATTACACCCGCATATGAGCCTGCGTGCAGCGTCTCCTGACAATTACTCCAACGGTTGTTGTTTTACCCAGAATTGGCGAAGCAGACGGGCCCATTAATGTTAATCAATTAATTAGGACTGAAAAATCAAACTCAATTAACTATTTATTTAAAAAGAGAGAAGGCTACCTTCAGGTTGGAGAGCTCAAAACAACACCACTGCCTCCATGCTCAAGAACACGACTGTTTGAATTGTGTGGGCAGGTTATCGTTGCAAAATCTCTTCAGAATGATGTTTATATTAAACATCAAAGGTACAAGTAAACATCGTACATTACAACCACCTCTATTTTATTTTTAAACCTCGTTTTAACAAGGGCACGTCAGTCTTTTTTGCACAGACTACCACAGTTCCTTTTGTCCTGGGTATTGGTAATTTTACTTCCTCGGTGCCACCTCACAACATTTTCAGTTGTGCTGGGTAAATTCCATCGTAGCTCCGCCTAAGCATTTCTTTTTATTTTATTATTTTCTCCACATATTTTCGGACACAAAGCTGAATAGAACATTTACGAACTGTAAAATAATTCGCAAAGATATACTAATAAGAACAAAAAATATTCAGGCAAATCAATGCAGGCAAGGAGGCAGGGGTGGACTGGGAGCCAAAGTGGCCCTGGAAATGTTTTTGAAAGTGGCCCGATATTACACCATGTGTGCAAGGGTAACCCCTGTAAGTGGGGTGGGAGGGTTCTCCCCCAAGCAAATGTTGAAATATGGGTCCAATTTCTCATGTGGAGAGATGGGACGAAGGGTTGGGGTGCATGGGAGAGAGTGTACCAGGAGCAGAAATCAGAGTACTCACAGAAAAGAGCCCCATGATGCAGAGGCCTACAGGGAACTCTCCTGAGCACCCAATGGGCCAGTGCAGCACCCAATGGGCCAGTGCAGCACCGAGCCCTACAGGGAACTCTCCTGAGCACCCCGTGGGCCAGTGCAGCACCGAGCCCTACAGGGAACTCTCCTGAGCACCCCGTGGGCCAGTGCAGCACCGAGCCCTACAGGGAACTCTCCTGAGCACCCCGTGGGCCCGAGCAGCACGGCGCCCTACAGGGAACTCTCCTGAGCACCCCGTGGGCCAGTGCAGCACCGAGCCCTACAGGGAACTCTCCTGAGCACCCCGTGGGCCAGTGCAGCACCGAGCCCTACAGGGAACTCTCCTGAGCACCCCGTGGGCCAGTGCAGCACCTAGCCCTACAGGGAACTCTCCTGAGCACCCCGTGGGCCTGTGCAGCACCGAGCCCTACAGGGAACTCTCCTGAGCACCCCGTGGGCCCGTGCAGCACGGTGCCCTACAGGGAACTCTCCTGAGCACCCCGTGGGCCCGTGCAGCACGGCGCCCTACAGGGAACTCTCCTGAGCACCCCGTGGGCCAGTGCAGCACCGAGCCCTACAGGGAACACTCCTGAGCACCCCGTGGGCCAGTGCAGCACCTAGCCCTACAGGGAACTCTCCTGAGCACCCCGTGGGCCAGTGCAGCACCGAGCCTGAGCACCCCGTGGGCCAGTGCAGCACCGAGCCCTACAGGGAACTCTCCTGAGCACCCCGTGGGCCAGCCATTTGCAACTCAATCCTGCCAGAGGCTCAAAATGCCCCCACTATCATCCAGTTCTGCAAAACACTAAAAAAAGTGTCTCTTTCAACAATTTGCTGGAGTAATAAAAATCCTTCTTTCCGTCGACCAAAATTACTACACTCTGGTTAAAATGCCAAGCACAGTGTTGGTGCCCTCCTGTTGGTATGATAATGGAGGCATGTTGGGCATGTTTCTCCCTTAGGCCGGAAGAGACAAGGCGGGAGAAGTCTCATTGGAAGATTTCCTTCTCAGATGGAAGGATACAAATCTTGAATAAGTGTTCAGGGGGCGAGGTGAATGCCGCAATCGGTCATGACTGTCACGAGGAATAGTAGGACTTTGACTAATGAAGTTTACTGTATCTTAATAGGCTTCATCACTTAAGCAGCTTTGTCCATTACGGCCACAACATCCCCAATCTACATCCTTCTTGCACTGCTGCACTGGCCCAGGGCTCGGTGCTGCACTGGCCCACGGGGTGCTCAGGAGAGGTGCTGCACTGGCCCACGGGGTGCTCAGGAGAGTTCCCTGTAGGGCTCGGTGCTGCACTGGCCCACGGGGTGCTCAGGAGAGTTCCCTGTAGGGCTCGGTGCTGCACTGGCCCACGGGGTGCTCAGGAGAGTTCCCTGTAGGGCTCGGTGCTGCACTGGCCCACGGGGTGCTCAGGAGAGTTCTCTGTAGGGTTCGGTGCTGCACTGGCCCACGGGGTGCTCAGGAGAGTTCCCTGTAGGGCTCGGTGCTGCACTGGCCCACGGGGTGCTCAGGAGAGTTCCCTGTAGGGCTCCGTGCTGCACGGGCCCACGGGGTGCTCAGGAGAGTTCCCTGTAGGGCTCCGTGCTGCACGGGCCCACGGGGTGCTCAGGAGAGTTCCCTGTAGGGCTCGGTGCTGCACTGGCCCACTGGGTGCTCAGGAGAGTTCCCTGTAGGGCTCGGTGCTGCACTGGCCCACTGGGTGCTCAGGAGAGTTCCCTGTAGGGCTCGGTGCTGCACTGGCCCACGGGGTGCTCAGGAGAGTTCCCTGTAGGCCTCTGCACCATGGGGCTCTTTTCTGTGAGTACTCTGATTTCTGCTCCTGGTACACTCTCTCCCATGCACCCCAACCCTTCGTCCCATCTCTCCACATGAGAAATTGGACCCATATTTCAACATTTGCTTGGGGGAGAACCCTCCCACCCCACTTACAGGGGTTGCCCTTGCACACATGGTGTAATATCGGGCCACTTTCAAAAACATTTCCAGGGCCACTTTGGCTCCCAGTCCACCCCTGCCTCCTTGCCTGCATTGATTTGCCTGAATATTTTTTGTTCTTATTAGTATATCTTTGCGAATTACTTTACTGTTCGTAAATGTTCTATTCAGCTTTGTGTCCGAAAATATGTGGAGAAAATAATAAAATAAAAAGAAATGCTTAGGCGGAGCTACGATGGATTTTACCCAGCACAACTGAAAATGTTGTGAGGTGGCACCGAGGAAGTAAAATTACCAATACCCAGGGCAAAAGGAACTGTGGTAGTCTGTGCAAAAAAGACTGACGTGCACTTGTTAAAACGAGGTTTAAAAATAAAATAGAGGTGATTGTAATGTAAGATGTTTATTTGTACCTTTGATGTTTAATATAAACATCATTCTGAAGAGATTTTGCAACGATAACCTGCCCACACAATGACTGCTTCAAACAGTCCGATTCTTGAACATGGAGGCAGTGGTGTTGTTTTGAGCTCTCCAACCTGAAGGTAGCCTTCTCTCTTTTTAAATAAATAGTTAATTGAGTTTGATTTTTCAGTCCTAATTAATTGATTAACATTAATGGGCCCGTCTGCTTCGCCAATTCTGGGTAAAACAACAACCATTGGAGTAATTTTCAGGAGACGCTGCACGCAGGCTCATTTTCAGGCGGGGCGTAAGTCACATGATTTAGATATACTTGCACCAGCTCAGCAACTGGAATGATCTGCACATTCTACAAACTCGTAAATAAATGCAGCACACTTGTTTTTTGCACATAAATACCAGTTTAGGGAGGCAAACCTTTCCAGAATCCTGTACCCCCCTACTGAATTTGCAGTGCAAAATACATGTATGCGGAACTGACCAACTAGCAGACCAACAAATGTACAGGACTGGAATTCCCTGTAACACTGCCCAGGATGCAGCCATGCCTCTGGTTGTTTTCCCCTGGACAGAAGCTCGAAGGGTAACTCCTGCCTCTGAGTACCCATTCATAATGGTGTTTTTGATCGACCTACTAAGGGAGTAGAGATGGACTTTCTCCTTTGCCCTAATGTCCTGTTGGTTTATTTTCCTGGCTGATAGGCTCTGTGTGTCAAAAATATAAGAGCACTGCCCCTCATACATCCAGAAGATGGAGCAGCTGCTCCTGGCCATTTCCTGGTGAATGCAAATAGGAGGGAAGACTAATCTCCTGAAACTGGCCATAAACTGAAAATATATTTAGGTTAAACCTCGGATCGGTTATGAGAAAACGTTTTTCTGGTTTCATAATCAGCTCGGGCTCTCTGTACAGGATTATTCCCAATTCGCCTGCGTGGGCGGCCAACATCACCACCATCAAAAAGAGGATTTCCAAAGAGACGAATCTCAGGTTGACAAAGTCCATTGTTTCAAAGGGTGATTCCTGTGGGGGTCCCAAATCAGAAGAGGGGGTCTAGTGGGAGGCCTTGAAAGGCGGAAGCTCATGTTTAATCTCTTTATTAGTTCTGACATCCCAAAACAACAGTCCCTGAAGGCCTGGATGGTGGCCGCACTGACTTCTTAAGGTGGAAACTAATAGAGTTAAAACCATCCCATAGGAATTGCAATTGTTGTTGAGTGGAGGCACATAAAGGGTTGATAGAGGTATTGGAGCCGCCCTCTGAAAATGCCCCCAATTAATTTAGTAGGTTTTGGGGTTTCACTGCGATCTAGCACTCTGAAGGGAGAGAGGTACTTCTCAAAGTTCCTTCCCCAGTCGTAGTATCTCCTACCCGCACTCCCTGCCCCTTCTAGAGGGGCTGGGTTTGGGAGAGGAGACAGGAGATAGACTGGCACCACTGCCAAATGATACAGGAGCAGGAACTAAGTGTGTCTCAGCTAGTAAGGCGTAATGGTGATCATATGGCGATGTTCCTCCTTTTCCCATGCCCACACACTGGGCATGAGAAAAATGGGGGTGGGGGTGATCTGGCCATACTATAGATAGATTTTAGATTGGCCAAGCCTCCATTTCTGGGTATTTGGAGCAGAAGGTGGGTAGTTTTGTGCTAGCCCTTGTGGGAAGTAGATCTATGAAGGGATTGCTGGATTTACCACAGATTCTCTTGAAGGTATTTCCCAGGAGATGCAGGAGCTCTGGGCAAGAATGCACCCTGTTTAGAGGCGATCTGCCTGGGAGTTCTCCAACCCCCGAATATGGGAGGCTGAGAGAGACAAGAGATAACATTCCGTCCACAATCCCAACTCTTTGCCCATTTGTGTAAAGTTCCAAGATTTTGCCCCCCCACCACACCTAATGACATAGGACACTGATTACTGTCTGCCTGATTTAACCAGTATGGGATGACCCTGCAGATAAAGTAGGGAATTCCATAGAGCTCAGCAGATTGAGGTTAGTTGCCTTTAGTTCAATGACCTGGATTGCCCCTATTCTGTCCAAATGTTCTGGACTTCCTGATTTTCATATTTCGCCTCCTGAGGCCCTTATTCTGGCATCTGTGATGACTATTCTGGGAGCAGTATGTTGGAATGGCACCACTCTCAGCAAGTTGTCAATGTTCATCCAGCATTGGAGAGACTGACTCACTTCCTGGGTCATGGAAATTAACTGGATAAATGATCTCATTTATGATATGATACAATATTTTATTTATATCGTGCCTGTACAGAGGTGTTCCAAGGCACGGCGAGGCAGGTGGGAGCAACAAGGGGGGACAAGACAGCGATTCCAGTGAAATTGAGATCGCACAAGTCCAGGGCAGAGCAGAGGGGAAAAGTGCTGGGGAAAGGGGAAGAGCAGCAAGTACAGAAATAGGATGTAACACAAAAAAGAATCCAGGCCAGCAAGTGGCAGTGCAGCGAACAAGTGTTAGATAGTGCAGGTACAGGGACTATAGAGTTGTAGATACAGCCCCATGTGCAGGGTTGTCAGGAGGTAGTGCAGGTGTGCAACTGGGAGGGCAGGGACCTGGGCATGCGGTTCAGAAGGGTACTCAGGAAACCAGTGCAGTATCAGACAGGAGATGAGCAGGGGAGAGCAAGAGAGAAGGACGAAGCAAAGAGGAAAGTCTTGAGCTGCTTCCAGAACCAGAGTTGGTTCTGCTCAAGTTTCAGAGAGGCAGGGAGGCTGTTCCAGAGGGAAGCACCAGCCGAAGAGAGAGATCTGTCCCCAGCTCGTTGCTTGGAAAAGTGACTGACCCTCAAGGAGTTGGAGGTGGAGGAGCAAAGAGCTCAAGTAGGAAGGTACTTCAGGAGAGAAAGCTGGAGATATTTTGGTCTCATGCCCCAGAAGGCCTTGTGGACAATGCAAAGCCTCCAGTGAGCATGGTGATGTTCGCAGAGCAGACGCAGGCAAAGTCTCACCCAAGGGACTGTGAAAATTGCACCTGCCATGTGCCCTTGTGGCCTGAGCCCCCGGCTTGGTGTTAATGCTTCCTATTGCAAGATGAATGACCATGTCATCTGTAGGGAAGGACAACTTTTTAATTTTCTGTGCAGAACTGTGTGCCGATTAACACCGGATCTTACGCTGGGGCTATATGCAACTTTCCCCAATTGATCATTAGACCATAGATGGTGAGGATTGTGCACACTTTCTCCATGTGATCTTGTAGAATGCTGGGGGAGGAAGTGGTTGCAATCCAGTCGCCAGGGAATAGACAGACAACAATGGTTTACCTGTGTAGATTCTCCAACACCAGAGTTGGAATTTTTGTGAAAATTCAAAGGGATGAGTTGACGTCAAAGGAAAAGACGTAGAACTGATAATGGTACTGGCCAATAGCAAAGGGTGGACACTTCCTATCCCTCTGGTTAATTAATATGTCAATATTAGCTTTGCCAAGTACAGGGACGCTAGAGAATCTCCTTTCATCACTGAGGAATGAGGCACTGGAGTGTTTCTGTTTTGAAATGTCTTGTTTAATGGAATTTGCCTCATAGCTCATGAGGCATTTTGCACTATAACAATAATCTACTCCTCTGCCTTGAGGTGTTCTGGGACAGAGGATATAATGCTGTTTTTCAAAAGAGTTTCTAATTCCTGATTGAGCTGCTGCCTCCTCAACTGCGTTCGAAGCCATAGTGGGGTTATCATTCTTTGTCCAGGAGTTCTTGATGAAAAGTACAGTTTGTAGCTCTGGATTATCATCTGATTGCCCAAACATCACAACTGGCAGATGCTATATGTCAAAGAAGTGGAGAAGATGAGCGCCGACTGGAACCTTTGACCTTGTGGTGTGACAGATCAGCAGAATTTTCTGTTCTCTAGTATTGGAACTTTTAGGTTTAGGGGGGTGAGATTTGTAAACCAACCAAGATTCTAGTATTGTTGAATATATGATTGTTGTTCTGAGGATATGTTGGTTTACATTGATGTGTTGTGTTTAACCGGTTTTCCTTGTTTTTAATTTTTTGTAGGTCTGTACTGAGGTTTATATTTTTACATCTCTTTTTGTATTGTCTTGGTTTAACTGAGTTTTCTTGTAATATGTATATTCTGAGGGATGCGCGGGGAGTTTTACATGCGTTTTCGCTGCTGCGGGAGGGGTACGTGTATTTCATAGGTGCGCGGGACATTTTACACGCGATAGGCCTTGGCCGAGCGGGGTAAATGTATTCTGGGGGTGCGCGGGACATTTTACACGCAATAGGCCTTGGCCGAGCGGGGTACGTGTATTCCTGGGGTGCCCCAACGTGAATTGGCAGTGTGTGTCCACCCAGGTGTGCCCTCTGCCCCCTCCCCAGGCCCTGCAGGCAGCCCACAACACAGGGGACTACCCTGCACCCCTGGCCATACCCTACAGGCAGCCCATCCACCCTGGACATGCCCCCAGCCAGCCCACATGTCACCATGCACAAGTGAGCACCGACACATGTCCCTCTACACCCCCACCCACCCAGCAGTGACAGGCACCTGCCAGCAGGCCCCGACTCATGTCCCCCCACCCACTCACCCACCCAGCAGTGACAGGCACCTGCCAGCAGGCCCCGACTCATGTCCCTGCACCCCCACCCACCCAGCAGTGACAGGCACCTGCCAGCAGGCCCCGAGTCATGTCCCCCCACCCACCCAGCAGTGACAGGCACCTGCCAGCAGGCGCCGACTCATGTCCCTGCACCCCCACCCACCCAGCAGTGACAGGCACCTGCCAGCAGGCCCGACTCATGTCCCTGCACCCCCACCCACCCAGCAGTGACAGGCACCTGCCAGCAGGCCCTAACTCATGTCCCCCCCAACACATCATCACGATCCACAATCATGGGCCTTACAGCCACCCAAATCACACCCACGCCACTGAGTCCAAACACACAACCAAGTATTACATCCACCCCACATTGAAATCCCCATCACATGATACATCCCAAATGGCAAGAATGCACATCAACACATTTCCGTCACCCACACACAATGGGTGCATGTGATTGAGAAAACACACATTGTGCCATGCATGAAACCAAAGAGAGAATACCACACATTGAAGTATGAAATAAAAATGTATTAAACACAAAAGCAAGGTATGAAATGAAACACACAATAATGGAAATAATTAAGAAAAAGCTGCATATCCAAAATATAAAATAAAAATGTGTGAAAGCAGAATCCAAATCAATCCAAAAGCACATGGATCCAAAGTGTCTGTAAATCAAAACAAATCCAAAGTTAAAAAATAAGACAAAACCATTGATCCATGGGGGAAAAAAAGAAGTGAAATCCAGTGTTGAACTATATACAAAGTACAAATCCAGGGTCCATGAGCCCAACCATTGAAAGGAAACCTACAAAAAACCCTACCTAATGAACAACTATATACAAAAAGGTGGGGCATTGTCCAAGCGCCACAAAAGAAATGAAAACAGAAAGGAAACCTAACACTAATTAACTATATACAATGGCGGCGGGCAAGTCCTACGGCTCACTTTGTGATGTCCCGGGCCAGGGCATCATCGAACTCCATGTCGATGTCCCGGAGGCTGGCCTCTCCCCTGGCCCCCAGGTCTCACAGGGATGCAGTCATGGCCTTTTCCAACTCCCTGCGAGTTGCCTCGAGGCACTCAGCCCGCCTCAATGTTCTGCGCAATGAGAACTCCGCCCTGACCATAGTGAGCCGTGCCTCTTCCACCCACCGCCGCTCTGCATCTATCCGCTGGCCCAACCGCTGCCACATGGAAGACACTCCCATTCCAGGGTCCTCCTGCCCTCTGGCCGATGCCTGCCACTCTGATGTTGATGGTCCCGAGCCATCACTGCTCCCACCCTGAGCCTGCTGCTGCTGTCCATGTGCCCTGCCCGATGATGCCGGCACATCCTCCATCTGCTGGTCTCCAGTTGGTGGGGTGTCCACCCCTGCTGGACCTCCGACTCCCGAATGTGGCAGGGATGTCATCTCCACCAAGCTGGCTGTGTTGATCGGGGCAGGTCCACAGGGGGCCCTGGTGGAATCTGGGCCGGAAGACGGCAGGAAGAACTACTGGCGCATAGTCCCCACAGAGGAGGAGAGGGCCGCCAGAGTGCTCGACACATGTAGGAACCCTCGACCTTGGCCCCTCCCAACTGTGCCACATTGCCATGCAGCTCTTCGTGATGGCGTGCGTGGTCCCCCCAGGAAGCACGCACATCATCATGAATGTCACGCGTACGCAATGCGACACCAATCAGAACGGACCCCATACGGTCATGGGTCTCCACATCCGCAGGTAGTGGAGTGCCAGATGACGTGGGCCTCCCCCCTACCTGCGGATGGGCCTGGGACGGGGCATCCCTGCTGGTGCATGGTGGTGCAGTCACAGGGTCAGGGACAGTGACATGCACAGGCAACTCCACAGCGACCTGTGCTGCCTCCTGGCCCTGGCCTGCACCACTTGCACCAGTGGTGCCCCCCCACCAGGCCCCATGTGCGGCTCAGTAGCGGCCTCCTCCTCCGCTGTGTAGACCACCAACCTGGATGTCTCCGCACCGTCTTCTGCTATCACAAGCCCCTATGGGGGCTCACCCGGCCCTTCCGCTGCAGCCGTAGTGGCAGACGCAGCCCCAGTCCCCTCGCTCCCGGATAATGGTAATTCCTGGGAGGGTGGCTGGGCCTTGTGTCACCGGCCGGTGGAGGCATCCCCGCCGCTTTGCTCCACAGTGCCGTCTCCGCCCTCTTCTTCACTCGACGCTGTGTAGAGGGAGACATAGAATACAAGCATCAGGGTACTGTACAATAGTTCCCTAGACAGGAAGCAATAGCACATGAGTGGCACTGTCAAACGTCACTTCCATCCTGTCCCTCCAGAACACATGGGTCAATGCAGGCAACACACATGCAGAAACAGGCACGGCACATGCAATCAACATTAGCATCCATGTACAAGGGCCCCTATTGAGATAAATGTTGTCTTCTAACTCACATGCATCATGGGTCATACTGATCCCATGCACACACATCACCGGAGGCTCATGCGTCTGGCCTCGTAAACCACAGACTCAGTGGATACAAGGATGACTAGACTGCATCAGTGAATCAACACATCATCAGGGACATGTGTCATGCATCCATGGCATTTTAAAGTCACACACACGCTACTCAGACACACAGACATGTACACCATACATGTCCATGACAGCAGCACCCATCTCTCACACCCCATCCATGTCCAAGAACAGAGACAGGCATGCATTCATTTGTGCATTCCGCATGCTGCTCCCCATGTTGCATTGTAACACATGCACCATCCATGTGGTTCACGCATAACTGGTCTCACATGCAGCACCTTGATGTCCATGCACACACACATCCATACATGGCCTATGCAACACATACAGGCAAGTAGATGACTACCAGCACACTTGTACATACCCTGTTTCACACAGCAATGCATGGCCACTTACCGCTCAAATCCAGATGGCTCTGCCTCTGAAGGATCTGGACGTGGAGCGCTGGGTTTATGCGTTCCAGGACCCTCGTCTGGATGTTGGTCAGGCTGACCCGGCACCCCAGCGCTTGCGGACGTGTTTGATGTCACGGGTTGCCACCCCCTCTGCATTGATGGCAACCACTACGTCCTCCCACTCCCATATCCTCTCCCGTCCTTTCTTGTCGGCACGCAATGGTGTGAAGAGGGCATCATAATGCCCCAGAACTTGCTCCACCAGGATACCAACTTCCTTATCGCTGAAGCTTGTAGCCCTCTGCCTCTCTGGCTGGGGGTCGCCAGTGGTCTCTGATGGTGTTTGCCCTAACATGGCGACCCGCAAGGCAGGTGTGGGTGGGCAACTGGGTCCTGGGGCTGGGCTGTGGTGTGATGGTATACCAGTCGGGAGTCTTCTGTTCCAGCAGGGGTGGACACAGCAACTGGACACCTGCAGATGGCTGACGCGCAGGCACCAAATAGCAGGGCATGTGGGCAGCAGGCAGGCAGGCAGGCAGCAGCAGAAGGCAGGTGGGAGCGTGCTCTGGGGGGCAGGAAAATGGACTTCAGGGCAGGAGCGTGGTCTTCCGTGTGTTGTCGCGTGGCCAGGTTGATACGGAGTGACTTGGCATGTGAAAAAAGTGCATGTCAGCGTGTAATTCGAGGAAAGGCCCTTAGCGCGTAAGTGCATCTGTGTCGTTAGGCACGCGGGTGTTTCCCTAGTGACGGGTGCATAGTGATTCAGCAAGTAAAAAAACAGCACGTCCACATGTCAATGCGTGTAATATGAGGAAAGTGCCTAAACACGTAAGTGACGTGACGCGCTCGGGCGTTTCCCTCAGCGCGGGTTAAAGGTGAGCAAGGCCAGCAGTTTGCTGTACGTGCCTTTCGTGGAGACCGACGTGTGTGTTGCTACTTCGTGTTGTTTCGCGCACCATCAAAACTTCACAGCGGATCAAGGACATATCTCTTCTTTTGGCGGGGTTATTGGCTATGAGTGTTTTTCATTATCACGCTAGTCTGACGGTGAGTCGCACACGCTATTTTTCCCACTGCGGGTGCCCCTGTGTATCGCGTACCTGTTTTCGAGGTCATAGTAGCCTGCATGTCCCACGCATGCATGTTTTTTTTCGTGTCCCTGGGTGCCAACGCGTACTGCGGGAGGTTAATTCCACACATGTTTGCTACCGGGGGTTGCGTGCACGGTTTTACTGCAGTTTTGGGGTGCCTGAGCTTTGCGTGACCCATCACTTCATCACCGGGGTCACATATAGCCTTGCAGGGGTGCTTTTAACATCTTGTATCCCACCCCCTTCACCCTAATTGCCCAGGACAATTGTCGTGCACACCTCCCATTGGCACTACTACATCTGTGCCGGCACTACTCCATCTGTGCCATGGTTGGGAGGCCACGAAAGGTGAGGGGTGCCTCAGCTGGGCATACTCCTCGTGACAGGCGTGGTCAGGGACGTGTCCGGGGTGACCAGGGAGTAGGGGGACTCTAGGGTGTCCAGGGTGGCTGCAGAGGGGGAAGAGGCAGGGGTGTGCCACTTCGGCACGATGTTGTGCCACGTGTTGGTGCAGTCATGCCACCACCCCCTGTGGCTCCGGGAGATGCAGTTCTTGCATCTGGCACTGGCGCCCATGTGACCCGGCAGTCTGTTTCATCGACTGCCACGGGCCCAAGGGTAGTGGTAGCTGCAGGTGCAGCTGTGGACACCACCACCCATGCTCGGGGTCTGCCAGCGCAGGCTGCGTTGGCACTTGAAGGGTCCATGGAAGATTTCCAGCAGGCCAGGAGGAACACCGTAGGTGCACGCAGGCTGCCCTGACCGAGGCAGGTGTCCCTGGGGCAGTAATGTCATCTGCTGCCCCGACCAGCCAGGTGTTAGCAAGTGCAGGGGCAGATGCAGCCAACAACACCCAGGTTGTGAGTCTACCAACCAGGACAATCGCGGTCAATGACCCTGGCACAGCGGATGTTGCTGCGCAGGGTCCATTCCAGGGCACCCAGCAGCCACTGACGCAAGTCAGGCCTTCGGTCGTCCTTCCACCTGCCACTCCCTTGGTTCAATCCACCAATGCCACTGGCCATACTGCCTTTCTGTGCACAGGAACTGGACTCCCTTGTGGACTTCGTGCGGGAACACAGCCGTGACATGCTAGTGGGGCCGAATTGTCAAACTACGGCTGCCCATCAGAATACCCACTGGAAGCATGTTGCGGATAATGTGAGTCCATTCGGCCATGAGGTGCGCACTGCTGCTGAGTGCAAGAAGCGTTGGGATGACCTCAAATGCAGCGCTAAGGCCAAGCGTGCCTCTAATTACAGCATGACTCTGGTGACTGGCAGTGGGCCACCACCTGAGGAGGATGACCTCACTCCGCACGAGTCACTCATTGCAGAGTTCATACCGGCAGAATCGGTCGAAGGAGTGGGAGAGATGCAGGACTTTGATGCCCCGTCCAGTGAGTGTTGTTGCATGTATGTCCAGCCCATGTGTGGTTTGCCTATGTGATGTGTTGTGCTTGACTGCCACTACATGCTATGTGTACATGGTTCTCATGTGCTAGTCATGCAATGCTTCACTGATGCGTGCATGCTGTGCAGGATGGTGGACATGTAGAGCAGACGGGGACTGTCCTCATCACCACACTTGCACCCTACTCACATGCTAGTCACCCAGATGCCCCTCCGGGACATGTTCCAGCTCACTGGCCCTTCTGCATGTAGCCAGGTGTGTCTTTCCTCTCCGCACTTGGACTATGTCATTGCATGACTGACGTGCATGTGTCCTCTGCCTGCATTTGGGTACTCCATGTAGGCATGCCCCCTTGCCCCTCCACCCCCCTTGCACCACAATTTCACCATTGCACTGGTGTGCATAATTTTGGCGTACCTCAATGTCCTGTTCAAGCCTCCTGTGTACATGCTAACTTCCACCAGGCAACCTGCCAGACACATGCAGTGGGGTACATCCTCTGACCTTCATGCAGGGTGTCTCACTTGGACTGTGCAGATGGCAGATGCTCCGCAGGGACATGAGTGCCCATTCATGCTCCATGTGCATTCCATGCATGCCGCTATGTGTCCTTGACTGGATGATCATTGTAGTACCTGTCCAGGATGAGCTACATTTCATGGCATTTCTTCAGCCATCCCATATCCACTCTGGCTCAGTCTTGCATCACACACATGTTTAGGGTGTCACAGTCTGTGTGAGACACAGTCCTCCCCCTGTTTCAGGCCCACTGACCCTGTCCAACTGGTGTTGTGGCTTCTGTACACATGGGTGTACTACTGAGGGTTCAACATGTGTCCTGCTTACTGTCCCATCATCATCTGCTGTGTTGTAAGTTGACTCAGATGATGGAATTGATGCTAGTCAACACTGTCTGCCAATACACAGGTCTCTGGTCATCCTTCTGATACCATGCAAGCCATCCCTGCATTTACACTTAGTGGGAGGGGTGGTTTGCTTGTAGCCATGCAACCCATTGCATGCACATTGCACGTGATGCCTGAACTTGCCCTTGCACTGCCTTCACGTTTTTTGATACACATCATGAAGTACTTGTACATGTAGATAGTGAGTAACGTACACATGTTCTGCACTGCATTGACCCACTTCTGAGCCGTATAACACCCTTCTACATGCCTACTCACTGATGCAATGTCAAATTGACCTGGCATGCATGGCAGGTTCTCTTTTGTGTGTGACATGTCTGCTTCATGTGTTGGCTGTCTGTGTGATGTCTATGTGTGTGTGTGTTACGTGCTTCTAACATGTGTACTAATGTTATTTCTCTCCACTTTTCAGATGATGACGCAATGGAGCCAGAGGATGCTGTTGTCATGACAGGCACAGGGTTGTTATCACAACAGCAACCCGGCACAACTGGGGGTCGTGGGGTGGTAGGCCACGAGAACCCACATGTGCTACAGACCATCTTGTCTTTGGCTGGCAATGAGTCCAGCCCAGATAACCACTCTGATGTCCATGTCGAGTTGGATGTGCATCAGGTCCATGCGTCAGGGGTGAGTGATTCTGATGTGGACACTCCTCTGTCTGCGACACCTGCGCTGAGGGGCCAGACAGTGGTGTGACCTCCACCTGTCATGGATCGGGATGCAGGGTCACCCTCCACACCAGTCGCTGATGTGCCTGGGCCATCACATCGACAGGGGCATGTAGTCGTGCAGCCCCGGGCAGTGTCAACCCAACGCAGATGTCCGGTCCTTGGGTCCCGCAGGTGTCAAGCCCAACAACGAGGTGGCCGCGCGCCACCGAGGTATAGTGAGTGAGAGCAAGATATGACTGCCAATTCAGAATGGCAGGGGGCAGCACTTGATAACATCGCTGTGAGCATAGAACGTGTGGCCCAATCCGTGCTCCCCCTGCTATGCAGGTGCTTCGCCAGCAGCAGGCGGCACGGTCCACGGCCCGCTAGCTCAGGCTGGGCATGGCAGCCTCAGACAGGGCACGCCAGCCTGAAATGGTGTATTCAAGCAATTTCTGCTCACGCAGAGGCACACATGGATGCCCTGAGGGCTGAGTATGAGTCTCTCAGATCCACTCTGGGTGTGCTCATGATGACCCAGAGGGAGCGTGCAGAGGAGAGGTTTGCGCAGCTTGAGTGTACCATCTCGGCTGAGCTACGTGCTTGCCGGGAGGTGCATCAGTTGTCCAGCCAGGCCTTGCAGGAAGAACTCTGTGTTACATGTGTTACCTTCCAAGAGGAAGCACGCGTATCATGGGAGGTTCTGCATGCAGACCTACGTGTCATCGCCGCACAGAACCAGGCTCACCGATCCGGCAGACTTGCTGCCGATGAGTGGCAAGCTGCGGCTAGGCGTGGTCAGGCTCCTGTGCCACGTCCTCCTTTTCAGGATGAGCCAGACTCGGACGACGAGATATCTCCCACACAGGTCGGGCTGTGCATGCGTTGAGCCCATGGAGGTTTTTTTTTGTCTCAACATCATTGCATGTGGGTGTTGGGGTGCACGTTGTACCTCCCCCTCCTGGGTACCTCCCCCGTGGGTCATATGTGGCCATTTTTGATTTTAGTTTAGTAAGTTAATATTGATTATTTGATAGCTATTTTAATTAGGTTATGTAGGTTGTTAATTGTTAGTTTTATTAGTTAATATAGTCTAATATTGTTTGTCTATTGTGCATTCATGTGACGTGTGGTACTGTGTGGCTTTTGAAAGCATCCACTGTCTGTTCCAGCTGGGCCCTTCAAGCTTGTCTCGCGTATGTGTTTGCAGCTTGGGGTCCTGACTCATATAGGCCACTCCTGCTTCCCTTATCCATGGGCTTGCAAGGATGGTTTGGTGTAACAAACATTTACACACAGGCTTTGGACTTTCGTCATAACTGTGGCCTGTCTGCTGCTGTATTACTTGTGTTAACACCCCTAGTGGGGATTTGTAGCGTTTTATTCACCCCATGTCTGTAATCAATTTGGGTGAGCATGTGATTGATGTCTCCATTAATTGATGTGGATTGTGATGCATGTTATTTTCTTGCCTGTATATGTGCTTGATGCCCTTCATGCTGTACACAGTAGCCTGCACCCTTGGCCTGTCAAAGTCACACTGATGGTGGAAGGAGTTTGGATTTAGGTCTGTAACCTGGCCCAGTGACAACCAGCATGAACACACACACACAGGGTACTTTCAAGCCTTATTAATATATTTTATGCCCTTTCTGCAGGAAAATGAGCCTCCACACCACCTTTGCCAGGAGACACAGGGATGAGTAATCCTGATGAATGGCCACATTCGGTGGTACAGACGTGTGCATGTGTGCGCAAGCAGAAGCACAGGGCTTGTGACCAGATGTCCGACAGAAGCAGACGTGTTTCCAGGATCTCCAGGCAAGGTGAGCAGCACATGGGCCCACATCGCAGCCAACCTTCCACCAGGCCACTTGCAAATGCATGCTAAGTAGCACCAGTGCTGGGGAGCTTTGCCAGGCATTGTTGGAGAAGCGCACAGTACAGCTGACATACGTTGAGGGCCAAATGCAAAGTGGCTTTACAAGTTGTCAGTGGCACACGCAGGGGCCATCGAACATATCCTCAAGTACCCCCTGCTCCATTGAAGCAGAGTTATTAGGGCAGTAGCGTTCCTAGCCAGAAACTGATACAGCGCACAGGGACACCCTGCGAGGCACAGACTTGTGTGCAGTGCATATCATTTGCATGTGCAAATTGCCACCTGCACTACCTATTGAAATTCACGGCTGCCAGAACACAACTTGTACTGAAGTTGCACCTCGCTATATGCGTGAAGCAGCTCACCCAGGGACCATTGTATCATGTGTGATTCTTGACGCATTGGTCTTCCATTTCCTGCACGCCCACATGCGCCTGCCTTACTGCATTGACAGTGTATGAACCAGGAGGGGGTCAAGCTACCGTATGGGTACAAAGCAGCAGACAGGAGTGTTTGTTTGTGGAGGAGTCACTTACTTTGGGTCATGGATGGTGTTGTGTGTGTGTGTTGTTACCACACATTCAGATTAGTAACTCACGCTCTCTTTGCCGCATTGAAGTGCTCCTGTTACCAGACCTGAGAGTGTGCAGGCAGGAGGCCAACACTCACCCCAGAGATAAGTCTCTCTTTGGATTGCCTTTGACTCATTTGGTACAATATGCACGATGAACATGTTTTCTCAGATTGAGTATGTGTTATTGTGAATAGTAGTTTTTTGTATTTTGACTACTTTCCCTTGCCAATCCGACTCCCCTCTCCTGCCCCTCTTTCCGGTTATCCTGCATAACAATGCATGTCCAAACAAAATATCCCTGACCCTCCTTCCCCGCCGGGGTCTCAAAGGCCTGTGTAAGTTTGACCTTGCAGGCACCCAGACCACGGAGGGTGTGGTTGGTTCGTGCCACTCCTGCGCCTGGACACCGGAGCTGTAACACTACCCATTAGTTGTTGCATCCTCATTGTATGTTATGTACCGTAAATGGTACCCATCCTGTAGGACCATTGTTCAACTGTGCTACCTTGGTTGGTCTATTATTGTGCTTGTACATGTGCTTTGACATTTCCTGCTACTTCAAGTCATCTACTGGAGACTCTTCCTGGGTTTTTTGGTGCCTACGGGCTTTTTCCCTGGTTTGTGGGTTTGGCTACTCGGAGTTCTCTGTGATTTGGTATTTTTAACAGTCAAGGTGGCCTCTGAGGGGGCTGGACACTATTTACACGCAAGCTGGAACATGGATACCAAGGGGTAGGGTGGTCCTGTAGCTAGGTAGACTTGAAGGAAGAAGGCTACATACCCCAGACACAGTTGTTCAGAAGATCACGGTGATGTGTAAATGAGGGAGGGCCTTTTGTTGTTGGACAGTTGACCTGGGCTACAGTGTTTTGGGCACTCTGACATTGTAATTGTGGGGTACTATGTACATGATGTGTTGTGCTGGTCAATGCCTGTTCCTGTGTTGTCTTTACTTTTCAGGTGTCAGAGGATTGGTGTGGTTTGACATGCTGGGGTGTTCACATGGCCAATGTTCACATGTGATAGGTACAGGACACTGAGGGTCACTTGATTTCACATGCATTTATTGAGTGCATGTCCCTAATGACACACACAGTTGCACAATGATCCACCACACGTACAACCACCCTTCCATGGCCAAAGGTGCATACAGATTGCATTCTCGGGCCTGCTGTGTCCCTGCAGCACATGATCTATTACCATTTGGGGATCCTGTACATGCGTCATTTGGTTATTGATTTGATTTGTCATTTTCATGTGATGCTCAAGGTGTATCTGCAACACAATGGCTTCTCAATGTGCTGTGTGCTGAGCAGTGTGTTGCAGGAGACACACACAGCACACAGGTTCGGGAGTAGGGATTTTGCCATGCCCAATGTGCATGTGAACAGGCATTCAGTGTTGTGTTCATGCTACGACTGGTGGAAAGCATTTGTGTCTGACTTTGAATGTGTGGGAGGTTGTTGGTCAGTCATTTCATCTGATTCCATGTCAGGCATCATTTTCTCGTGGCAGTTTTCATTTATGACATGTCACTTTGTATCTTATTGGTCATGTGTTGGCCTTTTGCTATTGCATGCCATGTCATGGTGTGGCAGACTAGGGTGATGTGGGTTGGGAGGGTTTGGGTGACATACCAGAGATTGTGATGGCCTGTTTTGCGGGGGGGGGGGGGTGATACACACCTTGCATGTGTTCCTTTTGGTCACACAGGATTGGTTATGTTTAAGTAGCTAGGGATGCACACAATGTAGCACTTCTGTGGCAACATTCTCAGGGTGGTAAGGTTGTGACAGTTGACTGTCTCTTTGTCATCATCGATTGTCATCTGGTATGTGCCAGGCCTGTGTTCACTCCGCAGGGGTGGGAGTTTAGGTGAAAAATGTGTCCACAAGCTGGGTCCGGGCTGCCTCGCCACGTGCCCTTTCCCCTCCCATGGGCAGCGCCTGTGCCTGTGGTTGGGGATGTGGGGGTACCACCATGTCCACCAGTACGTCCCTCCGTGTTGCAAAATTGTTCAGGACACATGCTGCCACAAAGATCCTGCACACTACTGGGGGTGCATATAGTAGCTGGCTGCCAGAGCGGTCAAGGGAGCGGAAGCGTGACTTGAGCACTCCGAATGTGCGCTCAACTATGCCCCTGGTTGCAATATGGGCAGCGTTGTATCTTACCTGGGGTGTTGTGGTGGGGTTTCGGATTGGTGTCATCATGTGGTTGCTCAGAGGGTAGGCACTGTCCCCTGGGAAGGTGATAATGGTTGTGATTATTGGGGTTTGTGTATTTGGCTCTGTGTGACATGCATGCATGTGCACAGGCATTTGTACTCACCTAGGAGCCATGTGTCGCCATGCTGCCCAGCTTCCAGGGCCCGGCTCAGGGCGGACATTCTGTATATGAAACTGTCATGGGTAGAGCCAGGGTAGTTTGCATAGACAGAGGTGATGATTCCCTTTGCACCGCATACGACCTGCACATTGATGGAATGCCAGTGCTTGCGGTTTCGATAGATGTGCTCAGTGGCCCTAGGTGGACGTAGGGCCACATGGGTGCAATCTATGGCACCGAGCACTTTTGGGAAGTGTGCCACCCTGTAAAAGTCCTGGGCCACAGCCTGCCTTTATCCGGGTGTTCTGGGCATGTATATGTGCCTGCGGACTGAGGGGCACGCAGTGATGATTGCCAACACCTGGTGTAGGCAGAGTGACTGCGTGGCGTGTGAGACCCCCCCCCCCCCACTATGGCAGTTGTCCGCTGAAATGACCCAGTGGCCAAAAAATGCAGGGCATTGAGCACCTTCTCCAAGGGGCTCAATGCTTGGGAGCACAGGGTGGGTGATGTAAGGTCATCTTCCCACTCCCTGACCAGGTCTAGGATGATAGGGGGTGGAAACCTATACCTGCCATAGACCTGGTTGTCAGGCCTCCCAAAAAGGCTAGTCCGGGGAAAGAAAATGCAGGCCCTGGCTATTCTCCTCCTGCGGTGTCCCACGATCAAATGGGGCATTCATCGTAGCTGGATATACGTGTTTGTTGTTTGCGTGCACTTTTATACTGTGTGCGGGGACGCTTCCGCCTGCCTTCGTGTGGCAGACATGTAGACGCCTATGCGCGTCTTTTGGTGTGCGCGGGTTTCCCGTATTCGATTCCATGAATACGTGTTGTTCGCGTGCGTGTGGGCGTTCTGTGTATTTCCCTGCAGTACTTCCTCAGTTACGCATTCTTTTTCACGCGTTGTTCCCCATTCCGCGTGTTACGCCCCGTGTCCCGCCCCCTTTTTGGTGTGTGCGCCGACATTGTTCGCTTTCCCTGTGCGCGTTGCGCACGCCGTTCGGGATGTTGCAATGACGTGTGCGTCTGTGTGCGCCACGCACGGGTTTGGCGCACATCCTTAGGGTGACACACGCAGGGACTTCCATGAATCGCACGCCTGTTTTTTCACGCTTGCGCCAAGATTTTCAGGGCGCGGTTGTTCCATGAATCGGCCCCTGAGTCCCTGGAACGGAATATTCAGTGCTATGGCCTTTCTGCACTCTGTGTGTGCCATTCTCCGATATGGATGGGACCGTTGCTCCTGAGGCTAGGGATGACAAGAATTCCAATTGCCAATGACTATCCTCCAGCAGTCTGGAGTATTCCCCACTTCCTCTCTCCTGCTTTAATTAATGACTGTATGTCAAATACCAGCGTTTATGCCATGCATGCCACATATTTACTCGCCCTGAGTGGTAGAAGGGATTCTGCATAAACTTCATTGAGAGTTGAATACACCTTCTTATCCATACTGTCTCTAAGGTTTTCTCCATTTGCTGCCATTGAGGGGTGACCCAATGGGCTGAAAAATAAACCATCTTTTTCTACTGTGTCTTCATGCGCACAGAGGGTATGGTTTCGGCAAGAATCAGGGAACGGCTATCGTGTCTGTCTCTTTTCACTCTTTAAAATGTGAGTCCTATACCCCTGGGTACAATTGCATGTCTTCTTTTGCATTGCCCTTATGTTGCCTTACTTTGATACCACCAATATTTCCAAACGCAGAGGATATCTCACTCATACATAAATATGGGATACATCTTCCTTTCTGAGTTATTGCCCCTTGGGATCCTTAGAATCTGATGTCATGCCCCCACCAGCATCACGTTCTTTCCTCCATCCCCAGACAATGCCTGCATGGTTTCCTTAACCCTTGCTTTGTTTCTCTGACCAATGAGGGTCAAATGTGCATGTGGTTGTTTGTTGTATCCGGGGAGCTGTCAGACGTGGGGTGATGAAGCTACATATAAGTTGTAAAAGTTCGTTGATCGAACTAATAAAACAACGGTTTGAAATAAAAAAAAATAAAAAATAGAAGCTACATATAAAATAACACTGCCCTATAAAACAATGACAATTTTCTAAATGGATCAAAATGTCAAGATTTTCTGCTGATTTACCTACCTGTAAGACATTGTTGTGTGACTGATCTGGGAGTGAAGTTTCAGTTGTGACTACACGGGGATGCTGTGTCGAGTGGGCCTTATTAGCAACGATTGCCTATTTTGCTCTTATATTACTGCCTGAAGGATTTTCTTTTTGCCTTTTTTTTTTAAACCAACCTAATGTTGTTGCTGTTTGATAAACATTCCCCATTGATGCAATCGCAAAAATGTCGCTACACTGACCCCCGACTATGATGAAATGCATATGTGGTTTGGTGTATTCTTGAGAGCTGGAGGTCTTTGGTTAAAAAAATAAGCATATAAAATATCACTGGCCTATAAAACAGTGACAATGTTCTGCAGGAAGCAAAAAGCAAACCTTTGATCTAATTTTCAAACCCGTGATTCATTGCTGTGTGTCTCTTACCTGGAGATGAACATCCAACGATGACGACTATGTGGCACTATGTTGGGTGTTACTTATTAGTTGAATTAGTCTACTCTCAAATTAGCAGTAGAAGGGTATTTTCTTCTTAAACACACTATAATATTCATAAAGTTTGGTAAACCTGTTCTCCCTAACATGTGTTGAGTCCGGTTTCCCATAATTCATGTGAAGGAAAATCATGAGAAGCAGATGTGAGCCTATTGTAAAGTCTGTGAGCGGTGTTGCTATTGTTTAAACGCTATGTAGATTTCGTGGGGAGTTAACAGATCACAGTACAACTATGCATAGAAAACATCTCCTTTTCATGGGTATGGGGGGGTCTGGTAGCTGCCCCTCTTAGACCCCTTCTTCCCCTGCACTACCCAGACAAGACATTCTTAATTTCTGACACCAGATGAATCTTGATAACACCACACCAGTGTTTCTAAGGAAGTGCTACAGCATTACACCCTTCAAAATGTATGGTACCCCAATTAATCATCGGTTGCAGAACGAGGCCTTAATACATTAGGCAGAGTTGTATTTGCATGTGAGTACAAGCCATTCTTCACTGATGAGTGTCTGATTAAGGCCCCGTTCCTTGGCACACACTGGAACAAGGTTGCAGAAAACAATAGTCAAAAACAAAAAGTATGTTGGAACATATTAAAATTTCGTGAATACACGAAATATGTTTTTGGGAACCAATTTGAACACTAAATCGTGTCAAACCCTTATTTTTGCAGAATATTCCTATATGGCATCTCTTTTTGGTCTTAGTGTTTTGATCCTTCATTGTCTTTATAATACTGTGCCTTTCTAAGGCACGATCTTGTATTATTATAGATAACACGATTAAGATGCTGAAGCATTTGGGTTGTTTGCCCTTGCAAAGAAAAAAAAGGTTTTTCCAAAAGAAATGATTTGACATAGCAGGATGATGTTAACGGCGCATTTCAGTTCTAAATTACCAAAAGGTCATATTCTTACAATCCATTGTGGTTTATTTGGCCATTGTATCTGACAGCGGAGAGAGGAATCACCACTCCTGCAGCGCAGATACCTGATTAAAAGATTTTATACCCAGTGAGACTGGAGTAGAGGGCACAGCGATCACCTCATGTTATTATACGTAGACGCTCTTTCGGTTTCAAATATAAAAGTTGTGCTAACCTGTGCACTCATTGGATGGAGTAAAAGCAGATGGCGCAGAAGAGCTGGTATGAAGAACACAAAATGTGGGATTTACGTAGGACTTTATGCTGCCCATTAGAGAGCATTGGCAGGAGAGGTGATTTTACCTTTACAGTAAATTCGTATGCATTTAACATAATCATCTTCCCAGTTTCCACCTCTATGCAAATCTGTGGCACATGATAACAAATGCATGAGACCATAGGTATATCTATTGTATTGTATTGTTTATTTATATAGCGCCTATATGCAGGCAAGTGTTTCAAAGTGCTCAAGGAGGGTGGGAACAGAGGGAAAAAACAACAGTCGCTCAGAGCCCTTGAAAATCTGAGATGATAATAGTCTGCACAGGCAGAGTAAGTGCATAAAAAAACATTTAACAGTATTGGCTATAGCAAATATGCCTGACAGCCATGCTGCAATTTAACAGTGCAATTAGGGGAGAAGACAAGGGAGAAACAAATAGACGATCTTCAGGCGTGGTGCGTACGGATCAATCAAGTATACAGAGTGTCATAGGGAGGGGAGGATCAAGTGCAACCGGACGGTTGAGATTGGGGTAAGTGCAGAGAGAGCCACTCTCTTGGGTTAATTGCTCACTGCATTGAATGTGAATGGGGTCTAGGGCCCTGAGGCAAGTGTGAGAAAGGACTGGTGGGGGTGCCGGGGATCAGTGAGACTCTGAGGTACGCCAGGCGGAGTGTCAGCATGCTGTAAGGAGTAGGAGGGAGAGAGGGAAAGAACAGAGAACTAAGTTAGCAAGGTAGAGGGAGAGTAAAGGAAGAAGAGAAGAGAAAGGTCTTGAGGAGTTTCCGGAATTTCAGGAGTTCCGGCTCAAGACGTATGGCAGCAGGGAGGCTATTCCAGACGGAGGCACCTGCTGAGGAGAAGGATCTCGCTCCAAATCTCTGCTTGGAGGACTGGTTCACTCACAGAAAGTTGGAGGTAAATGAGCGGAGGACTCATGAGGGACAGTATTTAGGTAGGCAGCGCTGCATGGAGGTGGGTCCCAGGCCCCAGAAAGCCTTGTGAACAATGCATAGTGTGAATTTGATCCTTGCATCCACACGGAGCCTGTGGAGGGATTTCAGGGCCAGAGAGATGCGGTCCCTGGGCTTGAGGTCAAGAAAATCTTGCAGTTCTGTTCTGGATGGGTTGCAAAGGGTGCAGGGAAGAAGAAGGGAGGTTGAGAAAGAAGCTGTTGTAATAGTCCAGCCTTAAGAGAACCAGGGCTCTGGAGACAGTGAGCCTATGGGGGAAAGTGAAAAAGGGTAGAGTTCCTCTGAGAAGGTGCAGCTGATAGTCAGACTTTTTAATAATGTTTGAGATATGAGAGGAGGAGGAGAGAGTGGACTCAAAGATGACCCCAAGGTTTCTTGCTTCGTAGGTGGGTGCAGGTGCAGGGCCAAGGGAGGCTGGCCAGAGGGAGGGAGGGAAAGCAGGAGCAGGGGGTCCCAATGCAAACGATCTTGGTCTTAGTGGCGTTGTGGCAGAGGTCGTTTGCAGCACATCATGACTGAATAGCAGACAGACAGTCAGATATGAGCGAGGAGGAGGCGGCTGAGGGTAGCCTTAAGGATAGTTGTTTGTTATGCGCGTAACACTGGAAGTTAGAGGTGAAGGTGGTAATCACCCATGCTAGGGCAGCCCTATAGATGTTGAAAAACCAGGGGGATAGGTTTGATCCCTGCAGAACGCCACAGGTTGAAAAAGTGATTTTCGAGTGAAAGGCACCGAGTTCCACCTGGGATGGCCGGTCGGAGAGGAAGGAGGTTAACCACGCCAGAGCCTGACCTGTTATTTCCAGGGTGTCGCAGAAACGTGCAATCAGGATGTTGTGGTTAACCGTGTCGAAGGCAGAGGAGAGGTCAAGGAGAATGAGGATGGATGGGGTGTAAGTGTCAATATTTGAGAGCAGGTCTTCATGGCGGTTCAGAAGAGCAGGTTCCGTGCCTCTCGATGCTCTAAAGCCAGATTGATGGTCATGGAGGGAAACAATAGATTCAGTGTGGAGGGTCAGCTGAGGGACAGCCAGTTTCTCCAGGAGTTTGCCCAGGAAAGGAGTGATGGAGATAGGGTGGTAGTTTGCCAGAATGGTGGGGTCGGCAGAGGGTTTTTTGAGCAGAGGGTGCACAAGGGAGTGCTTCACGGCAGTTGGGAAAACTCCAGTGGAAAAGGAAAGATTGCAGCAATCAGCCAAGGCTGGATCGAGGGAGTGGATATTGTATTTAATGGTTTTGGAGGGGCAGGGGTACACCTGTTTGGATGAAGCCTTCATAGATCAGACTTGTCTGGTAACCTCATCCGGTGTGACAGGTGAGAGAGAAGAGAGGGTAAGTGGAAGGGGGGCCAAGGGAGGTTCTGGTATTGGTGTATGCTGTGGTGAGAGGGTGGAAAGGATGTCTTGGGTTTTTGTGGTGAAGTGTGCAGCTAGGTCCTGGGTGGGTGTAACAGAAGAAGAGGCAGCTGCAGGGTTGGACAGCTCCTTGCAGACTTTGAAGAGTTTGGCCGTGTTGTTTGATGCCGTGGAGATTCAGGCTTAAATAAAGACTCCTTTCTTGGTGCATATGCAGAGTCAATAATGCCTTTGAATGAGGCGGCAGGCCAGTTTGTCAAATGGTTTGCCTGACGCATTCCATTTCCACTCAGCTGCCCTACACTCACGTTTTACGGGCAGCCAGTTTGAAGTCATACCAAGAGTTGCACATTTTGGAAGGCTTCAGTCAGACCCTCATGACAGGGGCAAGAGTGTCAAGGGTGTTGGAGATAGAGATATTGAGGGTAGCGAGGGCTGTGTCAGGGTGGGAATCAAAAAATGATACATGGGATACAAGAACGAAAGCTGTATATTGCCCAACCTGTCTGGTGGGAAGCATCATTTTAAGCCTGCCACAACCCAACAGGGCTGCAAGTAAGCAGTAGAGACACAGCAGGAGGAACAGACATTCATCTCCTCCACTAGGCACATTTTCTACAGCAATGTGAGTGTATTAAGTGGAGCAGCAACATTTTTTTACAGCCAAAACAATGGCCCTCATTACGAGCACTATGGTACCAGCAAGCATGCCGGTATCGTACTTCCCGGACCGCCATACTACAGGCTCTGCTCGCGGGAACCGTTTCACCTGCCAGGTTTTTCCAGGCAGCTGTAACAGCACCCACGAACAGAGCACGTCAGATGCATCGGCACAACTCTGAATGTGCCGGTGCATCCAACGTCCCCATCCCCATTCAGCCCTATGGGGCAGAATGGGGATGGGGAGACCCTTGAATCCAGCACTCAAAAATGGGCAATTACCGGGTACGCCTAACTCGGCATGACCCGGTTCTTGCCCATTCACGGGTGCCGGAAAAAATGCAACTCTGGTGGCAGCCGTGCTGTTTTTAACGGCACGGCTGCCGCCAGAGTTGTAATGAGGGCCACTGTATCTATAACAAGTATAGGAGATGAGTATACTGGCTTTGTGAGTGAACTCAATAACTATGAGTCCTTCCAGCATCTGTATGTGCTTTCACCCAGAGATCCAGTGCTGGGGACCCTTAAATCATAGTTACCCTCACAGACCACTTCCAACATGATCTGACACCCAAGATCAGTGTGGCCACATGTTAGCAGGAAGGTCGTGTTAGGCAGAATTACGTGAAGTGCCCTTAGGGACCACTACACACAATTACGACTACAGGTGGCAATACAAGTTTTACCTTTGGTACAAGCCTGTACTACTAGGTTATAGTGGTAGCAGTAGCGGAGCAGCCAGGCTTATCTCAAGAGTATATGAGCAGTAACAGAGATTACAAAAAGGGACCAAAATTGCTGCGACACAAGCAAACAATGACTCAAGGTTTCAGGTAAAAAATATAAGTACATTTATTTTTAAACCATTTGTTATTTACACAACACTTCTATTAATTCAAAAACCACACATAAAATATACTACAACTAACCAATTCACTTTGTACAGTATTTTTTGAGGTAAGTACCCTGTGTGTGAATGAACTGGTGTTATGATACTGAACACGTTAGTGTGAATACAATTACGATCACTTTTTGACAGTTCGGTCTGCTAAATAAACACGTATCCGTGGTAAGAAATATTTAGCCCATAAAGGCAAGCAAATGTCAAATTGGTCCAAGTTCAGTGGGACCCAGAGAGAGTTGGGGGGCAAAAATCACAGGCAATATGTTGGTTAGGCAGTCAGTATCGAAGAACACACATAGACAGGAGTTCAAGAGTCAAGGGACGGAGCCAAAGTCAAGTGACACCGGGTGCCTGTTGTCAAGGATCACACAGTCGGACAGTTAGAGATTCAACGCTACCAAGAATACTTTGATATTGTCAATGTTCGGAAGCAAAAGTTATAAGAAGTAGGGAAAAGTAAGGACAATCCTTAAAGTAGAGAAATAGGGATTTCACCCAACATTCCTCAAACAGGACACAGTACCTTTCTCAAAGAACGAAGCTGGTGCCACGGCATTGTTCCTGTTGGTTTCCCGCAGACCCACGCTTTCCTGCAGCTTCAGCACGAAGAAGGACAATGAAGGGGTCCGCACCACACAGGGATGAGGCCGGCAGCAGCGACAATGAATAAAAGGTGCGCTCCTTAAAAACAGGAGAGGTTCTTCAGGTGGCTATCCGGACCACTACAGCAGTTTGCAGCAATTTCAACCACGAAGGCGACCTCTGGCTGAAGAAGATGAGCTTGTTATCCCCACCAGGCTCAAGGGAAGAAGACTCCGGACTGGATCTCCTCTTAGTCGTTGAAGGGTAGATAGCTCAGGACTGCAGCAGGGCTTGACCGGTACGGGGTAGTTGCAGCAGTCGACCTCTCCTCCGCTTCTTGTCGGTTCTGTGTAGTTCCAGTGATGACTCTCTGACTTCCAGCCCAAGAGACCTGCCTTTTATGCACAAAACCCCCATTCACACATCCTGGCTGTCAATCTCACAGCAGGGGGGTTGTCCCGCCCGGACAACCACCTCAGCCAATCATGAAAGAGTGCGACTTGGGTTTCCTAGGATACCCTGTGCAGGGGGTGACTACACCCCTCCCTCACATTCAGCCCACCTAGACACCCAGGCGCCCTGAGGAGGGCTTCTCGGTAGAAGCCCACCAAAAGACAGTGAACAAAGAAGGCAAACCTGGTTTGCCACGCAAAGTAAAACACAAGAAGGGTTTTAACAAAAAGAAATGGCGAATAAACCACACTGGAGCCAAAAGAAAAAGTATTTGGTCAAGCGGGTTTAAGTCTGAGGCTAACACAATAGCCTACAATACTACCACGATTATATAAGATAACCGCGGTAGAAAATTAGGCTAGATACCACTGCCACCAGCCATGTCTGAATGTTAAAAAGAGCGAAACAATGCTCTGTGAGGTACAGATAAAAAGGGCTAAGAGTTAACCCTTGCTGTACTCCATGTAAGATGGGGTGTACTGGATCTGTGGTTAATTTGACTAAGTAAAGTTAATGGTAACTTTACCCTTTTCTGGCCGAGGGTAGTCAGCCTCAGGCATGGAGTCGGTGGAGTCTGAACGACAACCCTGTGCCACTGCACAGAAGGTGCTGTGTGACACACACAAAGAGGGGGGGGTACTGAAATGGTGTACTCCAGCGTCCACAATCACAAAAACAGGTAAAAACACATAGCAAAACACAAGTAAGAGTGGTGAAAAGCTCACACTCTTACCAAGTGGAAAGAAAGAACTCCAGAGATCCAGCAAAGCTGCTGAGGAACTCACTAGGTAAGGGAAATTAGCCATGAAATGAGAATTCTCCCTAACAGGCCCCCAGACCTGTGTTTGCCTACACAGTTATGGCTCATACCTGAGATACTCCCACAAAGAGATATTGCTTAGAACTGGTGAACACCGGTGAAACTCCTGTCATCTCTTCCAACCCTATCAATGCTTCCTACATCAGTGACTTCAGCACAACATTGTGTTCCTCGAGTTCACAGAGAACTAGTTGACTATCCATGCACACTGTCAATTCCTTGAACCCTGATGAGTTCAAGATCTTTGTAAATACTAGACTGAATATGTTCGGTGCAGGCATTGCCCTCATGTTTCTCTGCTTCCATCACTACCGCCACGTTTGGTAAGGTTGACTTCCCATTCTTTTAAAGCCTAGCACACACATGCCTCTGGATGCCAGCACCTGCATCACTATTTTAACTATTTGCAGACCCACAGGAGTCACGTCACTCTTTGTCCAGAAATTGCATGATTTCATTGCAAGCCTCCAATTCGACTCTATAACTATATCCTCATTGTTTGGATTTCAATATCTGATTGGACACACATAAGACCAAAGCCAACATCTTTTGACTTAACTCCTGTGATACTCCTGCTCTCAAAATCGCCCTTCCCAAACATCCAATCATTTGGATGGACATACAATGGATGCCTTTTTAGATATCATTTTCCTCTCTAGCATCACCATCAGTTCCCTGCCTTAGATGGACCAATCTATTTTGAAAGGTCACTGCTTCCTACATACTTACATAATTTGAGGTTTCTTTCACTCAGGCTGAAAACGTACTCATTTCTGCCTTTTCTTCCACCTTTCTACCTACTAACACGAACACAGCTGGCTTCTGTCTCAGAGATTGTGCTTGCTAGCCCCCCACATTCCTCTTTCCAACACTTTGGGTATTTGTGCTCGCCTTATCTTGAAGAGGAACATCCCCAACAGAAATATAATTGTTGGTGTGACGTATAGAGCTCAACACCAAGAAGGGACGGAATAGAGTACATGAATGCCAATGGCACCGATCTATCTCTATAAGGGGCAAGCTGGTTTGGCTTTGCCACATGAGATACTATTAAACGAATATCAAGCACAAGAAAACAAGGCCTTCTTTCAAAAGCATACACACCGAGTGACCAACACATCTGTGGAAGTGTTAAGAATGTATAGGAAGTTGAGTGTTCCTGATGTCTGTTCTGCCTTGTCAATGTCCTTCAAATACTGTGCAGAAAGCCTATGGAGAGCAGGTCTCCAGTCCAGACAGCACAGTAGAAGACACTTTGCCTCCCTGGCCCCTTCCTTAACTGCACTCTGCAACAGCTTATTTCAAACAAGTGTCTTTCCCCATGAGCTACAGCATACTCACATCCTGCCTCACATTGAAAAAAAGTCTGATGACCCTGTGGTCCTTGCTGTCTCCCACTCATTGTAATCACTCCATTATTGGTACTTGAGAGTACTTGAGAAGATGTCTTTCTCCGAACTATCTGCAATAATGGAAGACGATGGCCTTTATCATGACCAACAATTAGGGGGTTTGACTTGCTAGAGGAATTGACTTGGCCCTTCTCTACATGAGATAGGGTAACCAAGGTCAAGTGACCCTTTCCTTTCTCAATCTGCTACCTCTAATTGTGTGTTCCCCTAAGTCTCCATCCTCCCCCTTTGGCTCTTTAATACTTACTTCCCACTCTTGGCAGATCTCATATAACCATTCGCTTACACCAATGACACACACATTGCCTTCTCTAGCTCCCAGCCGGCTTACACCATGCCTCACTTGTGACTAGGCGTGGGTGTTTGTATCTTAGTGGAACCAAGACTGAAATAATTTTCTTGGACGCTGCCATTCCTACTCCTTAATTCTTCCTTGTCCTGCCTTTATGGGCAGCTATCTTACACTGGTTCCTGAGGCGAGAAACTAGCGGTCATCTTCAGTCTCTAACTACCCTTACCTCCTGAGGTCCTTGAGCTATTTATGAAATCAAACTTCCAGCTGCACCTTCCTAAGTTCATTAGCCATTTTTCTAAATTCTCTCAAATGGTTGCAAGTGACCAGGGCTCTGACCCCTTGGTATTTGACTGTTATGATAGTCTTTTTCTCACCCCTTCCCATATCCATGGGGCACCACCTGTGTCATTCAAAATAAGTCAGCAAGATGTATTTTTGGACTTCTACCCACGACTACATAACTCTTGCCTGAAAATCCTGACAGTGGGAACCTTTTGAAGCAAGGATCTCCAATACAACTTTCTGTTGTAGCTGCCCTAGTTGGAAATGGGGCCTGTTTCTCCCAAAATAAGCTGACAAAGTATTGCCTGACCAGTAGGGCTTGGAGAAATGTTTAAATTCCGTTCCACCAGCCGCGAAAAGCAAAATACGTGAGATCTTGACCGTTATGCACCAAATCCGCCGTTCCACCACCCCTGCATATCGAAAAGGGACGCGTGAATTTTCTTGTGCGACTGTGCACACCTAGTATGAACTGAAAAAAAATCTGTATGAAGTTTATCGTGCCACTGCAGGAACCTATGATGAATCGAACAAAAAGCGGTGCAAAGTTTCTTGTGGCGCTGCGTGAACCTAGCATGGTTTGAAAAAAACATTAAATGTTTCTCGTGCCACAGCATGAAACCAGCATGGATTGAGGAAAACCGTGCAAAGTTCTTGTTCTGCTGCATGAAACTATCGCAGATTGAAAAAGACCTGCACAAAGTTTCTCGTGTTGATGCACGAACCTTTCACGAATGGAAAATCCACACAAAGTATCTGGTGGGACTGCAAAACTAGCATGGTGTGGAATAATGCACACAAGGTTTCTCGTGTTACTGCACGAAACTAGCACACATCGAAAAAAACACCAGTGTGAAAAATTCTTGTCACGCTACACAAAACCAACATGGGAATGAAACAGCATGCTGCGTGTGAAGCCGCACAAAACCGTGTGGAACCATAATGCCAATTTTGCAGAATGGGCGGAAGCGGATTCCAGTGCGAATTCTGCACTTTTCACTTCATGGGTGAAAATGTTGCTCACCCCTACTTACCAGGCCCTTATGATCTGCCTTGCTTAGGCCCTTTTTGTCTGCCAATCTAAGATTAAGACAATTGGTTACAGACCCATTGTTGTGGGTGGGGCCGGTCTGTGCCAATTTCTTCAATCTTACTACAGGGACATAAAAGGCACCATTGCTTCAGAAAACGTTTGGGATGCTCCACTTCTGAGAATTCCTTAACCCATAGGATGGACTGCCTACATTCTCCTACTCCAATCCTAGCTTCACTTGGTAGTCTCTAGTCAATTAAACCATGGTTAGGAGTCTTCTTGGATCTTGGCCTAGTCCCACGTCCTTTCTATGGGTCTTGCATTTACCTGTCTTTGGTCTTATTGCTTGATACTGATGCTGTATACCTAATGTTGCAGAGCTTGTTCTTTGTACATCTTTGAAATGCTTACACTGGTATCTTCTTGGGAAAGAGAGATCATACACACCTCTTCAGGCAATATTTTTGATTTAGTGGGTTCTGGTGTATACCCTTTTTGCACTCCTCCTCTTACCCTCGCACTTGGCACTTATCTGACCTGAGTGTTTCAAGGTTGTGAAGTTCAGCAATCTGCCCCAACCCAATTTGGGGAGCAATTTCGTTTTTATAGATTATACCTTATAAATCAACTATAAATACATACATAAACTGCTGTCTGGACATGTCCTGCATCCCTGCTGCTTTGGAACCACCATTTAAAGGGACCAAACATGGCATTTATGATGACTTTTCCTGTCCAAGGTTGGACAATGACGGATAATGCATGGTGCCTCCTCTGCCCTGCATTTTCTGTCAATCAACAAAAAATGTCTTGCATCTCGGCAGGTACATCACTGCTGGAACTGATGTCAAGGTAGGATCAAAATATCAAGTACCAGAATCCTTAAATTGACCACATCCGCCCTTAGATCTAGCACATTTTAAATGATGTAGAAGCCAATACGTGATGATAAAAAGTTCGGGCAATTTCAAAATGAATCCTTAAATGTTGACCTTCTACTGAAATCAAATTACCTGCCATCCATCATTCTGCCTGCACCAATCAACTGATCACCTAACAAGAGTCAAAACCCACACTGCCTAAGTCTTAAGGCTGCCCATCGTGCTGCACATTTATAAGGTCCATTTTGCACCGACAAACCATTACAATAAAACATGGTGATTATCGTGTGATGGATATACACATCTGACCCGCTGATGTCCAGCAATAAAAATACAACCAGTCATATTTCATTAGCGCAACAAAGTAACAAAAGGCCAGTTGTTATGTAGACTGCACCAGCTATTAAACCCACACCCATTCCACTAAATCATGTAGTCATCCCAGAGTCAGACTATGCAAGCTGACGCGAGACGATAGACAGGATTTTTGACGGTGGGATTAAACCCGTTAATTACGCAGCAAATAACATGAGAAATAAATATATATATGAATACGGAAAGACAAGGACATTTTTAAGGACTAATTAAGACTGTTGAGATAGATGCACTGATTTGAAAAAGGCACTATACCGGGCCGAAACATGTGTCATCAGAGGGGCTCTCCTAGGGGAGTTAAACTTAATAAATAGTGTGAAACTGAGTTTGAATTGTGGTGCAGTTTCTTGGTGAGGATAAAACAATTGATACTTTCATCGGAGGTGGGGCATTGACCTTCATTTCCTCACATATGCGACACTTGTTACACGCAACAATAAGGAAATTGGTTGCCGGGCATAAGAAGTTGATTGTAGCAATCCCCACCTGAATTCAATATGATCAGAAATATAATTGGAAAATATTTAAGGGTACTGGGCATAACAGGAGTACGGACCATAATGTGAACTAACAGCATTAAAACAACATCAATGCCATGCGAAAGTAGAAATACTTCTTCTCAAAACATGTACATCCTCCACTATCCCAACACACACTCAAGACTGACATCATTACATGCAGTCGGAATTTGCACGGCTGGTTGGTGAGACCCTATGCATGGGCCTGCTCCACAGGGGATGCCAGGAAATGATTGGCTCCAGTTTCGTCCGCTTGTCTCCCCTTATGTAGGATTAGCTGAGCTCGTCTCTCCAGGGACTGAGTGTCCGGATTTTCACATGTTGCTTGTTCCGGGGTTACTATTGTACAATACACTACTGCATCATTATGGCATGCACCTGGGAGCCTTGGGTGTTGGCGCTGGAGGAGGAACATGGTCATGCTGACCCACACAGTCTCTGCTTAGTTCATATCGCACTCTACGCACCCAAGGCTTCCACCCTCGTTTCGAGCTATAATGTATTCCTCCCTGTACCTCGTACTATAAAGGGTGTATTTATGGGGTAAGGTGAAATGGTTGTGTTCATTTAGATCTTTTATGGCCATTGGGTTTATGACTGGTCATCTGGGGGTCACTTACTACCGTGGAATTCATGGGTCTTGGACTGGGACATTGTGGGTGTTATAACTCATGGTTGGCTAGGTGTGGGTCGCGGGCCTACTGTGGCCTGGCTGTGATGAATTTTTGAAGTGAGGAGCATAGATCTGCCTCGTGGCCTTGCAGGGCACATTCATTCTCGGGGGGATAACAAGTAATTGCAACAGTGAAAGAACCAATGGGAAGCTTCTATGGGAATTAGCAGTGTGGGTCCTTCTACCATCAGCGCTTGGGCCTGTTCGAGTTTCTCCATTGGGCCTACGTTTACCGCACGGCCATGCAGGACTAAACGTGTCTACAATAACTACAAAATTGCATCTCTTTATATGTGTGCACTAAGCCTATACATCTGTCATTCGTGCAAAATTGTGTTCATGCAGGGTCCTTTATCACGGCCCTCTTCCCCCTGGTACATCACACATCTGTCTATGGGATAGCATCACTGTGAAGTGCCAAGGGGGATCGGAAGGGTACACTTCGTTACCCACAACCTAAATGCTCTGATGGCTCTCAATATCTTTCAACTTTAAATGCCTATGCCCTTCAACCTGGACAGTGATTGCCATATCCATATATCAGATGGCATTTGTTTCAGGATAAATCATTCCAGATTTGTGCTAAACAAAACATAGAGGCTAAGGAAATGTAAGAACAAAACCCTTATACTTCACCATGAGCCCCTCAAAGTCAGTAAATAATACAGCTCCAAAGAAGGCCCCCGGAAGTGCTTCTGAAGTGCCTGTTCAAGTCTGGGAGAGTATGAGAGCCGTGTCTGCAGCTACGCGATTTGTATTGCAGTTGCCACGAGTTGCCGTGGCTCTGCCCTGAGTACACAGATCACTTCCTACTTAAAGCACGGGCACGCGCCCGTGCTACGCGATTTGTTCTGCAGTTGCCATAGTGTGTTTTATCCTGCGGACTTGGTGAACTTGTTGCTTGGACCGGAATGTACATATTTTGATGATATTCTAAATTCAACTTAATATTTACTTTGTGTCCGCTTTCTTTTAAAATCATTAGAGTTGCTGTGGCTCTGCCGTGAATACACAGGTCACTTCCTAATTAAGGCACGGGCACGTTCCCCTGCGTGCATGACCCTGGATGTGCCTCTGAACTGCCTGTTTAAGCCTGTTTGGCTCTGGGCGGCTTGGCTGCTCCCTTACTTTTTCCTGCTTATTGGCAAGGCATGCTCATGGAAAACATGCTGTTAACGCCCTCTCTCCTCACAGTGTGTCGCGTCTGTTGATTAGTATTAAGTAGATTAATTCCAGCTGACAAAGTAGTCCTCGGAGAGCATGCCGCACCATATGATTCATTATATGCAGTAAGGTACCTTTCTACTTCAACAACATTTGTGTTATTTAGTGAATATATTTCCATTAATTGTTAGCACTTTTGATAAACTGTGCACGACATGGACTTTTCATGTACAACCTAGTCTGGTACCACGCCGGCGATTAATTTTAAATATTTATGAAGTATTTGTCACCTTGCCGCAGGGTGTATCGCTTTGCTAAAAGAGTTTAAGGGATCGGTTCTATACTTGTATTAGCTGTCCCCGGCCACGCGTTGCTGTGGCTCAGTCTGGTTAAATGGAAAAGAAAAAAAGAGAAAGCGCACGTTTCTAATATGTTTAATTTCACAATGTTTGTGGGTATACTATATTTTTGGTTGTTCCATTGTCTGTGCAGATATGCTGACTGTAGAACATGCAACGTATAAATGTCCATGTGAGAAGCAATCTGTGTCTAGATCTAAATCGCACAATTCTAACGATTGGCCTTGAGCTTTGTTGATGGTGATTGCAAACGCAAGTTGGCATGACTTGAGCTCTTCCGATTTCTGTGCCGAACAACGTCATTTCCAAGCATGAGTTGCATTTCCTGATGTTAGATAGGAAATGCTATGATTCGGTGGTATATCTGGCAAGCAAAGATTTAATGGCTCTGGCGGTTCTCCAAGTTGAGGCAGTTTAATTTTCCTGGCGGCGCAACACATTCCTTTTGTTTCTCCATTAAATTTCAGAGCCTTGCAATAAGGACACACTTCAGTCATGGTGCCGATGAGAACATGCCGGCTCAAACTATAATCATCAGCTGGGTTGTACCGGAATGCAAGGTGATTGTAATCGCATGAGTCGTGTTTGACGGTGATCTGCCGTTTCTCGTTGACGTCTCTCAGCCACTCTCAGCATGTCACGTTCATTCTGTTGAGAATGAAGCAGATGTGAAGCTGCTTTTATGTCCAACAGATGGCACTGTTTTTCCTTAAAATATTTAGTATAGCGTGTTTTACTTTCATGTCCAACAGATGGCGCTATTTTTCAGTAAAAGCATGTTTTTACCTGTCACAGGTGTGACATCAATGTATAGTAGGTATATAAAAACACACGCCTATTCGAATGCAACGTTGTGTCCACATTTCAAAGCAATCAGTGAAGAACTTTAGGAGATTTAACATTTTGAACAAATGAACATTTACATTTCTATTCATATAAATAGATTATTAGACATGTGCATGCGCGGTTCGTATAGAAAGGAAGATTACGTTTGTATACTGCAGTTGGGTACTCCCGTGCTTGATGCCATGGGTATGTTAGCTTGGTGACGAAAGCGTTTGAACTTTAGCTGGAAGCGCACTGATGCCAGAGTTGACCCTGCTGAGTCATTTAAGGTTAACTGTTTAATCAAAGCTGTTGGTTGGCAGGAGATTGAATGTAGTGGAAGGGTAGATTTACAATTCAATATAGCAAATTGGTCACTGCAGCGGAAGGCACCTTCGTGTAGCCTGGTAGCGTGGGATCAGCTGAGTGCTGGGGTAATCTGCAAATCAAACCAAATCTAAAGTTTGGGGACAGAGTGATTTGCTCCAACTATTTATGGTTCGCCAATTCCCCAAAAAGTAAGATAGTGGGGGGCTTGCGTGGTGGAAGGAAAATCCAAGAGACTCTCAAATTGGGGCCAAATCTGAATGAGGAAATGAACCATAGTATTGATATGAATCAAAGTGTTGGCATGAGGGGCTGGGGGGGGGGGTCATCTGGTACTGATAAAAGCCCTGTTGAGGCAATCTGGGATGATGGAGTTAAAGAGGGTGTGAATAATCGTAACAGTAATGGGGTGATACCCTTGCAAACTGATATTGTGACTGCACAAGTACAGAACTATCAGGCAGCCACTAACACATTAACATGTTATGCTATCCATGAATTGAATGACCTTTCTAATGAAGATGGCATTGAGACTGATCACTCATTTGAAGTTGCAAATAACTCAGTGGGTAATTCGACTCATGATATTCTTCGAAAAAAAACAAATCTCAGACTTCTCCATGTTGGCCCCGGTGGTGCAGGCCGAGTTAGGGAAGAGAATGAGACTCTCAATAGGATCCTCCACACCAATCACCAAAAAAAAGTCAGGGGTGGAAAATGTGTTTTTGTTTAACAATAAGCACGGGAATGGTCATACCCATCCAGTTTCTGACATGTCCTCAACAACTGGAAGGGGATTCCTGCCCGCGGCCAGTTCATCTTTACATCTTCCATATAATGCTAAATTAATTTATAATCCAAACCTACAAATAAGCATGGGCAAATGGAATCACATACGTGACAGCATTTCTACGATGCAGTGCATATGGCAGACGAGCCGAAGGCAACTTCCCCTGTCCCTAATGATAACAGCTTAGTGGACAATTTCTCATTACCAAGACTTACGCTGATTCTCAATCTATAAGATAAAGGTCATGAAACCACGCACATTGAAATTTGCCAAATTAAACTGTCCTTATCAGAGATACTGGGGA
The DNA here is from genome assembly GCF_040938575.1 of Ambystoma mexicanum. Taxonomy (NCBI): domain Eukaryota; kingdom Metazoa; phylum Chordata; class Amphibia; order Caudata; family Ambystomatidae; genus Ambystoma; species Ambystoma mexicanum. Next base: position 629,793,333 of record NC_090927.1, on the reverse strand, counting down.
AACTTAACAAACTGGAAGGTTTTCTTTTCGCCTATGACTCTTTAATAACTTTGTCTGCAGTGACAAATAAGAACGTAAAAACAAGTTCCAAGCATTGTCAAACTCTGGATGCACTGCCTCCAGCAGAGTCCAATGTACAGCTTTTAGCAGAACCAAAAATCCAATCTTATGCTGAAGAGGTAGCCGGCAAGCAAGCAGAACAGAACTTCGAATGTGAGAAAGTAAATGACATGGTGGCACAGCTGGCAGTCGTAAATAGTGAGAAAATTGGACAAATTGAAATCGTACTAGTAAGATTAATGGCTGGGCAAACTGATCAAGGTACTAAAGCGCAAATTGAAATGCATTCGGTAGAGCGGGCTAAACCTTACCTTGCTGAAGAGCCGAATAGTCCTTCAGATCTTACTGATTTTATGGAAATTGAAGCAAAAATGAATGGGGGAGCTCCAGAGTGTTAGGGTATGTAGTATTGAAATTGAAAATGGAGGAGGCACTGATCGAGGCGTATCGCATAGAGGGAGGCGTATTGCGTAGAGGGAGGCGTCTCGTGCTGGGAGCGCAATAAAGAAAAGCGTATAGGAAGAAGATGCAAGTAGACAGGAGAAAAAACAAAACAAGCTCTGACAAAATTAGACACAACACTATTGTGAAAGATATATGTATTATCTCCAGTGATGATGAATTGCTCGATTTAAACCAGCTGAATGAAGAATCAAAATCACTACTGGAGATAAAAAAGGATGGGAAGCCGGCTAACTCTAAATCTGGTGCCCAAATGGATAGTAAAAAGAGTTTAAAAAAGGTAATAAAACCTAATGGCACTTTACAGGGATCAACTGATGAGAATCTAGATCACTTACCCAGGCCTGACGTACAGACGATTAACCCTGATAATCAGAGACAAACTAGCCTGTCTAATTTCTATCCTGAAATTGGTAGTAAAAAACGTTGTGGAGTTATGCCAGCTACTTTAAATCCCAACACTCAAATACCAGTGGTGGAAACAAGCAGGGATCTTAGTGTAGAATGTATAAAGACAGGTTCAGGAAGGGGTCCAGATAAAAAAAAGTAGCATCATCTAAACAAATTCTGGCCTGGCAGCAGAATCAAAAGCGAAAGTCTGGCCTGGTATCCTAACGGAAGATCTGATGGTTGAGCCTGTAAATAATAAAACAGGACTCACCACGGGAACAGCATGTTGCAATGAAACAGAGGGTGGGCATGCGGTAATAGGGGCAAATGCATTACCAATGGCAAGTCAAAGTGGGAACCAGATGGGTGACAAAGAACACCTTCTAAAACCAGACACCCAATGCACTAAGGACATAACCCCTAAGGAATTGTCAGAGCAAGGCCCATTGCAGGTCCACTCCCCGGATATGTTGAATATTATGGGGTGATAGAGTGAACTTGCCAAGAATGGGAGATCATCCCTAAATCGGACCTACATGCGAAATGCATAAAAAATGATTCCGTCACTAAGAACACTGAGATCGGCAGGCATAGAGTGGGTAACGCTGCCAGCAATAAATAATAATCAGCTGATGTGGCAGTGTTCGGCTTATATTATTACAAGGTTAATCTGGGAGCAAAGGAACAACCTGGAGCAGATATGACTGGTATATATACCATATATTTTTGCAACAAGAGAAGAAGCCTTGATATGTATTGGGACACAGGTAGAGTCACCAATATCAGACATAAATTGTCCCAATAATATGGATTCAGTAGCTAACAATGAAGAGCCATTGAAGCAATTTTCAGCCTCTGCTACGGCTACTAAAGAGTTCTCATGACTGGAACCTCTCATGACTAGTTTAATAGGAAACAAAAAAGTCTCACCAGTCACCTAGCAAAATAAACTTAACTTGTTCTCCTGGAATGCCTGTAGATTCAGGAATTTCCAAACATGGTTCAATTATATTCTTATAATGGACACACCTTCTATTTTTCTACCTCAGGAAACAATGAAATCCCATATTTTCACTATTGATGGCTCCAATTAGTTTATGCATCCAGCCCGGAAAGGTCCAGTGGGTAGCCCCTCAGGGAAGCTAGCAATATTTGTTAATAATGACATCAGCCAGTAAACTCTGCGATGCAGACAATCTTTTGGTGGTGGAATTAGTTATGCAGGGTACCAGGGTAGTTATTGGAACCCTGATAAAGAATCCCAAGACCACACTCTTGGTCAGCTTGATATGATACTTGGAGAAGCTTTATCTCGTTACTCGAACTATAAAATAATAATTGGAGGAGATTTTAATTTGGTTTGTACCAAACCCATTTTGGGCAAATTCACTGGCTCAAAAAAGTGTGAACCACTTGCGTATAAAAGAGTGCGTGTTTGGGTCATTTACTTCTTGGAATGGGACATTCAGTTAGTAGATTCAACTCGTAAACAATTGCTCATACACTTGGGCAAGAGGACTAGCCAAAACTCATATAGAGTTTTTCTTTGTCTCTTCCAATTTGTTAAATGATTGTGCACCTATTCAAATCATCAATCCATTGGTGGGTGACCATATGGTGATAAAATTGATTATTGACATATCCCACGGGTTGTATAAAAAAGATTTGCCACTAGGAACCGCCAAGGAATATCCATCAGATGGAATGTAAAGCTATGTCTTGAACTTAATCATCGGATTAGTTTGGATAAGAGGCTCATAACGCATGATAGATGGGATGGTCAAAATGCACATCAAGTGGAAGAGGTGAAGGTGGAAATCATAAAATATCATCTACATAGACTTGCAAAGGAGAAATAAAAAAATGACAAGAGGTTAAACATGTGCACATATTTAATGTGGAAATGACAGAATTAAAAAAACTGAAGAATGGTAAAATGAGAGAATTAAAAAAACAAATGTTGTTGCTAGAAAAGTTTAAACATCTTAAAAAACAAATATTGCAAGCCCATAAAAACAAGGTAAAAATGATAAAGTATGAGTTATTCATTGCAGATAACTGACGGGTTATGTATAATTTGACTAAACATAATACCAGGAATTAATGGATATCACTGAGGAGCATCACAGCTAATGCTCATGAGCCATTTCAAACCTCTATTCCTGCTCATGCTTGGTCTGAATATTTAACTTTGAAATATGGACTCCTGGCCCTGTATGCCAATGTCGAAGGTGAGAACTTGTCACCCGCTAATTTGGGTACTCGCCCATGGTCACAGGATGAAATCACAAGGGCTATCTCTAAGCTCAAAAATTCAAAACCAGCTGGGCCGGATGAAATTCCTTCTTATGTTCTGAGATCTGACCCCAATTTTTGGGGGGGCCATCCTTAAACTTAAATTTGATCATATCTTTAAATCTAAAGTAATTCCGGCTTCATGGTGTTCTGCCAATATTGTCCCAATTTACAAAAAAACCCGATGGAACCAAGCAATTTTAGGCCAATGGCTCTAATGGATGCCTCATCTAAAGTTTTCTCGAAATTGATCCTGGAAGATCTGCAACTGTTTATGTTAAACCATGATACGCTCTCCAGGTATCAGGTAGGTTTCCGGAAACAGATCGGGTGTTCACTTAATGCTACTTTCTTAGCACATTTACTCAAATAACCAAAATGTTCAAATTGTGGGCCAGTGTACATGGCAGCATTGAACCTGACAGCAGTGTTCGATAGGGTAATACGTAAACTGGTATTTAACAAAATGATATGGTTGGGCGCCCCCCTGCATTTAGTCACTATAATAGCGATGCCGCATACAAGGACACATTATAGAGTGAGACTAAATCAGGAGGGTGTGTTATCAGATCCCATACCTACACATATTGGGCTGAAACAAGGATGCAACTTGGCAGAAGTTTTGTTTATGTGACCTAAATGACTTGTGGGAAAATGCAAATGTCTTTCCGGTTAGACTCGGGAAGCTCAGAGTAAATTGGATGGCATTTGCGACCGACTTGGTGTTCTTTGATAAGACGCCCTTCGGCCTTCAATCGAAATAAGGCCCTCATTACAACCCCGGCGCTAAACCATGGCGCTATTAGCACCATGGTTGGTGCCGGTGTTGTAACGAGTCTGCCATGGTGGAATGGGGAAATACCGCCCCATTCCGCGGTTGGCGGGGCGGTATTTCCCCATTTCACCATGGCCCTTCCCCATTCCCATTTTCGCCCCATAGGGCTCAACGGGACTGGGGAAGGCGCTAAGTACGGTACTGCAAATTGCGGTACCGTACTTAGCACCGAGGTCCCTTTGCGGCACCCTACTTTAACGGCTGGTAAAACCAGCTGTTAAGGTTGGGTCCCGCAAAGGGACCTCGTAATCAGGCGTTAAAGGTTTAACAGTGCCAACACCTTTTATGGCGCCGTTAAACCCTTAACGCCAGGGTCGTAATGACCCCCTAAATCTCTTTATGAAATGTGCTCAAGTGTCTAATTTACAGGCCAATTGCCTTAAGTCACATATTATGATTTTTGCAAACAGGAAATGGAAAATCACAAGATTCAACTGGCTAATTGAGGGTGTAAAAGTTGAGCTTGCAATTTCTTTTCGGTATCTGGGATATCTGGGATACAATCTTATTGGTACTGCTTCTGCAGTAATGTGGAAACAAGCATTGGAGAGGAAGGCTAAACCTCTGATTAATCAAATTAGGTTAATCTACTTGAGGTATTGCAAATTCTCACTTTTACCCGTAATTGAATTTTACACAGGAAAGGTAGAGGCAATGCATTATATGGTTTGGACATCTGCTTACTAGAAACAGATACAATACTGGACAAACTACAGGGAAAGTTGTGGAAATATGCATTGGCCCTGGCAACATCAATTCTGAAATCCATAATATGCCATGAATTGTGGATATCTACACTTTCAGCTTAATAGAATTGGAGACAAATGAATAACTATGCCAAAATGCTTAACCCGCCAAGGAACTCATTGAACAAGGATCTTGGTCAGATGTTAACTGATGCCAATGTCTCCTCAATGAATAGTTTCAAGGAAAGAATCAATAAATTAATGGTGAGAATAAAAGTTACTCCAATTGAGATGGCAGCATTATTGCCAAACATAAAGAGGAAACATCTCCACTTGATTGGTGTACATTAACTGACAAAAATCATGCGTGCAAATTATATAAAGAATACGCAAATTCTGTGACGAAAAGACGAGACTGATCGCTTTACCACAAAAAATGTCCATGTGATAAGAGAAGATCTTTGTATATGCAGTTCAAATGAAATCAGTTCTAAACACTCAAACGCACACAATCATGGAGAGGTTTGGGACCAGTAAATAACATGGGCTGGTGCCGGTTCTGCAAGGGATTTAAAGAACAAAAAACCCTGCAACACTTGACTATGTTGTGTCCATATTTTGAAAATACTTGAATGAAGACCATTGGAAAATTCATGGTAACGAAGTCCCGGCTTGCCAGAGAATCATGATGTTTAAGGTGTATGTGGGGGAACAACTCTGGATTGGTCTTAGCCTTGACTCAGCTCCTGATAGAAATTAATGAAAAGTTATCTGAACTTACAAACACATAGTGCTTGGATAAGGTGTCTGATGAGAAATATCTCTCCTGTGATGGGAATAGATAATCGCAACTAATGATCCATAAAAGAAACATACAAGTGCCTCCCGGTTTTAAGTACAGGTAAAAAATTATCCTATCATAAGTGGTCAGAGTAGGTTGTTCAACATGTTAGCTTCATGAGATAACAAGTTGTAAGTATGATTATATTTTAGTTATGTGTGTATGTTCACAAATGAGCCATGACCAATACATTTAGAATTAGGAAGAGTGTATTCCTTCTGACGTATCGTGCGATTAAACGACATGAATGGTAACTATCTGTTTTAAGCTCGAAAATGTTGTCTGTTAATATCATGTAAGAATTTGTTCAAGTAAGTTTTAATGTGTGGATAGTGTGGATGTTTTATGTATTTATTCATATTCATATTCATCAATTTGTATATATATTGTGATTGAATAATTATATATTTATGTGAATTTCATTACTGTTAAACGTGACATTTTGTAAAGGTTTGTAAAAACCACGTACAAATACAAAAAAAAGAAGGCCCAATCATGCAGGAGTGATATCCATTGCATCCCTTAAAATAGGAAACACAACCATGTGATGAGCTGATAAATGATGAAGACATTTTGATTTCATTAATTATTCAAGACAGAAGCTTTCCTGCCACCACATAAAAAAGATGTATGCATGGAAAGGATATTGGTCTATCAGAAAAGCAGATATTGGACAGAAATTGCCCAACCTATGCTGCTTCCTCCTCAATTATGTAGAAAATTCCTATTCACAACTAGCACAAGCTACAAATAGGTTAAACATGGCAACACTAAATGCCATCTTCTCACATCGCCCCAAAACAGGTGTTACCATTGTCAAACGGGAAATTATATCGTGCCTCCTATTGTGATGAATATATATGTATATTGGCCTACGCCAAGCTTCTTGTAAGCCACTTGCGAAGAAATCCGTGTTGCAAGGTCCCGACCTTAGAATCAATGTAAACCACCATTTTAGGTCAATCTGCAATTTTAGGTTCTCTCTGCAAAGTCACCCTGTGAGCTAAAATGGTGGACAGTGTCATTCCGAAAATGTAACATGACTGTCTTGACCTCTATGTATAAACTAATGTGTAACTTGCCTGCAGGCCACTTGTTAGAGTCATGAACTGAGACCTTGTCCTTCGTTGACCTGTGTGTAAAGTATTACTCGTGCCAATGAAGCTAAGCCGCGAGCATATGTTATAAACAATGTATTCAAATACTGAATTGAGAACATTTGTTTAAACTACATTGTATAGATGTTTGAGAAGGTCTCTATAAGAAATCCTAAAGTACACTGTTGCCATTGAGGCTTGTTGGCGAATGTATTAAAGGCAAACACTAAAGTGTACAGATGTGTGAACTCGGCACAAACCCTAGATCCGTGATGTATTAACCAGTATTAACCCACAGTAGAGTTGGACATCATGTTTTCAAAGGTATATAAGGTGCGACTATTCTAATGTACAGCCCCACTGACTGAGCACACCAAACCATGCTGGAGTTCGTTGTGTTGTACTGAGGGCCGATAGCTATCTGTTGTTTTGTCCTTTGAAACTGTTCAGTATAAAATAAAGATCTTTGTATGTTCCTTTGTAACCCGTGTTCAGTGTATTTCCTTTTGGGGGTACTCAGCCTCGATATTTTCTCTTTGTTTTCACAGTTGGCACCCGAATAGGGACCCTCAAGATTGATGCCGGATTGTCGAAGGTTGACGCACGCTATTGGACCGGGATCGGACTGTGTGACAAAATAAAGTGGCCCCTTCTGAAAGAGACGCAACACCTCAGCAGTGCTGCACGACCCGATCCCTGGATGATTAGCTTGTGGTCCGAGATGGCATCTTGACGAGGGTCCACTTATTGAGGCGGGCAGTTTTGCCGAAATCACCAAACACGAGGTAATATTTGTTAGAAAAGAATTTTGAAATCCGATCGGACCTCCTTAGGATTGATCAGGTGAGTCGTGACCCGATTCTTAAGTATCCTAATAATTTGTTTTGGCGCATTGTACCTGCAAATACAATTATTGACCAGGTAACACCAATATTTTGATGTGCCTGGGAAATTGTCTACCTGCTTCAGGGCGTTATTCCAGACCGATAGGCAATCTTTGGAATTTAGCCATCTGGCACCACAGGAGGGTCGCCGGCTTGTACTATGTACTGTAAGCATGGCATTGGTAGTATAGTGTTTAATGATATTTGGCACAGACAAACCAGACATGCTTCCGAACTTCAGTGGCCAATCACTGGTAGTTTTGAAATCCCTCGTATTGAGTATTTAAAGTCAATTTTGTTAAAGAAAAAGGCTAGACATGCAGCATTCAATGTTTTGCAGAATTGGAAAAAAGAAGCGTTGCAGCAACTTAAGAGTAGAGAAAAACATGCGCGCCGTCATAAAACGAACGCTGACAAAGCGTTGTTATATGACCAAGATAAACAGTCTGAGTCAGCTAGGAATATGGATAGGGCTTTCTCACTTGGCATTCAGAAAATCTATCCTTCCAAAGACCTCCATGTTTCCGATGAATTTATTGACAAATTTGTAAATGTGCGAAGGCCTGGTGCCACTGCACCACCTCTGTATGTTCCTCTTCTGCTGTGTTGCCTCTTCCTGCTGTTGTTCCAGCTCCTCCTGTTGTTCCTTTTCCTCCAGTTGTTGTTCTTCCACCTGCTCCACCACCTCTTCCTATTGCACCAGTAACAGTACCTCCATTGAATTTACCTGCTCCACCTCTTCCAAGTGGTCTTGTACCACTTGTAGTCGATCAGGGTGCGGGGTAAAGGGTTGTCACTCGTAATACTGTACCTCCAGAGACGAAGTGGAATTTGATTGCATGGGCTAAGCATTGTATAAAGAGGGATGATCGAGCTAATGTTCTTGTCACACTTTCTAATATGGATAATTTTCCTGAAAAAAATGTTTTCATTGAAGGTTTAGGTACTCATTTATGTGTAATGTGGAGCAAATTATATAATGCAGATCTCCTACAAGGGTTGAGGGATCTAAACACTTTAGAGTTTTCAAGGGATACTGTGGAGAAAGTACATGAGCATGTTGAGAGGATATTTGAGTATAGAAAGGAGTTGGAAAGTTTACAGAATGAGGATGACGAGGGGGATAGTATGTATGTACAGAAATGGTTTCTTTCTTGTCGTAAATCAATATCTGAGGAAGTACGAATTTGTACGAAAGACGCGATTAGATGGATCTCAGATATGTCGATAACTCCAGTTGAGGTATATGACACATATAGTCAGTATACGCCAGAAATGCAGAGGAAAGTGATGCAAATAATGATAGAGTACCTGCAGCATGAATGTGTAAAGAGAAAGATTAGTTGTCCCACAGAGTTATTGAGTATTTATAAGAGAGCTTTTTCACTTGACACTTCTTCGACTGCTTTAGCGCTTGACTTGGCTCTGTTGCTTAGTAAGCGTTCGGAGTTGCCTACTTCTCAGTTTCCTATGAAAGAGGTTCCTCCAACATTTGTCCCAAAGGTTGTGATTGTGGCTAATCCTGCAACGAATGCAGTTGCTCTGAACATTCCTAAACACATTATGTATCACAGTTTGTTCACGTCCCATTCTCGAGACAGGAAGTGAATACCATTAGACAATCTATTCCTGACATTAGGAAAAATCCGACAGGATTCTATAAAGAAATAGAGTTTGTCTTGCAGTCCTCAGTATTCACCTTGGGTGATATTTATCTGTTATTTCCTGTACTCCTGCCCGTAGATTTGGGGAAACAGATTAGGACTATAAATGACGTACCAGGGTTGGGAGATACATGGGATAACATAATTAGACTCGATGGAGAAAGACCAGCTGGTGAGAGACCGCCCCAGGTGATACTAAGCTTGCCTGATAGAATCATTGCAAAATTGAAAACCATAATTCCCGAAAAGAGGATTATCTGGGACAAGCTTATGGTCTGTGTCCAAGTGAAGTCTGAAGGTGCTACTGAGTTCTTTAATCGGTTCGAACAGGTATTCTTGGATTTCAGTGGACAAGACTTAGGCACAGAGTCTGGGAAAAGATTATTTGTGGACAAATTTGTGCGTGGATTGCTTCCTGACATCCAGTCACAAATTATGTCTTCTGAGAGCGCTTGGCAGGCAAAGTCCCAATCAGAAGTACTGCACATGGCTCAGTACTACGAGAATCGTGTCAATAATGAAAAGGAAAGAGTGGAGAAGAGAAAAGGTGATTTGAAGACTAAAGTTTTATTAAAACAAATTGTTAGAGGCCCTAGAGGGGGTAGTTCGCAAATTAGAGGTCAGTATATTCCACAAGGGAATGTGCCCTTGGGTCCTGTGAACATTAACCAGTGTGCCTATTGTCGACAAGTGGGTCATTGGCATGCACAATGCCCCGTCCTTCGACAAAGGTCCAATAACACATTCGGAAATGTGGGTAGACGATCCAGAGGTCGCCCGGGTGTAGGGGACCCTGGTAGAAGTAATTTTCCACAGGATGCTCAGCAGCCTTTTTCACAGGATAATCAGACTCCGAGTGTGGATAGTAGAAACATATTTGATCATCCTTCTGCTGCATATCTATCTGAAGAACTTCCTTTTGATGACATTCTGTTTCGTTAGGACTGCTCGAAGCAGCGTTTGGAACCTACACCTATTCCCGTTAATCAGAAAGGTCCCTACGTTGAAATGGTAGTGGGAAATAGGAAACATCTATTCTTGATAGATACTGGGGCACAGAAGTGTTCCATTGATCATTCTCGGGTTCCAAACATTCCACTGTCAGGGCAAACCAATGTTTCCGTAGGTTTTTCTGGCACACCAGTTGTTTGCCCAGTTTCTTCGCCGGTACCTATTTCTTTGGGTCCCTTCACGGACCATTGTCCATTCCTTTTGACTTCGAATTGTGGAGAGAATTTGCTGGGGTTGAATCTGTTGAAAGAATTAAATGCGGTAATTCATTGTTCTTCTGATGGAGTGCGTTTGACGATTTCACCACAGCAACTTTCTGTCTCTCAATTTTTAACCAGACCTTTGCCACCAGAATTCAGTGATGTACCAGAGTGTTTATGGGCAATTGATAACAATGATGTCAGTGTTTTACAGATCGAGCCTGTTAAAATAGTCTTGAAACATTGAATAAAGCTGCCACGCATTCCACAATATAAGATTTCAGTTGAGGGCGAGCAAGCTTTGAAATGCATCGTTTCCAATTTTGTGCACCGTGGGGTGATTGAGGAAATTGCAGGCAATTTGTGCAATAGTCCAATTTACCCGTGTACAAAAAAGGCGATAATGCAATTCCATTCCGTTTCATAATTGATTTGCGTGCTATTAATAAGGTCGTCGCTCCGCAATTTCCAATTGTGCCTGATGTGATGACAATATTAACTATGATTCCGGGTACAGCTACTTACTTTAGTGTTGTGGATCTGAAGAATGCTTTCTTTAGTATTCCTATACACAAGGACAGTAGATACTTTTTCGTGTTCACCTTAGGGGGACGCTCGTTCACCTTTACCCGTGCACCGCAAGGTTACACGGAAAGTCCAAGCATTTATAGTAGGGCTTTGAAAGAACAGGTTGATACTCTTGAATTGCCCTCTACTTGTAAACTGCTTCAATATGTTAATGACCTGCTTTTAGTTGTTGACTCTGAGAGCGCTTGTAAGGAGGGCACTGTGTTGTTGCTTATTCACCTGGCTAAACATGGTCACAAAGCTTTGCTTAAAAAGTTTCAATACTTTTGTCAGGAGGTCACCTATTTAGGCTATCTCCTGTCAAAGGAGGGAAGAAGATTGACACCTGAAAGGATAACAATAATTTCTGGCATGTCTGTCCCAAATACACAGAAGGAAGTTAGAGCCTTGATAGGTATGGCTTCTTACTGTGGGTTGTGAATCCCAAACTTCTCACTAGTGATTAAACCGATGTTGGCTTAGACGAAGAAGGGCATTTCTTCGCCATTGCCGTGGAACACGGAACACCAGCAATCATTTGATTTGCTCAAGACTGCATGATGCTTGGCACCAGTTTTGGGCACACCAAATTATGAAAAGGTCTTTGTGTTGTTTGTGCATGAATGTGATGGATGTGCTTTGGCTGCATTAACGCAGGAACATGGAGGGAAGAATAGGCCGTGCGGTTACTTTTCTTCCACCCTTGATCCTATAGCATGTGCTTTGCCAAGATGTTTGCGAGCTGTCACTGCTGCTGCTGCGTCTGTAAAACAGAGTGGGGGAATGGTCCTAGGCCATGATCTAACCCTGATGGTGCCTCACTCTGTAGATGTTCTACTGAACAGAACCCAAACACAACACCTCACTTCCGCACGGTTGACGAGAAGTGAATTGATCTTGTTTGCTCCTCAAATACAAATTAAGAGGTGTTGTGTTCTTAATCTGGCTGAGCTCTTACCTTTCCCGCAAGGTACTGCTTGCAGTGACGAAGAGTCACATGACTGTATACTACCGAACAAGAGACAAAGGGTAGAATTGATCTGAAAGGCACTCCTTTGAACAATCCACACGGGGAGCTGTTTTGTGATGGCTCCTGCTTCAATCTCCCGGATGGTACATCCACAGCTGCTTATGCAATCACTACATTGAGCACGGTCGTGGAAACCAAGAGAATCACGCATAACTCCACGCAGACCACAGAGAATATAGCATTGACCCGAGCTTGTGAACTTTCCAAAGGATTTACAGTAAACATATATACTGATAGTCAGTATGCCTTTGGTTTGGTTCACAACTTTGGGAGAATTTGGTCAGAGAGAGGGTTCTTAACTTCACATGGTACAAAGATCCAGCATGGCTCCCTAATAGTACAACTGCTCTCAGCGCTTGCGCTCCCTACTCAGTTAGCTGTCGTGAAATGTGCAGCACATCGAAAGATTATAGATGATATAGGAAAAGGGAATGCTTTCACTGATCAGATAGCTAAACAGACGGCTACCAATCTCTTTACGGAGATGTATGTTTCAAGGGAGACTATAAATGGCTATGCAATGGATGAGGGTGTTGGGTCCGTAAAGGGATATCCAAGCTGATGCCACGTTAGAAGAATCCAAGAGGTGGGCTGAGGGCTTGGGAAACCTCGATGAGGATGGGTGTTGGGTGGACATAGCTGAAGGGAAATGGCTACTTCCTGATGCATACGTGATGATGATGTTCGTTATGGACCATGGCCCTACACATATATGTGCCCAGAATGTTAGGAAAATGCTAGAAAAAGTTCGGGCGAATGACAAAATTTCAAAAATAGCTCAGCGCTATGTTCAGGATTGCATGATCTGTTTACAGCACAATGTGGGAAAGGGAACATCAACTCCAAGGGGAAGTTTTCGGGCCACCTTCTGTCCCCTTTGAGGTCATCCACTTTGATTTTATTGAAATGGAACGGTGTAATAATTTGAAATATGTGTTAGATGTCATCTGTGCTTTTAGTAAATGGGTTGAGGCTTTCCCTGTTAAAGACGCTACAGCCATGACTACTGCGAAAACCATGTTAAAAGAATATTTTCCCCAGTTCGGGCTACCAAGAGTCATCTGGTCGGACAATGGTCCACATTTTGTCGCTGCTGTAATTCTGCAGATATGCGCGGCATGACAGATCGACGAACGGTTCCATTCGGCCAGACACGCTCAGAGCGCCGGACTAGTAGAAAGACACAATGGTATCATCAAGAACAAGCTCGCTTAGACGTGTGCCGGCACCAAACTAAAATGGCCGGACGCCTTACCGATTTTGTTACTAGCCATGCGTACAACCCCTCAAACTAAGACTGGGCTCTCTCTATTTGAGGTGGTAATGGGGAGACCTGCGAATATCTGGAACCTTCTGAAATGTCGATCTTTAAAGAATGTTGAAAACGTACTTCTTTTAGATTACTGTAGCCAGTTGACTAAAAACCTGTATTTGATTTATCACCAGGTGCGAGAGGCTTTACCTGTGTGATACGAGGGCCCGGGCCACAGTATTCGGCCCGGAGATTGGGTGCTCACCAAGGCATTTGAGCGTTCTTCTTGCCTTGCACCTCATTGGCGGGGCCCATTCCAGGTCCTGCTAGTCACACAGACGGCGGTGCTTGTCGTAGGCCGAAAAAACTGGATCCACGCGACGCATCTCAAGAGACTTCCTCACCCAGTGCCACACGATACAGAAGAAACAGAACCCCTCACTAGCACTGCAACCAACGATCCCGAAGCAGTAAATAGCGTCGAGAGTGCATCAGAGAATCTCTCTGAGCCCGCAAGGCTTGGGGAACCCGTCATTTCGTCTCCACACTCTCCAAAAGTTTTGCTTCCGGAAACTGTTGTTCCGGATCTTGTATCTTCACTTGCTCTTGATACGCTGCTTCCAATGGGAAGTGACGACACATTGTTCTCGGATCAATCAGTACCAGGAACAGCAAGGTACCATTTACGTCCAAGGAAATAGACTTACGGCACGGTTCGGCTGTGCATTCGGAGAAGGAAAAGAATCATCAAGGGCTTGCTTTTATAATAATGCCCAAATAATTGTTTGAAAAAGGGGATTCTATTGGCTAGGGTTGTGGAAGGACTAACAAGTCGCTCAGCCTGGAGGTCGCCAGCAACACGAACATTGGGGGTTACCGTTTGAAGCAATGCCTGCAACCGCTACCGCTCGTACTGGACTGATAAATGATCGTGTGACCGGCTGGGAAAATGGACAAATCTCTTGGGCCCCGAAAACGTATTGCTGTCTTTTTGTAATGTTAATTGGTTTTATAATAGTCACTGTTTTAGGCCTTTGGTACCTGGAAGAAGTACATCCATTTGAAACCTTGTTACGAACTGAAAATATACCCAGTGTTTCTACTCCCTTTGCGCATTTGCATACTTTGTCTCCTAGAGACTCTCAGCATAGACAAAGATATTACAACAACACATTGTTGCTTATCATGAATGCCACACATGCCATTTTTATAGGTCCAATTTTTGGGTTTGCTCACATTTACCGCAACATGGGGATAAGGGGCTAGGTTGGTATATTCACCCTTTACCTTTGACAACTGCTTGTTATGCTTCTCTTAGAGCACTGTTCTTTGGCCGTTGGAACGATAGCATCTCTGGGAATTTTGATGGCACTAATTTGAATAATTTCAAGAAACATGTTCTGACTCCCCTGGGATGCTCGCTTTTTGCAAATAGAAGTAAGCTTAGCATCGCTTCTATTAGGCCCTCTGATAGACTGTCTCGTCCCTTTCAATCTTTGATTCCTTCAAAATGGCTCCGATACACTGTTAACCATAGCCCCGATTCAGTTTCTTTCTGCATACAGAGGAATGGTACTCAGTCAATGGGAGATTTTAAAGGTTGCCTCAACGTTGCAAATTTGACTGGGGAAGACAGACCTTTGTATGTAGGAGAACCTGTCTACTTTGTTTGCGGTAATGTAGCATTTCCATGGTTACCCAGGGATTGGCAGGGAACTTGTTATTTAGGGATCCTGTTACCCGGGGTGTTCATAGCTAGTACTCTAGAGGTTTCAAAGGCTCGTCCTCGGTGGCACGAGGATGGTGACACTCCAGCACAGGTCTTGGGAGATGTAGCAAAATCATTCGTGCCATTTTGGGGGCAGATAGCGAATTCCGAGGACATCAGAAGACTAGCAAGTGTACTGGAGAGAACCATCAACAAGACCATGGACATACTCTACAATATGACATTAGAACAAAAAGCAATAAGGTTATTAGGACTCCAGAACCGGATGGCATTAGATGTCATTCTGGCTGAACGTGGTGGAGTGTGTAAATTAGTGGGGTCTGCTTGCTGTGTTTTCGAGCCAGATTCCTCCCCAACTATCTTCAAGGCAATACAGAATCTGCACGTCCTTAGTTCAGAAGTGCATGTTCCCGAGGAAAAATGGGTTCTTAGCGCTTGGTTCTGGGACTTCTTGCAATCTTGGGGTTGGAAGGTGCTGTTGGTCTTACTGATTATTTTGGGAATTCTGTTGTTTCTTTGCTGTTGTATCCAGTGTTTACCTAGTATATGTTCGATGCTAGGGGGATGTTGCGCACAGGTGATAGGTACAATAGGAGATAAGGTACATGCCCCAGATAAAAACTCCAAAGAATATGTGTTAAATGAAATCTTAGCAACTGATCTAATGGCAATAGATATTTCCAACAGTGATTCAGGGTGCATGGACAATGATACATGGAGTTGTTTGCAAGAAGATCAGAAGTAGTTTAGCACTTGGCATAGGCCAAAAGGAGGGTTTGTCAAACGGGAAATTATATTGTGCCTCCTATTGTGATGAATATATGTATATTGGCCTATGCCAAGCTGCTTGTAAGCCAATTGCGAAGAAATCTGTGTTGCAAGGTCCCGACCTTAGAATCAATGTAAACCACCATTTTAGGTCAATCCACCATTTTAGGTTCTCTCTGCAAAATCACCCTGTGAGCTAAAATGGTGGACAGTGTCATTCCGAAATTGTAACATGACCGTCTTGACCTCTATGTATAAACTAATGTGTAATTTGCCTGCAGGCCACTTGTTAGGGTCATGAACTGAGACCTTGTCCTTCGTTGACCTGTGTGTAAAGTATTACTCGTGCCAATGAAGCTAATCCGTGAGCATATGTTACAAACAATGTATTCAAATACTGAATTGAGAACATTTGTTTAAACTACATTGTATAGATGTTTGAGAAGGTCTCTATAAGAAATCCTAAAGTACACTGTAGCCATTGAGGCTTGTTGGCGAATGTATTAAAGGCAAACCCTAAAGTGTACAGATGTGTGAACTCGGCACGAACCCTAGATCCGTAATGTATTAACCAGTATTAACCCACAGTAGGGTTGGACATCATGTTTTCAAAGGTATATAAGGTGCGACTATTCTAATGTACAGCCCCACTCACTGAGCACACCGAACCATGCTGGAGTTTGTTGTGTTGTACTGAGGGCCTATAGCTATCTGTTGTTTTGTCCTTTGAAACTGTTCAGTATAAAATAAAGATCTTTGTATGTTCCTTTGTAACCCGTGTTCGGTGTATTTCCTTTTGGGGTACTCAGCCTCGATATTTTCTCTTTGTTTTCACACCATAACAGTCTTTGGGCCTCATTACGACCCTGGCGGAGTGGGTTTACGCCAGCGTTATTCGCGGCTGACCCGTCCGCCCTACTACGAGTTCCCGTAGCGCCATGGAGCGTTTTCCGCCTGGTTTTTCCGGGCGGAGAAATCCATGGCGCTATGGGACCTTGTTGTTAATTACGCCACCGTATTTTACGGTGGCGCAATTAACGCCTTCCACACTCCCATTATACCCTATGGGGCAAAAATGGGAATGGGGAAGGGTAAAATGGGGAATGGGGATTTACCGCCCCGCCAAGGTCGGAATGGGGCGGTAAATCCGCCAACCCCCATGGCGCTATCGGCAGCTTTCCGCTGTGCTCCATGGTGCATATTGCGCCACGATTTCCGCCAGGGTCGTAATGAGGGCCTTTATCTTCTACACAGCCAACATCAGGAAATGGTAAAAAAAGATCTACTATGGACATTTCACTGTAAGAAATCAAGAGGCTATATCAAGGAGGCTGATCATTGCTGGACAATTAGCCAACAATATGTCCTACACAAAACATATCTAGAACAACAGAACAGCCATGTTACAAGGAGGCAATAGAAATCTAAAGAAGTATGAATAAAGGTTTGCCAATATTAAAGTGACAGATTAAACTTGAATCAGATTCAGCTGCAGCTCTCTAAGCGACACTCCCATTACTGGAATACATAAATCCATGTGACATAAGATACATACCCTGAGTAGGTTAAGAGATGGTTACTTGCAGGTAATTGAGAGCCGTAGTCTCTTGAAACAGTTATTATCCATAGAGTCATGCCTACTACAATGAGTGCAGGATAGTTCAAATAAGATCAGAAAGCTACAGAAAAACAATAAGACATTGAGTAACACCTGAAATGATCACTAATCCACACTACGTTGGCAATGTAATCACTAGATAGTGGAAACGTTACTGCCAAAAAACACTAGGATGAACACCAATATTCTGGTACCAATACCACAAAGCATAGAAAGGAATACAAAGAATGAAGATGACAAACAAAAAAAAGCCACTATATTTCCAGAGGAGAGAAAGCATGCACCACAATAATAATTAGACTAGATAAAAACCCAATACTGCCCCCTATAAACAGAAATGCTCATCATACATTTAAGCATGGGGGAACTCTTCAGGATGAGCAGTCTATCCATATTGAAAGATTACAGATGGAATTTAATCACACCCATCCTGAACCTAAACTGTCAAAGTGACACTGTGCCAATCTCACATCTGATCTAATCTAAATCCAATAAAGGTCATGCAGGTCATCAAACCCTGATCATGTTGAAGAGCCCCAGAAGCTTAATTGATGGGGAAATAGAGCAGCCCATGATCAAAAGAGGGAGCATTCCAAAAACCCAAACCCTCCTCCCTTATGGTCAAACTGGTCACAAACTTGTCAACCAATCACTATGTACTAAATGCCACCAACCAAATCGTTTAGAGTGGAGGCCTAGCTGTATCTTGCTACCCATACAATTACCAGGATATAGAAACTGCTACAAAATGAGGAAAATCACAAGATAGGGAGGAGTAGGTATTGGATACATTGATGATTTACCTTACACCTAGATTATATTTCCTGTATGTTTATGTTATGATAACAGTTATTTTATACCAGTCAATCACCACTCTAGTGGTCTTCCAGGGCTGAAACCTTGCCCGATAAATAGGGGCATTACAACCCTGCCAGAGAAAACAAGGCTATTTTTATAAGTAAGGAAGAGCCACAATGGGATGAGCATGTTGGGGAGGAGAAGCACCAGTGTGTATCATTATGTGAATATGTGTGCGTATTGTATTGTGGTGGAAAAATAGCTATTATTAAAGGAAAAGGAAAATGGCATTCCTTGTGGTGAAAGTTATTTTCCATGAAGGCAGTTTCTGAGACTCCAGAGATAAGTGTTTGGGAAATTAGTGAAGCATGGATTCAAGAAGGTCTCAAGAAGTGATCTGCAATTCCCTATAACAATGTCAGCTGAAGTTTGTCAGGTAGCATTGATAAGCACCTGCTGCTGTCCCAGATATGTAAACGGGGGTATGCCAAAACATTTGTCAAAGGTGACATAGAAAACAATTGGTTTTTTGAAAGGTGAATGTGGGGCACACATAAAGAAATCTGGGAGAGGTAAAAGCTGTGTTCATCATCCTCTAAGGGTCTCTTTGCTAGGGCAAATCGTTGAAGAAGAGGTGTAGCATTGATAACTTGGTTTCATGAAGAAACAGTCCAGATTGAGTGAAAGCCTCAAAGCAACTAGTCTAGCTCCCACAACCCAGCAACCTGCCTGTTGAATATCTTTCACCAGTATGGTCTGTCCCCTGTTGCTCACCATTGCTGGTGCTCTACAGAAAATTCAATATCTCCCGCCACTTGAGTCCCAAAGCTTGCTGGCTACCTAACCAGAGGAATCATATATGCTTCACCTTAGTGCTAGTGGAAAGTTCTAGTCATGTTTTCTACTCAAATTAGATACATATGAAACTATTACACACCTGCAAGACTAACACCAAATCCCATAAACAATAATACCATGTAATCACATGCACATTGCCTGCAAATTTGGTAAAAATGTCAGCAATATATTGCAATACATGTCCATCTGTCGGGCAGGTGCCCAGTGCCACCGTACTGATGACCTACAGGTAGTCTCAGGAGAGTAGTCATATATTCATATGGAGCAGTTATCATATGGCAATATTCAAATTGAAATAACAAGTCAATAGTATCTTCAGATATTCTGAAACATATTGGCCCTCATTACGACCCAGGCGGTAAGTTACCGCCTGGGTCGTACCCTTACCACCATGGCGTAAACTACATTTACGCCATGGTGGTTGGCGGATTTACCGCCCCATTCCAAGGTGAGTTGGGCAGTAAATCCCCATTTCCCATTTTACCCTTCCCCATTCCCATTTTCGCCCCATAGGGCATAATGGGAATGGGGAAAGGCGATAATTACGGCACCGTAAATTGCGGTGCCGTAATTATCGCCAAGGTCCCTTTGCGGCATGGATTTTAACAGCCATCCCGCAAAGGGAACCTTGTAATCAGGCGTTAAGGGTCGGCTCCGTTTACGGGGCCGTAAACCCCTTAACGCCTGAGTCAGAATGAGGGCCATTGTATGAAAAGATCTCTTGCACATCACTATCTGCAATATGTAAATGGGGATACATGGGTTGAGGCCTCCGTAGCATAAAACATAACCATAAAACACAATAACTTCAGACAACCTATGAAGTAACCAACCATGAAAAAGTGCAAAAGCATAATATAATTATTTACAAAGGGCTATTTATTTTGTAACTGTCATGGGTATCAGGCAGGTAGTTGAGGCAAGCTGGGTGGAGGCTTGGCAGGCCTGGCATAGGCACACAAAGAACCCATAATAAATCCCTCCTTTCATTCCTTCCTAGTGTTTGTAGTAACTTCCTGGTTACCACTTCCTGTTGCCAAACAGGAAGGGCATGATAACTCATGAGCTCTCTAGTATTTGGGTGTGGTTGGCTATATAGGCCACACCCAAGATTCTTCCAGTGCTTTGTGTTGATTACTGTGAGCTGTATCAGCAACACACTTGCTGTGCTCTGGATCAGCCAGCATCTGCTTACCTGCTCCGGATCATCCTGTTTCTGCTTACCTGCTCCGGATCATCCTGCTTCTGATTACCTGCTCCGGATCATCCTGCTTCTGCTTGCCTGCTCCGGATCATCCTACTTCTGCTTACCCACTCTGGATCATTCAGCTTCAGCTTACCTGGTTCTTACTCCACGCTGCAGCTATCTCCAGTCAAGAGGGGACTTCTACACAGGCACCTGTAAGAACAAAGAAGAACAGCGTTAACACGGGCACATCAGTAACGCTGCGCATACTCACTGAATCTTCCTGTGACACTGGAATCCAGGTTAGTTGCACGAGTGCACAAACCCCCGTAAGAAAGAAGAGACATTATTCATTGCGCTCGCTCCAATAACGCGGACACTTATTTCACTGCGCTCTCTCTCTCTACATGGTGCATACTTACCAAAAGCCTCCGTGCAAACGTACCTAACCACCAAGTCTCCAGTAGCGCTGAACCCGGACTCGAGGCACAAATACCACATCATTTCTCCTGCAAGGGAAAGGGAGAGACATTACCAGGCGCGCTCGAATTGAAGGCGCTGCGCAAACCTACCAGCAGCTAGCTTCTACACGCAGCGCTACTCACCCACAAAAATACTGGCAAACAAAGACAATACAGACAATTTCGGACACTCAACATTTTCTGCGCAATGTTCACTTGTGGGAAGGACTTTCTAGCCAGTGAAGAAACTGGTGCCTTGAACTCTCGGCCTAGCTGTGAAGGCATAAAACAGCGTTTGGCATCTGAACTCAGCCTACAGACATTGGCACCAATCACATGAGTGAATCGAGCCCCTGCAAATGCAGGATGGAGTGCACACCCTTCTAAATATCAAGGTAAGCCCATAGGGGGACATCACAGCACACTGTAAAGAGAAAGGAAGGGCCCAGGGGAATCGGGTGAATTCATGTCTGAGTGTACAACTTGTATTTGACAGGTATTCCTCCGGGTGCAACAGGGGAAGTGAAGACTCTGGGTCAAGGGAGGCTCGTACATTGCTCCTGCAGAGACACAGGTGAGTGTGACAGTAACCCTCTTAATTTGTTCAAGGTAGTAATGCAGCGCACTGAAAAGTATGCAGTGATCACTCTGCGGTGGAGGGTTGTGTTGGGGAATTCATCTGGTGCCCCCAACTTGCATGCACATATAACCCCTGAAAGTCCCTTTGAAGAAAAGCAATGCCATAAAGAAAGCAACCCCACCCATGTAGGACTCCATTTGTAGGCCCAATGTACACAGACAATAATGTGTTAGTAAGCAATATCCCTGAGGAGAGGTAAGCCATAAGGTGAAGACCATTTATACGAGTATACCCAGATATCCCTAACAGGTATATCAACATTTAATAATAATCTGCAAACCATTGGGGGCACTAATAATATAGTAAATTAAAAGTAGGCATTTACACTAATTAAATACAGAATACATAAGTGGGCCTCGAGACAGACTCAGCCTTCCATGAAGCCTAAGAATCATCATGAATTAGCAGAAAATATTAGCCAGGCCTTTGCAAAAGGCACACACACACTATGCCGTAAACTCCAACAGCAGAAATGAATACCACACAGTGATTGGTCAATACAGGTAGGAAAAAACATTTCCATGCCTTGAATATTGACAGTGAGGTCACGCAGAGGCAACACACAATTACAGACCTTTGAGCTAAGAGACAAACACTGCATACAGATTGGTTGAGATACATTAGCTCAGCCGAGTTCCCAAACATGTGTTCAAAAGATATATAATGAATTATGGTCCTAGCCAGTGCATTGAAACGTAACACAGTGAAGGTCACACTTTGGTGGGGATGTAACAATGAGCAGCATAGAGCATGTGTGTTAAGACAGTATGATCAAGGATCAACACTGCCCCCTGTAGAAAAAACCTGACTGAAAGTGATCCATCCACCAAGACAGGAAACATATAAAACACCATTGCAAATAGAGAAGAATCGATTAGACCAGGGGTCGGCAACCCGCGGCTCCGGAGCCGCATGCGGCTCTTTTGCACCTTTGCCGCGGCTCCACGCATACTTGCCAACCCTACCGATTTAGGCGGTAGGATACCGCTTTTTAAGCAGGTCCTACCGCCTACCGACATTCGTGGTTGCACTACGCTTTTTCAGCCTCTGCCTGAGGCCCCAGAGCACTGGGGGCGTGACGGCCCATTTCCGATTTTGATTGATGACAGAGAGGCGCTGGCGTGCGCCAGGCGCACGCCAGCGCCTCTGTCATCAATCAAAATCGGAGAAGGGCGGCCATCACGTGACTCCGGCTCTGCCCTGCTCTGCGCACCAGTGTCTGCAGTGGCAGTGCCTGCAGCCATCCTTCGGGCACTGCTGGTCTCACGGTGCCTAACTTTCACCGGTAAGTTCTTGTCACACGTCCTGTGCTGCAGATGAGGTTCATAAGAGCCCCCAAAAGTTGGCACAGTGTGAGTTCCGTGTGTACTGGGGCTGCCTGCTTGTGTTTTGAAACGAACATTTTTATTACGTGGGCCGGCTGCCCCCGTACCCCTGGAACTACTGGGGCAGGAGTGGAATTTTCCCGTGGAGATAATAATGTAAGTACTTGCATAGATGAATCTGCAAGTGCGGCTGAAAATGAAAATAACAAAACATCTGGATCGAGCAAAGTCACTCTCAAAAGGAAACTAAGGTGTGACTGTTTACTTTACACCCCCACTGGGCACGGCAGACATTCTGTCTCCTCTGCAGCTGCTGGGTTCAGGCTTGGTATAGTGTTGGCATGCATCTTACAAAGCTAGCAAGTGCTGCTCACTTCCAAGTGGGAAAGTGGGGACAGTGCTCGTTGTTCACCTTTTGCTATTTCTTACTTGTTTCTCTAATTTGTTTAATTTTTCTTGCTTTGACTTTTTGTATTTTACTCTATCGCCATTCTTTTTTTCCTGAATTTCTTTCTTTCTGAATTTTTTCTCTTCAGCCATCTCACCTGTCAATCCTCCCTTTTTCTTTGACCCTTTCATCTGCACCCCATGATTGTGCTGCTGTTTCTGTCTCCCTAATGTGGGGGAACTGGCAAATTTTGCTATGGGGCCCTCTGATTTCTAATTACGTCCCTGTTTTGGACCCCTGTAGGCCAGCCATGGATAAAGGCAAGAAAAGAAAAATTTCTGAAGAAAACAGAGTGTTTAATGATACATGGACAGAATCATTTGCATTCTCTACTGACAAGACTGGTTTACCAGTATGCTTAATATGTGGTGAGAAATTTGCAAACAACAAAAAGTCGAATATTGCAAGACATTTCCAGAATAAACACACAGCCTTTGCTGAAAAATATCCAGATGGAGATGAGAGACGAAAAGCCGTTGCAGAACTTATGAGGAAGGTTGATAGGAGCAAAAATAATTTCAAGAAGTGGGTGAAGTCTGCAAATTCCACAACATATGCTAGTTTTGTAGCCGCTCAGGAAATAGTCAAGCACGGGAAGCCGTTCACAGATGGAGAGTATATAAAAGAAGCATTCATTAAGATTTCGGAACATCTATACATGGACTTCAAAAACAAGAATGAAATTGTGCAGAAAATCAAAGACATGCCTCTCTCTGCGAAGACTGTTAAAGACAGAACCCTAAAAATGGCAGAAAACATTAGCAAACAGCAAATTCAAGACATTAGTTCAGCTGTGGCGTACTCCATCGCCTGTGATGAGTCCAAAGATAAAGGGATATTGAACAAATAGCGCTGTTCTGCCGATATGTCAACTCTTTTGGGCCACAGGAAGAACTGATTGAGCTGATACCACTAAAAGGCCAAGCAAGGGGTGAGGATATCTGTAAGGCTGTCCTGGACTTTTTAAGTGCTAAAAAAATAAACACCAACCACCTGGTCTCAGTGGCTACTGATGGGGCACCGAGCATGAGAGGAGCACAGAAGGGCTTTGTGGCTCTACTGCAGAAGGCACTGGGTAGAACGCTGCTGTCATTTCATTGCATCCTGCACCAAGAGGCATTGTGTGCTCAAACATTTCCCCCCGAATGCACAAAAGTGATGGATGTGGTCATTCAGATTGTTAATAAGATAATGGCAAAGGGTTTAAACCACCGCCAGTTTCGTTTGCTATTGGATGAGGTGGAAAGCACATATTCTGACCTCCTGCTCCACAACAAGGTCCGGTGGCTGTCCAGAGGCGAGGTGCTAAAACGCTTTGTCACATGTTTGGAAGAAGTAAAAACCTTCCTGGCCAGCAAAGAGCTCACCTTTGCTGAGCTGGAACAGCCAGAGTGGCTGGAAAAATTACATTTTATGGTAGATATGACAGCCCATCTAAACACGCTAAATACAACCCTTCAGGGGAAAGGAGGCACAGCCCTGCACATGCTGGAGGAGGTTTTGGCATTCGAGCGCAAGTTGACAGTGTTTGTCAAAGATTTCCAGAGAGGTACACTGTCTCACTTTCCTTCTTTGAGAGAGTTCAAACAAAGTCATGATACGATAAATTTGGAATATTTCAAGTCTGCAATCACCGCAATTCAAAGCTCATTTGGGAAACGATTCTGTGAGTTCAGAGAGGAAAAAAACACATTATCCTTCCCTGTCACTCCCCTGGCGATCGATCCATCCCTATTGAATATGACTGCATTTGCAGGTGTAAGTCAACCTGATCTTGAGATGGAACTGGCCGATATAGCCGACAAAGATATATGGGTGTCCAAGTTCAAATGCTTAACCGCTACTCTTGAGGATGTTGCCCGTCAGAAGGCCATTCTAGCTCAGAATCATAAATGGAGTGATATTGAAAACCTTCCCAAACAGGACAAACTTGTATTCGAAACATGGAATGCCATCCCCGACACTTATATAAACATGAAAAAGTATGCATTTGGAGTCCTGTCGATCTTCGGTTCCACATATGTATGTGAGCAGGTCTTCTCCAACATGAACTATATTAAAAACAAACATCGATCACGCCTCACAGATGACAGCTTGCAAGCCTGTGTGAAAATGAAGGTGACGTCTTACAGCCCTGATGTGCAGACACTGAGCACTGAGGTTCAGGAGCAAAAGTCCCATTAACCAGGTAAATTAAATATTTTAATTAGCTATTAATTTGCAAAAATATATTTTACATTGTTAAGTGAAAGTCCTTTTTTTGTTCAGATTGACAGCTGACTGCACGATCCTGTATATATAGTTTAAGCAGGTAAGAAACAATATATGCAGTGTTATATTTGTTTTAAATGTCGCAATGGTTTTGCGGCTCCCAGTTTTTTTTTTCTTCGGAAACGGGTCCAAGTGGCTCTTTTTGTCTTAAAGGTTGCAGACCCCTGGATTAGACAATGACAGCCTTTTAATGCCATTTATGATTGACCCTAATAAGACACAGAGTTCTGTATAGAAATACATTCATAGTATTTTGATTTATAAGCATACATATCATTGCTGTGGAAAGAAGTCCGCAAACACCTTAATCCCCAGTCATAAGGTTGAAGGCAGAGTCAGTGAAGTCATGTGCACAAGCCATGAGTAATGACATGTTGAAGGAGAAGTGAGTAATGTTTCCAATGAGAAGATGCAATGTTAACTGTGAGTGAGCAGTTTATAGTGGTGTGAACAGTAAGTTGGTGCCAACCGATTAAGTGTTTGGGAAAGGATGCAAAAGCACACACACACACAAAGCTGTAACTTCCAACAGCAGGGATGAATACCACACAGTGATTGGTCAAGACAGGTAGGCAAGACATTCTCAAGCCCTGAATCCTGACATTGAGGGCATGCAGAGGCAACAAAGAAATAATAGACCTTTGAGCTAAGAGACGGACACTGCATACCGTTGCCGCCTTGTTGAGCTGCATTTTATTGTTTTAAACTGCTTATTTTAATAATTTGTCTGTCTCCCTCCTGCTCCCTAAACTTCCCATCTGGCTGATTTATTTCATTTATTTGTAAAGTGTGTTTTATAATATTTGCGTAGTGATTTCCTCTACGCTTGCTCTTGATTGAGTATTTCTTCTCTTTCCACGTGTTCCTTCGAGCCGACACATATGTGTCGTCCACATAGGCAGCACAGCGGACAGGTGCAGCAGGCACGCCTGCTGCTTTCCAAAGGTGTGCAAAAGGCAAGCCCATCTGAACCCGTCCGAGTACCGGCAGGGGGCCTGGGCAATGGGCCCCCACTCCTTTTTCCTCACATGAGGCTTCCCCTCTTGTTTCTGCTATACGCAAACAGACGATTGGCTTGTCTCCCTCTGATACTATCTGGCCCCCTGGCTTTTTATTCAATCCTTCAGCCACTGTGGCAACCCAATTTGACTCAGCTGCATTGTCTGCAGTGCAGTGCTAGGTCCTTCGTGGTGCATTCAGTGGGTTGCTTTGACCTTTTTTCAGATCTTAAGCCAGACTGCCTGCTGGTTACTGAAACTTGGATATCCGATTCTTCGGGGCCTGCTATATGGCTATGCTACCTGATGGCTATAATATACTGAGGTCTGATTGTGAATCTAACCGCCCGATGCGGTGTTGCTTTTATCTTTAACACGAGATTCACATCTACTGCGAACCCTCTGTTAGTTAAATGTAAAATAGAGGCTCTACTAGTACACATGGTTCAATCCGCCTCTAGGACTCTTAATTTCCCTATTGTTTATCGTCCCCCGGGATCTGATTCCACTTTCACTGAAGACTTTGTTAATCTTTTGGCTTCTATGGAGCTTCAATACGCTTACATGATTGTTACTGGTGATTTCAATAATAGGTGTAATGACCCCTCAAACAACACTGCTGCTAAATTTATTGTAGCCATGGACGATCTGTTGCTGGCGCAACTTATTCTTGAACCTACTCATATCCAGGGCAATCGCCTGGATTTGATTTTTGCTAAGCATGATGCTGTTACAGTTTCTACTGCCCACAGGATCACTTGGTCTGATCATTTTGTTATTACTTTTGTTTATAATTTCACTGATTGCGTCCCTATATCCTGCAATCATAAGGTTTGAAAGTGCAACAGGCGTTCGGTTGATCGATCTCTGCTTGTGGCTCATATTAATGAGCTGTTTCCTGCCACTCCTTGCCTTGATCTCTGTTCTCTTTCCCAGATATTTACTATGGTGGCTTATCTAATGGCTCCGCTTAAATGCAGGCAAGCCAAACGGAAATGGCGCTCCTCCTACTCCTCTGGTGATAGGGCAGCTTTCTGTGCAACTACCTCTAGTTATCATCTAGCCATTAATCAGGCGAAACAAAATGTGTTCACCTTCCAAATTGAGAAGTCCATCAATCAGCCTGAAGAACTGTTCAAGGTTGTTTATTCACTGTCCTCTAAGGCGTCCCCGGCTGATTCCATTCCCCCTTCCTAAAAACTTTGGGACTCACTTGCTGACTTTTTTGTTTGCAAAATAGGTGATATTCGTTATCATATTTTGCTTGCTCATAATCAGACTATGGAAGCTGGTGTTCTCTCCCGTCACCTGCATTTTCCAGAATCCTGGGCTTTTGGCTGCTCCCGGAACCTGTTGGGATCTTTTCCCTCCAAATTCAGCCTGTGACATCATCTCGGCTGTGGACAAATGAAATCTGCTTCACCTATTGATGCTATCCATCTCAAAATAGTGAAACTGATTTTACTCCTGATCATCTCTAATGTTTTGGTTGCTATTAATCACTCTTGCTCCACAGGTATGATTCCTTCTGAGCTTAAAGGTGCCTTGATAATTCCTTTGCTCAAGAAACCTTCTCTTGATCCTCTGGTTCCTACAAATTTTCAACCGGTATCGCCCCTTCCTTTTTTCATCACGTTTCTAGAATCACTAGTTGCCCCCCTGCTTGGACGGTTTTGTGAAGACACGCTTTTATTTGATGCCTTTCAGTCAGGGTTTAGACCTGGTTGGGGTACTGAAACTCTTTTGGTCTCTGTGCTGGATGATCTCACATTGATTTTAGATCAGGAGTGGAGTGGAAGCACTGATTTTTTTGGATCTTTCTGCCGCGTCTCATACTGTCGACCACTCCATCCTGATCAACCGCCTCTATACCGCTGGGATCTCTGATCCAGTTCTTTCATGGTTTCACTCTTTCCTCTCTGATCATTTGCAGTCGCTATCTCTGCAGCCCTTTCTTTTGTCTGTCTCTGCTCTGGTGTGTGGGGTTCCTCAGGGGTCTTCCCTCTCACCCACCCAGTTCAATATTTACACCCAGTCTCTTGTTGCTCTCATCCGCTCCCATGGCTTCAGATTCTACACTTATGGTGACGATACGCAGA
This sequence comes from Ambystoma mexicanum, assembly GCF_040938575.1. Lineage (NCBI taxonomy): Eukaryota > Metazoa > Chordata > Amphibia > Caudata > Ambystomatidae > Ambystoma > Ambystoma mexicanum. The sequence continues at coordinate 629,764,860 of NC_090927.1, read as the reverse complement.
TCCTAGTTCAGCTGGACCTTCTCCACCTTGCCCATGCCACTCAGCTAAGAGAGTGCCTGCAGGCCGTTGGGAGCTGGATGAGCGACAACTGGCTTAAATTGAACGGGGCAAGTCTGAGGTTTCGGTAGTCTGCTCCACTTCTGCCAGCTATCTTTGGACTTTGTCTTTTTGGCCCTCTTCCTTTGGCTCTTTTCCTGTCTGTGTGCCTGTTGTAAAGAATCTTGGTGTTAAATTATCTGCCTCCCTTTCTATGTATTCTCAGCTCAGTCTGTTAAGCGGTAATTTTCAGCTGAAGATTCTTAGACAAGTGATGCAGTTCATTCCCTATCATCTTCGCCCCCGGTGGTTGTAGCCTTAATACTGAGCCAGATTGATTATTGCAACTCTCTATATCTTGTGCAATCTGATTATCTGGTACAACGCCTTCAAATCCTACAGAACCCGTCTGCCCGGCTTGCTACTGGCTCCTCTTTCAGGGACCAAATGTATCCAGTTTTGCGTGCTTTGCATGGGCTGACTGTGGCCAAGCGTGCGCACTTTAAGTCTCTGTGTCTTGTACACAGAACCTTTCACTCTGTGGGGCCCGAGTACTTGCAGCTTAAGTTTCGGCCTTAAGTTCCTGGCCATTTAAGGGATCGATTTCTCATTTCTGTGCCTAGATTTCGCCTTGTCCGAATTGGCGGCCGTTCATTTTCTGTGACGGCTGCTAAGTTGTAGAATGCTCTGCCCATTGCACTTAGCTCTACGGTTGCCCACCTGCAATTTAGACATGCTTGAAAACCGTTGCTTTTCTGACTTTCCTGCTCAGCCTTGGTGCCTTCTTAGTCTTGTTAGCGCCAGGTTGCCTTTTGGTGTCAGTTGTGCTGTACTTCGGTAAAAAATGGATAACATAACATAACCTACAGATTGGTTGAGATACATCAACCCAGCTGAGTCCCCAAACATGTGTTCAAAAAGTATATAATGAATTATGTTCCTAGCCAGTGCATTGAAATGCAACACAGTGAAGGTCACACTTTGATAGGGATGAAACAAGCAGAAGCAAAGAGCATATTTGTTAAGGAAGTACAATCAAGGAGCAACACTGCCCCCTGTGGGAAAGACCTTCCTTAAAGAGATCCAAATGCCAAGACAGGATGCATATAAAACACCATTGCAAATAGAGTGGAATTGATTAGGCACTGACAGTCGTTTAATGTGATTTATGAAAGACCCTAATAACACACACTTCTTTTTAGAAATACATTCATATTATTTTGATTTATAACCATACATGTCATTGCAAAGCAATAAAGGCCGCAAACACCTTAGTCCCCAATCATAAGGTTGAAGGCAGAGTCAGTGAATTTCCACACAAAGCATGAGAAAGGAAGTGTTGAAGGGGAAGTGAGTAATGTTTCCAATGAGAAGTTGCAACGTTAGCTGTCAGTGAACAGTTCATAATGGTGGGAACAGCAAGTTAGTGCCAACCCATGAAGTCTACGAGAAAGGATGTAAAGCTATCATTTTTGTTGCTACACTATCACATCTTACATATGGATTGGCCAAAACCCATCAAGTCACTCACTTCAAGGATACTCCACATGAAATAGGCAATTAACAGTTAAGTTTATAGGATACAAAATAATATTAACATCCAATCCGCATCATGGAAAGAAATATGATCTCATTGCCACTTAATTAATAAACAGAAGTCGGAGCATGATCACGAGTGATAAGCATAAACTGGAAGGGCTAGGTGTTATATAGTTTCACCTATGGTGTAACTTATGTTGCCAAATCACAGGCTGGGGATTTGTGAATAACCTGTAAACTTGGTTGTTACTTCACCTTTGGTTTTTACTATGATTGCAGCCATTTTATGATGCAATTATTGTTATTCCCCAGCCCAGGCTGTGTGTATTAAACCTTTGTTTTTCTCACTTCTCGCGCATTAATTTTTGGCTAATTGGATTACTTTTATTATTTGTATTTGGGACTTGCCTTACATTTGTGGTGGCCCGTACGGGGATTCCAGTTTTCTTCTGGACAGCTGTGGGCTCCTTCGCCGCACTCCCCTGGGCAAGTGGGGCCCACCTGCAGGGAGCAGAAAACACAAAGAGGATGCAGGCACTGGGGTTACTCAGAGGCTTGCCTGATCCTTCAGGCCTCAGCCCAGGCCCCACTAGTGCAGACCAATTGTGGAGAGAGGCAACTCAGGAGGACTTCAGAAGACCATAGCGAGCCAGTGCACCTGATCTGAGAACTACAGCGGGAGAGTGAAAAATAATGCGCGAGTGGAGTGAATCACAGTGTGAACCATGGGGTCTTTTTGTCTTGTATTTTCATTTTTAGTAGAAACTGAAGAGGGTTCCCATAGTGAGGAGCAGTAACGACACAGTAGTTATAGACTTGGCAAGTGAAATGTACACATCCCTCAATAAGAGGAGGGAGAGCAACACTGCTTGAGAAATATAGCGGGAAGTCTCGCACTTTGAGGGCTGTACCCTCTGTCCACGCAAAGGGACGAGAGATGGAGTACATACAAGAATTGTGTAAATAAGTGTGATTTTTAAAAACATTTTTGTATAAAGTGTACATAAAAGAGGTATCGGGTGATCAGAGGCAAATGTTGATGTTATGTCTTGAGTGAAGGGAAAAGATTGGGGAAGAGATTGTATTTTGGAGGGGTTGTGGTTTTGATAATATTGTTCATGCGCAAAGACACACTGGGGCTCATTACGACCCTGGCGGTACGGGGTAAACGGCGCCGTAAAAGGTGCCGGCACCGTTTACCCCATACCGCCTCATTACGAGGTCCCCTCGCGGGACCCAGGAAGCCACGCCTGGTCAGACCAGGCGTGCTTACCGGGTCCCGCGAGGGGAAGAGGGAGCAAACAACGGGCCAACTCGTAATGGCCCGTTGTTTGCTCCCTCTCCCATTCCCATTCAGCCCTGTGGGGGCTGAAATGGGAATGGGGAAGGACCGGGTCCAGGTCCTTGGAGGGAGGAATACCGGGCCTTCCGGACTCGGAATGGCCCGGTAATTCCTCATCCTGAGGACCCGGATGCGATTTCGGCGGCAGCCATGCCGCCAAGAGCGGCATGGCTACCGCCGAGGTCGTAATGAGGCCCACTGTGTTTTGTGCTCAGTTTTTGTGTGTTATGTTTAAAAGTAACTCAGGCTACGCCATAAGAGGGTGACCCTTAGAGGTGTTATTGATGTAATTGTTTTGGTCTTTTTGTAAGTAGTAGGTGCTGGCCAGTTGCATTTGTGATTTTACTCTCTAAGAGCAAAATGGACATGCTATTAGAGCATATATGCAAGGAGCTCCCATCCTATAGGGAGAAGACAGTTAAGTACAATAATGAATGGGTAGTGGGAACTGAATTGAACATGTTTACAGCATGGCCTGTTAAGGGCACACATGATAATAATATTATCCAGAATATGTACACCCATTTAATGGCCACATATAAAGGTGCAAATCTGAAAAAAGAGACAGAGTATACTGGAATTGCGGACAATGTATGAGGAAGTTGAGGCAGGAATAAAGAAAAGGAGGATACAGAAGGTACAACAGCCCTGCCTCTTTCAAAAGACAGCACAAGTACGATACAGGCTTTCACGCCTGTACAGTCGCCATCTCAGCCAGCTTCAGAAGAAAGCACCCAGTCGGTGCAGGCTCCAGCACCTGTACAGCCAACAGCCCTGCCCATACTCAGAACGTATCCCCTTAAACGCACAGAAGGGTACACAAACCCCTGGGACAAACTCCCAGCCTGTTCAGAACCAAACACATTTCGTGGAATAGGTATACTGAGTAACCACCGAGACCCAGCTATAGTGAAGATAGAAAAAAAAGAACATAGGGATCTAGAAGCAGAAATACATAAAACGGAAGAGGAACTGCTGAGGGCAGTGAGGAGGAGGAGGGGCTTTGCCCTAGGATAGACGCTGACACTTGGGCAGCGGGAGAAATATTACTAAAATTGAATAAAGCAGTGATATAAATGTAAAAGTTGAAACAGAAGATCCAGAGCAACAGGATGTAGAGTATGACCCTGAGGTATTAGAGAGTGAAGAGGGGCAAGAAGAGAGTGAACGGAATTGGGAAACAGAAGGGGTCAGGAAAACAGAACTCCACAGGAGAGAAGATTAAGACCTCACCCCAGATCAATGGCAGTAATTAGAGGGAAGAAGAAGGCTAGGCCACATTGTATCCCACAAAAGGGGAGGCAATTCCCATTAATACAAAAAGGGGAAAGTAGATCACAATACATACCATGGCCCAAGATGGACACAAATAATTTCATAAAGACCCTACCCACTCCAACAGCGGGGGAGGGCAAGTGGATCTATGCATTCAAAAAATACACAGCAGGGTTCACCTTAGCAGTAGGAGAAATTAAAAGTATATTAGCCATTATAAAATGGAATCAGACAAACACCATTTAGGAAAGAGCAGGATACACAGGGGATTGATTAGAGAGTGATACACACGATGGAGCTCCATTTGACAACTGCCGAGCCTGTGCATGGGCGGCATTGAGAATAGTATACCCAGATAAACCTGATGTAGGTTCCATCATGGCATGTACAATGAAACACAAACTGGACCCAGCTGCATACATTCATTCATCCAAGAGATATGGCGACAGGAGACAGGGGAGACATGGGAAAATAATATACCATTCTTCAAACATGTGCTTTCAAAGGGTCTTCCTGCAATGGTGCAAGTAAAATTAGATAGAATAGTAGGTATGGAAGCAAAAGGGTTGGACGAAATACAGGCACACAGAGTACATTTCTGTAAATGTAAGCACAAGAACAAAAGGGCAATGGAAGAAAAGGCACAATGCGCAAAAGCAAATTTAGTACAGAAGAAATTGGGAAAGGGAAGTATGGAAGGTGCAGTAGTAACCAATCCCACAGATGCCCTACAGCAGTGAAAACCATCAACAAGATGGACAGATAATCCCAATAACAATCAATGAGACATGAGAGGTGGCCAAGACTCAAGGGGCAATTCACAAAAGGGATCAGGATTTTGGAGGTTAGGACCACGATTTTGAGAATCAAGTTGGACATGCAGAAATATGGGGGACACGTCCAAGGATTGTCGAAGCAGACCACCCGGGAGCACCCCCAACTCCGTATTATTCACCAGACCCATCATACCGAGGACCAGGACAAGGAGCTTGTGGCCCAACCAAGCCATGTCCTCAGGGCCTGTATATGCCCCAGAATCCGCACAAATTCAGAACGTAAGCCAGTGCAAATAACTGCACCTACATAGGGACAACCCATAAAATACCCAACTCTAAATATCATGCAGAATGTCACGCATTGGGCACCATCACAAGCAATTACAGTGCCATTGGAACAACATGCCCTTCCACGAGGAACAATGACGCATTATACTGGAGCCACTTCCCTGTGGAACAATGCTTTTCCTCTTCCAGGGTCAAACACATATGCACAATAGGACAGCCCACAGTGAGCCCTGATGTGTCCAGTCCTCTCAATCACCCAAGACCGAGATAAGGGACCTAAAGTGGGAGTCAGGATAGGGACAGAATGTTCAACCTTAAGGTGGACACAGGAGCCACCTGATCCTGTATAAGGGAGGGAAGGTTTCCATTGACCAACCAAAGTATTGACACGCAGGGATTCTACGGAACTATCGTAAAGGTTACATTTACAGAAGAATTAACCCATACTATAGGGAATCAAGAAATAGAAGCACCAATACTTTACAGCATAAAGAACAACACCCATAAATCTATTAGGATGGGACCTCCTACAGAAGTTAAATATGACCATCTAATTTACTGACAAGGGAATTGTGTTCTCCATACCAGGCATGCAACAGAGTAGCTGCAGCAATACAAACACTCTTTAGCACCAGCATATTCAGAGCCCTACCATTAAATGAGAGTCTATTCACATATGGAGTGACTATGGTGATTGGCTGGTAAACAGGTGTGCAGAATGTAATATTTTGCCTATCTGTGGATTTCTTATTCAGACCAGCAGTACCACACGAGACAGCCACAGGTTAAACTTTTACATTACACAAAGAGGCAGTGGTCGTGAGGAAAGAAACGCTCATCCTAACAAGCACAGACGAGGAAGTAATGGAGTTGAGGACAGTACTATGCATAGACCCCTCTCTGCCACTAAGGGACATCACAGACAAACAGTGATTTGCAGACCTGGAAATGAATGGGGAGATGATACTTGAAATCTGCATACCCTGCTACATGGTAGTGCAACACAGACAAGTTTGCCAGACAATGCTGACAGTGTGACAAATCAACTTCCGGGCAACCAGTGGTCATGGGATGAATATCGGTTTCTAAACCATCAATCACCCCCACACCTCTAGTACACCAGAAGGGATCCAAACTGTTACGCTCACCTGGTATCCACAGGGGCGCCACACGATACTGGATGGAGATCTAAGCGCTATCCTGGACCACTCTCTGCTTGGTTATGTGCCAGACTTTGGGTAGCGCCTATAACAGGAGAATGGAGGGAATGATACTGGTTCTGTGATGGGTGGACTCCCACTTCCCTCTGGTCCAAATCCCCTCCCTTGGGGTTATTGCTCACCTTAGGTTTTTGTGCGTTGAACTCTCTGTCCTGCATCTGTGTGCAGCGGCGCGTGGTTGGTGCGGGTGTTCCGTGGATCTAGTTGCTTCACTGGTCCGTGTGCCCTTATGTCGGGTCCAGACCGGCTGTGACTCCGACTCTGCTTGCTGTCTTCCAGGTGAGTTATAATGTCTTTTCCATCTTTATTCTGTCTCTTTCTTTCCCTCCGTTTTAACTGTCTTCTCGGCGTCTTGCTCCACTACACTGTTCCCTAACAATGACTCTTTTGTTTTCACAGGGATGGTTGCGATTTCTGAGTTGCCACGCCAATGGCGAAGACCAAAGTGAGTTATTGATGCGCAGAACGCTGCGCTGTTTATTGGTTTTAATTTCTAACCTGTATTCTCTTCTCTTTGCAAAGGTTGCGGTGGTGTTCCGGAGTGATGAGCGATCGAAGTGCTGCTTGCGCAGGTAAGTGCTTTGCTAATACTGACCTTTTTCTTTCTCCCTTGCGGTTGTGCTGAAAACCGGAGATGGGCGAGTTAAGAGAAGTGCAGGGTGCTGCCAGGACTCGCTGCTTGCCCAGGTAAGGATTGTTATTAATGCTGTCCTTGTTTCTTTACCTTTGCAGGTTGTGACATACTCTGGAGATGGGCGAGGTAAGCGAAGCGCAGGATGGATTCAAGACTGGTTACTTCACAGGTAAGTATTCTTGCTCGCTAATGCTGTTCTTGTTCTTCCAGGATATTAATGGAATCCGGATCTAGGGCTTCAGGATGTGGCCGCCGGAGAAGCAGATGAGCAGGAGCTGGACACGATGAGCATTATGCTGCAGGAGTGCAGAATAACGCGAAGCATATTCTGCTGTTCGGGTGTGGTTTAAATAGCCCAGGTAAAGTAGTTACAGGCCCAGCCACACCCAAAACACTAGACCGAATGTCTTGGTTCTAAAGAATTGAGCTGTGTAATAGGCCTCCATGTTGGATTAAGGTCCAAAACTGGTATTGCTTTATTCCTGATAATGAACCTGGCGCCAAACTCTGATGGAGTTTTAAGGCCCTTGGGGCCAGTGCAAAGGGCTTTAGCCCCACTGCTGCCAGGGGGCTGTTATACCTGAGGGGGGTCAGGGGCATTGATCGTGACAGCACCCCCCCTAAGGCCCCTCTCAAGGTATTTCCTCCGTCTGGCCCTGGTTTGGTCGGATGGTTCTGATGAAATCATCTTACCAGGCGTGGCACATGGACGTGCTCGCTAGGCTCCCATGTCCTGTCATGAGGGCCGTATCCCTTCCAGTCCACTAAGTAATATAACTTGGACCTGGTGAGTTTAGAATGTAGGGTGTCCTTGACTTCAAATTCGGGTTTTATATTAACCAGTACCGGATTTGGTGGTGTTTTGACCCGAGTTCCAGGCTGAACAGGTTTTAAGAGTGACACGTGGAATACGGGATGGATCTGCATATTTGGTGGTAAAGTTAGTTTTACTGCCATAGGATTTAAAATAGCCTTGATGGTATAGGACCCTAGATATCTAGGACAAAATGTTCGAGTTCCTCTTATGGGCACGTGCGAGGATGCCAACCAGACTTCATCTCCGACTTGGTAGTCTGGGGCTTTTCTTCGGTGTTGATCAGAGAATCTTTTCTGTCTTTCTTTGGCTTCGATCAAGTGTTCTGCTGCCTTTTTGAAGGCTTGAGTGATGGTCGTATGTAAAGTCTTCATGGCGGGCATTTCCAAGGACATGGAGGTATCTAATTCGGAAGTACGTGGGTGCCTTCCATATACAGTATAGAATGTACTCTGTCCGGTACTGGTGTGTAGCGAGTTGTTGTAGGCATATTCGGCTATCCACAGTGGATGCTTCCAGCTTCCTTCCACTTGATGTAACATGCACCGTAGATAGTGCTCTAGTGTCTGATTCGTCTGCTCCGTTTGGCCATCAGTTTGGGGATGGTGACTAGTGGACAAATGAATATCGATTTGGTCAATTGCACAACTCTTCCTCCAGAAGTAAGACACAAACTGACTCCCCCGGTCAGAAATCAGGACAGAGGGGAAACCATGCAATCATACGATCTGCTCTAAAAACACCTTTGCCAGACTGGATGCGTTTGGTAGACCCTTAAGCGGAATGAAAAGGGCAATTTTAGAAAATAGGTCAACAACCACTAGGATAGTGTTGAACCCTTGACAGGGAGGCAGATCTGTGATGATATCGAGGGAGAGTGTGTGCCAAGGTGCAGGTTGAATTTCCAGGGGTTGAAGAAGGCCCACAGGTCTTTATTTCTGGCATTTATTCTGTGCACAAATGCCACATGACAGAATAAACTGTGTAATGTCCTTTCGCCAGGTCGGCCACCAATAATTTCTTTTCAACTTGGCTAGGGTCTTGGCAATTCCTGGATGTCCTTCTATCAGGGGGTCGTGATAACCAGAAATGACTTTTTCTTGTAGTCCCTTATTCGGTAGATATAAACGCCCTCTGAAATACAGGAGTTAGTTCTTTGTTGTGTAATGTTTACCTTGAGTGATCCAGTCTTGCAGAACCTCAATGTTCATTAGGAGCCGAATTTCCTTTTGGAGTTCGTCCAGAGATAACGTTGTTGTAAGTCCTTGTAGTTTGTCACCTGGAATAATGGCCACCGGGTCTGGGGTTGAATATGTGTTCTCATCAATACCCATGTGGGATTGAGCATCGGCTTTTCCGTTCTGGACTCCATTTCGGTACGTGATTATGTAATCATATTTTGCGAAGAATAAAGCCCATCGGAGTTGACAGGATGATTGAGCCTTTGCCGTCTTGAGGTATTGTAGGTTGCGATGGTCGGTGATTACTGTGATGGCATGTCTGGCACCTAGGAGGTAATGCCACCAAGCCTTAAAGGCTGCCTTGATCGCTAGGAGTTCCTTGTCTGTTATTTATTTTTAAAATTGTTTATTGCCATTTCTTAATGTTATGTTTACAACATCTTATTTGAATCGCATACCAATGATAAGATTTGAACACAACTTTCAACCAAACAATACAATTAAACTGCAGTGTTCTCCAATGTATAATATTCAGAGCAGCTGCGTGGATGTGGTGGACGCCCGGTGAGCACGAGTAGGGTGTCGGAAAATGGAGGGGGGAGGGGAGAGGAGGTGAATGGAGAGGTGCTATTGGTCCTTATATTGCCATTCCCAGGAAGGCCATCCTGAGGTTGGAGGCACTGGTTATCAGCAGGGTTCTTCGCTCAAGGCGGTTTATCATCTGAGGGATGAAACAAGTCTTGTGTTAGGTTTTTCCATGCGTCCAGCGCTGCACTCGCGTCATCTGGAGATTTAAGAACTCCCTCCTCCCAGGCTTGAGTTTCTGCTTCCACCCAGCGTTTCATTTCCCTGTGCCAGGTTGGTTATTGTGGCCCGCCCGTCCACTTCCAGGCCATTGCTATGGTCCTTTTTGTTATCACGCAAGCCATGTCCATGAGTTTCGTTGCATGTTTTATCTTGGCTAGATGAGGGTATGTGCCCGGCAAACATTCCTTGGGAGACCAGCGTCCCTGGTCAGGCCGGCTGTCCTGCATGCTTGCTCCACTTTGGACCAGAGGTGGCATACCCTGGGGCATCTCCAGAACATGTGACATAGGTCTGACTTTTACGTATTACACCACATGCATCTTTGGGAGGTCTGGCTGATAAACTGGGCTATTCTGTGTGGGGTCATATATGTGCGGTATAGCACATTAAGTTGTATTATCTTGAACCTGGCATTTCTGGAAACCTCCTTGGGGAACACTAAAGCTCTATCCCATTCCTTGTCTGTGATCTCCTGTCCTACATCCTATTCCCATCTGGTTTTCAGATCTGCGCTACAAGGATTGGGTCTGTCTATGAGTAGGATGTATATTTGGGATACCAGTCTCCAACCGTCCCCCAGGTTATACAGCTGTACAGCAGTGTCAGAAGGGGGTGTGCTTCTGGTTCTTCAGGCCATTCGCCCCATTTCGTACACGCAGCACGCTTGACTCGCTGGTACCACAAAAACTGCCCACTCGGTATGCCGTCTGCTGTTTGAAGTGCTGTGAAATCCCTGAAGATGCCTTCTTCATATAATTCCCCCCATGTGTATACCCCCTTCCTTTCCCAGAATCTGATCTCTGCCAGGTCTGTGTTAAAGTCGCATAAATCTGAGATCAACCGGACCTCAGGAGAGTATGAGTATTTTAAGTGTAGCAGTGACCTGGTTCTAAGCCATATTTGCTGACCTAGGTCCACTAACCTGGGTGCATTACTTAGACATATTTGTGGTGCCCAGATAAGTTCTTTCAGGCGCAGGGGTCTTATTAGGTACTGCAGTAGCCCGGTTTCTGCTGTGATGTCATCTGACAACCAACGGGCCACAAAACTTAGTTGTGCAGCCAAGTAATATCTCTCAAAATCTGGGAGTTTAATACCTCCTACCCTGTGGGGTAATGTTAGTGTGGCCAACGCTAACCTGTGCCTGCTGCCCCCCCACAGGAAGCCTCTGAAGATGGTTTCTAGTAAGTGAAAGAATGGGGGCTTAATGTAGTGGTAGACATTCTGGAAGTGGTAAAGAAATCAGGGAAGGATTATCATTTTGACAATTGACGCCCTGCCTATCACTGATAGGGGGAGTTTGGACCAGAAGCCAATTGACTTGCGTAAGGCCTTTAGTGTGGTTCCAGTGTTATGTTCATGCATCATTTCTGAAGTGTGCATCATGGTGACACTTAGTTACCTAAACGAGGTTAGATTCCACTGGATTCCCACTGCCGGAATATCTTCCACTTTCACACCCTTGATGCCTGCTAAGGGGAAGAGGCTGGATTTTTGTCTACTGAACCGTATACCTGAAACAGCGGAAAAATTGTCCAGAACTTCCAGCATGCAGGGTACTTTTAAGTGGGGGTCCCTGACGTAAAGGAGTACATTGTTTGCGTAAAGTGATATTATGTGATACACAACGGATAAAACTGTTTGTCAGGTACTGGTCCAGATATGATTTCAAGTGGAGGTTTTCAGGTTCGGTGAGTGCATAAATTCGACTACATGGGATTTCTGCACCAGGTACGAGGTCTATCTGACAGTCATATGGCCTGTGAGGGGGTAAGGTATTAGCCTGTTCTTTCTTGAAAATGTCTTGGAAATCATAGTATTCGCTTGGTAGTGTACTTGTTACACCTAGTACCAACACCTCTTTATCTTGGACAGGTGTTTCTGGGTCAGACGATGGCATTTCCACTTGGTAGCAGACATGAGCACACTCATTGGAGAAGGGCAATTTCTTGACTTGGCAGTCGATGCTAGGATTGTGAGCCACCAACCACGGCATCCCTAGAATCACCCGAACTGAGGGGCCATAATAAGGTCGAAGACAATGCCTTCCCGATGTCCGTCTTGGCACAGAAGGGTCAATTCTGCTGTGCGTTGAGTTACAGGACCAGAAGCTATCTCCGTGCTGTCGAGAGTGGTGACCTTCTCAGTTGTCGTTTTCTCACAGAGGGGAAGCCCCATCATAGTTGCCAGTCCTTGGTCTATGTAGTTGCCAACGGCTCCGCTGTCTAAGTATGCCTTCACAGCATGCATCCGAGATGGTTTTTGGTGACTGATCAAAATCACAGGCAGGGCAAGGTGTGAGGTCTGTGGCTCTTTTCCTTCGCTCAACAAACAGATCTCTACGCTTGCCGGGCCTGGAAGCTTTCTGACTCTTGTTTTCCTCCTTCTTTCTCTGTATCACCAACTGTTCTCCTACGGGACATTCTCTGAGGAAGTGACCTGATTCCCCGCAGTATAGGCATAATTGCTGCTGTCTCCCTTTGTCTCTTGCACCCTTGGTTAATTGGCTCCGTGCCCCCCCCCCCAATCTGCATGGGTTCCGAACTGTTTTCTGATGAACACGGACTGTTCTACTTTGAGCGTACATACACAGTCTGATTCTCCGTTCTGGCTCGATCTGTCCATCGATCTTGTATCCTGTGGTCTAGCTGCACCACTAGGTTGATGAAATCTGCACAGTTTTTTGGTGGGTTTACCACCTGAGCTAGGACATCTTTCAATTCCCCCCGTAATCCTCGATGGAATAACGTTGTTTGTTTCTCCTCAGGCCACCCAGTTTCAACAACAAGTCTGTTAATAGTGGTGATATATGTTAACAAATCTTGGCTGCCTTGGTGGAGGGACAGTAGTTTGTTATCCAGAGCTTGGCCCTGCATATGTCGGGTGAACAGCTTCTCCATCTCCTGTTGAAACCACCTGAAATCCCGCAGGAGTGGGTCATCCTGGCTTACTAACAGTATGGACTAATCCGCGGCACTGCCATTCAGATATGACTGAATGAAGGCAACCCATGACTGTACGTTAGGAAAGGCTCGGGGTCTACAAAGAAAATGGAGGCAGCACTGGCTCATGAATACTGCATATTTTCTTGGGTCCCCGTTAAACGTTCCGGTGGGGCCAAAGGAACTGCCCCAGGGAGGACCACCTGCACTGGATTGACGGATGTGGCTGGAACCGACGGAATACTTCCTGGCAACGGAGCCTGCCCAGCATGTGTTTTGAACAATTGTCCTGCTAATTCATAAGTGCGGTCCTTGGTGACAATCAACTCCCTCCTAAGGGTGTGGATTTCTTGCCGGGTGGAGTGCACCTCTGGGCTAGTTAGTCAGTCTCTGATGTTTCCATGATGCTCAGGTGGATATTTTAATTGAGGCTTTGCGTTCGGTTACGCTCACCTGCTATCCACAGGGGCGCAACATGATACTGGATGGAGGTCTAAGCGCTATCCCAGACCCCTCTTTGCTTGGTTATGTGCCAGACATTGGGTAGCGCCTATAACATGAGAATGGAGGGTATGATACTGGTTCTGTGATGGGTGGACTCGCACTTCCCTGGTCCAAATCCCCTCCCTTGGGGTTATTGCTCACCTTAGGTTTTTGTGCGTTGAACTCTCCGTCCTGCGTCTCTGTGCAGGGGTGCGTGGTTGGTGCAGGCATTCCATGGACCTAGTTGCTTCACTGGTCTGTGTGCCCTTATGTTGGGTCCAGACCGGCTGTGACTCCGACTCTGCTTGCTGTCTTCCGGGTGAGTTATAATGTCTTTTCCGTCTATTCTGTCTCTTTCTTTCCCTCCATTTTCTCTGTCTTCTCGGTGTCTTGCTCCACTACGCTGTTCCCTAACAATGTCTCTTTTGTTTTCACAGGAATGACTGCGATCTCGGAGTTACGTGCTGATGGTGAAGACCATGGTGAGTTATTGGTGCACGGAGCACTGCGCTGTTTATTGGTGTTAATTGCTAACCTGTGTTCGCTTCTCTTTGTACAAGTTGCGGTGATGTTCCTGAGTGATGAGCGATCGAAGCGCTGCTTGCCCAGGTTAGTGCTTTGCTAATGCTGACCTTGTTCCTTCTTCATTGCGGTTGTGGTGAAACCCAGAGATGGGCGAGGTTAGAAAAGCACAGGGTGCTGCCAGGACTCACTGCTTGCCATGGTAAGAATTGTTATTAATGCTGTCCGTGTTTCTTTACCTTTGCAGGTTGCGGCGAACTCTGGAGATGGGCGAGGTAAGCGAAGCGCAGGATGGATTCAAGACCGGCTACTTCACAGGTAAGTGTTCTTGCTCGCTAATGCTGTTCTTGTTCTTCCAGGTTATTAATGGAATCCGGATCTGGGGCTTCAGAATCGGGCCGCCGGAGAAGCAGATGAGCAGGAGCTGGACACGATGAGCATTATGCTGCAGGAGTGCAGAATAATGCGAAGCGTGTTCTGCTGTTTGGGTGTGGTTTAAATAGCCCAGGTAAAGTAATTCCAGGCCAAGTAGTTCCAGACCCAGCCACACCCAAAACACTATCCTGCATAGCTTGGTTCTAAAGAACTGAGCTGTGTAATAGGCCTCCATGTTGGATTAAGGTCCAAAACTGGTATTGCTTTATTCCTGATAATGAACCTGGCACCAAAGGCGCCAGGACTGACTCCATGTATGTGTCTGATGTAGTTTTAAGGCCCTAGGGGCCAGTATGAAGGGCTTTAAGCCCACTGCTGCCAGGGGGATGTTATACCTGAGGGGGTCAGGGGCATGGATCCTGACACAAACAGATTAGAAACACAAGTCAATTGTAATCCTCCTTGTCCATTTTTAGTAACATGGACAGAATGGCAGGCTTATCTCTGTAAGGTTGTGGATCATTGGTTAGTTGCAACAAAGCGAAAATACTATTATTTCCCAATGATAAAAATAACTGTCCAGTCAAGGTTGTATACACATTTCTAATTTATTATGCTCACAACAGATAGTTCTAGAACACTGCAAAATACAACCCACCCTGTAAAGGAACACAGAGGACAAACAGCTTCACGAAGGAAACGGATGCACTTTTGATACTGGCAGGAGGGTAGTCACTAAAGCAATAAGTCTCAATAGTTCAAGGATGCTTGGGTTAAGCATATAAGGAGCAATTGGTCATAGAAAGACACCAGGGCCCTTCGGAGAAGGACCTGGGAGACAAAACCATAATGTACCTTGTTCTTGTAGAGGTTCTTGGTGCTCGACAGCATTGAGTCGATTTCAGGGTGCTTTACAGAATCTGGGACAGAGTTCAAGATGGCAGACAGCTGCGGGTACCTTCAGCCAGGGACCATATTAGTCCGTCTTGTTACTCCTCGCAAAATCTTCAGATGACCTGCCAAAAGAGGGGCTCAACCTTCTTTTAAAGCCAAATAGGCCGCAGTGAATGATGCAGGCTCAGCCTTAATAAATCAACCCTGTGTACCCACTAACATTCTTCAGCTATGCATGATTGCTTTGCAACAGGAAAGGTAAAGTGGTGAAAGCATGTACTACTATGTCCCACCCATCTTCCTGTATGTTGTTGATCAAAGTGTCTCTATGGTTAATTGAACTCTCTGTGGCTCCTGATCAAAGTGCAGGTCTCCCTTGAAGTTATGGCGAGAACAGACTTTCTGTCTCCATCAAATCGCATACTCGTACCTTCCTGAATGGGGTCCCCCTGCGGAGATAACCACTGTTAACAGTTGTCCCAGACATGATATTCAATGCCCTTCATACTAAATGGCGGGAGCAGACTTCAAGTTGACACAGATGCATATAAAAAGGGTGTTGGAAATCCTGTCCTTTGTCAGTGCTGTGACCAGGCCTACCGCAGGCCTGCTTCAATTAACTCTCATCAGTATGCGCTGCCACCAACAGGTGGACAAAAGATATGGTGGATCCATGGAGCCTTTGACATTTAATTAGGCTGGCCATGGTAGGAGGAAGGTGTTGCCCTCCTCCTCTTGCTGCTTTCATGTACTCCTGGCTGTCACATTCCAGCTGAACAAGACAGTAGGACTGTGTCTGTAGGCTGTCTCCACCCAGAGTACATGTGACTGTGTGTTTTCTGTGCGGTGAGCATAGGAAAATGTGTGCGGATTAGCCTCACTCATTTTCCGAGGTTGATCTCCCATCATTCCATTTCTTTAAAAAATACTTTAAAAAACCAGGCGAGTGCACAGCCGCTGTGCGTATGGTCAGATTTCTTGCAGACAGCCACAGACAAACCTTCACAATTACAGGAGGACCTGGAAAAGGTGTCCAGTCGATTATGGATGGACAACCCAAACAATTTAGGGTGACTGACCAGTATAGGGGCAGTAAAAATCAAACTCAAGCCAGGAGCCATACTCCCCAGAGGAAAACAATACCCACTATCCAAAGAGGCAGACTAGGGAGTCTATGACACCATTAAAGCACTACTTGACCAAGGCATTATATTGCCCTGAGACTCACCATGTAACTCAGCTATACACGCACTGAAAAAGCAAAAGGGTCATCATGGAGATTCATCCAGGATCTCAGCCCTCTGAACGACATAGTGGAAGTAGAATACCTGCTAGTTCACAACCCTGCATCAATCCTATGCAACATATCTTGATGCAGTCTATTTCACTGTAATTTATCTTAATGCATTCTTCACCATACCATTACATCAAGATTCCCAGTACTTGCCCATGTTTTAATATCACAGAACAAGATTCCAGCACACTTGTTTACCACAGGAATATTGTGAATCCCCTAGTGTCTTTAACAGGGTCCTCCAGATGGACCTAGGAAACAGCCAAATGGCCAGTACAATACTACAGTACATAGATTTAGTATGCAGCACCACAGAAGAACAGTGCAGAAAAGGCACACTACAACTCCTGATACTCCTTTCAGTCAAAGGTTACAAAGTGGACAAAGAAAAAATGCAGTACTGTCAAAAGGAAGTGGTATACTTGGGACAAATCATATCCTCAGCAGGAAGATGGATACACCCAGACTGAGCCACAGCAGTGAGAAATGCACCACAGCCTAAAACAGTCAGAGTGATGCAGCAATTCGTAGGTCTGTGTAATTACTGTAGAACATGGATATTTGATTATTCAACATATGTCAGACCCCCCGTTACATGCACTTAAGAAGCAAACAAAATAAAATCCACACGTGATTGGACAGATGAAATGACAGAATACTTTGAGGATCTCAAAACAGCTATCAGCAGTGCACCAGTACAAGCAACCCCAGACTACAACAAAGTTTGGCTTATTCTCACACTCAAATGAACAGGTCGTGACAGTGTTAGGCAGAGTTTGCATACAGTACCCTTTGGGACCACTACACACAAATAAGACTACAGGTGTAAACAAAACCGACCTTTGGTATAGGTCTGTACCACACAGTTTTTGGTAGCGAGCTGAGCAGCCAGGCTTATCTCAAGAGGGAATATGAGCTTGTAAGGGTGTTACACAGAGGTCTACAATGACAAGTATTCAGATAGACACTTATACTCAAGGTTTCTTGGTAAAGCACGTATTAATTTATAACACAATCCTTTATAAAGTATTCACTAAAGGAGGCAATCAATATCACACAAAAAGTATACTACAATACTAATTACTAAGCAGTTGAGCTCCCTTGAAGAAGGAGCAAGATAGCATTAAAGTAGGAGCAAAAAGTCATAAATTAATAAAACTAATATTACAGATACTCTAAAACAGTGCAAATAGTTTGAGTTCACCAGAGGAGTTGATGCAATGCAACAGGTAGGCCAAAGTCAATGGGCTAGTGTCTTGTATAAGTAAAAACGGTTCAGGTATTTAAAACGGGAAACTCTTTGTCACGGTTCTTAGAAGTAGTTCACGGAAGAAAGTTTTGTATGTCGGGTCACAAGCTGACTAGGCCTGCAAGTTGCCACAAACTTTTGCGATGAGAGGTAAGTTCTCTCGGACGGGCTTTCACAGTACCTTATATTGAAGAAAAAGATGCAGCTGAAGACTTCTGTTCCTGGCAGTTCCTGCAGATCTCGCTGGTCCTGAGCCTCAGTCATGGGGACAAGAGGGAGGACGTCGTGGGGAGTACTGCACTGCACGGGGATGGGTCACAAGAGCTGGCAAATTGGCAAATCTCTGATTCCGGTTGCTGTTCTTCAAGCACACAAGCTGGTGTCCTTCCCCCTGGTTAATCCTAAACAGCTCTGAGAATGGCATCCAGGTGGCTTACGAGTTGATTGGTCCTACCAACTCAAAGGAAGAAGTTGACCTTGAAGGGCTTCTCTGTCAAGGTGAACTTGGGAATTCGGACCTGCATCAGGGATCCACCGGGCAAACCAACGGTCTAGTAGTTGCAGCAGGCAGCCTCTTCCAGCTCGTCTTCGTTTTTTTCGTTCCAGTGGGCGACTCTACCCTTCAGTCCAAGAGACTCGCCTTTTAAACAGTTTTCGCCCCATTCATTCCAGCTTAGCTGCCACTCACCCAGCAGGGTGGCTGTCCTTGGCGGACAGTCAGCCAGCCAATCATGCCAGACTGCATTTGGGTCTCCTAGGAGACTAAGCACAGGGAGTTTCTGGCCCCTCCCTCACTTCCTGCCCACCCCAGACACTCGGGTGCAAGAGGTGGTCTTCAGTCCTGAAGCCCGCCAAGGGCATAGAAACCTGGTTTGCCGCGCAGAGACAAACTCTAGAAGGACCTTTCAAAAAGGAATGGCGAAAAAAGAAGATCGGGATCCATTTAAACAAAGGGCTCTTGAAAAACATGGCTCCCGTGATTTTTACCTACCGGTGTTCACGGTCGGGAAAAATCATGGTAGTTCATTGTAAAACCACTGCCACCAGCCGTTTCGACAGATAAGGGTAGCATTTGACTGCTACATGAGTTTCTAGACATAGGGGATACTAGGTAACCCATCCAGCACACTATTGTGAGATAGTGTGTGATGGGTCTAGGAATTATAAAAGACTAGTACAGTCAATTTAACTTTACATTCTCTGGGAAACAGTAGTTTATCCCAGAGAAGGTACTTAAACCTTGGGATAGCCTAAAAAGTGTCCCTGTGTCACTGCACTGAGGGTGCTGTGTGACACACATGAAAAGATAATGCCTATGGAGTTGTCTAAAACTCCATAATCAAAGAACACAAGAGTAAAACACACATCAAAATACATCAGAGAGTGGGAAAAAAGGCTCACACTCTCTCCAGGAAAAAACATCAAGTCCTCAAAATCCAGCAAAGTTGCTGGGGGTCTCTAAGGTGAAGGGAATTAGCACATTTATGAGAATTCTCCCTAACAACAGTAGTACTTGTGCTACGATCATCACAGAGACACAAGCCTTTGGCATACTGCAGTGGCCTTTTAGACCCAGTAATTCCTGGTTTCTTCCCATGCCAGCAAGCATTAGCTGCTGCAACATTTGTTGTACAAAGATCTGCCTCCATAGTGATGGGATGCCCAGTTACTTTGTATGTTGAGCATGCAGTCTTCTCCATTTTGGAAAGAAACAAATCAACTCTCACCACCAAGATAGCTAGTGGTTGTGAGGTAATCTTGACTAATCCAGCCATCCACATAGTGAGGTGTCACATTGTTAACCCAGCAACATTCATAGCTACAACAGTTGACCCCCAAGATCAGGTTCATGACTGTGCAGTATATGACGGAGAACCAGACAAACAAAACAAGGTGAGTGAATATGCCCTATACACAGGAAAAGTTCTCTATGTAGATGGGTATTGAGTATAGCTCAAGAGAGTGGCCAAAGACACACTGGAGAAGCAGTAATAAGATATGTAAGAGACCAAGAGGAAGAATTTACAATAGTGATGCAACAGAGATTACCCTCAAACTATTCAGCACAAGCAGCAGAACGTTTAGCCCTCATAGCAGTGTTAGAGGCATCATTGGATGATGACATCACCATATATACATATTCAGCTTACATGACATCTACAGTGCATTCAGGCTTATCAAGGTGGAAGAGAAGAGGATACAGAAGGGTAGATGGGTCACCAGTCCGACATGCTACCTTGTTAGCCAGGTTAATAGAAGCATTGAAATGTCCCCTCCATGTGGGTATTGTGAAGTTTTCATTGCACTCCAAGGGGAAAATACCAGATTTCCCATGTAAATGCAGCCGCTGACATGGCCATCAATCAGGCAGCTTACATGCCCTTTCCAGAGGAAACTCAAATGCCTGTCACAGCAATACAGCAAGAGTGATTACCAGAAACACATAGTACTTTATCAAAAGAACACATCAATGAATTCCAAGAAGGAGCATCACCAGAGGAAAAGGTGTTGTGGGTAAAAAGGGGATGTGGCCTTTCATGCACTAAAATCATTTGGAGACAAAACAGCACAGGTAAAGTAGTTATGCCCCTGGAGCTAATGAATATCACCATGGAGCTACTCCACTATCCCACACATGCACCTAAGCAGCACATTGCTGCTGACATTAGTTAGGACTGGTTTGTGCCCAACTTGGCTGAACAAGTTGACAAGTTTGTGGCAAATTGCATCTCGTGCCACAAGTTCCATACAGGACACACCTCAAGACATTAAAAGCAACATTGCCCCACCCATCATGACCCTTCAGAGAGCTTCACATCGATTACATCGATATGGTAAATAGGTGCAGCACATACAGGTATGTAACAGTAATTGGTTGCTTATATTCCCGTTGGATTGAAGCGGGACCCTGTGTGAATGCAGATGCCAAATCTGTAGCCAGATTATTAGTAAGAGAAGTGAACGCCAGATGGGGTATCTGTGAAATACTGAGGTCCGACAATAGTCCTCATTTTGTAAAGGAATTCTTTAATGAAGCAAACAAGATTGTTAGGCATTAGACGCAAGCTGTGCTCAGCCTACTACCCCGTAGCAAATGGTGTGGGGCGAACATTTCAACTGTTTACTGTAGATTAAGCTAGCAAAGTTGTGTGACACATTAAAGAAGATATTGCTCTATTGCCTGCCTCTTGCACTATTCCGTCTGTGCAACCAGCCAAGCAAATACCACCACTTGTCACCTTCTGAGGTAGACAGACCTGCATTTGACAATCAACAGTTTGTCCAAACAAACAAGTGGTTACATGAGTGGCACTTTAAGTATTATTATATAGGCCATCCATTTCTAATTTTGTTCTATTTTGATTCATTTTCACTACATTTCGGATTGGTTCATGTCTACAAAAAACGTTTTCCTCCTGTTTTTGTTGTTCTGAATTTCTCTCTCCTTACTGATTGAATTTTGCATTTTAATTATTAACACCCTTGTTTCTTTTTTTCATTAATGAAATTCCATCTTGAATTTTGTGTTTGAAACCTGTTTTCCTGTATGTTGGAATTTTTTGATGATTTTTCAAAATGTACTGTTTTTCTCTGTTCAAATGTAATTATTACATTGTTAACTTATTTACCTCATGGATTGTTTTCAGTATCTACACAGACTTCAACTAATTGTGATATCTGTTCTGGATACACATAATTATTTGAAATCAATTTGAATTACTTTCAAAACAAAATTTAGCTCAGTTGATACCATTGTTTGTTTTTTCTCTTTAATGTCCCGATCCACATGTGCTTTATGGACTCTCCCTAATTTCCCTTTTTTGTATAAATCTTCTGAGGTAGTGAAAGGAAGGAAGATACATACAGTGGATGCACACACATGAACAGTATCTGATGCACATAGGAGTAGCTGATTTGTTGGGGGAAGAATTTATGTGTATCTCAAAAAACATGTTTAACTGCTAAGCTTATCTCTTCCCAGATAAGTCCACCAACAAGCTTATACAGACGAACACAGCACAGCGACAGAAGAACCCCTTCAGCTACAGCAAGGCAACAGAGTCTATGCAAGACAACACAAGTGTTGCTGGAATCAGGCCAAGTCTATGGGACCCTATGAGCTGGAGTACCCTACACCTACTGCAGCAAAGTTGAAGAACGGTCATGCCTGGGTACACTTAACTGATCTGCGAAAGGATACCAGCACACCATTGCAGCACTGAATTGAAGCAGACATTGAGACTAGAATGAGAATCAGCAGCCAAAGTGAAGAGGAAGCCTACCAGTTGGCCAGAATAGTAACCGCAACAGAGCCTGTGTGATGGCAGCCTTGGATGAGGGAACTGCCACAATCATGGACTTCCTGTGGCAGTGTGGTACAAAAACGTACTTGTATTTACCTCCCTCGTGGAAGGGACTATGTTCCTTAGTGACCCTGTATGCACCTGTACTGTTGGTTCAAGAAAGTCATGTATAATTGCCCAAGAGACAGTGCCAGTGCCCTGTTGTGCCCCCCAAAGTCACAGGAGAAGGGAAGTCACAAGCAGTAAGGTGAAGGAAAAGGTCCAAATATGTTTCAAAGGAAGCAAATGAGGCCCTGGAGAAGATACTGGCACAGCATAGACTCTTCTCTAAAACAGAAACCGTTTTACCTCCTTCCTAGCACCTGGAATACAAACAGCTACAAATGCTAAATGGATCCAAATAGTCTGCTGGAACCTGATGGAACTCTCAAATGTCACTGAACATGGGCTTAAAGCAATCTGTGAACAACTGTGTGTGCTCCAACTCATGGCGCTCCAAAATTGGATAGTATTAGATTTAATGACAGCAATGGAAGGTGGAATGTGCTGGAAAATCAGGAGCACGTCTTGTACAAACGTGCCTCCTAATGATGCAGATAATGGCACATTGACAATCGCAATTAAACAAATGGCAAAACTAAAAATGGACATGGAAGAAGCAGGGGGATCAATAAAGATGAGAGTTGGTTATCAATCATTACCTCCTGGATGCCACAATGGCTTACTAACATATGCAGAGTCCTATTTCCCATCCCCATTTTCGCGATAATAATCTGGTGTGTTTACCAAATAATCATAACATGTGTGTCCCGTGGAAATAAAGTAAATCTTCTTGCAGTCATAGTTGGTGATGCCACTCCTACTTGGAAAGATGAAAGCTGTTAAACTTACCCAGAAACTGAGGTAGGAAAAATAAAAATGGTTCCAATAGACTATCCAATAGGCCCAGAAAGTACCCTCTGGTTACAATCTCCTGACCCAGAAAATGATCTGAAATGTTATGTAAACCCAAATGTAGACTGAGAATGCAAATTCTTAGGAAGCCACCCATAGGATTATGCCAAGGAGGGATGAGATTTAAGAAATGTATGCAAAATATGGGTACCCAAGACTATATGATTGGAAACAAGAAGAAGATAGGAACATTAAAGAATGTATGGATAGATTTGTTCCTGTTGGGACGAAAGGGGGGAATGTTGGGAAATACAACCAACACCCCAACGTGTACAGAAATATAAGCTGCGAAAGTCCCTTTGAAGAAAAGCAATGCCATAAAGAAAGCAACCCCAGCCATGTAGAACTCCCTTTGTAGGCCCAAGGTACGCCAGCAATAATGCATCAGCTAGCAATGTTTTGTTATTGTTTTATTTTATTTTATTATAGTTTATTACAAACTTTTTTAAAAAGACAAAAAGAGAATGTGGAAGTGTACAACAGAAAATCACTATTTACAGAAAGCAACCCACTGTATTTAAAAGAGGTCAGAAAAAGAGGAAACAGGAAAAATATGACATTCCATGGCCAAACCTTTAAGACTTAAATCATCAGCATCTTGGTCATTTGTTCGAGGTAGAACGTTAAAACAAACGTCAATTGTTTGTTGGCACCTTCTGACATCAAGATCCACCAATCCTCTCCACAAAGAGCCAGTCTTTTTGCCAGTTCATTGCCAAGATATTTTGTTCTCAGTGTTTTCAGCGCTACACAGAATAGAGTCAAGTGTTTCAGATTTTCTGTATCTTTCAAACAGAATCTGCATCTTTGTTCTAGATCGCTGTTATTTCTCCTTCGGCTTAGTATTTCTTTAGTTTGAAAGAGGTTGAGATGGAGTTTCATAAAGGTGGATCTATGATGTTTGCTCAGCAACCTTTCTAAGTACATTGGTAGCTTGTGGTACGCTTTAGCTTCTGGTGCCCCTTGTTGGATGCATCTGTGCTGTACTGTTTGGCCCACCGTTTCAACCCAGTCTTGCTACCACAGTTTCTTCTTGACTGTGTTTCGGTTAAATTGAAGGATTTTATTGCCTGTATTTAGTTGTGTTAAGATGTCTTTACATTGATCAACCCACTTCAACAGTATTGTTTCACGTTCTCCAAACTCTGAAATGTTCAAGATGTTAAAATGAGGCGGACTGGTTGGATCAATAACTTTTCGACAAAAGTTCAACATAATCCAGATTATTCTTGGATTTATTCATATGAGCCCTAGCTCATACCTGATGCAAGCCGTTGGAGTTCCTTTTGGTAGATTTAAGATTTTGCTCAAAAATACATTTTCACATGCAGCCCATGCATGATAGGAGCAGCCCAGAACAGCTTCAGCACCATGGATCAAGGATGGTATCACCTTGGATTTATAAATGTCAACAACAGGTTTTAGTGAAAATTTGCCATACTTGTTGTTTATCCTCGCCCCTTGCGCAGCAAGTTGTTTGCATTTCACTTTCAACTTCTGTACCAATGGATCATCGTTGATATTAGAACTGATTCCCATGTGAGATATACAGTCTTGCTTACGCATTTTAGTGTTTGTTTCCCCAGTTTCCATTGGAAATGTTTTTCATTTGCTCTTTTGGCTTTTCCCATCTTCTGAATCACTAGGAATTAAGATTTCGCGGGGTTTATCTTTAGGCCATTTGTGTTGACATATGTCTCCAAGGCAGAAAGTTTCAGTCTGAGACCAATTGGGATTACGTCCAACAGGACTAAATTGTATGCATATAATAGTCAACTTAGATGTTCTCTGTTGATTTTTGGTGCAAACGATTTGGCACTTCCCAGTGTTGCTCCGATGTCCGCTATGAAAAAGTTAAATAATGCAGAATCAACGGACGTCCTTGCCTCACTCCTCTGGATGTTTTTATCAGAGTTGAGAGGGTCCCCTTTTGGTCTAGGTGGATTTTGATCTCCGTTCCAGAGTATAGTTCTTTAATCGCTGTTAGCAGATTTGTGGGACAGTTCCGAAGCTTCATCTTCGTCCACAGGATTTCTGTGTCCACACTATCAAACGCGTGGGCCAAATCAATAAACGCAAGGTAGATTTTTGTATCTTGTTAGACAGCTTCCATTTTAAGAAGATTTAGCACCAGCAAATTTAGACCGCAGCCCACGCCCTTGACGAAGCCTGTCTCTCAAAGATCAAAAGTGCCAGAAGATTTTATCCAGGCTGATAGTTGGCATTGGAGTTGTGTGGGAAAGATTTTTCCTGCGATGTCTAGAAGCACAATTGGCCTGTAATTATTAGGCTCTGATCTTGTGCCTTTCTTAAATATGGGCACAACAATGGCACTCTTCCAGGACGTTGGTATGATACGATCTTTCAATATCATCTCGAATAGGGTATCACAAAAGTTTGCCCAATCTTCTGGGTTTTGTTTTAGAATTTGATTGGTTAGACCGTCAGGGCCCGGGGCTCTAGAGAAGCTTATTTGAATGATGTTTTTTAAGATGTCTTCTTTCAAGATGCAGATGTTGGAATGTTCCATCTGCGGCAGCCAGGGACCTTCCGTGGTCCCTTTTTTTGTAAATAAGTTGGAGTAATGATCAAACCATTTTGTCTCAGATACAATATTTCACAATACGGATTGTTGAGGGGCTTCTTCCTCATTGACAATGGCCCCGAATTCCTTAGAGTTTTTTCTGGGTAGAGTGGACATCAATAATTCTGTGTCCCGTTGTTCAACTATACATTTTTGGGACATTAGCCAGTTTTTAAATTGTAGTTTAGCTTTTTTCTTTTCCACAAAGCAGTTCTCATTGTTTGTTTTCATGAGCCCACTAATGTGTTTTCTAAGTTCTTGTTTCCTTTTAACAATTTCAAAGTGATCCACATCCTGCCTTTTAAATCCCACTCCATCTGTTTTGCAGGGGAGCTCTGTGAATTGTTCTAATAGGGCACAGTACTCAGTTTGTTCGCAGTTTTTGTTGAAAGAGTTGTGTTGTTGATCTCTTGTAAGTTTGTCCACCTTTATAGCGTCCCGTCTCAGTCTGTTTCTGCAAATTTCTACACTCAAAGAATGTTTCCACATGTAGCTTTGGCTTCTTTTCTCTCTTCTGAGTCAGTCAAGCTATTGTTGTTATTTGTATGTATGGTGAGATATTATGGGTGTGTAGTATACGGTATCCACTTTTTTTCTTAACTAGAGTAAAAAGGTGTACCATTGGGTGACCCTTATCCTTTTTTATGACGGCGTTTATGGCATCAGTAAGCAATTTCCCTGAGGAGAGGTAAGATATAAGGTGCAGACCATATGCGCAAGTATACCCACATATGACTAACATGTATAGCAAGAGTATACCCACATATCCCTAACATGTATAGCAACATTTAACACTAATCAGGAAACCATTAGGGGCACTAATAATGATAGTAAATGAAAAGTAGGCTTTTACACTAATTGAATAAACAATCCATAAATGGGCCTTGAGACAGACTCTGCCATCCCTGAAGGCTAAGAATCATCATGAATTAGCAGAAAATATTAGCCAGGCCTTTGCAAAAGGCACACACACACTATGTTGTAACACCCCAACAGCAGGGATGAATACCACACAGTGAATGGTCAGGACAGGTAGGAAAACACATTTCCATGCCTTGAATATTGACAGTGAGGTCATGCAGAGGTAACAAAAAGTAACAGACCCTTGAGCTAAGAGACAAACACAGCATACAGATTGGTTGAGATACATTAGCTCAGCCAAGTTCCCAAACATGTGTTCAAAAGATATATAATGAATTCTGGTCCTAGCCAGTGCATTGAAGCGTAACACAGTGAAGGTTACACTTTGGTGGGGATGAAACAATGAGCAGCAGAGAGCATGTGTGTTAAGGACGTATGATCAAGGATCAACACTGCCCCCTGTAGGAAAAACCTGACTGAAAGTGATCCAACCACCAAGACAGGAAACATATAAGACACCATTGCAAATAGAGTAGAATCAATTAGGCAATGACAGCCTTTTAATGTGATTTATGATTGACGCTAATAACACACAGAGTTCTGTATAAAAATACATTCATATTATTTTGATTCATAAGCATACATATCATTGCAATGGAATGAAGTCCGCGAACAACTTAGTCCCCAGTCATAGGGTTGAAGTCAGAGTCAGTGAAGTCATGTGCACAAGCCATGAGAAATGACATGTTGAAGGGGAAGTGAGTAACGTTTCCAATGAGGGGTTGCAATGTTAACTGTCAGAGAGCAGTTTATAGTGGTGTGAACAGTAAGTTGGTGCCAACCGATTAAGTCTTTGGGAAAGGATGCAAAGTTATAATTTCTGTTGCCACACTATCACATTCCACATAGGGATTGGTCAACACCCATCAATTCACTCTCTCCTAGGATACTCCACATGGAATATCCAATCAACAGTTAAGCAGAATACACGTCAAACATATTAACATCTAGTCAGCATCATGGAAAGAAAGATGATGTCATTGCCAATTAATTAATAAACTGAAGTCAGAGCATGGTCACGATGGGTAGGATAAGCCATTAGGGCTAGGTGTTGTATAGATTCACCTATAGTGTAAATTACATTGCCCAATCACAGGCTGGGGATTTGTGAATAACCTGTAATTTTTGCAGTCACTTCACCCTTGGGTTTTACTACAAATGCAGCCATTTTATGATGCAATGTTGAATGTCTTTTTGATTATTCCCCAGCCCGGTCTGTTTGAAATGTAACTTTTTTTTCCTTACTTCTCATGCATTCATTTTTGGCTAATTGTATTAATTTTTTTATTTGGATTTGGGACTTGCCTCACAGTTGTTTAGGGTAGAACAAAATAAGGAAATTAATTTGATTAATGTGAAAATAAGAAAGGATGTTAGGAAAAAAATAAAAGGGTGTTCTGAATGTCAAATTCTTATGAATCATATTACAATGTTTGTGTAAGCACAGGGCTTGTATTTCTCTATCATTCTGTCTGATGTAATGGTGAAAACCCTATTTATGATAGTCTAGAAGTCAAGTGTATACAAAGGTTAAAAAAGTGAGCCCTATCACTTAAGCCAACACTATTTTCATTTCCAGGCAGGTGATGGGTGATTGCATTTTTACTAACCCAGGGATTTGCAACTTTTGGCTTTCCATGTGTTTTGGACTACAGCTCCCATCAGCCCTAGCTTGCATAGTCCATGGTGAAGAGACAAGGAATGTATAATTTGAAACATCTGGAGAGTCAAAGGTTGTAGACCTCTGTCCTAAACCTTCTAGACAAACCTTAAACATTGATAAAATAAAGAAATATTCTTGAGTAAGGCATTTACTGTAACTCGTAATGACAGCACAATTAACATTCATGCCAGGACTTTGGAGGCTAGATTTTGCCAAATGAAGAATGTAAGGTAATAGTGCAAGCACAATATAGGCACCAACATGTTCATGGCATTGTATTTTTAATTAAACTGTTTATTTGCATTCAATTGTGCTGCAATACCTTCCTAAGCAAGGATAAAGGCTTTGTTCCCATATTCCAAGAAGAATCAATTTAAGATTTGTTTTTGTTGACCACCCTATCAGTATTGTTAGTTTTCTGAGAATGATGTTCCAAAAGCCATGCATTATTCTACATTTGTATATTGTGTGTTAGAATGTTCCCTTCAATCCCAAACATCTGGGGCCTGCTTTTCACTGCGTCTCACCATTTTAAAAATATTGTCTTTAGAGGAACACAGATGATGAATATATGTGTATTGAGCACACCGAAGTATACTGTGGCAGGCTAAATCCCTCAGGAATATCAGTGCTTCAGCATCTCATTACCCATACTAAACTCATTAACGCCATAAAACCCTTCCTAACTAAGGAACACTGTCTCTCAATTGCCAGAGCTGCCATACAAAATCTAAACAGTCTCCAAATCACCCAAAATAACTCACTAAGAGATGCCTTAATTATTCCCAAAAGAGACCACATCTCACAAGCAATAAAGTCTGTCCATTGGCTCCCAGTCAAAGACCGCATCACATTCAAAATTCTCACGACGACAAATAAATGCATTAACCTTACAGCACCGCCCTATCTCTCAGACACTCTATCCAGATCCATCTCAAGCAGGCCTACTAGAACAAGCTACTCCAACCTACTCACTGTACCGCGCCTTAACAGGGCCAAAGCAGGAAGGATAGGCTTCCCATACTTAGCCCTGAAGCTCTGGAATGTGCTCCCCACTGCTCTCAGAGCAGAAACCTATCTCCCTGCCTTTCGAAAAAAACCTTAAAACTACTCTCTTTAACTAACTGATCACTACCCTCCCGCTCCTCACCTTTCCACCTTGTCTACTTGCTTTTATAAACTGTTTCATGAAAAGTGTACCTTAACTATGCCTGTATGTTTCTGATATGTAACTAAGTGATGTTCATTCTCTGTAACAAGCGCCATGATGCCCCTGGGCTGTTGCGCGCTCTACAAATATGAATACATTTAAAGAAAACCTTCAAATGCGATTTCTCCTATGTCTGTGGCCCACCATTGTTTCAACCTTTCTAGTGGGTGTCTTAAACAAAGTTAGTGCTTTACATAAAAGAGACCAGCTTAGAGTTGATCTTCAAATCAAATGTGCTAAATTCCGGTGACAATCCTTTATTGAGTTCTGCAAATGTTTGAAGTTGTGGACAGAATACATTCCTTAGCTGTAAATGTTTATAAACATTGTTGGCATCTATATTGAACTTCCCCTGGAGGGCCTGAAATGTCCTCATGCTACCATCCCCCACAAAATCAACTAACATTTAATTTGTTAGCAATTATATGTGTATTTAATATATATATATATATATATATATATATATATATATATATATATATATATATATATATATATATATATATATATATATATATATATATGCAGCATGTTGCTGTTAGTACTCTTGCCCAGAGGACCAGAGGAGAAATGCTTAGCATTTCGGTGCTGGACTGGCCAGGTGGGTGGGAGTAGACTGATATGAAAATTGATATTTCTTCTTTCACTGAAAGGTACAATGAGCTAACAAATGGTTGCAGACCCTCCCGAGTGGGAACCTACCCCTAGAACAGGATATTTGGCTATGTTCGTTCTCAGGAGAGGGGCTCCCAGACTTCTGTTGAAATATTTAGGGACTTGGGGTTTCACCCTAAGTTACACAGGGTAACCCAGGCAGGGACCCCTTGCTCACTGTGCTTAGAGACGCCCAGCTTCCCCTCACTTAGGAAGCCCAAGAAGGCCAAACCATGTTTCTGGGCTGCTGTTGGTACTCTTGTTCAGAGGAGAAGTGCTTAGCATTTCGGTGCTGGTCCTCCCAGGTGTGTGGGACCAGACTGATATGGAAATGGATATTTCTTCTCTGTGAAAGGTACATTGAGCTAAAATGTGGTTATAGACCCTCCCGAGTGGGAACGGTAAGGAAGGCATTGTATGAAACAGTAAAACAGACACAAGTGATCACAGTTCAAGGGTGCTTATTGAACTTCAACTGGGTTTTAAAAATTACTATCTAATCCTAAATCTAAAGATGGGAGCAAGCTACGACCATCAAATAGTAATAACACAGTCCTAGTGGTGTCTTGATAAAATAAAAGGGCCTATACTAATAAACCTATTGTCAAGCCTTACTTCTAAATAGAATTAGTGTGGGAAACAATGTTATGCAAAAGAAAAGTGTTCAAGGAATATGTCAGGATATGGAAGCAGTTGGCTTCCCATCCCCACATTTTTAGCACTGGACAAGGCGGCACACTCGTGCTTAGCACTGTCTCTGGCTTCTCTAGCACAAGGATGTAGTTCAAATCTCAATATCAGGGCCTTCTGTACCAAAGTCTCTTTGCCATTCAAAGTCTCTTATTTCAAAGGGCCTGATCTGACTAAAAACATTCAAAGGTTCCTTTTTCCTCAGGATTCTCATGTACAACTTCTTGGGTGATTTTTGATTCACCCTGTGTGCCCCTCTGCTGGGCTCAGGCCCACTTTAACATAAAACTTTCTTGGGTGACTGACTGTTCACCCCAGGTCCCCCTTTGCTGGGCTCAGACCTGGTTTAACACAAAATCTTCAATTGGTCTGCATCTGCCGGGCTCGGACCAGATTCATGTATTTTTGCAAACGTTCTCTATTTCATCAAAATCAAAGACTTTCGACTGTGTGCAGGATTTAGCTTGACACGTCGCAGGACCACTTTGAATCACATTCATTTATTCGCTTTCAAGAAATATCCCTCTGCCATACTGAGATCAAATGTGTATACTTTTGTTACTCCTCAGCTGGATACCTTAGACAAACCTTCGATTGAGCGCCCAAATTGTGCTGGACTACTCCGTTCAAGGTATTGTAGCTTGCTTTAAAGTTCAATCATTCATCAGCAGTTTAACTTCACTTGTGTGTCTTATCACACGCATTTTAACAATGTTCATTCCATAGATTGCTTGTGACCTGGGCTTCAACACAGACCGGTCTTGAATCAGTCTCCCCGACTTACCGGCTGTGTAGATTTCACTCAAGCTGCTTTGTTGTTGGAGCCAAGGACAGTACCATGGTGGCTGGTGATTCTCCGTGCCTTGATTATTAATGCGGGAGGGACCCAGCTATCTATGACACACAATGCAAGATTCTTCAGCCTGTTTTCCTGGTCTAATGTTTTCCAATCTCGAGGACTCACAAATGGTACCTTGTTGAAAAGGTCAAGGGTACTTCCCTCCTTGTGATCCCTTTCTGTTTCACCATCTTTCTTCGCTCGTTAAACTGCCATCTTCGAACTGCTGTTTCCTTGTGTGTTTGCCTTGCTCAGAGCATGCTCTTGTGCTCTGCCTTTTATCTGTGTGGGGAAGTGTAATGGAAGTCAGGTGTGAGGGATTTTCGATAATTGCCTGACCTCGCCTGACCATGGTATTGAGACATGTCAGGTACACGACTCAGGTGTTGGTCTATTTTCCCTTAGAGCGGCCTGTCAGTGTGAAAGTAATTGTGTTGTAAAAGAGGGGGCAGAGTTCTTAAATATGGGGCAAATGTGTTACAAGGAAGGGATATTGCATCTCACTATCCAGTGTCCCACTCCCACTCCCTGAAGTCCCCTCATCCAGCTGAACCTCCCTCACTGGTCCATGCCCAGGAACTGGATCCAAAAGCATTGGCCGTGTCCTGGCTACCTGGATGGCAGATCCCCAGGTACTGGTGGTTGAGACACCTTCTGGTTTCTCACAGAACCTACCCATAGAACCAATTATTTGGCTGTGTTCATTCTCAGTAGGGAGGCTCCCAGACCTCTGTTAAAGTATACTTAACATGTATCCACAGATTGAAATGTATATCTTTGTCCTGTAGATTGTATATTATGAATCCTGCCTGCAGCTCTCTCCCTTGCACCATCTTTCAGCCCCTGGGCCCTGCCTTCCCCTTCCCAGCTGATGACTCCCTGAGACTGTGGACATTTTGCAGGACTCCTGGTTAAAGCCCTGCAGATCTCTGCTTCAAACCATCTTGCAGCTCCCCTTGGATGGCATTCGTCCTCTGCCCTGGTGTCCTGCAAAACCTTTCTGCTAAGGGTTGCTTGCTACACTTGTGTGCACCGTTTTGCAGCATTGAGCAGCTTCATTGTTCCATAATTTAGCTACCCAGTTCTTATTTCATGATAGATTATGTTGTGTGATCTGAACCTTTTTTAACCATAGCCTTGAATATTATGCTCCCTTTTGCTCACATTCGTATACAGTTCCTTGCTGTTTTCTCTTTGTACCTCTTTTTGGCTTGTCCTAACTACTATGACTGGCCCCAACACAGCATGGCTTACCTCTCAACCTCCTCGACTTAATTCCCATTTTCCGAATCTAAATAATGTATCTTATCAACCTATTTCTCTTACTCTCCCTCTTATGATCTCTATTGCACTTTGAAATTACCAGTGATTATGAAGAAAAACTCATTTTACCCTTTGTATTTGTTTCCAACTTAATTTGCACTTTGCATTATCAAGACATGGATTCCCCCAGCCAACACTGCTACTAATACATCTCTTTTTTCGTCTTATAATAGGTACTCGCACTCTGCCCTATTTGTCCGTATGGGTGGTGGAATGGACATTCTTTATCATTCGTCTTTGGATATTCTCCCTCCTACATCACCATGTTTGTTACATTCATTTTCTGCTTTTCAATTTCGCTTTGCCTCATTTTTCCTAATCTGATCTTTTTCTTGTTATCTAAGGGCCTTTTCACCCTCTCTTTACATTCAGTGAAGACATAGATACGGTTCTCTCTACTAGCCTGCCTTCCAACACGGCTGCTTTTTCTGCTTGGTGATTTCAATTTACATCTTCAATCTACTCATAGCTCTCGCTTTTTCTTCCTTTGCTGAATTCTTTTATCTTTATCAAGTGCTTTCCCACCCCTTCTTATCACTCAGGTTCATCACTTGATCTTATTTTTTCATCTGTTCATCTGTTGCCTCTTCTTTAGAAGTCAGCACTCTACCTGTTTTGTCTTCAGATCACCTTTTCCTTCTTTGTTCCCTCACTTGTACATCTTCCAATTAATCCGTTCAGCACCAGTCTTCGAAAACATGTACATGTCATGATCTCAGAAGCTTTGATTCGTCTTTGTTCCTTTTCTCTCTCTCTGTCTCTCTCTCTCTCTCTCTCTCTTTCTCTCTCTCTCTCCCTTCCTTGTCTTCCCCTTCCAGATACGTGGTAAATGAATGATGCTACCTCTACTTGTTGGGGACTTTGTGATCCTCTCTGTATCTCCTCTATCCTGCCCAAACATGTGTTCCATCAATCTTGGATTACCCTGTCCATGTGATTAGTATGCACTATCTTACGATGCGTGGAGCGTGCATGGAAAGAATTCCATTTCCCTTCTGACTTGGATGCTCTCTCAGCTTTACATTGGTCAAATGACATTTTTCTTTTTCTGGCTGAAAAGCATTATTATTCTTCATTTATCACTTCTGTGTCCCTGTTGTTGGGTACTCCCTCACCTGATTACTCAATCTCATCAATGTTGACTGCTTCTGGATTTGCTTCTTTTTTCACCTCTAAGATTAATAATCTGCGGACAGCATTTCTTCCTGATGATCCTTTACCCCCCTTAAAAGCCTCTCCCTTTCTCCTACTCAATCTTTTAATATTTTCTCCTGTAGCTCAGATTCTGATCTCAGCCTTTCTTTCTGCCTTGAGCACATCTCGCTGCTGCTCCATCTGACCCTCTTCCAGCCACTATCATTCCTAAAGTTTACTGTGTTTTTATTCCAATCTTTCTTTAATGTCTGGCACTTAGATGACATAGATGCTATTGGTTCGAGGAGCTGTTTGGGACATGGTGGTTAGAAGATTTCCCCAACAGTGAGTTTCTTGTTGAACCAGTGCAATCAACATGCTCAGCTGGCACAGTGTAGCATCACACTGGTCCGTTGAGCAGCAACAATGATTCAAAGAGATTCAAAGAAGTGCTGAAGGCAGCAGTGCAGGACCTATTGGTTTGAATGTGTTAACACACTGTCTGTGATGGTTTGATATGAGGTTTAATGTTGACGATTACAGGAGACAAGCTGATTTGCTTCTTCAGTTGCTGTGAGTCCCAAACCAGGGGCTAAGGGAGAAAATGGGCCCTTGTTCTTGCTTTCCCAATCCAGAGGAGGCTGGCTGACATGTGTACAAATCTTTAACCTTCAGTGAGGTTTTGTGTACCAGTGTAGCTAGCAGAGAGGTCGGCCGTCATCCTTTCAGCAGTTTACCCTCAATGTGCTTGTCTGATGTTGTTAGGAAAGATTTCTTAATTGTGGGTAATTTTCCTTCCATGTGGCAACCCCTAAACTTTTTGCTGTTGTTTTCACCAGGATCTAGACTTTGCAGAGAAGTGCAGCCTTCTGCCGCACTGGGCTTTAGCTCCATTCTTACGGGGAAACTGACATGCCCTTAAGACAGTCAGTACCGGGAAACGTTGTTTTCCGTAGTTCTTTTATCATGTTGCAGCTTTCGCTCAACATGGCACAAGAGGGCACTGTAAGCTAAGTTACTGCTCTCTTGGGTCTCTAGTCTTCTACAGGCCCTAGATACTCTCTTTGGATTGTTAATGAACGGTGCAAGTGAATCACGGACGGGACTGGTGGCAGCGATCGTTTCTTTGTGTTTTTGAGCTCCTTTTGGCGTTTAAGAGCGTTCTCACGCTTAGCCCCAAAATGGTGGCCTAGCTCCCAAAATGGCCAGACCACAAGGCTCTTTGTCCTGTCCGCTGACCGTCTTGCCCCCTTCACCTTCCCCAGGTCGAGCCGACCTGGTGCCTTCCTTATTTGGGCATGTACTTTCCCACGAAACACAGATCCTTTTGCAGGCTTCTACAGGCCTTGTGTGTGCCTCCAGGATGTGGGCTGGGATGTCTGGTCCCAATACACATCCTGGGTGCCAGAGAGTCTAGTGTGTCGTGAATGCCTGGGACCACCGTGATCCGTGATAGGTCCACGTATGGTGTGAGTGTTTTGTGAGCAGATCTCCCATTGGGTCCCCTCCGTTTTGGCACGAAGGGAAGAGGAGGCTGGAAACACCACTACCATGTTGATCTCCTGAGTTCTCACGAACGAAAGAATACAGGAGCCAAGTATCCTGCAACTACGAGGCTGAACCGAGGAATCGCTGGTGACCCGCTGAAGGACTGCTCCTCTGCACTGCTGTCGCTGGTGAAACCCTTTCTACCTCTGATCGAACGAGAAGGCCTGTACTGGTACTTCGATTCCTTGGAATAGTGGGAACAACTATTCTCGGCATCTTCACCATCTCCTGCACGTAAGCCTTCGGAAGTGTCGCTGGGCCATCCAATGGACTGACCAGCCTACCCAGAAGTCTTGCTCTGTAACCGCCGTCAGGTTGTGTTGTATTATGAGTCCTTGTCACTCTCACACGATTAGTACACTTGGCATTCCCAGGTCTGAAGTGAGTAGTGTACATTGGGCTGAAATACACACGGCCACTCCGTTGCCCTGCTGTGGTAACAAACTGTGCGGGTTCACTGCGTTTGGGACATCCTCACCTCTAACTTCTGCTGCTGCAGAATCTACACAACGCCGAGACGTCCCCTGCCCGTATCTGAACCTGCCAGCACTGAAACTGACGTGGAGAAGCCTGGGTCTGCCTGCATCGGGGACCAGTGAGTAGCATCGCTAGGAACTGGTCGCCCTCCTGCAGTAGCCCATAGCTTTTCCCCGCTGTGTCTAACAGCACGCCTTTCCGTACTCACGCTCTGCTTCTGCCCACAGTGGAGGCTGCACTTGAGTCGCGGAGCTCTGTTCATCTTCATTTGGTCATCAAACTAAACTGCCTGATTCCCTCGAAGATACTCCCCTTTGCCCGTTGGCACCATCGTGTGTAGGTACTTTTGAGCAGAAGGCTCCAATCTTCGTAGGGCTTGGACTTCCTTTTAGTTAGGTGCCTCTGAAGGCGGACTGGGTCTAACTATTATTCGCACTGCCTGTTTTCCTCCCCATCTAGGTGGTCTTCACATTTTGTGCGTCTAACTCGTTAGAGTCGTTGATTGTGATGTGTTGGTTTACTTGAGTTTTATTTTGATTTCTCGCTACGGTCATTGTTACAAAGGCCTTGTAATAAATGTGTCTATAAAACCTGCTTGGAGTAATTTGTAAGTATCCTTGCTTTGTGTGCTCATTGCGGGCTTTCAGTCACCCTCACCCCTCCTGAGACCTAGTCTTGACCGCCGTGATCGGTACCCTGATTGGTCTGGCTTGTCCAAAGGTTACCCTGTTCCAAGAAACTAGGCTGGCCTTCTCAACCTCTGCCCCTCCAGGACAGAGTTCAGAAATCCATCTTAACTTTTTGGTGTACAGCGGTGGGATACGACTGAAGGTATCCAGTGTTGCGCACGAGCGAAGGCATTTCAAGTTATTCCTACCAGGACACGTAGTAAATTGTTGTAGTATAAGTTTTAAAAGGCCATAGTCCTATATAACAGTAATGAAACAAATACCTTGTTAACTTTAAATGCTTCTAAATCCGAAACATTGAAAAAGATGTGTGCGGAGAGAGGTGTCTCCTCTCAAGGCACCAAAATGGATATGATCCAAAGAATCGTGGCATGGCAAGAAGTGCAGCTTGACGCTATAACTTCTGAGGACAGTGCGGAAGGAGGTGGGGCTGCTCTCACTGGTAGAACGGACGGTTCTGCTGCTGCACTGGTCCACCACAACCACGAGGAAAGGGGGGATGAGATGTCTAATGTTTTCTCTGCCAGTGTTGATGGGGAGGCCATGCTTGAATTCAAGAAGCAAGAACTGCTGTTTAGGCAGAAGGAGCTTGATTTCAACATGACCAAACTATAAATCGAACAGGCCGAAAAACAGAAAGACAGGGATCACCAGTTGGAACTGGCCAAGCTTCAGGTTGCAAATGGATCCAAGGGTCCTGGACATGGGTCTGGGGCCTCCTCTCATCCACGGTTTCCAAAAGATCTGCTCAGTGTGTATGAGGAAAAGAATGACATTATGGACTGGCTGAATATGTTTGAGTATGCATGCGAAGTTCAACAAGTTGACAATGCTGATAAGATTGCCTGGTTACTCAGCAGACTGCCCCATTCTGGCTGTAGTGCCATGATGGAAATGTCGAAGGCTGAGCGAGCGGATTTCGCAATGTTAAAACAAACTCTCATTTTAAAGTTTGGAAAGACTCCTGCCCAATATTTAAAACGATTCTGAAAAAAAAGAAGGTGGTACTTGGGTATCTTATGTAACCGATTCCTTAAAAAACTTGACTGGCTGGGTCAAAGGTTATAAGGTTTCTACCTTTGAAGGCATGATAAGTCTTGTCATGTTGGAACATATGTTTGCATCTCCTTCCCCGGAGCTTAAGCAGCATTTGGCCGAATCGAAGGAGATAGATCCTAAGAAGCTGGCCATTGCACTAGACCTATGGGTGTCACATTGAGTGTCCCGTAAGGACAAAACTCATGCTGGTAAGCAGGAGGAAGGGAAAAAGTCCAAAGATAAGGAGGGTGGAGAATCTGATAAATCTTCTTCTCAAAAGGGCCACAAAAAGAAAAATAAGGGTAAGACAAAAGAGAACTCACAGGGTAGTGGAGGTCAGCCTCCAAAACAGAACTCTGGTTACAATAAGCCTCCCTATGTAAACAGACCCAATGGATCTTGTTTTGCTTGTGAAGCAACTGACCACGTGAAGGGGGATCCCCAGTGTAAGGTTAAACCTTTGGGGGTCCACTCCACTAATCTGGCCTTCTCCTCCTACGAGGAAGAAGAGATTACAGGAGCATCCTTCTCCTCAGACTCCTTCCCCAGGGGGCTAGAGGCTGAGGTAGTTTTAGTTTCCCTGGGTTCCTGGGAGCCTAAAGTCGGAGAGGCTTATGCTAGGATTCCAGATAATACCAAGCACTACTTTAAAGACAGTGTGCTGATCAATGGAGTGGATACTCCAGCTCTTAGGGATAGTGGGTGCAGTCGAACTGTAGTGGATTCTACCTTGGTAGACTCAGAGGAAGTTGCCAGAGCTACTCTGATGCCCACTAAGTTGGCTGACGGCCCACCTCGCATGTTTCCAGTAATACCTGTAAATCTTACTTTAAATGGTACAGCAGTCAGGATTCCAGTGAGCATTCAGAGAAACGTCCCAGGAAAGGTCTTGTTAGGCAACGATCTCAGAGCTTTAGGGCTCGTAGGAGACACTGCACACGGTCTCAAACACGGGCAGCATTGGCCAAGACCAATACGCCGCCCCAGCCGAAGGGGAAACCCAATGCGAAAGGAGTAAGAAAGTCAAGACGAGGGAAAGAGAACATTCCCCCGAACTCGCCTACCACTGCGGTGTAGGAAGTTGGTCAATCGCCCGGGCCTGACGAGGAGGTGGCGATGCCTGAAGTATTTGACCCCAACGACCATCCTGAACTAAAAGAGTTGTTAGTAGAAAGTGGTCCTGACAGGGAAGAATTCAGTAAAGGCCAACATGAGTGCCCATCTCTGGAAAGCCTAAGGAGACAGGCTTGCTCCCAGCTTGAGGGTGAACCTCCTGGGATGCATCAGATTTATTGGGTAGGTGGACTCCTGTATAGTGAGCCCACAGAGTCTACAGAAGTAGACCATAGGAGGTTGGTGGTTCCCCTTGCTGTAAGACTCTTCCTCCTGCAGCTGGCGCATGAAGTGCCCCGTGCTGGTCACCTTGGTATTAAGAGGACCAAGCAAAGGTTATCCATGCACTTCTACTGGCCCAAGATGGGGGTGCAAGTAGAAAGTCACTGCAGGAGTTGTGCCTCCTGCCAGTTATCTGGTAAGAGTGGCTCAACATTCAAAGCTCCATTGGTACCACTCCCAGTTGTGGGAATACCATTCGAAAGGGTAGGGATCGACATCGTTGGTCCCCTTGACCCGCAGACATCCTCAGGCAATAGGTTTATCTTGGTGCTAGTCGACTATGCTACCAGATATCCTGAGGCCATCTCATTGAAAACTGTAACGGCCAAGTCGGTTGCAAAAGCGTTACTTGGCATCTTTACTAGGGTTGGCTTCCCTAAAGTTGTGTCTGACAGAGGCAGCAACTTTATGTCAAAGTATATGCAGGCTATGTGGAAAGAATGTGGGGTCACCTACAAGTTCTCTTCTGCATACCACCCCCAGACCAATGGTCTGGTGGAACGTTTCAACAGAACGTTAAAGAGCATGATTGGGGCTCTGGAAGAACCTCAAAGAAGAAAATGGGATCTTCTTTTACCATGCTTACTGTTTGCCTACCAGAGGTACCACAGGAGGGTGTTGGCTTCAGCCCCTTCGAACTTCTGTTCGGTCATCCTGTACGGGGACCCTTAGCCATAGTCAAAGAGGGATGGGAGATGCCCACTCCCCCTTTCATTACCTACGTATTAGATTATGTGCTGGGGCTCAGAAAACGGATGGTACTTCTGATGGGCTTGGCTAGTGATAAATTGAAGGCAGGACAAGCGCTGGTGAAACATTGGTACGACCAGAAAGCTTCCCTCATCAACTTTACACCTGGTCATCAAGTCCTGATCATGAATCCCATAAGGCCTCGAGCTTTACAGGACAAATAGTCAGGCCCTTACACAGTGGTGGAGCCCCTGGGTGAGGTCAACTATTTAGTGGACCATGGAAGGCCTGGACAGGCTCCAAAAGTGTTCCGCGTAAATAGGCTGAAGGCTTTCGTCCCAAGAGTCGAACTCGCAGCACTGCTACTGGCTTCAGATGTTGAGGAAGAGGAGTCTGAACCTCTCCCCGAACTGTTCCAAAGCAGTCCTTCAGATAGCTCCTTTGAGGGTCTCCGAGTGGCCCCTCACCTGACTTCTGATCAGCAGGCTAAGGTGAAAAGTTTGCTTAGGCAGTTTTCCCCCCTGTTTTCACAGTTGCCTGGTTTGACACCTTGGTGTAAACATAACATACAGACACAGGAGACAGTGTACCTACCAAGAGTAGAGGATACAGGATGTCAGACAAAGTACGGTCTTACATTAAGACCGAGGTCAACAAGATGTTAGACTTTGGGGTGATCGAACCCTCTAGTAGTCCTTGGTCCAGCCCTGTTGTTTTGGTTCCAAAGGCAGGCACTTCTGAACTGAGGTTCTGCGTGGATTACAGGGCTCTGAATGCTGTCACCAAGACAGATGCACACCCCTTGCCTCGAACAGATGAGCTAGTGGATACTTTGGGTGCCTCCAAGTACCTCAGCATGTTTGACCTCATTGCTGGCTATTGGCAAATAGCTTTAGCAGAACATGCCAAGGAGAAGACAGCGTTTTCTACTCCAGACGGTCTTTAACAATTCAAGGTAATGCCGTTCGGGTTGAAGAATGCACCTGCCACTTTCCAGAGGCTTGTGAATCATGTGTTGAATGGGTTGGACAAATTCTGTCTTGCATATCTGGATGATATAGCAGTTTTCAGTGCCACCTGGGAAGACCATGTGAAACACCTCGGGATTGTGCTCCATGCTCTTCAAAAAGCACACTTGACCATAAAGGCTAGCAAATGCCAGATTGGACAAGGCTCAGTGGTTTACCTTGGACATGAAGTAGGTGGAGGGAGGATGCAGCCTCTTCC
The DNA here is from genome assembly GCF_040938575.1 of Ambystoma mexicanum. Lineage (NCBI taxonomy): Eukaryota > Metazoa > Chordata > Amphibia > Caudata > Ambystomatidae > Ambystoma > Ambystoma mexicanum. The sequence goes on along the minus strand of NC_090927.1, from coordinate 629,723,850 downwards.
CAGTAAAATACAAGCAGTACAAGACTGGCCTACCCCCACTACACAGACCCAAGTGAGAGCCTTCTTAGGACTCACGGGTTATGACCGCAACTTCATGGCAGACTATGGCACCATAGCTGCCCCTCTGATTGCCCTCACCACTCCGAAGAAACCCAAGAAGGTAACTTGGACCGACGAGTGTGAGAAGGCCTTCAATGGCTTAAAAGACTCCTTGTGTCAGGCCCCTGTCCTCAGGGCCCCTGATTATCAAAGACCTTTTATTGTGCAGACAGACGTCTCTGACACTGGGATAGGAGCTGTACTATCGCAAGTAGATGAGAAGGGATAAGGAACACCCTATTGGTTTTATTAGTCGCCAGCTTAAGGACAGAGAGCTCAGATGGTCCACAGTGGAGAAAGAATGTTTCTCTGTTGTGTGGGCCCTACTGAAGCTGAGGCCCTACCTCTATGGGACCCACTTCACTGTGCAAACTGACCTTAAGCCCTTAAAGTGGCTAATGAACATGAAGGGAGAGAATCCAAAGTTGCGTAGGTGGTCCATAAGTCTACAGGGCTTCGACCTCACTATTGAGCATAGGCCAGGTGTCCAACATAGCAATGCTGATGGGTTGTCCAGAATGTTTAACCGACCTGAACAAGAGACTCATACAGGGGTGGATTAGTTCCCCCTGTCCATAGTCTGGGAGGGGCGAGTGTTAGGAAAGATTTCTTAATTGTGGGTAATTTTCCTTCCATGTGGCAATCCCTAAACTTTTTGCTGTTGTTTTCACCAGGATCTAGACTTTGCCAGAGAAGTGCAGACTTCTGCCGCACTCCTCTGGGCTTTTGCTCCATTCTTACGGGGAAACTGACATGCCCTTAAGACAGTCAGTACCGGGAAACGTTGTTTTCCGTAGTTCTTTTATCATGTTGCAGCTTTCGCGCAACATGGCACAAAAGGGCACTGTAAGCTAAGTTACTGCTCTCTTGGGTCTCTAGTCTTCTACAGGCCCTAGATACTCTCTTTAGATTGTTAATGAAAGGTGCAAGTGAATCACAGACGGGACTTGTGCCAGCGATCGTTTCTTTGTGTTTTTGAGCTCCTTTTGGCGTTTAAACGCGTTTCTCGTGCTTAGCCCCAAAATGGTGGCCTGGCTCCCAAAATGGCCAGACCACGAGGCTCTTCGTCCTGTCCACTGACCGTCTTGCCCCCTTCACCTTCCCCAGGTCGAGCCGACCCAGGGCCTTCCTTATTTGGGCATGTACTTTCCCGCAAAACACAGATGCTTTTGCGGGCTTCTACAGGCCTTGTGTGTGCCTCCAGGATGTGGGCTGGGATGTCTGGTCCCAATACATATCCTGGGTGCCAGAGAGTCTAGTGTGTCATGAATGCCTGGGACCACCGTGGTCCGTGATAGGTCCACGTATGGTGTGAGTGTTTTGTGAGCAGATCTCCCATTGGGTCCCCAACGTTTTGGCGTGAAGGGAACCGTGGATAATAGGAGGCTGTAAACACCACTACCATGCCGATCTCGTGAGTTATCACGAACTAAGGAATACAGGAGCCAAGTATCCTGCAACTACGAGGCTGAACCGAGGAATCGCTGGTGACCTGCTGAAGGACTGCTCCTCTGCACTGCTGTGCTTGGTGAAACCCTTTCTACCGCTGATCGAACGAGAAGGCCTATGCTGGTACTTCGACCGCTTGGAATAGTGGGAACAACTATTCTCAGCATCTTCATCTCCTGCACGTAAGCCTTCGGAAGTGTCTCTGGGCCATCCAGTGGACTGACCAGCCTACCCAGGAGTCTTCCTCTGCAACCGCCGTCAGGTTGTATTGTATTACGAGTCCTTGTCACTCTCACACGATTCGTACACTTGGCATTCCCAGGTCTGAAGTGAGTAGTATCCATTGGGCTGAAATACACACGACCACTCCGTTGCCCTGCTGTGGTGACAAACTGTGCGGGTTCACTGCATTTGGGACATCCTCACCTCTAACTTCTGCTGCTGCGGAAACTACACGACGCCGAGACGTCCCCTGCCTGTATCTGAACCTGCCAGCACTGAAACTGACGTGGAGAAGCCTGGGTCTGCCTGCATCGGGGACCGGTGAGTAGCATCGCTAGGAAATGGTCGCCCTCCTGCAGTAGCCCATAGCTTTTCCCCACTGTGTCTAACAGCACGCCTTTCCGTACTCGCGCTCGGCTTCTGCCCACAGTGGAGGCTGCGCTTGAGTCGCGGAGCTCTGTTCATCTTCATTTGTTCATCGAACTAAACTGCCTGATTCCCTTGAAGAGACTCCCCTTTGCCCGTTGGCACCAGCGTGTGCAGGTACTTTTGAGCAGAAGCCTCCAATCTTCGTAGGGCTCGGACTTCCTTTTAGTTAGGTGCCTCTGAAGGCGGACTGGGTCTAACTATTATTCGCACTGCCTGTTTTCCTCCCCATCTAGGTGGTCTTCACATTTTGTGCGTCTAACTCGATAGACACGTTGGTAATTGTATATATATTGTATTTGATTGTGATGTGTTGGTTTACTTGAGTTTTATTGTGATTTCTCGCTACGGTCAATGTTACAAAGGCCTTGTAATACATGTGTCTATATTTTTAATATAACACCTGCTTGGAGTAATTTGTAAGTGTCCTTGCTTTGTGTGCTCATTGCAGGCTTTCAGTCACCCTCACCCCTCTAGTCTTGACCGCTGCGATCGCTGCCCTGATTGGTCTGGCTTGTCCAGAGGTTACCCTGTTCCTAGAAACTAGGCTGGCCTTCTGAACCTCTGCCCCTCCAGGACAGAGTTCAGAAATCCATTTTAACAGATGTGTAAGGAGCAGAGTTTGTCTATGCCTTGGAACACTTCTTCTTCACCTAAATGTTGGAGGAAATTGGAAAGATCTGCTATCCCAAAAGTCCAGGAATGAATCAAACAAAAATGAGGAACCACCTTTCGTATATAGGCAACCAGTCAAAGGGGATTGGGCAAAAGCAAGCACACTTTGGGGGTTGGGGGATTTCTTGTTAAGGTAACAACTGGCTTAGGCCTTTTTGCATCATGCCTACAATGCTTTACTGTGCAGGGAGTGTAGGAGACAGGAAGGAAAAAGAAGCCCATAGAACACAACATAGAGGAATCCTTTCTCCCTTTGGTACTGCTCTGCATCCTGTTTAAACCTGTCCCTACCTAGCCCTGCACTCCAATGCTCCCAGGAAATCTCCTGTTGTGAGTCACTTGTCCTAAAAGGGAGGAGCTATCCAACCTCCCAGAGTGTCAACAGACGTAGACACCCTGCCCTCTGTCCACTGCATCAGATTGCTCTCAGGTAGATACCTAGATTCCACATTATCTCTCATAGCTGGTCTGAGCTCACAGGTTTCTCATTCTTATGCTACAAATCAAATGTGTCTTTTAATAATTATGGGAAACATCAGCCACCATACCAACACTAAGTATGTCTTATATTTCCTGATTATCCTACCATCATGCTGATAGTTTAGCACACTTACTATGGATTTAGCAGAGAGGACTACAATAAATGCAACCTCTCCACTGCAGTGACTTTGCTGTTAAAGCAGCTGTCAAACAGGGCACCTGTGACCTTTAAACCTGCTATGTGCCTCTATAGAGCAGGAGCTGAAGATAAGGCTGACTGCTGCATCTGGGCACATGAGTTCACTATGCTTTTTGCATGGGGCATTCTGAAAAGGGGTCTGTTCAGGAGACCACAATTTCTGAGGTTGAATTACCCACATAATGTTATTATCTAATAAAAATAAAAAAAAACAATTAGGGCTTGCAGTCCCATGCCATATTGCGATTCCCCACATCCCCCCCAGCCAAAAAGGCTGTGGACCACCTTTCTAAGGGTCATGCTGATCCTCAAGGCAAACTATACAGATGCTCTTTGTACCATAATGTTGAGATCCAGACTTAGGTGGTTAGTCCATTTGTAATTTCTGTAGAAATGTGGCACAATGCCCAAGTTCTGGAGCCTTCTAAACTATGGTCCAGTCTTTCTCTCTCACCATCAGCCACCTGCGAATGTATGCAATGGGCAACTTCTGATATCAGCTGCTCTGAGTCCACTCCAATTCTAGATTTACAGGCACCTGCCTGTGTTTTTTATTCCCTGCCCAAAGTCTGGGAGTTCTAGAACTGAGGTGCTGGTTAAACCACCTTTCCTGCTTTGAAAATTATTTGGAGGGCAGAGGCCTGCTGATGCCTCTGTGTTATCTGCCTAGTCACAGACATTAAATGGTGTCCTCTCTTAGATATAACTTCCTGGTGGGTTGACCCCTGAGAGACATTACTTTTACTCTCCCAATCCACCCAATGCAAAGAAGGGGACTCCAGGGGACTGGGTTTCCTCTCTTGTCTGACCAGTGCCTTGATAAAACTGGACAGGGTGCACTGTTTCAATTTTTAAATCCATCGAGGACTTGTAAAGAATGATGTGTAAAGCTTTCAGATGTCTTGTCAGATATCTCAGTGACCATCAAGTGTGTCAAGATCTAAGCTCTGTTGGACGCCCCTGGGGCCAGGGTGCACAACCAACTCCTGACTGTACCCTCCCCTTGACCTTCTTGTCTGTGAACAGGTCAGGGCTTTCACATTGAACATGTTCCCTGATGTGGACTCCCTCTGGGCCTATTTTCCTGTATGGAGTGGCTCAGGTCCTCCACCGTGGGCGTGCTACCCTGTCTGTTTCCACAGACCTACCAGAGTGGAACTGTCTTTCCGTTTCTGGCAAACGCTGACCTGGCCTGGGGGTCCAGCAGAAGACAACTTATTTAGTTATGACAGGCCTTCAGGTCTGAAACTACTCTTCCCCCATCTCAGGATCCTTTTCTATCCCAGTAGGACACCATGAGATCATTGTATCCGGTGTTAAACCCATAGACACTTCAGTGGCCATTGAGCCCTCTCCCACAAGAGTGGGAGCTTCAAGGGACTTCAGGGCCAGACTAGGATTTACCAGTGAGACCAGTCTCTGCCCCCCCCACTGAGAAAGCCTCAGGCCATCAACCCTCAAGTACTCCCTCCTTTGCTGCGCTCAGAGCTTGCTCTCTATTTACTGCCAGGACTATGCCTGGCTCAGATAAGTCATACCTAACAAACATCATACTAGAATGGAGTCTTTGGCTGCAACTCTGTGCAGGTAGGGGTTACCTCTGTAGCTAAGCTCTACCATTGTCATGGGACAGTAGCTAAGACAATCAAACCCACTTACTGTCTGGCCTCTCCCTGGGATGCCCTTCCCTACCTTCACCCATTGTCACCTGACAGCTAGGACACAAAGACGGAGACTTTTGCCACATTTATGAATACCCAGTTCAAACATAGCTGACTATTGGCCTAGAGGGACTTCATGTTCTAAGATGCACACACTGCCTATGTCCTCCTCTGCCAGGAGACAAATAGTCACAATAGCCTGTTTGGGTCTTTTCTTGCAGGCTGGATCTCCTTTTGTATGTGTCAATTCCCCACACATAAAACACTCTCTCTGTGTTGCAGGTTTGGGTGCCTCAATGCTAGAGGCACACTCACTCTTTTTATGGGGTTGAGCAATCAGGGGGTTGGGAATTCCCTTCATATTTTGGTGGCATTTCTTGAAAGAAGGGTCCACACCTCCGACCTTTTTCTCCTTATTTCTACTTTTATCACAGGCCTTGTTGTTTGGTTCCAGTTGCTTGAGCCTTTTTCTATAAATGAGGGCATAGATATGTCTGCTGCCTTTGCAAGCTCTCTAGGTGCCTTGATACTCTTGTCCACTAAATGTTGTAGTAACGCCATCTCTCTCACAATTTCTAAGGCTATTCTTGCATGTAACCACATTATACGTCCTCAGAAATGCCAGCTTTGTTATCTGTGATACACTCACTCAGATATTTCAAGGACTGATGTACAGACTCATCAAAAGTTTGACTTTCCTTTTTGGTGCACTCTCTAAAGCTCCTGAGATATGGTCCAAGGGTTTCTGGACTTCCTGAGGATGGCAGCTTTCACTTTGAAGCAAATCGGCCTCTCCTGCGGAGTCAACAGAGTGGAAATACCAGTACCAGTTGTGGGTAGGTGGCTCATAAGGGCTGCTCCTCATAGCTCTTCTTCCTCCTCCTAGAGTTGGAAGGTGATGTCGTTGATGATGCCTTAAATGATGTTATATGTGTTGTCAAGGATGTGTGGTGTTAAAGCAGCACCTTAAAGTCACGCTGGATTTACACAATTTTCATTACAATAATACCAAGTGGGGCTCATTTTTTGAGTTCCCAGTCAAACACAGCAGGCACCTGTTACGTTTACACTTTTGAGTAAACAAGTCCCCTCCATGTCATTTACCTTATTTTGCACGACTAGGTGCACACAGGGATTGTGAAAAAGCGGCATACATACATATTTATCCACAGCCCTTTTGCACACCATCATGCAAATTGAGTAAAACTGTTTAACATATAGGAATGGTGGGGGGGGGGTGGCGTTCACAAAGGATTGCTAAGGAGTCCGCTTGCAATTTGCTGGTTTAAAAAGCAGACGGACCCCAAACAAATCCTCTATTCATGTATTTATTTAATTGTTGATGCATTTATGTCAGTGCACAAAGCCCTAAGGCATCTAGGCGCTAGTTACAGTAAGTGTTTGTTACAGTTCATGGTTAGTGCAAACAGACACTGACATGCCTCACCTCATGTTACAGGGTGCTACATCAGGCATGCAGACATAGTAGGGAACCAATAGGTGCAAGTATACAGACTGGCAAAGCCTCACCTTATGTTATGTGAGGCTACATCAGACATGCAGACATAGAAGGGGCAAAGTCATACACAGCCACACCTCATGGTACAGTGACTGATTTCAGTCACTGTACCAAAATCATATCCAAAGGCAACAGAGCGGGAGGGTCTTGAGTGGGTAGCAGCATACCAGTGGTACTTATAGTACATAAAGTGACACAAATAAGTAAGGGTCAATTTGGTGGGTAAGATAGACCGGCAAGCCACGCCCCAGGTGCAGGGGGACATAACAGATATACAGGGTCAATCAGGTAGGTAGGTGCGTATCAGAGCACAGTGTTGGGCTAATGTGGTTGGGCAATTAATGGCTGGGTGAGGACTGAAACAGAGCCGTATGTATGAGCGTACAGGAGTACGAGCACCAGTATGAAAATCCATGCTGGCGCAAATGCCTGGAGTATGTGTATGGCAGAGAGGAAGGGGCGGCAGAATCGCAAACTTGCAATCCACCCCTCTTGTACGCCATACAAATGATTGAAAAGGAGGTGGCGATTAATTCAAAGCGTAAAAAAGTCTTACGCTTGACTTGTACGCATTAAATTCTGGTTCTAAATTAACTGCCCAGTAAGATGAGGCAGACAACGTTTGCCTCTGACATGGGTCCAGCCTGCACTCAACGTAACCCTTTTTATCTTGGTGAACAAATATATAGCGCCTATACACAATGCGTTTCAAAACGCTACCATTCACTTGGATCCCAATACAAAATAGTATCCCAGCGCTTCGAAACTGGAGGAGGAATTCGGCATGGAGCCATCTAACAAAATCACCTGGCACATGCCGTGAATATGTGATATTGTCGGTGCTCAATTAAAGAGCAATGGTGTGTTTCCAGAACATAACGTTCAACTCCCATTAGTCGAGAATGTACAAAGAGGTTCAGAGTGCACATTACACATTAGTTAAGAGATAAATCATACCAATTGCTTTATGATGCCTAGACAAGCATATAAAGTTAGATGGATATTATAGGTATAAATGTAATCACAATGCAGTTAAAGAAAGAACTTGATGTGCACTTTGAACATCACTGGATAGGCTTGTATTCAGCAAATGTGCTGACGGAAGGTTCTTTTCCAATGCAATAGCAAACTCTCCTTGTAGGATTTCAAAAAAGGTAGCAGGCGCTCCTCTCCAGAAAGAACATGGCATGATAACCTGTTCTGAGATGAGAGTTTGCAGCACACGCTTTTTGCTCACTGTACCTTTCACAGATGGGAAATATCCATGTGCATATCATGCTTTGTCCCGCCCACATGGGCAGTCCAGCACTGAAAGGCTATGGCAATTCCTCCCTGAACAAGAGTACCAAAAGCAACCCCATACACGTATTTCAGCCTTGTTGGGCCTCATCAGTGAGGTGAAGCTTTGTCTCTCTAAGCACAGTGAGCAGGGAGTCCACGTCTGGTTGCTCCCAGGGAACTCAGGGTGACCAACTCCAAGTTCCTTTCAAATATTTCAAAAAAGGTAGCAGGGTTGCTGGTGGTACTCTTGTTCAGAGAGGAATTGCCATAGCATTTCAGTGCTGGAGATTCTCCTTTAAGGAAAAGCACAGTGAAGATAGGGGGAGAGGTGCTGGGATAGAAGGGGGTCGTGGTTTTTTTGAATGAACAGTCGGAGGTGGTGTAAGAGCCTGGAGAGGGTAGTATTCCATGGTGAGGTGGTGTCTTAAGTGATGAGAAGGTAATTTTAAATGGTGGGGGGGAGGTTGTAGGGCAGAGTAGGAGGAGGACTAATGTGGTTTCAGAGGGGTTGAGCAGTTGTGTACGTCAATCATCAGGGGGCGACTAATATGCAGATTAGATAGACAGAGCCATTTTAAGCACTTTTGGGGCTGCGGGCATGGACATCTTTGGGGCCCCACCACCAAACCAAAGGATTTAAGGGATCAAGAATACTGGTTGCGCCCCCCCATCACACTCACAACCTATAGGTTGATATGCTGTCTCGCAGCATAATAAGCATGTTTACTCCCTTTAGGTTACCTTACCCTCTTTATTCTTGCTCTAATCAGAATGATAAACAAGTAGCACTTGAAGACCAACATTAGCAGTCTACGAAGAGGTTACTGTTCTAGTACGTACAGGATACCTTTTATCAATAACATCCAGGAAGGTATGCAGCCTGTAGTATTAATGCTGGACCGTATGCATGGACAGTGGATTCAGATTAGAAGCTACCAGGAAGGTGCCTTGTTTGTTTGATTGTTTGTTTGTTTATTTATAATGCGTGCCAGACCCAAGGGTATCAGGGTGCAGAAAATAAAATAAGGCTTTCAGCTTAGTTACAGAGTGGCATAAGGTGTAAAACAGGGTATACAAACATGAAATACAAGGTATGCAGGATAAAGTATATACAAAGAAAGGCATATGGTATTAAATGACACAGTGCAGGCAGTAACATAATTTACAAGGCAGTTTCAGGCTAGATACAGGGCAATATAACTAGGCTAATATCTTTATCCAGAAACTGAGATTAGAAGTGGGATATGGTTTTCAAATAGTGTTGCCAATAGATATCAAAAGGAAGAAATGCATGTGGTGTGCTATATATTATGGTTCCAAGTAAAACCGAAAAACCCTTGAAATTCGCCAGTTATGGTAAGCTAAGCAACCATAACTCGCGCCACCACCGTGCACTGCTAAGACTAACACCCAGGACATCAAAGATGACATCACAAACGTCCCTTTAACGATGTTTTTTCTCTGAATTTCATAGGTTTTTAGTAGCGCAACTTAACCATAACGTCCCTTTAACAAAGTTTTTTTCACTGAATTTCATAGGTTTTTAGTAGCGCAACTTAACCATAACGTCCCTTTAACAAAGTTTTTTCACTGAATTTCATAGTTTTTTAGTAGCAAAACTTAACAATAATGACTTTGACTTTATATACATGTCATATGGAACTGACTAGATCTCTTCTTATGAACGTGATCTCCGCGAACTGATTTAATGTTCGCGGACATGTTCGGAGAACAGTACCCCTACCTAAAAACTGTGGGGGGGGTGGTGGGGTATGTTTGATTGTTATATCATAATATAGGAACATTTAACAAATTCAAAAAGCAGCACACAAACACATTATATATAGTAATACATAAGAAATGTAACCCATATATGTAACACACTAACCATTCATTTAAATACAATATGTTCTGAAATGGAATATACCACAAGAACATAAATTGGCTTCCAACATAATTACCTCACAGACACAACAGAACTGAGAACAAGACCAGACCCACTGAATACATAGGACTTATCTTACCAGAAATAGTAAGTGTACTTCATTTTACTCATATATTTATAAACTTTCTGTATTAGATTAAAAAATATATTATCATTTTTTTTTTCTCACAGAAATGTCTAGTACTCTGCAATGGCTAGAGGAAAATTTCCCACATGAAGAAATGTCACAAGATAGTGAAACTAATGGTAAACACTTTATAATATAAACCATTTAAATATTATTATTTTGTATACATTTAACATATATGTATTTTTTTTGTACAGAGCATAACAAAATAGAAACTACCTCTGAAGAAGCTGTTATGGAAAACACGCTTGACAACATAAAAGAAAAAATTGATTTATTGTTGACCAATTTTAATAATTTATAAACTTTTGTTGAAGATCATTTTAAAACAAAAACGTCATACCATTGCCCCACATGTACTTGTCCCTCCTCACCATATCCCAGTCAATTATCCCCAAACCCTCTCCATAATCCAAAACGTTTTGATGAGATTTCCATCCCTTCTTCACCTAATACCAATCATGTTGAAACCCCAAATTCTCCTGTTTTTGTTTCTGTTTCTGCCTCACCTTCTCTGTCATAAATTATTAATATATGTTAAATAAAGTTTAATTTTTATATTGTATTGTGAATAGTTTCCGTTTTTTTTTAACAACAATAAAAGTGTCCGCGGACAGTGCGAGTGTTCTGAAATGTTCGTACATAAACAAAAGAAGAACACCACACCTGTTCGTACTGTTCGCTAGCAAGTTGAAACTGTTCTAAGAACACACGTGGTGTCCTGAAATGTTCGTAAAGAAACAAAAATGAAAGTGTTCTAAAGAACACTATATCTGTCCGTAATGTTCGCTATGAACTTAAAACTGTCCTAAGGACACAATTGCTGTCCTGAAATGTTCGTAAATAAACGAAAATGGTGTGTCCTGAACAACAGTACATCTGTTCGTAGTGTTCGCTAGCAACATGAAACTGTACTAAGAACACACGCGGTGTCCTGAATTGTTCGTAAACAAACACAAATTAAAGTGTCCTAAAGAACACTATACCTGTCCGGTACTGTTCGCTAGCAAGATCAAACTGTTCTAAGAACGCTATTGGTGTCCTGAAATGTTGGTACGTAAACGAAAATGGAGGTGTCCTGAAGAACACTATACCTGTGCGTAGTGTTCGCTACCCAATTGAAACTGTTCTAAGAACACAATTGGTGTCCTGAAATGTTCGTACATAAACTAAATTACACGTGTCCTGAAGAACACTATATCTGTCCTTACTGTTCGCTACCAAGTTTAAACTGTTCTAAGAACACACGCGGTGTCCTGAAATGTTCGTTTCACGTGTGACGCACTTTTAATTACTTCAGAACCCGAGCAGTGTCCGTAGGACATCAATGCGCATGCGCTAACCAATCTCAGTGCACTTGGTGTCCTGCGGACAGGCGCTTCCTTCGCGGACTAGTTCGTAAACAGATCATATGACCGCGCCCACGCTGATCGTGTGTCCTGAAATGCGAACACTGTTCGTGTCCCCGAACAATTTAAAAGTACATTTTCAGTTAATCCATAATATTTTTCAATAAAATCTCACCATGGCACAAGTCCCACATAGCAATCTTGAGTTTCAATATACCTTTTGAAACTTTCCGATCCTTTTTTTGTGTTCGATCTGTCCGCGGACAGTGCGCATGTCCGTGGACCGTGCACAAGCACCCCTATAAAAGACCACGCCCAAGAGCTTATTCCCATTGTGTTTCTGGCTATTCTTCAGAACACAGTGATTTTTGCTGCCACCTGCAGACTACACCATCATCAAGATGGCATCCTTGGCTGCTGAACTGCCACTTGGTGCTGCACCTGCTTCAGCACCACCCCCACCCCCTCCACCACCACCACCTCCCCAAGGTCCTGAAGAGGGGAACAGGAGTGAGGATGCGGAGGAGGAAGAAGAGGATGATGAGAATGAGGTAGAGGAAATCCCTACTACCCGCACTAGGCGTGAGTCTTGGGTGTGGCGGTTATTTACCATTCATGGGAATGGTCCTAAGGCTCGTGCGAACCATGTTACCTGCAATGAGTGCAAAATGATACTCAGTCGCGGGAAGCACGGTAACTACAGCTTTGGGACCACTACTATGAAGCGACACCTGAGGTCATTTCACTCTGGGGCTATTCGCATGGTTGTACCTTGCGAAGAACGTAGCAGGTTGATTTCCTCTACTTCATCCTCTTTTTCTGATCCTGTCACCACAAGGACCTCCTCTGTGGGACACCGTCTTGCTCAAGCTGCCTCACAGGCCATACAGAATGCTGATGACCCTTACCTTTCGAGGGTCACAGTTGTATGTATGTACTGTGACACAGTTCTCTGCAAGGGGGAGCGACTTCGGGGTGCTTTTGAGACTATCGTCTCAGAGCACGAGAAGACCTGCTCACTACCCAAATAAAACCCACTCTACATCTTCCTCTCTCAGCTCACCCTTTCTTATCCTTGTGGTTGGTGTCCCCCCCTTTACCCTCCTTTACCCTCCTCTCCTAGTGTGTCGTGTCTGAAAAACCAAAAAAAATACAAAATTACAAAAATCAAAAAGAAATAAGGCTCTTTTCAGAGCCGCCTTTCCCAGTTAAAAAATAGAAGCGAAAATAAATGAAGCAGGGCTCTTTGTATTTTTTAGAAGTCCGCGGATAGTTCGTGAACATTAAAAAAATTGGGTTGCTACTCCATCACAAACATTGTAATTTTCTCTGGAAAGAAGTGGTGGCTCTGAAAAGAGCCTTTGGGTGGTGTTTGTAAGTCAAAAATTGTAAATGCTTAACATCTACTTCAAAATCGTTGTTGTAATTCCAAAAAAGGTCGCAATGCATTTTGTACATTTCTCAGAAAAATCTGGTTGCCAGCATAAGTAAGATGGATTCCATCTCTGCGAAAAATGTATGTACTACAAAACATAATATTTTCATTGTGAAAAGAAGACATACCAAAATCTCTTAGAAAGCCACAAACAGCCTTATTAACATTGCACCTTGCTTTTTCCATTTGTGGACCAAATGAAGAAGAACGAAGCCACATTTGTCTCTGCGCAATCCGTGAAAATATCACTTGAGAATTAGGAAACATGTCCATAACCTTCCTCAGTCCTTCTTTCATAGCAAATTGCAAAAAAATTCCAGTCACATGTCCTAAACTGTTCCCTCCACAATGAATTATAATTATGTCTGGATGTTGCTCTGTCTCCAAAGTAGCGCAGAGAGGTAGCAAGTCCAACCACTTCATTCCACGTACTCCATGCCAGTGTACTTCCACATGTGGGAATCCAAGATCTACAGCTACTCCACAGCTTTCTGCATGCACCTTCAACCAATGTATCCACGAATCTCCTAAAATCCAAACAATCTGTTTTCTGAAACACACAGCCATAGCTTTTGTTCTCTCAGCAAAAAGAGTATCTGAGAAAATCTCTCCTGGCACAACACACCCACCAAACTTTCCTGACCAATCCCTTTCAGTGCTTATTCTCATTTGCATGACTTCTGAACCCAAAAATCCCCGGATGTAACTCCCGATGTCCGCGAACTACCGCCATGTCCGCGGACATATCGTAACATGAACAGCCCTTCTACCATTTCCACTACACTCTCTCTGCCATTCCCTCATTGGATGTACCTCAAAAATCACATGACCATGCACCAATCACATTCAAGACCTCTACATCTAACTGCATCATCATAGATCAGCACTGCAAATGTACTCTGAATCTCTCTGAGTACAAGTGTCATATCATTGGCAAGCAGCATCTACCAGAAATACTGTACAAGTCTTCAAGATTTCTACTTGCAGCTCCATGCATATCCATATGCATGAACACAAACTTCAGGTATGCATATTTTCTGTATAGTAGATGACATAGCTCTCAACCATTTATGTCGCAAAGGCGGGTGAAAACCCCCGATTTTATTTTTGGCGGGTGAGACGCCCATTGAAATGAATGGGCATGCAGGAGGCTTGGCGGGTGAGTCAGCTGTTTACAAGGCGGGTGACACCCACCAAAAGCGTGTGGGTTGAGAGCTATGGTAGATCAACACATTTTCAAACAGACTTTTACCTTGTAAAATCTGTAAAATGAATTTACTGTACTTTTTTCAATTTCCTAAAATCAACTATCACTTATAAACCTTTATACGTTTTACTTTCTTTATACACACACACTCAAATCATGTTAAACTAACATTTTTTGAATGAAATATATAGACTACATATATTCAAACAAAATTGCATGCAAACACAATCTATGTTTAAACCTTTATAAAAATACTTATACAATTTCATATTTTTTGTTTTTATTTATTTATTTACTTAATTACTTTAAATTAGACATGACATTGAGGCGCTATTACCTAGAACAGTTTACTTACAGAAATAGTGGTATTCACTAATATATTATAAATTTCACAAGACATAGTAAAGATATTTTTTTTTTGCTACAGTTAGTCATTTAATACAATTTGTTCATTAAGAACATATCATATGTACTGAACTGATGCAATGTATCTTATGTAAATAAATTAGTTTAATGGTTTTACAGAAGGCACTGAGGATTTCAATAAAAAAAATCAATATCTAAATTAAAAACACTGCTATATACAAACAAAGTTACTAATTTGAAGCTTTTACAATTGCAGTGAAGACCAGTTTCCTGAAAAGAAGCAGCCGAATTCGAAGAAGAAAGAAAAACTAAGAAGTTACCTGTTAATTTAAAAAAAAAGTAAGTAAAATATCACCATAATATTTGTATTATTAATCAAATATACTATAACATTAATACGAGCTATTTTGGTTTCTTAAAATAGAGATTTTGTACCATTTTGTCCAAAAATTTCCATGTCTTAAACAGCGATTTACAGCCAGAATGGCCCACAAATTTCTATTTTTGGACACACAAATTAGCCAACTGAACCACTACAATTTTCATATTATAGAACAAACAACTGTTTTAATTGTATACATTAGATTTACTATTTGTACTTTTCCACACCACTAGCTTACTTTTTTTTTGTCATCTGAACCCCAGTTTAGTAACACATAAATTCAAGAATAACTATCCCTACTAGTTTTAGTTCCCAATGCACAATCACACACCATTACATACATCTTTATCATCTTACTCAAACACTCATGCACACAGCACACATACATTCCAGAACACCCCAACCCATATCTTCTTTATTTTTTTCAACAGACCCTAAAGAATGCCTACCAATGACAACTCCGTAGAAAGCAACGCAAAAGTAGAGCAAATGAAAATAAAGGTGTCCAACATAAGCATCCATCTCTAGCAGAATTTGTAAAAAAAAGTTGAAACAAAACAGCTAATACAATCATTTAGTGAAACACAAGAAGTTTCAAGTACAACAACTTCGCTTCCTCTATCAAAATGTAAAACAAACCAAAAAACAATTAACAGAAAATCAGCTATCAGTACAGATAAAACTACTTCTTCAAATTTTAATATAGTGCAAAGTAAGCATACCAAGAAAAGTATTTTAGCCAAAATATACCGTCACAAAGTCCTTCAAAATCTTATAAAAACAGGAGAGAAATCAGGTTCAAAGCTTAAAAGCTATTGTAGGAAATTAATCTTAGAAGCATTGATGGACAGTGCAATTCTTCTCAAAAGAAATTTATTTATTTTACTGTTAAACAAAATGAAACCACTAACAAAACTAATAACTAAATTACAAAAAAGACTTCTCAATAAGCGAAATGTCAACAGAAACAACTTCTTAAGTATCTGCGGAGGTGAATGGAATCACACTACGAGCACAGAACCATATTTTAATGAAGAAGCGTACAAACAAAAGCAAACAAATACAATTGCCATAAATAGCAGTGGTCGAGGTTATGAAAAAGTGAATAATACCATAATGGAACAAGAAGTACTCCTTACAAAAATTTGCCCTGAAAACTTAGAATTACCCCTCCATTCAACTGAATCAGAACGTCTAGTGTACAAATGGCCATGCACGTCAATGTGTAACATTCCCAAACAATGTTTCAAATCTTACACCAAGACAAAATCAAAATTAAATTACTGCAAAATATAGATACCTGTCCAGTGCGCAAGTACACAGGACTACAAGGACATTCATTTGCCTGCATTAGAGGACCTACTTGTAAAACCACTTTCCATGATATCAAAAGGATATCAACACATCATTCACCTATAAGAAATCTAGTCTATAAACTGTACTATGCTAAAAGTCCTGCTTTAGCACTAGCAAAGTTAAATAACATCCTTCTACATGGTACAGCAAAAGACCTACTTGAAGAAATTCACTATATCCAGAAAAAATATTTTGGAAGTGAAAGCCATTTACAGAATGAAATAGCTTTAAACCAATTAAGCAACAATTCTACACATGGCAACCTTTTGCTAAACACATACAAAAAAGAAATACTAAAATTTAAAAGTACATCAGCTGAAGTACCAAACCATGTATGTGTATGTTGCCATAGAATTTTTTATAAAAGTAACACAAAAACTGTGGACCTATCATACAAAATAGAAGACAATGAAGATTCTAAATGGTTTGAATTAGCTCTCTACCTTCTAGCAGAAAACAAATATGAAATAACTGAGCCCTTAATACTTTGCAGTTATTGCACTACAAAACTTGACAACAACCAAACTCCTTCACGTTCTATCACAAATAATTTGGAATTATACCCAGTACCAAAACCTCTACAACAACTTAATTTATATGAGAGCATCATAATTCAAACAGTACACCCATTTCAAGCAATAATACGCCTTCAACCAAAAACAGCAAAATTACCTCCCTCTGAATTGGTAAAAGGCATTCGTGGAAAAGTATTTTATTTACCATTAAATCTAAAAGAAAATGTGCAAACTCTAGGAGTGCAACGTCCAATGCAGCAATCTTTAATTATATTAGTAAATGGAGTACCTACAAAAGACAAAAAAATATGGCAACAGCTGGTAGATTTATATAAAGTTAGACAAGCCTTCCAATATCTTAAAGAGAATAATGAATATTACAAAGAAATTAATATTGAAGAAAACTTGAAAGATACAACTGAAATAATTCAAGAAACACAAGAAGCTGGTCAATTTGAGCTACTAGATCCTGCTACAATATCAAATACTTTAGACCACTATACAATTCATCCTTTGCACTGTAATGACAACGTACAAGATGTACTAGAAACTTACCAAATGCGTCAAACAAAAGGATCGCCAATCAGTATATGGGAAAAAAGTATAGAAGCATGTGCTTTTCCTCTACTCTTTCCTACTGGCAAAGGAGGAAGGTATGATGATAGACCTATTCAAATATCAGCTTCAGAATACCGCTCATTACGGATGTATTCTGAAGATCCCATATTTAGACAAAATGTGGAATACATATTCCACCTACTCTTTGAAAGTGAACTAGCAACTTTATGTTACGGAGTTGCACACATATTAAAATCAGGATCACACTTTCAAAATATGACAGCTACACAATTATTAGAGAAAGTGGAACAAAAGGATGAGGTTTTACAATCAAATATTACAAATCTATTAGCAAATATGCGTGGTACTAAAGAGTACTGGTTTCGACGTCATGGAGATGTACGTTGTATGATCAGAAACCTTGGCCCACCCACTTGGTTTGTTACATTAAGTTGTGCAGAATATGCATGGGAAGAATTACATGATTTCCTATGCATATCAAATAAAAACAAAACAAACATAGATATTCTAACACCTGGAGAACTTTGTTCTTTGGATCCTGTTAATGTTTCAAGATATTTTCACCATCGCTTCATTGCTATGCTACATTTTATTTGTAATAAAACTGTTCCTCCCCTTGGAGAAGTGCAACACTTCTTTTGGAGAAAAGAATACCAAGCCAGAGGAGCGCCACATATCCACATGCTTTTATGGATTAAAGATGCTCCTAAATTTGGTCAAGACAGTGATGCCACTGTTTTACAGTTTATTGAAAAATATGTCACTTGTGAAATTCCATCAGAAGCCACAAATAGTGATGTTCGTGCACAAATTTTACAATTTCAAAGACACAAATGTGGAAAATATTGTCGTCGCAAATACAAAAACAAAGGCAAATACTACACCAAATGCCGATTTGGTTTCCCTAGACCAGTTACAAATACAGGTCAAGTAAACAACCTCATGTCTTCAGTTAGACATAGTGTTAAAGGTAAGTCACCTAAAAATACATATTACATAAAAAGAAAAGAAGAAGAAAAATATATCAATGATTATAATGCAATCATTGCCCACTTATTGAATGCAAACATAGATGTGCAGTACATTGCAGACAATTCTACTGCAGTTGCACGATATGTCACAGCATACTTAACTAAAGCAGAAAAGACAGAGCTCCAAGACCTCTGGAATGACCTGTCATCAGATAAAACAGTATCTCAGAAATTATACAGCTTGGGCATAAAAATGCTCACCCATAGAGAATGTGGATCTTATGAAGCAGCTGATTGTTTAAATGGTACTTCATTGTATGGTAAATCTGAAAATATAGTATGGCTAAGTCTTGGTCCAGCTAAATCTAGAAAAAGAGTTCTAAAATCATATGAAGATATAGAAACAATAGCCAAACATGATCCCAACAGCCAAGACATTTTAAAAAACAATTTATTGGACACATACTACCCAAACAGAAGTAATACTTTGGAAAACATGTGTCTATACCAAATAGCCCAAAACTACACATACAAAAATAATATGAAACCCGATGAAAAAAAAGGTAAATATAGAGTGACAGACTGTGAAGGCAGCTTAGTTAAACTCACTAAACCAAATTTAATTAATCATATCAAATTGTCATTGAAGACTCTTCAACATAAAGAAGTATATTACATGTCCCTGCCACAACTCTTCAAACCATGGAGAAAAGAAGAACAATTACTAGATAACTATGACTCATATGAGGATGCTTTCAAAGCAAATGAAAGCACTATAACTGATGTAAACTTTACACAGTACAAAACAATGTTGCACAATGAACAGCAACATGAAGAAGAACTCCAAGCCCAACTAGATAAGGATACTCCTGACAGTAGTCAACCTTCTGTAACAGGAAGCCAAGAACCACTGGGAGAACCACTAATAACAAATGATGCAGAATTAGCTATGATAGAAGTAGAAAACACCATGTGTCAGTATGAAGATAAGGAAGACTTAACTATACTACAATCAAAACTAAACAATGACCAAAGTAGCATTTTTCAAGAAGTAACAAAACAAATTGCACATGGTGTAAAACATGAAAATAAAGAATGCTCCTGCCCTAATTATAAACCTATACTACTGTACGTCAGTGGTGAAGCTGGTTCTGGCAAAACATTCCTAATCAAAATCATTAGTAAGTTCTTCAACAATTGACAAACAACAAACTGTCAGCTGTTGTCACTGCCCCCACAGGTTTAGCTGCCTACAACATAGGTGGTGTTACATTACACCGATTACTACTATTACCAGAACAAATTAGACTATTACAAACTTTCTGCAGAAGCTGCAATGGAATTACGCAGAGTATTGAAACAAATGAAAATGCTACTAATAGATGAAGTGAGCATGGTCTCCAACCTGATGTTAGCTTTGATTCACCTCAGATTACAAGAAGTACTCAAAACAGACTATGAAGAGCTCTTTGCAGGAAAACACATTATTGTTTTTGGAGATCTGCTTCAATTAACACCAGTAAAAGGTGAACCTATTTTTAAAACATTAGGGCACAAACTCTGCCGTAAAACTGTTGGCAGCATTGGAAATGTCAACCTTTGGCAACATTTCCAATACAGAGAATTAACAGAAAACATGCGCCAATCTGCAGATCTCACTTATGCCAACATTTTAAAAAGTTTGAGAGTTGGTATACTTTCTAAAGAAGCAGAAGCAACATTGAAAACCCGGCACATCAATGCACTTTATGGCAATAATGCATGTGCTACAGATGTTATGGAACAATTAGCCCACAAAAATGTCAATTGTATGGCCTTAATGCCAACTCTTGCAAGCTGTCTCAAATTCAATGAAATAATGTTAAGTAAAGAAATGCAACCAATAATGGAAATTAGTGCCACAGACAAACTAGATGTACATGGTATGACACTACCCATGTGTGACCAAGCCACAACAAGACTAAATAATTTAGAAAAATCAATCTCAAACACAGCAGGCTTAGAAAAGATGTTAAAATTATCCTTAAATTGCAGAGTAATGCTTAAACGTAACCTTGACGTGGACCAAGGACTAGTTAATGGAGCACTGGGTACAGTTGTTGGCTTTCAAACATACCCACGTGACAACAAAATTCAGTTTGTCAATATACTCTTTGACAAACTTTCAGAAGTAAAACGGATAGGACGCTCAACAGCTAGATTCCTTCTCTTCAAAGATATGTATGTACGCAGAGAACAATTTTCTCTAACTCTTGCATACGCAGTCACGATTCATAAATCACAAGGTCTTACCCTAGACAAAGCAATGATAGATATCGGTAACACAGTCTTTAAAGAAGGCATGAGCTCACTGGCGTAACAGGGGCCCCCGCAGCCCCCGTGGTGCGGGGGGACCCGCGGTGTGGGGGGCCCCACCAGCACATGGCTGGGAGGGGGCCCCAGTAAAAAAAAAAAAAAAAAATATATATATTTTTTTCTAAAAAAAAAAAGTTTCTTTTGAAATTCACTCTGCATTCATAAAGAACATTTCTGTAACAGAAATAATTTCTTTATGAAGGCAGAGTGACTACAAAAAGAAACTTTCTTTTTGAAGTCTGAGGGCCCCCGTACCCCATGACATGGAAGACCCTAGGCTGGAGGCCTCCATGTCATGGGGTGGAGGGGGGGGGGGAACCCTATGCCTTCAAAAAGAAATTGTTTGTTTTTGAAGCCACTCAGCCATCATAAAGAAATTATTTTGATTATGGTTCGGTCCTTAACTGAAATAATTTCTTAATGAAGTTATAGTGACTTAAAAAAGAAACAATGGGGCTCATTCTGACCATGCCGGTCCGGAAACAATGGTGCTGGTAAGCTTACAGGCACTGTTGTTTCCGGACCGGCATATTACAGGTCTGCCTGGTGGGGCTGCCGTGCCCGACAGGTCTGACCCTGCCAGGCACAGCAGCCACGGTAGGCAGACCTGTCACGGAAGCACCGGCACCGTTAACAATGGTGCAGGTGCTTCTGTGTCCCCATTCCCGTGGAGTCTGGGGTTTAACGAAATTACCGGCACCTGATTTCCCAGCCGCCGGACTTGAAATAGCACGGTGGCACTGGGAAGTCAGGCCATAGTAATTTTTTATGGGTCTGGCGGCAACCCGCCGGTAGCACCGGCACGGTTACCGCTGGACCCGTAATGAGCCCAAATTTCTTTTTTAAGTAATAGGGCCCCCCCTCAACTCCATGAGGTGTGCGTGTATGAGTCTATGGTGAAAGGGTGCACACTCAAATGTATAGCCGGCTGCCTGTGTGTGTATGGTGAAAGGGTGTACACTTAAATGTATGGGTGGCTGTGGGGGTGTGCCTGCATGGTGAAAGGGTGCACACATAAATGTATAGGTGGCTACCTGTTTGAGTGTATGGTGAAAGGGTGCACACTTAAATGTGTGGATGACTGGGTGTGTATAAGGTGAATGGTGTGTGTGCTTGTGTACAGGGGCACAAGAAAACCTTCATTTCGGGGGGGGCTAACCCTTCAAATGTTGGGAGAGGCGCTAACTTCACATGCGGTGGGGAGGGGGAAACTTATTTGTGTGGGCGCATCCAAATTATTTACGCATTTTAATGAGACTATTCTAGTGCAGATTCAATGTTACAAGCAGTTAACTCTCTCCTATAAGTCTCCTGTTCCCTCTCTACCCTTCCAATCACTCCCCTGGCATGCAAGTACTAAACCCACATCACGATTTCAATCGCCTAAACAATGTGGAATTTGAATGCAGGTACTAGCAGTGAAATGCTTTACGTTGGTAATTGCTGGGTTCTTGTTAACAGCAAAAACCAGGTGCCGTTTAAAATCTGTGTCCTGTTCGGTCTGGCAACTGCTCTAAAGGTTAGCCAAGTTGAGTCAATATAGCCCAAAATGTCAGGGGGGGTAGTGCTGAAGCCCAGTCAACTCAATGGTGTTGCGCTACTACTTCTGTTTAATGCCTTGCTTACTCCTAGCCCTATTCTTCCTCGTCCCAGTACTTATATACGAGGCAGTACGTGTGTTTGAGGCACTCTGCCTCATACAAAAGTACTGGGAAGAGGTAGAGGTACATGGAGGTAATGCCTGATTTAGCTACCTGTAATCTTCATCACTCCTAGTCCCACTGTTCCTCATCCCAGTACTTACCTATGAGGCAAGGAGCCTCATACGAAAGCTCTGGGACAAGGAAGAGGGACGCAGAGGTAATTCTGGGCCAAGGAGCTGATTGTGGAGGTTGGGGTGGTGGGTGGGAGGGAGAGTGGATGTGTGGGCGGGCAGGATTGTGTGATAAATCATAATGGTTGTCCATGTCCAGGCTAAGCAGGCATGATATGTGGTATTAGTGGCTAGAGAGGCATTTTGATTTAGCCAGTCTAGTCATTCCTCAGTTTGGTATGACTTTCTTTTAACTGGACATTTCTGATAAAGTAGTCCTGCTAACTTTAATTACCTGGCTAGATTGGCATTTGGGTGCTGCCAGTCTAGCCATTTCTTACTGCCGCATTGTATATTTTTCTGGGCATCTGTGATAAAATGATATGATGTGATTCAAGTCATTTATAATGCGCCTGTACACAAGTGTACACAAGGGAGGGATGATAGAGGGAGGACAAGACAAACAATCTCACTAGGCCTTGTGTCAAAGTGAGAACGAGAAGTGCAAGGGAAAAGGGAGCAGGGAAGTGCAAGTGAGAGGGGAGGGGAAAACAGGGCAGCAATGCTCTCAGTAAGTGCAGCCAGGGCAGAGCAGCTATTGGTTGTGCAAGGAGAACAATGGACTGCAGGGTTACAGTTACAGCCCCTAAGTGCATGGTAGGCCCGGAGGTAGTGCAAGGGTGACCAATCAAGAAAGAGCCTGGACTCAGAGAGACTCTGAGGGTAGCCAAGCAGCCAGTCAGTACAGCAGACATGTAGGTCAGGTAGGTCAGCAGGGGGGGGGAGAGAGCGAAAGCAGCAGAGAAGAGGAAAGCTTTTAGCTGCTTCCGAAACTTCAGGTTGTCCGCCTCAAGTTTGAGAGGGGCAGGGAGGCCATTCCAGTTGGAGGCACCAGCAGAGGAGAGAGGTCTACCCCACTCTCTGCCTGGAGAAATGTCTAAGCCTTAGAGAGTTGGAGGTAGCTGAGTGAAGGGTTAGAGAAAGAAGGTATTTTGGAAGAGAGCATTGGATTTAGTGTTGGCACTGGCCCCAGAAAGCCTTGTGGGCAATGCAAAGGTTCTTGAACTTGATCCTTGCAGCCAGTGGAGAGATTTCAGGGCTGGAGAAATACAATCCCAGGGCTTGAGGCCAAGGCTAAGTCTTGCAGTCCTGTTCTGGATTATTTGCAGATGAAGGAGACTAGAGGAAGACAGATTGAGAAAGTGGCTGTTGCAGTAGTCCAGCTTAGAGACAGTGAGCTTCTGGTGGAGAGTGAGAAAGGGAAGAGTCCCTTTGAGGAGGAGCAGCTGGTAGTGGGACTTCTTGGTGATGTCCGAGATGTTAGGAGAGAAAGAGAGTGTGGCGTTGAAGATGACACCAAGGTTTTTTGCCTCGCAGGAAGGCAAAGGAAGAGGGCCCAAGGTGGTCTGCTATAGTGAGAGAGGAAACACAGTGGCAAGGGTCCCATGAGAAGGATCTCTGTCTTACTGGCATTAAGGCAGAGATTGTTGGAGGCGCACCAATCCTGAATCGTGGATAGACAGTCAGGAATGAGCAAGAGAGGAGAGGAGGATGAGGGGAGCCTGAAGGAAAGCTGAGTCATCCGCACAACACTGAAAGTTAGAGGATAAGGTAGAGATCAGGGAGGCCAAAGTGGCCAAGTAGAGGTTGAAAAACCAGCGTGAGAGGATAGAGCCCTGGGGAATGCCACAGGTAGAGAGAGGTGGCGGAGAGAATGGGACCACGATCGACCTGGGAGCGGAGTGGCGGTCCAAGTGGAAGTAGGTCAGTCACTCTAGGGTCTGATCTGTGATGCCCAGGTTCTCACTGAGTCGATTGATCAGGATGGCGATGTTGACCCTGTCGAAAGCAGAGGAAAGATGAAGGATGAGAATAGAAGGAATGCTGGAATCAAGGTTAGAGAGCAGCACAGGTGTTAAGGAGAGCAGTTTCCATGCCTCTGGCAGCTCTGAAGCCAGACTGATGGTCATGGAGACAACCAACAGATTCAGTGTGGAGAGTAAGCTGGGAGATGGCAAGCTTTTCCAAGAGTTTGCTCAGGAAAGGTGGAGATTGAGCGATAGTTTTCCAGCAGGTAGGATCAGCAGACTGCTTCTTGAGGAGTGGGTGCACAAGGGAGTGCTCAAAGGGAGAGGGGAACATTGCAGTGGCGAAAGAGTGATTACAGAAATCGGCCAAGGCTGGAGCGAGGGTGTCAATATGGGCTTTGATGGTTCTGGAGGAGCAGCGGAGCACCTGTTTGGACGACACTTTCATAGATCGGACTTGTCTAGAAACCTCGTCAGGTGTTGTCAGAGAGAAAGAGGAAAAAGGAGGAGGAGAGAAGAGATGACCAAAATGGGCCGAGAGAGGAAGAGGACATAGAGGACAGGATGTCCTGAGATTTAGCAGAGAAATGAGAGGCCAGAGCTGTACAGAGGGCATGGGAGGGAACAGAAGAGGTATAGACCACAACAGGATTGACCAGTTCCTTGCAGATTTTAAAGAGTTTGGCCGTGTTGTTCGAGGCCATGGAGACACATGCTTTATTGTGTGCTCTCTTCTTGATGAGTGTTATTGCTTTGACTGGCATTTTGCTGAAAACAGTCTAGGTATGTCTAAATGTGGCCTGGCATTCTGTACTATAATGTTATTACGTGTTTACACTGGTCTACATTGTGCAGCCAGTTGGAAGCATTAATGTTCCTGTGCACTGTTGGTGACTTGCATGTATTGGATTGTGTTACCCTACAAAACAATTGCAAACACTCTGGCTTTATAGCCAATTTATCTCAGAAAGTGTGCTGTATATTGCATTAAAACACATATTTATATCTTTTTCCTAGCGCAGTGTGCGGCATACCCCTTCAGCAGCACGTTCATGCGTATTGTGCAAGCGTGACAGTCTAGGCCGGCCCAGAGTGTGGCGCAACCCGTGATTTGTTGCCGAGTTGGGGGGCCCCCTCAGCATGGCTCGCAGTGGGGCCCCCACATTTTGTGTTACGCCACTGCATGAGCTACGTAGCACTATCACGCTTACGTACACTTGACGGTCTATTTCTAATCAACTTTGATGCAAGTAAAGTAAACGCTGATATTCCTTGCATTTTAGAATATAATAGACTTCGCTCACTCCCCATCTAAACACATATTCTGTTCCACAAAAACTAAAATGTTGTAAAAGAAAACTAAATCAAACAGAAATGCAACAGGACGTCACTGCAAATCCTCCAAAGAGAGTAAAAGAAACTAATACTTCATCAAGTACCACAAACAAAAAAGTATCAATTAGAGAAAGTAAACCAGGTACTTCTTTAAAGAAGGAAGACAAGCTCCAAAAAAAGTAGTTAGATACAGAACTACCTGGACCATTTAAATTCTCAAATATAGTTGGTGTAAGTTGCTATGCAAATGTAGCAATGAATATTCTATTTCAATTACCACCAATTGTTGACAACATTTACTTACACAGTACAGACCCATTGTGTTTGCAAATGTTAATACTTCACAGAAATGCAGCAAACAATCCTGACAACACATATAGTGTTTTTGGAATAAGACGACAATTGGACTACTGTGCTGGAATGGTGAAATTCACTATAAACTCACAGGAAGATCCACAAGAATTTCTAATGTACTTACTACAAGTACTGGAAAACAAAAACATACCTATAAATGAAATCTTTCAGATTTCATACATGTGGAAACATACATGCACTCTCTGCAACAATGTGACACAAGAAGAAATCCCCAATGAACGCTTCATATATATCAATACCAAATTGTGAATCCATTCCATTTCAGCAACTTGTACAAAATGCGAACCATGGTAGATTATGCTCTACCTGCAATTCAGATAATCGCTCCACGTTAGTAATACAAACACATAGTAAATACGTAATACTAATGCTTCTACGTTACAATGCAGATGGTACCAAAAACAACTGCAAGCTGACTGGATTCACACATGGTCAAATATCACTTGGTAAGAAAACCTTCACAACAATATGTATGATCTACCACGCAGGAGCCACAACCAATTCAGGGCACTACACTGCATATATAAAAAAGAAATGTGGATGGTTTGAATGTAATGATAGTACCATTACTCTAAAGCAGAGATTACCAGCAAATCTTACAAACGCTTATTTGATGTTCTTAAAACCAAAATTTGATAAATAAACTGCATTTAAACCTTTAAATAAATTTGTGTTAAAAAAAGATAAACTGTTAGAATACTCCAAAAGCTATCTAACTGCTCAAAGATTCTACAACAACTAATCAGATAAATGAATGCCGCTAAATTAGAACAAAAAATACACAGTTAGAATACGCCGATTGGTATCTAACTGTCCGAAAATTATAAATTTGTGTTAAAATAATATAAACTGTTGGAATACTCCAAAAGCTATCTAACAGCTCAAAGATTCTACAACAACTAATCAGATAAATGCATACCACTAAATTAGGCCAAAAAATACACAGTTAGAATACGCCAATTGATATCTAACTGTCCCAAAATTTAACAATATCCAAATAGTAAATCAAAACCACTAAAATATATTAAAGAAAATAGACAGTTAGAATACGCCAATTGGTATCTAACTGCTCCAAAATTTTATAATATCAAAACAAATGAAGAATCTGTTACTGCGCCAAAAAAAATACAACAAAGCAAAGTATAAAGCATTAGCCAGAAACAACAAGTGAACACTGAAAACAAACAAAGAAATAAACCCTAGCATAACAGAAAAAGGTTTTTTTTTTAATCCAACATGGATTTTTTTTTCTCCCACAGACCCAATGATTTTAGCAACAAATACATAAACTGAGCAAATTGCACAGTACTCTGATTTGTACTCTACTAAATATGAGGGTCGAAAAAAAATAAAAGTATATTGCTTATACAATGTAATAAGTCATTACAAAATACTAATACTAACATGCTATTTTCTTTTATCGCAGAAATGAAGAAGAAAAACATGGACTCCCATTACTAGACCAAACAGTAGGTATACAATAATAAGGACAACCATAGCAGCATATCATATCCATAGTATCTAATACCTTTGTTCCTTATACATTTGTTTTTCACCCAAAGTTATAAGCAAATATGGATGTGATATGCTGCGGTGGTTGTTGCCAGGGCATAGAGTCTTGGGTGCATGGCCAAATGGCCATGCACCCAAGACTCTATGCCCTGGCAACAACCACCGCAGCATATCACATCCATAGAGTCAAACATTTCAACTATGATCTATGGGAAACTTTTAATGTCCGCGAACAATGTGAGTGTTCTTAGAACACTTTGAACTTGCCAGCGAACAATACGGACACCGTTTTCAGGACACCCGTTACGAACATTTCAGAACAACGCAATAGTTCTTAGAACACTTTCAACTTAACAACGAACAATACGGACAGCGTCCTAAGGACACCCACTACGAACATTCCAGGACACCGGGAGTGTTCTCAAAAACGTCTTCAGACCACCACCATCTTGTTTATTTGCGAACATTTCAGGACACCGCAAGTGTTCTTAGGACACATTCAACTTGACAGAGAACAATACGGACAGCGTCCTCAGGAAACTCCCTACGAACACTCCCCGGACACCGCGAGTGTTCTTAGAAGCGTCTTCAGAACTCCTCATTTTGTTTATTTGCGAACATTTCAGGACACCACGGGTGTTCTTAGAACACATTCAACTTGACAGAGAACAATACGGACGGCGTCCTCAGGACACCCCCTACGAACATTCCAGGACACCGGGAGTGTTCTTAGAAGCGTCTTCAGAACACCACCATCTTGTTTATTTGCAAACATTTCAGGACACCGCGATTGTTCTTAGGACACATTCAACTTGACAAAGAACAATACGGACAGCGTCCTCAGGACACCCCCTACGAACACTCCTCGGACACCGCGAGTGTTCTTAGAAGCGTCTTCAGAACACCCCCATTTTGTTTATTTGCGAACATTTCAGGACACCGCGAGTGTTCTTAGGACACATTCAACTTGACAGAGAACAATACGGACAGCGTCCTCAGGACACCCCCTACGAACACTCCCCGGACACCGCGAGTGTTCTTAGAAGCGTCTTCAGAAGACCACCATCTTGTTTATTTGTGAACATTTCAGTACACCGCGAGTGTTCTTAGGACACATTCAACTTGACAGAGAACAATACGGACAGCGTCCTCAGGACACCCCCTACGAACACTCCCCGGACACCGCGAGTGTTCTTAGAAGCGTTTTCAGAACACCCCCATTTTGTTTATTTGCGAACATTTCAGGACACCGCGAGTGTTCTTAGGACACATTCAACTTGACAGAGAACAATACGGACAGCGTCCTCAGGACACCCCCTACGAACACTCCCCGGACACCGCGAGTGTTCTTAGAAGCGTCTTCAGAACACCCACATTTTGTTTATTTGTGAACATTTCAGGACACCGCGCGTGTTCTTAGAACACATTCAACTTGACAGAGAACAATACGGACAGCGTCCTCAGGACACCCCCTACGAACACTCCCCGGACACTGCGAGTGTTCTTAGAACAGTTTCACTTTGCTTGCAAACAAAACGGACACATATTCACTCCATAGAACACCCCCTAGTCAGTTTATTTAGAACATTTCAGAACACCCGTGATGTCCGCAAACAAATCGAACACAAAAAGAACGTCTAACACATAAAAAACACAACTTTCATCCTATCACATACACTCCCACCCTCCCCAAACACTCCTACACACCAACACACTCTACAAAATACACATTTTGAACAATGTTTCACCGCGCTGTCCGGGGACGTCTGCGAATCCAAGATGGCGGGCGCTACCGAAAAATCTGACGCGCTTCACGCTCCACGCCGTCCAATCAGCGAACACGTTGCATGTCCGCGAACATCACGCAAGACGATTGGCCAATCAGGACACTGTCCGCGGAGCGAACAGGGAAGTGTGTCCGCGAACCGAACACAGATATCACAAATTTTTTTTGACCTACTTTTTGGTCATTTTGAAAAAAACTACTGGACGGATTTTCACCAAAAAAGCACACTTTCGGGACCAAGCCGCTGCTCCTGGTCCAAATTTGGTGGAAATCCGTCCAGCGATTTGGGCTGTAGGTGCGAGCAATTTTTTTTCCCATTCACTCTATGGAGAGTGAGTATAATGTATACAAATATGAGCATATAGAGGGAAGGTAGAGTAATAAAAATAAAACTATGAGAAAGTGCTGATAACCATAATGATTATCTTCATGCACAGAAAGGATTGCTCTCTTTCAAGCCTGTATCTTCCGCTATGTATATGTTTCATATGATGTGACTGGACCCTAAGTCTACAAATATAGTACCTTTTCAATTTTTACTTCCTGACTGTTACTGAAGAAAACTATGTGGCTTCGATATGTCAGTAAAGGATAAAAAGGGAGAGCCAGCCATGTGAGGTCATCAGTGATGTCATCAATGACATTTGTGATGTCATCTTTGATTTCCTGGGTGTTAGTGTTATCAGTGCACGGTGGCGCGAGTTATGGTTGGTTATGTTACCATAACTGCCGAATTTCAGTGGTTTTTCGGTTTTACTTTGAGCCATAACGTCCCTTTAACAAAGTTTTTTCACTGAATTTCATAGGTTTTTAGTAGCGCAACTTAACCATAACGTCCCTTTAACAAAGTTTTTTCACTGAATTTCATAGGTTTTTAGTAGCACAACTTAACCATAATATCCCTGACTTCATATACATGTAACATAGAACATACTAACCCCCTCGTAGTGATTTTCATGTCCGCGGACTACCGCAATGTCCGCGGACACATCGAAAATCTGAGCGTGGTGAATGTAAATTTAAATAGTGTGCCCCATTTCCCCTTTGAAGTTGGCTCTGAAAAGAGCCTTTTTTTTTTTTTACAGATGCTTGACAGACACCTGTTATTTTGTATTTTTTTTCTTGTTTTTTTTTCTTACTTTACTCCTAAAATCTTCACATACCCTTCTCCAAAGCAACCCTTACATTCCAAAATAGAAAGGCATTTCCCGTAAAAGATAAAGAAATGCCATCTTCTTTAAAATTAACAGCATTACTGGCATCAATATTCTCATTGTTACAGAAGAACATACCAGCTCTAAGCATGAAGGCACACATGCCTCGGTTGATGACACACCTAGCAATATTTTGCTGAGGACAAAAAACTGAACTATTGTCCCATATTGCCCTAGGTAGTAATCCAGAAAAAATTACTTTTGCATTTGGAAGGATCTTCATTACTGCTTGAACCAAGCGTTCCAAATCAGCCAACAAAGTAGGGGCACTGACGTTGCCCAAATGGAAAGCACCATAGTGCAAAATTACCTCATGCGGACTGTTCATCGTGGCCATATCCTCCCAAACTTGTACAATTCCCTATACATTGCAATCAGGCACACTGCTCCACACCACCTCCACTCCTTTCACATCAAAGTTCTTTGCAACATGCCTGCATTCAGCGTACTGCTGTAAACCATGCACAAACATATCTCCGAGCACCAACACCCTGACTTTCTCCACTTCTGCCATCTTCACCACACACAGTCTCTTTCAACACAAATCCACAAACTCGACATCTGATTGGCTGATCCGTACAGTCTTCTTTCCATGTTGGATTTCCTGGAAAAACACGGATGTAGCACGCCCTGTCCACGAACAGCCGCGGTGTCCGCGGACGGCGTCCACTTTACTGTCTGTGCCATTCCCTCATTGCATACAGCTAAGCAATCACACAATACGAATAACGTCCTCAGAGCAACCCCATTTTGTGAATTTTCGAACATTTCAGGACAATTATTATTTCATTATTCAACATATTAACATTACAAATATTATACTTTCATCTTGTACTCTGCACACAATGCTATGTTTCTCCATTAGTAGCTCAGTATACTAGATAGAATTCCATAATACAATGCTATTTATATCAATGCATCGTTCAAATCACTAATAACGGTATGATATTTATTGCAATATCCTTGACACTTTTTTACGCAACATTATAATAAAAATCCTAGTACACAAATTCCATGAAAAGTACATACACACGTGATGTCATCAGTGATTTCATCAATGACATTTGCGATGTCATCTTTGATGTCCTGGGTGTTAGTCTTAGCAGTGCACGGTGGTGGCGCCAGTTATTTTTCAAAGCTTACCATAACTTGCGATTTTCAGGGGTCTTTCGGCTGTACTTAGAACCATAACGTCCTTTAAACAAACTTTTTTTAATATCACGCAAACAATATACAAACATGGCGTGCAAAAACCAACTTCTACAGATGGCCTTACACAGAATGTTGCAAAGTAAGAATGTATGCTTGTTCACAGTGAAGGTCAGCTGCTTCCACAACTTCTACAGATGGCTTTACACAGAATGTTGCAAAGTAAGAATTTATGCTCGTTCACAGTGAAGGTCAGCTGCTTCCATTTTTTTCTCGGGCCCCGGAGAGGCTCACGAAGCGGACTATAAGGTTGTATTGTGTTTTGACCTTGACAGACAGAGATTGTGATGAAAGACGTCTCTTGAAGGAGTGTTGCTAAAACGTAAGAGAAGATAAAGATGAAATTTCTGAAACAAAACCACTTTTATATATTATATCACTATGCGAAAGATCGTTGGCACACGCGCAGTCGTATTTTGGGACTGCACCACTCGTAGACAATGGAAATTGCAATTGTACTGTAAGTAACCCTTTAAATTATTTTCTACCAAATATAATTACAATAGCGTAGCATTAAAGACCGCTCAAGTTGAACTTGTTCGTTGAAAGTGGCATAATGTTTTCTACCGCGCACTATCACCGCCAAATTGATCCCCTGTCGTTTAGAGGGCTCTGAAAAAGGCAGACGACACAGGGTGGGTTAATAGAAATAATTTAACCGGTCTATAGGCGGTCAAGCGCTCTACTCGCTGTGCCACTTCACTTTAGCCTGTCAAGTGGCACAGCGAGTACGGCGCTCGCTTTGACATCCGTGCACAGCTTGCTAACGCAAGTTTGAATCCCAGCCAGGCCAAACTCAGCCTTTCATCATTCCGTGGTCGATAAATGAGCACCACATACCTCACGGTTCTTAGCGCTATATGAATGGCAAAATATTATTATTTTATTATTAACATACTCGGTTGCACTATCTTCGATAGCAAATAGTTTCACCCCCTAATAAATAAAATGATGATTTTAAATGAAGATCGGCTGGTGAGAATAATTTATGTTTTTTAAAACAGGTATGTGGCTCCATTTTGCCTATGTCACGATTTACAGAATCCAGCGGATGGGGTCTTCAACTGCCAGGTGCAGGTCCAAATATGCAACTTCATGACCCTCACCATATTATGGGACAATCGCCAAGGACCAATATGCCCTTACGCAGTACTGGCGGCTACAAACAACATACCAACCAATAGGGTGGTCTAATGGCTCGTTGTTGGAGCAACCTTCCGATTATCAGAGCGACCATTTACTGCTTTTATCATAAACCAACAGCCTAGCTACCGCAAAGGAACAACGCGTGGCTCCAAATAAACTTTTGCTGATCGACAGCAGAGACAATAGCAAATCGCTGAATATTCACTAAACATTTCATGTGAAATAAATGTACTTTACCAAATGTTCATATTCCGAATTGTGGCGCACTGAGTTGTAAGCTGATCTAACACCCTCTGTACCGCAAAGGAACATCGCGTGCCTCAACATGAACTTTTGCGGATCGACAACAAAGACAAATGCAAATTGCTGAATATTCTCTAAACATTTGATGTCAAATAAATGTACTTTACAACATTTACAATCTTGCTGTTTGCTTTTAAATCACTGTTTCATATTCCGAATTGTGGCGCGCTGTGTTGTGACATAATATGTGTTGTCTTCCGGGTTCTGTGTAAAGTCACTTAGGACTGCAGAGAACTGGGCGTGTTTGATTACGCACCCTGTAACGTCACGGAGAGAGGCAGGGAATATGAATGCTTTGATAATATCAGGCTTAGGGGCGGGAGATATGATTGAGTGTCGCAAAAGTAAGTCAGCCAGGTCAATAGCGCCAGTCATAGGATTATCACATAATGTCGGCGCATACCAGCCGGATTTATCGTAAAGTCGGTTGACGCCCCTAGGAAATTGTACTATTAGCGGACAAAAGGAGTGGTCTTAAAACACTTTCACCCTGACAACAAACAATACAAACAACGTTCTCAGAACACCCCCATTTTGTGTAATTGCAACCATTTCGGGACACTGCGAGTGTTCTTAGAACACATTCAACTAGACAGATTACAATACGGACAGCGTCCTGAGGACACCCCCAGTTTGTGTATTTACGAACAATTAAGTACACCGCGAGTGTTCATAGCTCATTTTTACCTTCCTTGCGAACAAAAATGACACATACTCCGTCCTCTAAACACTCCACCATTTAGTTTATTTACAAAATGTCAGAACAGCCGTGTTCTCCGCAGACAAATCGAACGCAACAAAAACGTCTAGCACATAAAAAAACAAAACATTGAACCTATCTCATACTCCCCCACCCTCCCCAAACACTCTTACACACCAACACACGGCACTAAATACAATTTTTTATCCACGTTTCACTGCGCTGTACGCGGTCGACTGCGAATACAAGATGGCGGGCGCCACAGAAAATCTGATGCGCTCCACGCCCCTCGCCGTCCAATCAGCGAACACGTCGCATGTCCGCGGACATGACGCAAGGCCATGGGCCAATCGGGGTGCTGTCCGCGGAGCGAACAGGGAAGTCCGTCCGCGAAGCGAACACAGATATCACTAATTTTTTTGCCTTACATTTTGGTCATTTTTAAAAAAACTACTGGACATATTTACACCAAATTTACAAAAGCACGCTTTTGGGACCAGGCCGCCGCTCCTGCCGCAAATTTGGTGTAAATCCGTCCAGCGGTTCGGGCTGTAGCCGTGCGCAAAGCTTTTTCCCATTCAGTCTATGGGAAAAAAAAGTTTTGAGACCCCCCCTATAACTTTTCCCCCCCTGGACGAATCCTCACCAAACTTTGCAAAAAAATTCAGAGTGACCCAACTACTTTTTTTGCAAAGATTGGTGAGGATCCGTCCAGGGAGAGCGAAGTTATAAGCCGCCCAAAAAGTGCTCTTCCTATGGAAACATCAACTTAACCATAACTACATGGCCACTACCGTGGCCATGTAATATATATATATATATATATATATATATATATATATATATATATATATATATATATATATATATATATGCTCACTATTAAAGTGAAGCAACCCTATAGCCAGTTAAACCATGAATAAGGCTTTTTTGAAGATCATACCCTGAGAAGGAAATCACTCTGAAGGGCTGGCAATTTTAAAAGGTTTAGGGACTGGCAATATTGAGAGGTTAGGCAATACAAGATTAAATGAGATGCCCAGGATCACACACTGGCGAAGGTGTGAAGCTGACATTTGTGCCAACTCTGCAATTTCCGCATTTAAACACTTTCTTTCCCAGTTCTTACCATGAACTAAAACAATCTCATTTTATAAAAACAGACTTGGAAAGTACACAAATCACATTACCAAACATGACCATTTTTAAACAAAATATTATAGAAGGGTGTTAATCAAAATGGGAATGATTCTAGCGCCATTCTCTCCATCATCAAGCGAAGTTTATAAGTACCAGCATACCAATCGATGTGATTTAACAAATTTAACCTGGGTTTGTCTTTTGTATTTGAAAGCTTTAAATACTTCCAAAACAATGGCTTGTGACATTTTCATTTATACATTTGCATAAAAACGTTTGACTTTTACCAAAAAGCAAACCGTTTTTTGAGTCAAACAAACAGACCTTAAAATATGCAGGGGACCACTCCGGTGGTGATAGTGTGCGGCACAAATATCCTTTAACATTAAGATTATCATGCCTAAGGCCTGCAACATCTGGTCCGCTCTCTTCCATCTACAAACCACACTTCCACCCAAATGGCCTACATAAGAAGAAAGATCAAGTAATTGGCTAAAGGATACCAGCAGCATGCAAGAAAGCAAACCACACAGAAGGCAGTACAGTAATGTAAGATATATTAGATGATTGGACCAGGATCACTGTATCGTCTGCTAGCAAATCAGGATACAAGCATGAACGCTTTCAATCTGTAGTCTTGAATTTGGATACTTATTCACCTCTTGGACTAATAGTTTATGCCATCGTTGGAGGCGATTGCCTAGGTTTTACAACACCCCATCAGAACAAACCAATTTCTATACCTTCACCATACGGATGACATGTTAGTTTTTATAGCAACCCCTATCTAGTGCAGGTACATGGCTGATAAAAGCAGATGTTGTTCTGTGAAACCAAGTAAATATGCAGACAGGTTTATAAACTACAGACATAGGAAAGGCTCAGCCAGCTTTGCTGGAATGTGATATTCTAATTTTGTATATGAACACATATCTCCGCAATGGGTGCTTCACACACTGAGCTAATTTATGAACCATTGTGGCATTCAATTTATCAATATGCATTTCACTGTGGCCTAGTGCACATGATCAACATAATTCCCGCAGAAAGGAAAGAATGCTACAGAGTTGTGCCATAAGGAACACACAGACTATGTATACCACAGTGAACACAGAAAGCAATACATGGTGAATTGCTGAAGGCAGAAGGTACTCATCAAAACAGAAAGGCAATGGGTTTAGAGCCTCAGCCGCACCACATACAATATCATGACATGTCCTATTTAAGAGTGCTGAACAATGGAATCTTACTTCTTCAGATCAGGCAGCCATGTGGGGCCCCCCTCCAAGTTGTGGGCCCTGGGCAAGTGCCCCTTTTGCCCTCCCATAAAAACGTCTCTGTAGATAGAATCATTAGATTTAGATTTAGATTATCACAATCACCTTGGGCAGGGACTATTAGACACACAATGTAAACAAAGTGAACAAGCAAACATAGTCACCATGCTATTCTGAGGCAACTGTGGTTTTTGGCCCATTTCCAAAATAGGTGTTTTGGGATGCATGGGAAGGGCCTAATTCCAACATATACAGAGAGGCAGACAATTAGAAAAGATGCTGAAAATGAAAACCTAGGATACAGATTCACTGTGGAGGGGGCTCAGAGGATCCATCACTTGACCGAAGTTTGCTGGTGTGAGGAGAACAGCAAGATTAGGCGTGGCCAGATGATTTCAGAAGATGATCTAAAGGGCCATTAGAGGAAACTACATCTTTCAGGGGAGCAGTGCAGTGGATTTCAGTAACAATGCAGGATTGCCACAATTGCTTAAAATCTTTAGATTTAAGTTAACACCACTTGGCTATTGAACTGTATCTCAAAAGTGGTTTGGTCTCATAACTGTGTATTAAGTGCATTTTAGTTTGCATTTCAGTAGTCACAACCTACAGTTATACATCATTTAGAAATATCACATGAGTTACGCCTGGGATTTCTGATGTTCCTTGTTCCTTCCATGCACAGCAAGGCAATGAGGCCAACCAGTTCCTATATTTAAACAGTACTTGGTCATGTGATTGCTAGGTATGGTTCCACTTCCATCTGTATGCTGAGCCACTATAATTCTTTAACTTGGGAAATAGCACATGTATTTATTGGTCTACAGATTTTAGAATCAGGAATCAGAAGGCAGCAAGTGGTATCTTCTGTTATCACATTGCGATAAAACACACAGCCACATCATGAGTTGGGCGGTAAACCCTAAAAGTGGCAGTAGCAGAATTAGCAGCGCTAATACCGCTCTGCCAGATCACAAGCCGGCGCAAATACTGCCGACTTTAAACCAAATCGGCGCCATTACAGCCGGTAGTATCTGCACTGGCAACATGAAGCGCAATCACAGCTGCATCACAAGTCCATGTATGGCTGTATTAGCGCTGAAAACTGGAGCTAGTAACGCTGGAAAGAGGGCACAATTACCTCCAGCCTCCAGCTGGAGGTAAATGAACACAGGTGTCAGAAATGAAGCCACAGGTGCTCCCAATGCACTCCACAGGACTATGTAAGGCACACCCCTATGCCAAACACAGTTGCCAACACCATGCAGCCACTGTGAGCTGGGACAGGCAGCTCCTCATGCTGCACCTGGAATTAGAGATGCAGGACAACCAGGCCAGGGCACAGGGAGAACAGGGGGGTGGGGGGGGGGGGAGGAAGAGGAGATTCCTTGCAAGGCGTGGACCAATCCCCAGGGTCACGCCCTCACCCTGGACCCTCACTGACAGCCAGTTAGTCACCCTCTACCGCCTCAATAGGGACACCATAACTGAGCTGCTCACCACAATAGAGGACAACATAGGGAGAAGGATCAAAATCCTGACAGCTGTGCCCCCACTGCTGAAGCTAGTGTCCATCCTACAATTCCTCGGAACTGGCACCTTCCAGCAATCTGTGGCCACGATGCACAGCATTGCACAGCCCACACTCTGTGCAGTGTTATAATATGATATGATATGATATGGTATTTGTAACGCGCCTATACACAGGTGTTTCAAGGCGCGACGAGGCAGGGAGGGGAGGAACAAGGGGAGACAAAACAAACGATCCTACTAGGCCAGGTGTCATTCAGATCGCGCAAGTGCAGGGGTGGGGGAGGGGGGAAAAGTGCAAGGGGAAGGGGAGGGGGGGAAGTGCAGTAAAGGTAAGTGGCGTAAGTAATAAATAAAAAAGGGCCAGCTAGTGGCAAGTGCAAGGTAAGTGCAGAACAAGTGCTGGGGAAGAGGGGGGGGGCTGTAGGGATACAGAGACAGTCCCGTAGTGCAGAGGGGCTCCAGGGGATCAGTGACTGGGACCAGGACCGAAGGCAGTTTAGAGTGGTCCAGTTGCAGGATCAGTGCAGTTTAGTGAAGAATTAATTAGCTGTTCAGCAGGGGAGAGGGAGAGAGAAAGCAGAAGCAAAGAGGAAGGTTTTGAGGTGCTTCCGGAACCGGAGGTGGTTTTCCTCAAGTTTCAGGGAGGCAGGAAGGCTGTTCCAGAGGGAGGCCCCTGCCGCGGAGAGAGATCTACCCCCAGCTCGTTGCTTCGAGAAGCGGCTGACCATGAGGGAGTTGGAGGCGGATGAGCGAAGGGCTCGGGGAGGAAGATATTTGGGAAGAGAGAGTTGAAGGTATTTAGGACCCAGGTGATGCCCAGGTGCTTGAAGCCCTCCTCTACTTTAATTAATTTATAATGCGCAGCAATGAACCCGTGTGCATGATGGCATGGCCAAGACAAAATACAACAAATAAACAAGGGAAATATCTGGGTGAGGTCAAGGGCTGGTGATAACAAATTTGCGCTTGTACAAGGAGCCAGTGCAGGGATCTTCTGGCTGGCGTGACTTGGTCCCATCTAGCTAGACCTATAACGACCTGTTAAGTCTGTTAACTTCAGATTTACTGATGCCAGTCAGGAGACTACAGCAGTAGTCCATTTTGGCCTCCACTATGGCTCTGGCTAGCATTTATGCGTTGCTTTGGGAGATCATAGGTCGAAGATGTGCAAAGAGTTTGAGATAGTAGGCCGCTCCCGAGACCACGCTCCCCACATGAGCTTTCATTGAGAGGTGCTGGTTGAGGATCACCCCTAAGGACTTTACCTTCTTAAGGGTGTCAATCTTGACTTCACCGAGCTGGAGGTTACTATAAATGGGGTCTAGCTTGGAAATCCGACTGGGAGACCCCACAATCATAAGCTCGGTTTTGGATCTATTTAAAGCAAGTCCATTCTGCACCATCCAATTTTCAATACACATATAAGCCTTGTTAATGCGATCTTCGTCACGTGCATGGCCACCAGTCAGAGGGATGATACATTGAGTATCATCCGCAATGTTAGGAAACCAGACATTTTCTTTCTCCAACATGATAAAGAAGGTGACAGTGAATATGTTATAGAAGCAAGGTGATAAACTTGCTCCCTGAGGGACTCCATATTCAATTGAGGGCCGAGGCTGCTTCAGCATCGGCAGTATCCGAGCAAACACAGCTGACTCTGTTCTGGAGGAATGAAGCTACCCACCGGTCCTGCGGCAAGTGCAATGCCAGCTCTCACTGTCTACCGCCACAGCCCAGTCCAATGCCATTAAAGCACACTTCTGTGCCATTGCCCAAATGCCAAATGTGATTGCAGCCCTGGTCTGTATCCATTTGGCATTGGTGGCCCCCCAGATCCACAAAGCAGTGTACCTGAATGTACAAGTGACCTGCAACCCCCAACCTGTACATCACCAACTGCTGTGCCTGATACCATGGTTATACCCACAATTCCATGGTCCTACGGAACACCACACTGCCCGGATACATGAAGAGGCTCAGAGGACAACAGACGTGGATAGTGGGTGAGTAAAATGGCCTGCAAGCATGAACAGCAAAGCATCTGAACAAATGGGTGGGGGGGATGCCAATGACTACACAAAGCATGACATGACAAGCAAATGCAATAGATGTATCTGCCTACCTCCCGCACCTTCACAGTATGTTATGTTATGTTACATATACTTGTCAAGCGCATGTTCGGCCAAAGGTATCTTGGCGCTAGCAGCCCCAGACAGCAATTTTTATAGAAAGAGGCTTAAAACAGAAGAGTTTTTAAAAACCGACAGAAAGACCAGGGAGCACATGTCAGACATTCCTGGATGGAGAAGCTTATGAACACATACAGTAGCAACTCCTAACACAAACATGACTACAGGTACCACAATGCAACATGCACAATCCAGAGCAATGGTGACAAATGGTCACATTGCATCACGCAACAACAACAACCCTGCCAGCAGAGGCCTTGCTAGGGGGGTTGAGGGGGCTAGAGCCCTGGGTCTTTTGGTTGTAGCCCCGGATAGAAGCTCAGGGGATCCAACCAAAAGACTAGCTAGCATCGAGTCCCGACAGTCCCAACATTAGCATAGCCCCCGATCCTTTACAGAGCTAGCAACACAGTACAGCCATGCACCTATGTGCGCCCACCCCACAATGCCGACCCAGTGGCCCCAGAAGCCTAGTGAGGGCTGATGGAAAACCCAGCATGCCGCATGCATGGGAGAAATACACTGGCACAAGACAGCCACCATGTCAGCTGCACATGCCACCGAGAGAAAGCTTAAGTAGCAACTTCTGCAGGGGAAAAGGGTGCATGTGAAGTGAAAACTATGCATGATACGAGTGACACAGTATGCACAGACATTGTACAGACACATGCCATGAATTGAAGCCCCATATGCATGCACATGAGGTCCATTGCCCTGATACTACATAAAGCCACCCCCACATATTGCACTGTGACTGATGTCTGCGCCTCCCCCTATGCAGGTGACTCCAAATACCCATAACTGCCCTGGCTAATGACCCCTGCGCATGATCCACAAACACTGCAGGATATTGCCTGCTAACAATCACACAGAAGGACCTGTTAGTGCATAGACCGTATCTTCGGCCCCCTGAAAGCACGATTACGCTGCCGCGACCGTTCCAGTGGAACCCAGATGTACACTCCAGAGAAAGTGGGTAAACATTTGCTTGTGTGTACTATGCTGAACAGTATCTGCCTGAAGAGAAATGTTATGCTACCCTGTGACATGAACATGCATCCCCCCGAGGATGAGGATGCAGTACTTGTGGCAGATGCAAATGCATGCATTGCCAGAAATGACAGGATGGATGGGAGACTGGCTCGCCAGGGACTGATAGACAATTTAATTTTATACATTTACATGACACAAGCCATGCACCACTGTGAGACAATCACATCAATCAATAAACACGACAATGACACAATCAGGATTGTCCATGCATTGATGAGGTTCAACTGTTTTACTGAAATAATGTGCACAAACTAACCTCCCTGCAGCCTCGCTCCACCAACTCCCCAACACTCCTCCCCCCTAACCCCACCAACTCCCCAGCACACTATCTCTGCTCCCACAACCAACTCCCAAGCACCCTATTCCCCCTCCCACCACCAAATCCCCAGCACACTATACCCCCTCCCCCTCCCACCACCAACTCACCAGCACACTATCCTCCCTCCCCCTTCCATCACCAACTCCACAGCACACTATACCCCTCCCCCTCCCGCCGCCAACTACCCAGCACACTATCCTCCCTCCCCTTCCACCACCAACTCCACAGCACACTATCCCCCTCACCCTCCCACCACCAACTCCCCAGCACACTATCCCACCTCCCTCATCCCACCACCAACTCCCAGCATGGCCACTCGGGGCAAAAAGTGTCTCAATGTTATTTGCATGGCCTCTTTCCCACCATGCCAGTTCCTGGTGATCTGGGACCAGGGCTGGACTGGGAACCAAAAGTGGCCCTGGAATTTCTTTTCAAAGTGGCCCATATTTCGCCGAACGGGCCAGCACAGTGTGAGAGCTCAACCCTTCTGTGACGGGATTGGGAGTATCCCCAAGAAAATGTTGAATAAAATGAGCCAAGATGAGTGCATTTAAAGCATGTTTTAAACATATATGGATTAAAAAGTGATGTTTTAAATGGATTCATGATCTCTCAAAGTAGATCTCCAATGATAGAAGGACCTGGGACGTTACACATTTTGCAGATGAGAAAACCTAATTAATCTGGTATTAAAGGTGCCCAGACAACATGCATCCCTAGCTCATTTCATCCTATTCCGTGCTGGGAAGGGCACACAGATAAACGGTATTCTTAAACAAGCATTGGCAATGCCAACAGGTTTGGCTTGTGTAGGCATGGGAAAGGCATTTGCCAGGCACTGCCATAGTGATATTAACTCGATTGTAGCACCTGCAAAGTGGTCATCAGAGTACCTTGGCATATAATAGCAGTGTCTGGTGAATGCCTATTATTGATACACAAGCTTAAACTGTTGGCTTTGCCAATGCTTGTTTTTAACAGGACTTCAGTGAAGGACAGACATAGTGCTTATAAATTGAGTGACTGAAGTCAGACCTGGCATTTTTATTACACCAGTAGTGCTTTTACAGTTACAAATAAGTCATTAACTCTATGAAGACTGCTTTGAGAAAACACTGGCAGGCACTTTGAGCACAAAGCTTGATGGTAAGGCTTGATGAAGCTAGCTCAAAGAGATCCCAGTAGCACGTGATTTGGGTGGAGAGGGGCAGAAAGCAGGTGGAAATGGCCATGGGGATTAGCATGGTCTTGGGAAGTCAATGGATGGATAGATAACCAAACAAGTCCTACTAGCTTTGTGTCCCACATCATGATATTTTTGCTTAGCTGTACTCTTAATGCAATCGTTTCAGCATATAGGTGGCACTTTGGCCAACACTAACAAAAAGGTTCAGTTGGTACGAGATCAGTGAGTCATGCCAATGAAGCGCTAGCAGTGTCATGACAAAGTGGCAAACTGTCTAGTGTAGATGTGAATGATGACTGAGAGAGTGACGTTGTGCAAGGTCTGCTGAGTGATGGTGAGAGAGTGTGAGGATTAGCACAGGAAATCAGTGGGGTAAGTCACAGTGACATATTGTAAATGAATGAATGTGGATGAGAGGCACGTGTGCATATGGAAGGACAGGGATACAGCTGTCCATAAAACTGTAATCTCAACAGTCCATGTGACAGCAGTACCAAAAGCCCATGAGACTGTGAAATTGGGAGCTCTCACGACAGCAATTCAAGACAATCATAAGACTGCAAATTCTGTGGCCCCTGTGCCACTGAAACCGGCAGCACATGTGACTGCAATATCTGACAGTAATCCTAAAATCTTACAAGGCTGCGAAATTAGGAACCCAAGCGAGTGAACCCTGCAGCCAATAGGAATGTGGGTTCAGCAGCCCACGTGACAGCAAGCCCAGGAGCCCATAAGAATGCAAACGGAGAGGCACATCACTGACATCAGGGACCCCAATAGCCAGTAAGCTTGAACTCTGGAGCCCATGTGACAGCAATTATAAAAGCCAATGTGACTGCAAGCACAGCAGCCCATGGGGCAGAAGGGTCACCAATTATGTGACGGGCAGCTAAGTTATCCATCCCTATTATGGTGGGATAGCTAAGATCCCATGTATGCAGCTAGCTCTGAGTTCCATGCAAGGTTCAGCTGGCAGGTCTTGTGCAGGCAGGACCAACAATGTATTTCAACTGATTACAACACCTACACTCTTCTAACTGGGGGATAATATTCTAGACATTTTCCCTCTACTTGAATTACGAGGGCCATGTTTAGAAACGCTCATCTCAGAATCACTTCAAATGTCCTCAGCACACAGTGCTGGACAGCTCTTCCCTCCTCTTTCGCTAACGTACCTGCAGCGGAGGTGCTGTGCAAGGTGAACAACACAGATTAAAATCCCTGTGTGATGTGCAGAGACATGACTGTGACCAGATGAGTGTGACATGCAGGTCACAGGATGCAGTCCCAGTAAGATAAATCAGTGAGTTAATCAATCTGATGCAGCGGCTGGTCTGGAAAATGAGTATCAAAGGCAACTGCAGTATGATCATTTAATGAGTTAAGGCACCTGCTGGGTCCCACAAATTCACTGACTATATCCCAGCAAGGCACCAAACACAGAAATCTCTTTATGACAATGCAAAGCACAGTGTGCTATTCCAGTGAGCTACTCCGGAGGGTGAATGATATGCGGCAAAAGAAGTTGATAAAAAGCCTACAGTTGGAAAATAGAACCCCCCCTACTAAGGCGCACCACTCATTGATCTTCATGATATTTGTTGTGCTAGCTTAGTTGGTGGATGTGCGCCTGAAGCAGAAATCTATGTCGCAACTCGCAGGTTAAAATCCCAGCACATTTCCTTCAGCTTATTTTTGCTGACTGGCCTTTATTGAAACCTGGGGTTTCCAAGACAAGTTCATGCATTTGAAAGTCTGGCAGGGTTGGGGCAGTGTCAGATACTGATGCTGCCTCATTCCAATGTGATATCACCCCCACTTCACTTCCAGAGTAACCCTGGGGTTATCAGCTGTCAAACAGGCCAGGGCAGGTGCTGCCCTTCCCCCCTGACACAGGATAGCGTGGCCAGCAGCTGAGAGTAACATATTCTCTTAAAAGGTGACACCTTCATTAATTAACACATATTTGTGCTTTATCTAGATTATAGGTGAAAATAAAGGGAAGCGTGATCTAATTGCATTTCAGAGTATGAAAAACAAAACATTTATTTGGTACAAACCAAGGTGTTAGGAGTTCATTTGGGAGTGTTACTTTACCCGTAGTGGAAGAAACTAGGGGCGAGTGAGGGGTAATGCGGGTGAGAAATCTATCCTATCTATAAAAGCATAAGGATATCTGTGCATTGTGAAATGAGCATGTACGCTCTAGCCCCAGCGTAGACATTCTTAGGAAAGAGACAAAGAGAAAGAGAGAGAGATTGAAAGGTGGGTAGTGGAAGGGAGTGGGAGAGAGAGGGGATGGGGAGAGAGAAAGAGGGGGACGGGGAAGTAGAAGGGAGAGAGGGATTGAAAAGCGGTTAGAGGAAGACAGGGGGAGAGAGTGGGGATAGAGAGGAGAGGGGACTCTGAGGGGGACAGAGAGAGAGAGCAATGGACAGATGAGAGGGGAAGATTGAGAGAGAGGAGGCAATGAGAGAGACAGAGTTAAAGAGA
The DNA here is from genome assembly GCF_040938575.1 of Ambystoma mexicanum. Lineage (NCBI taxonomy): Eukaryota > Metazoa > Chordata > Amphibia > Caudata > Ambystomatidae > Ambystoma > Ambystoma mexicanum. The sequence continues at coordinate 629,678,858 of NC_090927.1, read as the reverse complement.
GAAAGATAGAGAGCGCCAGCACCTCCAACAAATAACGTGGATCTCAGCTACTGACAAAAGACGACACTGAGGGAGGCAGAGTAAGAGATCAAGAATGCCAAAGAGACGTCTGATTTGATGGATACGGCGAGTGTATGGTAATACAGAATCCCCACGTTACAAGAAATTAAATAACAGCACGCGCTACATTTAGCATCTGGAAAGGCATGTGTAGCACTCAGTTGCAGCACAAGAAGTGGGGGGTGGCGGGGGTCCAGGCCAAAGGCACAGAGCAAGAGTGTTAGCCATTCATAGGAGACCCCAGTCTCCCCGAGTGTCACACACCTTGGCGTAGTCCATTCTTGCACCCACAGCATAGCGAGGTCTGCGAGACACTGGAGAGGAAGGCCCTCTGTGGGTGATCATCGGAGGATGGTACCGGGCTCACCCAAGGATCGGAATGAAATCTTGCAATCTTGGTCTTTTCTCATTCAAACACCCAATGCCACCCTGACACCCCCCACCACCTCCCCCACACTGTCACCTCCCACACAGCATCACTCTCTGCATTAAGGACCATGATGATGAGATCAATGGGTTACACTGCTGGTTGGGGGGACACAGGCAGCTTTGTAAACTATTCTGCAAAGAAGCAACGCTCCTGGAATAGGTTTAAACCCTTCCTGGCAGCAGCACCTTTCTCTGGATTTAACCACGCTCTCTCGACAAGCTGACCCCTTCCCATTCCTGCCCCACCCTACCCTCTTAGTCCCTGTGCTCCACCACCAAGGACTTAGTTCTGGTTCTGTGCATCCCACGTAGACCCGTTCTGATCCTCTCTGCCTATCCTTCCCTATGAGAAAAGTACACGCGTTCACTGGGTTTGGGGAGATCCAGCCCCCCCAGCTCCCTTCGCACCTGAACTCCAGTATGCTGCTGCCTTGCTAGCAGCTCACCTCGGCCTCTCCAATTGTCATTGTCAGAACAGCACTCCGAGCAGGCCAGTGCACCGAGGTTGCTCGCTGTGCCAGGGCACCAGCCCTGCACCTGCGCACTGTGTGATATGCAGACAGAGGGAGAGCATCATGTCATTGCACACACACACCACTGTAGCCTACTGCAGGGCACGTGCAGAACCTCGGGGAGGAATGCTGTGCCAAATGAGCAGGTGCAAACCTGGCCCGGGCTGTCATCAGCTAGCCCTGTGAGAAAATAAATGCCCAGCCAGCACCGGCGGCAGCCAATTTCATGTGAACTTCGCTGGCTGGGTGTGGGTGATCGTTTCCGTATATGTATCCTTCCGCTACCCAAAGAGGCCCTATGCCCCGAGGCCTACCAGGGAAAGTCCTGGTGTCCCGGTGGGGCAGTCCAGCCCTGTCTGGGAACCAGTGCCAATTGTGTGGTTTAAGTGGAGGCTAGCGAGCCTGGCCCCCGGATGTGCCGGAGTGCGACCTCTGGGCTCTGGCAAATGGCCTCTGCAAGACCCCTTCAGTCATCTCCCTGACCCTCTGCCCATGCACAGTCAGGGCAGCAGTACTGGCATCGGCCTCTGCCTGGTTCCTTGCATGTCCTGCACAATCCTGCAGGTGGCCCCTTGTATTTGATTTACTTTAAATAATCTAAGGATCTACACAGACAAACAAGATATTTTGCTATGGGGAGATAACTAAAACCATGCTTGAAAATGCATGGCCTACACAATCTATGGCTTTGGGATAGTTTTACTTACGCGAGAGGCCTTGTAATGGACATCAGGGAACAGCACGGAACCTCTGGGACAGCAAGTGTGTCAGTCAAGGATAGTCCCCTCTCGCTCCTCCAAGGGGTCCCAGTCAACGTCTATGTCTAATGGTGCCTGTCCTCAATGCAAGATTTGGGCTTCTCAGTTTGGGTGTTTTTCGCAAGAGTTCAGCAGCAAGTTACCTCCCAGAATAAGTGGAAAAAGCCCTGCTCTGATGCAAACTGGTTTACTTATAGGGCAAATGACATCACAAACTTGTCATGATTCCCGTGGAAGGAATTGGTTGATTTTCTCTACTCACCTCCCACCTGTGTGCTAATAAGACAATGAGTTGAGGGGTGTGAGTTAGGGAAGCTGTGGGAGGGGACAGCTTTGTCATCCCAAACTGACATGTGGGCTTGGCCTGTTTAAACTCTTAAAATCTATCAACATGGCAAGTACCCTAATTTTTCAAATCTTTATATGCATGGATATATTTTTAAGAACTACATTTGAAGGCAAATCAGATGATGCTAATTTGAAGTCGGCACAACCTTCCTATGCAGAGATATGTGTTTTCTTTGTTTACTCAGGAGCCGTATGAGTGAAAAATATGCCAAATCACAGTTCCCATGTTAATTGTGTCCTTCACCCTTACACCAACTTTCAAATCTCTCAGAATAAAGGGAAGGCCCAAATCAAGTTTTCATTAAAAACGTCTGTTATGTTTATCACACACAAATTGTGGTTTAAATTTGGCAGTGTATTTCTTTCTATTCTTTTAAGGAGAAATGACCAACTGCATGTACAATTCTGCAAGAAATGACTTTTAAACTAACACACAATCCATTTGACATGAATCATTTTAGAAGGCATCCAGGACTTATATCCCTGTGGAATGTCTTTCCTTAAATCTCACAGTTGCAGAAGAAATGAGTATCACTTCTGGATTGGCCATATGTTTCGGGAAGTTATATGAAAAAACCATGTTCAAACACTGAAAGTCTCGTAGGCACTTCTCTCTGCATACTGTCATTTAGATCAGGAAAAAGGAAGTTCTTTATTTCTTATAACTGCAATAAGCTTGGTTTCACTTGAGATTACTCGAGCACAATCTGGTATTACATTGAGCATAATGTACACCCAGCTGGCTCTTTAAGTAAAAAGTGTAGCTTTCCATGGATTTTGTAAAACAGCATTGTCAGTCACATGTCTTTCTTTTCCTTGCTGAAATGCACTGCACATATCTTTGCACTTTTGAACTTCCCAGCATATGTCCCCTTCATTTGAGATTCAGGCCTGTCTTTAATTCAATAGGCCTGATTGCTGACATCACCATTTCTGTGCTGGTTTTAGACTTCAATTGAACTGTACAAATCACTCGAGCCTCTTTATTCCTGGCATTCACAGGCTATATTTCACCCCACATTGTAACACAGCATGACCCGGCATGACCCGGCAAGAACGCTATTCCTGCTCAGCCGAAATTGCGCTTAAATATCGCTGGACTCCTGTTGAGGCCCACAGAGTGCCAGTTATGTAGGTATTGGAACATTGACAGGCACTCAGAGAAATATGAGAGTCAAATGCAAATAGTCAAACACACAGGGAAACACACAAGCACACTAATAGACATATATGATACAATACATGCCATAAATCTCTAGTGATACATATGGGAGAAACGATTCTGGCACAAAGTGTACCCTGTCTATTCGACATAGCTTCCTGCTGGAATCCTATTCAATATTAATTCAATCCTGACACTTTCAATTCAAAGTACATTTTGTGGCATCATTAAAAGAACGTAGGAGGGCAGTTTTGGCAGTCACATCTCCCATTTCGGGCTCCCTAGGATTACACATTACCTATTGCCTGCATGTGTGCATTTTGTTCTGCAATGACTTATTAAGCACTGTAGGATTATTTAGCGTGTTTTTGGAGTGTAGCGCCACTACATGGGATCAATATATAGCGTGTTTTTGGAGTGCAGCACCACTGCATGAGATCAATGTATTGCTATAATGCGGTACAGCAAGCCATGTGTTGCCGGTATAACATATGGATATGTAAATGAAGACAGGCTACTCAGGCAAAAAACACATCATTTTTTCACATTTAGAAACGCACCATTTTTATTTCTCACCTGAAATGCCTCTGTTGCAGGAGACACATTAGAGGATTAATGAACTAATATAATTAACAGTGCTAACATGATTATAACTTATTAATATCATAATGTGTTCTCTAAGTGCAAGATGAGGCAGGCTGAAACTCATTTTAAACGGACATTCAGAATTTTTTTTTTTCCTTTCTCTTTCTCTGTGCTTTCAGGAAACAAAACTCGAATAAGCATGAAATTAGTGGATACAATTTCTTACTGAAAAGTGAGCTATTGTTTGAAGAAGGAGGGTATGACATGGTAGATTCTTATTGGGCAGGCATCACATTAGGCGCTGTAACAGAGGTTTCTTGGTGCATCTTGGGGAGAAAGAAAGGCAGTGGAGATTTTGCACAGCTTCGGTGAGGACTTGGCGGGAGTTGCTGTGGGGCTGCCTGATTGAGGGGCGTCATTCCAGTGTACTGCTGACCTTCACAGGCTGGAGATTCCAGTCAATTGGCACCGCTTGAGGACCCAAAGAGTGCAGATTGGAACTGCATGTCCTCGCCGGGTGCTCTACAGGGAAGCCCCGAGCCATTTAAAGAAAGCGACCTGTCCAGAGAGTTCGCGTGCTGAGCTGCTACAATTTTGCTGGTAATTATCTTACACGAAGCGAGAATGCGGTGTGTGAATGAAAGCTATTTCAGTCAGGCAGTGTAGCGATAGCTGCATTCTAATGTTGCCATTCAGAAATGCAAGTCAACTGATGCACTGTTCTTTTTATTGTTGCAACAAATCTAATGAAATGCCATGTATTTTGCAATTGCTTCTCTTATGTTTATTCTAGAAAAGACTGCCTCGCAAAATGGTAATGTATGATTTTTGAAATGAAACTGATGTAAATTACTATCTGTGTAAAGGCTTCTGTTTGCTTCTGTTTTTCTCTAGTGCACTTAGCACATATCGCCTGATAAAAGGGGAGGTTATTAGGTAATATATGCCAAGCAGCCCATGTGGAAAAAGTTATGTTATGAGTAATTATAAATAGCTGTGTGCGTGGTTCCACTCAGTGTATATGTGTGTGTGAATTCTGAGTGGAACACAATCTGATAGTCTGCTGGACGTACATGAGTCAGCAGAGAGAGAGGCCTCTGGAAATAGTTTCACTAATGTAAATAAATTAGTGATTATACCACATGTTATTGTGAATACTTTATGGAAGCATAGCTCACTGGTGTAGATAAATCAGTGATAACAGCCGTAAGTGGCACTCCATATGAAAATGTGGTGTTCTTGAATAATGTAGAAGCCTGAGGCCTCTAGAGATCAGTCTAAACAAAAGAAAGGGGTTTTGTATGTTGGGGCCACAAATAAAGCAAATAAATTATGCTCATCACTATACCACAACAAAATGCATACCAACTAAATGTATCTGTGCACTGAAATAATGCATAGCCACGAAACCACTATAATACCAAACCCAATCTGAATGCAAGGAGTGAATATTGCTAAATTACTTTTATTTTTGGTGGTAAGAAAATACCGCTAGGCCCCAAATCTACACAAAATACCCTACATATTTATGGTGCGTTGCAGGCCGGGAAAGTGATCATAGAGCACCTACTGGGCGTGGCAAGTGTGTCTCACACCGCCATCTGTACATTAAAGGGAACCCATTTCATAATAGCAGTGTGTCACTAAAAACGAATTTCAGAATGTCTCAAAGGGAAACCACATTCTCAGACCTAGTGCAAAATTTAGAGGCAAAGTTTAGTTTAGTTTAGTTTAGTTTATTATTTGATAATGCGCACAAAACCCAGGGGTAGCCGGGCGCAGCAGGTACAAGGTTACTTAGGCTTAGGTTACATGCATATGGACGATAGGAGACATATCCAAAACAATACATATATGTCAGTACAACAGTAGAGATGATAGCTAACAAGTTTACAATGTTTAAGGGTACATGTATGCAGAGAGATAGGAAAGTAAGGGCCGAGTAGTCATGGAACCGGATTTCAGGAATATCACGACCGTTAGGTGCAACAAGGTTAGTTGTCGTTGGACCAGAGCCAGTTTTTTACCTTGCTTCTGAAGCTGGAGTAGGATAGGTTTGCTCTTAATGCAGAAGGCAATGCATTCCAAGCCTGGGCGGCTCTAACAGGGAAGCTTGCTCCGCCTGCTTTGGATTGTCTAAATCTAGGGGTTTCTAGCAAGAAGAGGTTGGTAGCTCTGGTGTAGTGGCTGGACGATTTTCTAGTCAGTCTGGCCGAGATATAGGGAGGTGCTGTGTTGTTAAGCCCTTTGTGTGTGAGAGAAAGTGTCTTGAGGAGGACTCTGTCGCTGATTTTTGGCCAGTGGTGGTCTTTCCTGATGTTGGAAATATGTGCTCTACGGGGTATGTCAAGGGCTGCTCTAAGAGCGTTATTTTGAAGGATTTGCATTTTATTTATGATGGTTTTATTAGCTCCTGCATAGAGGGCGTTACAATAGTCCAGCTTCGACATTACTAGTGCGTTAGCTAGCGTGATGCAGTTAGTTTTAGAGAGGTAAGGTCTGCAAGTCCTGATTAATTTGCAGGTGTACGCTGTCGAGGATGCCAGGGTATTGATTTGTTTTATTCGCACATGGAACGTGGTCATCAAACAGTACCTCAGAATGGCATGACCGTATTCAGGGTGAGGTGCAGAAAGAAAAACTAGACAATATTTTTGCAGAAGGCAGCATAATTCAGGTCTGCCTTCTAAGGTTATTAAATGCAGCCGATAAAAATGCAGAGATAGACTGTTTGATACGGCTATGTGCCAAAATCTGGTTTATTTTGAATAGGTCCCTGCGAATGCAAGAAAATGACACCAGCTAATTAGCAGGTTAAAGACTGACTTAGATGGGGCAAGAAAAAATCAGGAAATGTTTAGAAGAAAAATTGGATGTATGTCAAAAAGACATGCAGTTAAAATGCAGAGATTTTGATGTTCAATTGTCCAAAAGCAAGAAACTATTTGAGGACAGTGAACAAGAATTGGTACACTTAAAATCATTGGTGGACCACATTAGACAAGATAAAGATGAGGTTGTGTCAGAGATGCAGATTTTACAAAAAGAACATTATGAGAAAGAAAGTGACCTCCAAAATGCGGAACAAGAAATGGTTAAAATGCTCCAAGAAAGAGACAAGAGGAATAAAGAATTTATTGAGTGCCAAATGCAAATGTGCGACATGCAGGAGGTAATTAATAAAATGAGTGATGAAAACAACTATTTGCAAAATGAAGCAAACAGGCTCCTTAAAAAGTGTAAGGACTTAGAACAGCAAATGTGTATTCCCATGTCCCAGGAGAGGCGGCAGGGTACCACATTCAATGGAGTTGAAGTGAATTCTATTTCTGCCCAAAGGGCTAGTGCCCCAGTGACTGGGCCAGTGACTGAACTTGGTTGCAGCACCCTTGGGGGATTTGATACTCCCATTGGGGGCCGCCACCTATCCCATACACCTGGAACCAGGGTTGAGACACCAAGTAGTGCAATTCCATGCATTGCAACAAGTAGCCCCATAAAGATAATGAAATCCATTAAAGCCCTGATCAAACCATTTAAAAAAGGAGGGGAATGCTGCATTGAGGATCACTTTGAAGCAGTTCATGACATTTTTAAAGCACTCCAGATACCTAAGGATCAGTACAGGCAATATTTTCATTTAACTTTAGATGCCCCGACAGCCAATATTATAAGAGGATTGAATGAACAGCAGAATATGACATGGGCGGAGTTAAAAAAAGAGATTAGGCGTCATCCTTTCCAGTCATTGCAGGAGGCAAAGAAAGTCGCTTTCACAATCACTGCGGGATCTAATACATTCCCTCGCCAGTTTTTACAAGACTTAAAAAGAGCATTTTCTCGCTTTGATGTATCTTTTGACCCCAATTCCAATGAGTTTAAAACTGCCTACTTCTATGGGCTGCAGAAAGACATCACATCCCAATTGGTCCGTGAATTTGACCGTGACAAGTCTCTGGAATGGATTGTACACCAAAGCACAAAACTATATGAGGTACTCTATTGTCAGGGTAGAGAAAGTGATAAAATGAGAGATCCTAGACCTAAATCTAAAGAACCCTCAGCAACAGTGATGGAAATCAGGTCAGCCAAAATGTCCCTTGAGTCTGCTCAAAGTCCAAGTAAAAATAATTTGACACCTGAACAGAGGGGTAATCAACAAAGTTCATCACACACTGCACCAATGTTCCAATCACAGGATCCTAGTAATAGGGAGAGCTACATCAGCCCCAGGTACTTAGTAGATAGGCCCCGGGCAGGCTATCGACCTGATATGTCAGGTATGAACAATAACCAGAGACAAAATCAGGATCAAAGAAATGATGGACCTTATCAGACATTGGGGACACAAAGCAGATTTGATTCCAATACCATGATATATGGTAATCAGGATAGACCCCGATATGTGGATCGATTTGCTGATAATGGGAATCAACATAGGGGCCAGTACCCATCACATGAGAGACAGGACATGAGCCAGAATATGAACTACACGTCACGTCAGTACAATGATTCCCCACCAGGGGACTACAAACAAAGGATGGGTGCATCCCGCTCCCCTCCGCAAATGAATCAAGAGTTCAGGAACCATCCCAATAGAAACCATTCTCCTGAGAGGTATCAGAATAGATCCAATCAGGGAGAAAACAACCAATATCGATCTGGGCCACAGAGAGAGGATTCTAGAGAGATGGAAAGATTCCAGTGCCTCGAGGCCCAAGTGAAAATGTTGGCTGAGCAAATAGGAAAGCTCTGTACAACACAAAAACAGTCATCAAAGGAGGGGGCAGAAGGCCATAGCAATGATCGGGGGGCTTCTGAAAAGTGACTAAGTACTTATGATACCTGCAGCGCCAAAAAGACAGTTTGCTCTGATGTAATTTTGCATAATGACTCTGAGATGCCTAATGATTTAAAAGTGAAAATATCAGTACATGAACATGTAACAGAAAATGTAAATACTTCTAAAAGAGAGGTACGGTTTAACCTAGAACTAAATCAAACATTGGCGATATGTACAAATGAAATAGGAAAACCTGAAAATACAAAAGACAGGTTTAAGAAAAATGACTCATGCATGGGGAATACCAGTGAACCGGGAGTAAGTGGTGATGCTATAACTCCTTCCCTGGGCAATCCAAACAATGACCAAACACAGGCAGGAAAAAGAAATGCTCAAAAGGAGGGTACAGGTCAATCACCTGAGGAATTCTTTGAACCACATATTTTTGAAGAGGTTAAAAGGGCTGGTATCATACTGAACAATCACAAATGCACAGAATTAGACAATGACAAATTGCCAAGTGATGTTGTTACACATGTTCAGTTGGAGGGTTGTAGTGTGACCTCTGATGATACCTGGATGGATGGGCGAGCGGTGGCCACACTCCAAAAAACCTCTGAACATGGGGAAATGAATAAAGTCTATCACACAGGAATGAGCCAAAAGGAGGGAAAAATGTCTTTTCATTTACCGATGTACTTAGCCAAAAGTGAAAAAGGCCTGAGAAAGGTGAGCCCTGAAATCAGTAAGAATTTGCATTTCCTATGTTTGTTAGAGGAAGTTGAAGACAGGTATTATGCTCCCATCATTGTGGATGAAAAATGCCATACATTTGCAATGATTGACACTGGCGCACAGGCCACAATTATGTCTAAAGAACTGGTAAAGAGTATCAGTGAAGGCAGATCCCCACAGAATCAGATCACAGTAAAAGAGAATCAAGATCCAGTGCATAATTTTAACGGGGAGGAGGTGCCTATTATAGGCACCACCGAGGTTGACATAAAGATAGGTAAACACAGAATGAAACAGGAGGTATTGGCAACATCCATTTGTGATATTCCATTTCTGCAAAAAATAATGGAAAGGGAGGAGATCCCGAAATTTAGGATTAAAAACCAGTATGTCTCTGGTTTGGACGGTCCAGACTTTGAAAACCGAATTGCAGGTAGATGCATGCTGAAAATTAGCATTGGACAAAAAACAAGTTACCATAATGTTTGGATAGTGTGTGGAACACAAAATGACTTTTACATGGGCAATGACATCATGCACAGAATGTGTATGGTGTTAGATTTCCTTAATCAAAAGATATGGTCACGCATAGGTGGGCCTGCACCTGAATTTGAAGACAAAAGAAGGGCTTATCATTGCACACAGCTGGTCCCTTATGCAATTGAATTATAAATGAGGAAAGATACTGTTATCCCTGCATTCACAAAGCAGTTTGCAATAACACTGAAATGCAAAAATGGACAGCAGATGAAAGATTCTGATGCATGTGTGTGTCTGAATGAATCCATAAAACAGCAGGGCCTGGATTATGAATACATTCCATTGGTAGATGTGGGTGAAGGGTCTGTAAAAATTATGGTGAATAATAAAGGTTGTCAGAATATTCATTTAGAGGAAAACTCCCCAGTAGGAATGGCCATACAAAAATCACATTACACAGCTGATCTAAACAACATGGTGATTGGAAATATCCCTGAAAAGTATGTAGATGCTAAGGGTGAATTGCCAGAATACCTGGACTCTCAGCCCAAATGGATATTTGAAATTCATTCTGTGTACCCTTATGATTCAAGCGAGACAGTGTGCTGTCATCAAGACGATTGCATAACATTTAACTTAAATGAAAATGAAATAGAAAATCAGCCCATTGAAGTGGAAGCTTATATGCCAAAACATTTACATGTGGCAGCTTTACAAAGAGACACAGCCACACAATTAGAGGAAAGTGCTGAGATTCATATGCCAGAACATTTTCCAGAATTTTCCAAAATGGTAGAGGTGCAGATTTTGTTAGCGAATGCATGTGACAACGAGGAGGATAGAAATGAATTGAGGAAGATATTTATGGAGTTTAAAGATGTATTTGCAAAAGATGCTTATGATTGCGGGCTAACTAATTTACATGTGGCCACACTTACGGAAGGGTGTAGCAGAAGCCCAGTATTTGTACGCCAGTATAGACTACCGCTGGCATGTTTAGAATCATTGGCAGAGATTATTAAAAATTTGGAGTCACGGGGAATCATCAGGCCCATTCATAGCACATCCAATACACCTATTTTAGGTGTGTTAAAACCATACGGTCAATGGCGACTGTGTGCAGATTTGAGAGAGTTAAATAAAAGAGTGCCAGTATCCAGATGGCCACTGCCATTCATTGATCAGGGATTAGCTCAGGTACATGGTTCAAAAGTGTTCACCACATTAGATCTCACCTCTGGATATTGGTAGGCGTTTTCCCAAGTTGAAATTAAATTCAATGAATGTGAAAAGGCCCTATTAACCACTGTGTGGGCGCTACAACATTTCCGCCCCATTGTTCAGGGAGAAAAGGTGATTATTGAGACAAATCATCAACCTTTGCAATTTTTAGAGAGTAAAAGAATTTGGTCAGGTAATTTAGCGCAGTCCAGAATCACTTCATGGATGCTAGCATTACAGGGTTTTCCTGTAGAAGTGAGCTATGGCCAAAATAAAAAAAGCCTAATCGCTCAAGGTTTAGCAGATTTACATGACTGTGCAGCTGAACCAGTATCAAACGAAATAGAAGTGGAACCTAATTTGCAGGAATTTGAACAATCACCACACAAAGCTTTTGATGAAAAACATGCAAGGACTTGCCAACTGTATATGTTGATGGTTGTGCCTTTCACATTGAAAATGACAGTGATAAACAATTAGTGTCAGGAATAGGGAATGTCTGGTTGAAGTGTGATGGTATCCCGAGTATAGGGATGAGAATTGGTGCTAGGAGCAGTCAGGTAGCGGAATTGGCAGCCATTTATAAAGCAATTGCTACTGCAGTTGATAATAAATTCAGTGAAATTGTCCTGGTGACTGATTCTGATTATGCACGAAATAGCTTTGTGGAATATTTACCTGGCTGGAAAGCGAGAGGCATGATTACATACAACAAAAAGCCACTTAAACATGGAAAAATGATACAAGCCATAGACAAATTGGTGTCAGAAAATGATTTAACAATATGCTGGAGGAAAATTTGTGGGCATTTAAAAACTCCAGGAGAGGATAAGGAGGGAAATGATAAGGCAGATCACCTGGCTGCGATGGGAGAATTGCTACCTATTGAACATTTACTGGGTGAAATACAAATTGATGCAGTAACACGTTCTAAAGCACCAAAGGAGACAGATCAACCAGTGGTACAGTGGAGTTATGATACACCAGACCAAGATATATGATATGATATGATATGACATTTGTAACGCGCCTATACACAAGTGTTTCAAGGCGCGACGAGGCATGGAGGGGGGAACAAGGGGAAGACAGACAACGATCCTACTAGGCCAGGTGTCATTCAGACCGCGCAGGTGCAGGGGTAGGGGGAAGGGAAAAAGTGCAAGGGGAAGGGAAGGGGGGATGTGCAGTACAAAGTAAGTAGAATAAAGAATAAATAAATAGGGCCAGCTGGTGGCAAGGTAAGTGCAGACAAGTGCTGGGAAGGGGGGCTGTAGGGATACAGCGACAGTCCCGCAGTGCAGGGGTTGTCAGGGAGGCAGTGCAAGTGGAGAGTGGCTGGGCCCAGGACCGAGGTCGGTGAGGGTGGCCCAGCTGCAGATTCAGTGCAGTTTCAGTGAAGAATTTAGCACTGGAGAGGGAGAGAGAAAGCAGAAGCAAAGAGGAAGGTTTTGAGGTGCTTCCGGAACTGGAGATGATTCTCCTCAAGTTTCAGGGAGGCAGGAAGGCTGTTCCAGAGGGAGGATCCTGCCGCGGAGAGAGATCTACCCCCAGCTCGTTGCTTCGAGAAGCGGCTGACCCTGAGGGAGTTGGAGACGGATGAGCGAAGGGCTCGGGAAGGAAGATATTTAGGAAGAGAGAGTTGAAGGTATTTAGGCCCCAGGCCCCAGAAGGCCTTGTGGACAATGCAGAGGGTTTTGAACTTAATCGTCGCAGCCACTGGGAGCCAGTGTAGAGATTTCAGTCCTGGAGAGATACGGTCCCTGGGCTTGAGGCCAAGGACAAGTCTCGCAGTTCTGTTCTGGATGAGTTGCAGAGGGCGGAGAGTGGAGGCAGGCAGATTAAGATAGAGGCTGTTACAGTAGTCCAGCTTTGAGAGAACCAGGGCTCGGGAGACAGTGAGCTTCTGGGGGAAGGAGAGGAAGGGAAGAATACCTCTGAGGAGGTGCAGCTGGTAGTGTGACTTCTTAGAGATGTCAGATATATGAGGAGAGAAGGAGAGTGTGGAGTCGAAGATGACCCCGAGGTTTTTTGCCTTGGAGGTAGGAGCAGGAAGAGGGCCAAGAGAGGCTGGCCAGAGATCTGCAGGGAAGGTGGGAGTGGGTGTGCCGATGAGTAGAATCTCAGTCTTACTGGCATTAAGGCAGAGGTCATTGGCGGCACACCATTCCTGGATAGCAGACAGACAGTCAGAGATGAGGGAAGGAGAGGAGGAGGCCGAGGGTAGCCTGAAAATGAGCTGGGTATCGTCCGCATAGCACTGAAAGTTGGGGCAGAGGGCGGCGATGCGGTGGGCAAGGAGTGCCAGATACTGGTTGAACAGCCAGGGAGAGAGATTAGATCCCTGGGGAACACCACAGGTGGAGAAAAAGATGTCAGAGAGGAAGGACCCAAGTTTGACCTGGGAGGGTCGATTGGAAAGAAAAGAGGTCAGCCACACCAGAGCCTGACCAGTGATACCCAGGTTATCACGGAGACGGTTGAGCAGGATGGCATGGTTGACAGTGTCAAAGGCAGAAGAGAGATCGAGCAGAATGAGAACACACGGAGTGTTGGAGTCGAGGTTCAAGAGCAGGTCCTCACGGATGTTCAGGAAAGCAGTTTCCCTGCTTCTGGCCGCTCTGAAGCCAGTTGATGGTCATGAAGACTACCAACAGATTCAGCATGGAGGTTAAGCTGGGAGATGGCCAGTTTCTCCAGGAGCTTGCCCAGGAAGGGAGTGATGGAGATTGGGCGATAGTTAGCCAGGCAGGAGGGGTCGGAAGAGGGTTTCTTGAAAAGAGGGTGCATAAGGGAGTGCTTGAGGGGGATGGGAAGACTCCAGAGGTGATGGAGTGGTTGCAAAAGTCAGCCAGGGCAGGAGCCAGGGAGTCGATGTGGTCCTTTATAGTTTTGGAGGAACAGGGGTGAACCTGTTTAGACGAGACTTTCATAGATCGGACTTGTCTGGAAACCTCGTCAGCAGAAAAAAGGGGAAAGTCAGAGAAGGAGGGAGGCAGGGTGGCTGCAGACGGGCCAGAGGAAGAGCCGGGAAGAGAGGGAGGGAGGTGATAGGAGGAGAGTGAGGACAGGATGTCCTGAGTTTTAGAGATGAAGTGAGAGGCCAGTGCAGAGGGCCTGGGAAGGGAGAGGAGAGGTAGAGACTGCAGCAGGGTTGGCAAGCTCCTTGCAGATTTTAAAGAGTTCAGCCGAGTTGTTAGATGCCGCAGAGATGCGGGCTTGGATAAGGGCTCTCTTCTTGGTGAGAACAGAGAGACGATATTGCCTTTGGAGCAGGCGGCAGGCCAGTTTGTCAGAGGATGAACATGAAGCACGTCATTTCCTCTCTGCCACCCTGCACTTGCGTTTTAGGGTGACGAGATCCGAGTCATACCAGGAGTTACATTTGGCTTTGGGCTTCAGGCGGATTCTCATGACAGGGAAAAGGATATCAAGAGTATCAGATATAGCAGAGTGGAGCATGGAGAGGGCTGTGTCAGGGTGGGAGTCAGCCGAAGGGGCACGGGGGGGGGCGAGAAGGTGGCAGCGAAAGCCTCAACTGACACGCGCTTCATGGGTCGGATGAGCGAGAAGATAGGTGGCAGTGATGAGGGTGGCTTTGCCTGTGGGGTAGGGAGGGTGAGGTGGGAGGATAGGAGAAAGTGATCACTCCAGGAGAGAGGAGTGGAGAGAGGGACGGAGAGGGGAAGGTCAGAAGAGATCAGAGCATCAAGAGTGTGCCCTGCAGAATGAGTAGGCCCAGACGGGAGATTAGAGAGTGAGAGAGAGTCGCAGAGGTCACGAAAGAGTCCAGTCGGGGGACAGGAGGCATCCAGGTGGATGTTGAAGTCACCAAGAAGGAGGAGTTGAGTGGTAGAGGACAGGAGTGAGGAGGAGAGGTCAGCCCACTCAGAGAGGAAGGAGGAAATTTGACCAGGTGGCCAATAGATAGTAGCCACGGTAAGGGAATGGCTAGGAGAGAGAGAGAGTCGGCAGACAAGACATTCAAAAGAGGGGTACGTCTGCGTAGGAGTGACAGTGGCAGGAATCCACTCAGGGAAGATAAGGGCAACACCCCCCCCTGCACGGATGGGCCTGGGCATGGAGAGGATCTTGTAACCGTCAGATAGGAGTGTGTCAAAGCTGGTGACAGAGCTGGCCGTGAACCATGTTTCAGTGAGACCGAGGACGTCAAGGTCCAGTTCCTCAAGAAGGTGACAGATGTCAGAGGAATGCTTGATGGCAGAGCGAGAGTTAAGAGTGGCAATGTGGAGAAGGTTGCCATCCTTGAAGGACTTCCGGGGAGGGGTACAGATTAGAGGTACGCCCTGCGGAGGTGTAGAAGAAGGAGGTGAAGAAGGAGCACGAGAAGGGGCAGGGAGGGAGGGTAGAGGCAAGGTAGCCGAGGACAGAGGAGGGGGGACAGCAGGAGAGGAAAGGAAGTTGATGAGGCGTGGGAAGCGTCTATCAAAGAGGTGAAGGTTGGCCTGAGGGCCTGGGACCAAGACGGTCCCATTAGCGTAGACATTAATGATGGCCTTAGAAGAGCGGAAGGGGGCCAAGAGGACATCCCAACGGGTGCCACCATTAATGGGAGAAGAGGAAAAAGGAGAGAGCACAGAGACCATATGAAGGGTCCATAGGTCAGGCAAAGGCACGAAAAAGAGGATGTCAGTGAGAGTTTCCTTAGAGCAGGCACTAGTGTAGGTGTCAGCGATAGGGAGGCCTGGGTTGGAGACCAGGATGTCCTTTTTAAACTTTTTCCTACCAGATTTAGTGAGGAGAGCAGGATAGTCAATAGAGAAGCAGTTAGAGAAGATAGTAGAGATAGAGAGCACCATGGAGTAGGAGGGAGTGGGGGGAAGACAGACGATGCGAGAGCACGCAGACAGGAAGAGAGCGGAAAGCACAAGTTTACCACATTTCAGAACAACAACAGTAATGCGTATTAGGTGCACAGTGGAGAGGCCACCTAAGTTTGAGAATCCTGCGAGGGGAGAAAAAACCCTAGTTTACCACATTTCAGAACAACAACAGTAATGCGTATTAGGTGCACAGTGGAGAGGCCACCTAAGTTTGAGAATCCTGCGAGGGGAGAATAAACCCTAAGCGCTAAGATCTGATTGAGGCACAAAAGAATGATTGAATTTTGGGAATCTATTATAATCATTTGATAGATCCTGAACAAAACCCTTTAACAGAAAATTATTATATGGGAAAAGAAGAGATGAGGGTGCTATTAAAGAATAAAAAACAAATACGACTACAAGATGGACTCATGATTAGAGAGTCCATAACAGGACAAATACAATGGGTGGTACCCCTTTCATTCAGAGGGTTAATGCTACACCATGTGCATGATGCTATAACTGCAGGCCACAGAGGCTCACAGAAAACAATGGAAATACTAAAAGATTATGCTTATTGGCCACATATGTCCCAAGATGTAGAATTATATACTAGAGGATGTCTAGTATGTGCCCAATTTAAACCTGCTTCACCAATGCATAGAGCTCCATTAATGAAAAGAGGCCTAACTCTTCCATGGTCGGATTTGCAAATAGACTATGTAGGGCCTGTAAAGAGGTCGAACAGGGGGAACCGTTTTATTTTAAGTGTGGTGTGTTTGATGTCGAAGTGGATTGAGTGTATTCCTGCACCAGATTGTAGTGTGCAAACAACAGCCACATTGCTGGTGAACCATGTGTTTTCAATGTTTGGGTTGCCACAAAGAATAGAATCAGACAGAGTAAGTCATTTTACAAGTGCTCTAATGAGTAAGGTATGGCAAATACTGGGTGTGAAGAGAAAGCTACATATCGCATATCGGGTGGCTTCTTCAGGTGGAATTGAACACAACAATGGGTCTGTTGTGGACATTTTAAAGAAATTTGTGGCAGAAGCAGGTTCCAGCTGGGATTTACGCTTACCTTTGGTTCTCATGGCAATCAGATCAACTCCTGCCAAAGCAACAGGTATTAGCCCTCATGAAGTTTTAACAGGTAGGAAAATGGTGTTACCACAACACCTGCTATACAGGACACATGAGCAAACACTTGGGAGCGCATCCACAGTTCATGAATACATTGATGAACTGAGGAAGCATTTACAACATGCATTTGCTTTTGTACAGAAAAATTTAGAAAGAGCTGCTGACAGTGCAAAGTCATATTATGATAAAAAGACGTCAGTAAAGGAATATTGTGTGAGCGATCAGGTGTATAAATTTCATTTTGGAAAAGGTAAACAGAACAATTCCAAATTTCTAGCAGCCTGGCAGGGGCCATTTCGAATTATAGATAAGGTCTCTCCTGTGGTCTATAAAATTTTGAAGACTGAAGGTGAAACAGCAACAGAACGGTTTTGTTCATGTGAATCAAATTAAACCATGCCACCCCAGACATGAGATTAAACAACTTGAGCGTGTAGAAGCAGATAAAGTCCCTTGAACATAAAAAAGTAAGGTAAATAGGTCTAGTCAGAAGGTAGTGGCAGAGAAGTTAAATAAAGATGATTGATTATAATAATAGCACATAAACACTGTAATATATGTAAATATACATATATAAAAAAAATGGAAGCTGAAATTTATGAAGTTGGTGTGCAAAATGAAAATGTATTATATATTGAATGTTGTTTTATGTATGTTTGTTTTTTCTTTAACCTGTGCTTAATTTCAGAAGGCGAGAGAAAAAGGGCGAAATATTTTACAAAGCATGTTTTATTTTTGGCAAAAGGGTGAAGTTAGTATTGTGCTATGTACTTTATTTATTTTCTATTTGATTTAGAATATTAATGTACATTTAATTGCTGGTTCCGGGATCGGAGGCCATGAGAGACGATGGAGTCCTGGAGCCCACGTGGATGGATTCCGGAGAAGCCCCGGAAGGGGGCGAAGATCAAGGCTGCAAAGCGATCAGCATTGAAGATGACGCCGACAATTGTCATTGAACCTGGACCAGCATCTGGTATTGCGGTAGAAGAAGCACCAGGATTCATCATGAGTGATAGAAGGATGATTTTCCAGAACATTTATATACCATTGAATCCTGATATTTTGATAGAAAAACATTTTAACAACTGGAATTAAAGCTGAGCAGACCAAATAGTGGCTGGAAATAAGAAAAGAGGACGCTAAGCAGTCAATAAGAGATATATTGATGCAATTGGAGAAAACATTAGTGAATTCAGCAGACATTAAGAAGAGGAGAGGAAAAAGAGGTGCAGTGATGCTTGCGATCTCATTGGTAAGGTCTATAGTTGGAGCCATAATAGGTACCAAAATATCAACAGCCAATGCCATTTCAGTAGGGACGCTGAGTACTAAAGCACAACAACTGAGTGTTGACCTAGAAATAATAGAAAAAACATTAGATGGGATTAGAGGAGGATTGGATGAACAAGTAAGGTTCATAAATGAAACTGCGATCATATTGAATGAACAAGCGGATGTGATGCAACGGGCAACTAAGCTGATTATTAAGCATGACAGAACACTTAGTGAGATTTTGAATATAAAGAGTCCTGTTGATAGACTATTAACGAATTATATGAGAGAAGTTCAAACTGCAATTTCACAATTGATCAAGGACATATACCATTGTACTTTGTTTCACAGGATATTATTCATCAAATGATAGAAAGGTTGACTAGGAGGGAGATTGATCTGATAAAGGTAAAAATTGCATTTGAAATGGGTAATGCAATGCCATTATATGTGGACTTGGAAAGGTTGGAAATTGGATTCTTACTATGCATCCCATATGTAGCTCCTGAACTTATTTATCAAACCAAGTGGGTACACAATGTGGGATTTTGGCAAGAGGACAAATTTATTAAGATTAAGACTCCAGAAGTGGTGGCATTTCAGTCATGGGAGCCTGAAGTTTACTTGATACCAAACTTGTAAACGTGTGTCAAATTTAAAGAGCAAAATTATATGTGCCCAGGTAAACCGTTTGTTCCTGATGCTACAGACGCTATTTGTGGTTTGAAATCTGACCCAAGTATATCAGAAGGATGTGAAGTGATCATTAGCAATATGGGGAGTGAAGAATTAGCACAGGCTAAAATGGTCAAAGGTAAATGGTTGATCAGCACCTGTTTAAAAAACTTGACAGTAGTACACTTAAATCATGGAACATATGTGGTTAAACAGGTGAAATATAATGTCTTTTACTTACAGGCTCCAAAGGATACAATTGTGTCGATTGGAGGGTTAACTTTATTTCATGTTACGAATGACATTTGGGAAAGCCAAGTAGAAAATATTGAATTTTTTCAAAGGGATGCATTTCCAATAGACCCGGACCTAGAATTCTTATTGAATCGTAAAGAGAAACACGTAGTGAAAATGAATCTAAGAAAGAACAACATTACGGTTAGTAACCTGGCTATAATAGAAGTGGAAAGATTTAATTGGGGAACCTGGGGAAACGCTCTATAGTGGGTTTAGCTGTCCTGGTGCTAATAATGGGAGGATGGTTGATTGTTTTATCAGTAAAAATGAAGATGTTGCTCATGTTAGTGGCTACAACGGGGAGAGAAAGATATCCCAACACGCATACATTTTAAAAAGAAAAAAGGGAGCAAGTTGGATTTCTTCCAATTGTGGCTTGGACCATGGCCAAAATTCTCAGAAAAAGGAGGGGATATGTAGGATTATTTAGCGTGTTTTTGGAGTGCAGCGCCACTACATGGGATCAATATATAGCGTGTTTTTGGAGTGCAGCACCACTGCATGAGATCAATGTATTGCTATAATGAGGTACAGCAAGCCATGTGTTGCCGGTGTAACATATGGATATGTAAATGAAGACAGGCTACACAGTCAAAAAACACATCATTTTTCCACAGTTAAAAATGCACCATTTTTTTTTTCTCACCTGAAATGCCTCTGTTGCAGGAGACACATTAGAGGATGAATGAACTAATATAATTAACAGTACTAACATGATTATAACTTATTAATATCATAATGTGTTCTCCAAGTGCAAGATGAGGCAGGCTGAAACTCATTTTAAACGGACATTCAGAATTTATTTATTTTCCTTTCTCTTTCTCTGTGCTTTCAGGAAACAAAACTCGAATAAGCAGGAAATTAGTGGATACAGTTTCTTACTGAAAAGTGAGCTATTGTTTGAAGAAGGAGGGTATGACATAGTGGATTCTTATTGGGCAGGCATCACGTTAGGGGCTGTAACAGAGGTCTCTTGGGGCATCTTGGGGAGAAAGAAATGCAGTGGACATTTTGCACAGCTTTGGTGAGGACTTGGCGGGAGTTGCTGTGGGGCTGCCTGATTGAGGGGCGTCGTTCCAGTGTACTGCTGACCTTCACAGGCTGGAGATTCCAGTCAATTGGCACCGGCTTGAGGACCAAAGAGTGCAGATTGGAACTGCATGTCCTTGCCGGGTGCTCTAAAGGGAAGCCCTGAGCCATTTAAAGAAAGTGACCTGTCCAGAGAGTTCGCATGCTGAACTGCTACAATTTTGCTGGTAATTATCTTACACAAAGTGAGAATGCGGTGTGTGAATGAAAGCTATTTCAGTCAGGCAGCGTAGCGATAGCTGCATTCTAATGTTGCCATTCAGAAATGCAAGTCAACTGATGCACTGTTCTTTTTATTGTTGCAAAGAATCTAATGAAATTCCATGTATTTTGCAATTGCTTCTCTTATGTTTATTCTAGAAAAGACTGCCTCGCAAAACTGGTAATGTATGATTTTTGAAATGAAACTGATGTAAATCACAATCTGTGTAAAGGCTTCTGTTTGCTTCTGTTTTTCTCTGGTGCAGTTAGCACATATCGCCTGATAAAAGGGGAGGTTATTAGGTAATATATGCCAAGCAGCCCATGTGGAAAAAGTTATGTTATGAGTAATTATAAATAGCTGTGTGCGTGGTTCCACTCAGTGTATATGTGTGTGTGACTTCTGAGTGGAACACAATCTGATAGTCTGCTGGACATACATGAGTCAGCAGAGAGAGAGGCCTCTGGAAATAGTTTCACTAAGTTAAATAAATAAGTGATTATAGCACATGTTATTGTGACTACTTTATGGAAGCATAGCTCACTGGTGTAGATAAATCAGTGATAACAGCCATAAGTGGCACTCCATATGAAAATGTGGTGTTCTTGAATAATGTAGAAGCCTGAGGCCTCTAGAGATCACAAGAACAGTATAAACAAAAGAAAGGGGTTTTGTATGTTGGGGCCACAAATAAAGCAAAGAAATTATGCTCATCACTATACCACAACAAAATGCATACCAACTAAATGTATCTGTGTACTGAAATAATGCATAGCCACGATACCACTATAATACCAAACCCAATCTGAATGCAAGGAGTGATTATTGCTAAATTACTTTTATTTTTGGTGGTAAGAAAATACTGCTAGGCACCAAATCTACACAAAATACCCTACCGCACTCAAAATCACCCATCGTAGTTCGTTGTCTATTGCACAATGGTCACAGGGACATCTGTAATCCTAAATCCTAGCCCTGAAGATTTTAAGGAATGTTGAAAATATAGAAGGGACAAGGTAAAAATGAGAAGAAATGTCAAATGACTATGAACCATACACCATATCTTTAAAGTTTAGTGTGAAAGGGTCGGTTCTCTACTGAGAGAAGAAATGTAGGTGCAAGGTCTATCCTGGCCTACTACCATTTTACACAAATTTGGCCAGTTCTGGCTTTGAAGAGAACAGCACATTACATGTAATAACTATATCTCATTTTGGCAAGGAGATCTTCTGCAGTCCAATTTTTCTATTTGTTTTAGCTGCAATCATACCCAACTTGCCCCATGCCCTTTACGTTTATGGATACTAATTCCTACATTTGTCTGGTTTGCTTGTGCACTCACATCTCAGTCTTCATTAGAAGAAATCAATGTTGCATGATACACATTTCTTGTTGGTAACAATTAGTATTCACACATGTTTAGTTACCCCAAATCCAATGCATTATGAACTTTCCCTAAATGATTTTATTTGCAAATCCTACAACTTGCCAACATCTGTTTCAGCCTGCCGGGCTCTTCAGGGAAAATATGTTCTACCCATGGGTTAGTGAACAACTAATACAGGCCCCTGGTATCCAGGTAGTATTCATTCATCTCTGTGCTCATTGGAATGTGCACTGTTCCTTAATTGTCTGTCTTGATGCGTAGCAGAAATTGTACCCCTTGTTTACTTTGTTGAATCCTTACTATTCTCAGTGCAGTCTTCACTTGTTAGTTATCCCCCATTTGGCTTCAAGGAAAAACTGTGCACTATTCCCGAGAATATCTTCACTGTTGTGTATTGGAAATTATTATCCTATTATCCCTTGTTGAACTTTTATTCTTCACAGTGTAGTGATTGCCTGTCGGTTTTCTCTGGAGGTAGACCTTTGACTAGTCTTCCTTTAATGTATTGATAATTGGTACCTCAGGTCACGTTTCCCCATGAAAGTCCATACCCTTACATGAAGGTTTTGTTTCCTTGGGATATGCATGCATGGACAATGATACTAAAAGAGGGAAACACTCACAATTGAGGATGGATACTGATGATGGGTACATGTGATGTGAGATAATAATCATTAATAGGGGAATGAGCTTAGAAATAGATTAATTTAGGGAAAGTTCAGCAAGCATTGGATTTGGAGTGACTAAACAAGTGGGAATAGGAGTACACGTTTTATATTGATGCTTCAGGACTCTTAATATAGCCATAAATCGCATGGAGGCAGGAAATAACGCCCATTAAACCCTGTAAAGCCTTCTCCAGAGAGTATGAGGCTAAAGGCAATGATAGGCGCACGTGTGGGCACAGTTCCTTGCGCCTAGTGGGGCTAAGGCAACATGTGGACATTGGTGGAAGATAGGGCAGGTGCAAGTTCAAGGCTGAGAAATACTTGTCGAAGGGGGCTGTCATCAGAATCATTAAGGCTGCACCTGGGAAAATGAAGGGAAAGGGTATCCAGCTTTGAAAGTGCATAGAGGGGGTCAAGGGGTGATGCGAGATGTAATGGAGGAGGAAAAGATGGCCACTTTGGTAACAGTATGCTCCATCTTATAAGACAACTTTATCTCTCTATTTATATCCTGTCAGAAAAGGGTAATGGTAAGGGAAAGAACCTGTGTGGGCAATTGCAGGAGAAACAGGAGAGGAGGGATTCACAGCCCTGAAGAGAGGATAGAAGAATAATATACAAGGTGGTAAGCGGTGGCAATGTGTAAAAAGGCTGGCATGGGAGGTGCACAGAGTGAAACCGATGTCTTGGAATGCGGCTAATGCTGTCCGTTTATAACTCACTTACAAGAATGAGGAAATGTGTGCAATGCAGGCATGTTCACATGGGTACTTTTGGTACGTAGATAATATCTGTGCACAGAGGTGCTTGAAGCATTTTGGAAGAAGTGAAAGGAGGGGTGCTTTGTGGAGCTCTGTGTCAGAAAGCAGTGAGTTCATGTATGTCATGCAGAGGATTGTGTGCAGCCAGCCTGTCCAAAGTTTGAATGTGGGCATCATCACTTCAGTCTTTTATTCACAGGAATTTGATCAACTAATTTGGAAAATAGTAATATCAGGTTATGTAGTGTCTAATGACAGATTACTTTCTCTTCTATGTGCACAGTACATTGCTTCATGATGGATTCCTACAGATTGCTCACACTGTGATAGTTGCTGTTATTGCCACATTTGATGCTACTCAATTGTTCAATGACAACAGAATCAAGGGCTGAATGTTCCATGCAAGATATATGAATTGTGAAGTGCAAGATTCACCCGGGACTCATGTCAGAGGTGGCTGATGAACTCATGAGGTATTCTACTGGATTCTAGACTCCAGAGATCCGAAGAGCTAGCCTTGTATGTTATATAAGTATGTTGAAAATATCTTGCATTTGATGGGAAAACCTGGTATTGTGTGTCTATGCATGAATGCTTGTGCATGTGTGTACACTCATGCGCCTTTGTGTGTGTGCACTTGGCATTTGAAGGCAACAAATGGTATATCAATTGAATGGATGCCATACATGGGACTACCTCCCATTCTGTGGGTAGTGTAAGGGTGCAGAGGGAGGAGACCGACAAACAGGTTGCATGTTTAAAAAATCAGCTTTATTTAAGCCTTGAAAAGGAAAACCCACTGATCCCTAACTCTAAGAGGGGTTTTCCTGCCTCAAAGTAAATGTTAAAGGTCTTGTCTGGATATCCAAAATCATGAAAGTCCAATGTCTCTGTGCATAATCCTCACTCTGTCCCTTATATCTAGATCCTAGGTAAACTAACAGAAAAGGGGGAGGTTGGTCCAGAATAATGACTCTCTTCTTCTGGACATCCTGGAGAGGGTTGGTTCTCTTTGGCCTGTGTGAATGACTCCCTTCAGCAGGCAGAGTCACTTCTCTCTGGAGATCCTCAATGTCCTAGAATGTGCAGTTCACTGTTCCAACTAACACCAAAGATGGTTTCTAATCCTTTCTGCAGGATTGTATGCTTTACAAAACAAAGTTCCAAATGCCAGGTGGAATGTCTCCCTTCCTCTGGCCTTTCCCAAATTCATAACACAGTTTTCAGTGCCCAGACTGATTCCCTTCCCCTGGGCTTCCCTTCCAAATTGTAAAGTCTTTTATGGGTCCCAGACCTCTGCTTCTTTTTGCTTGGCCCAACTTGGTTCACTTTATTTCCAAGTATGCTCCTTAGAGAATTGCTCTGTGGTTTCCCTTCTTCTCATGGGAGTGGGTCACAGTCCCCTCTTCTTTATGTTTGGGTACTCAAAGCCCTCTTCTTCCAAGTACCGCCACAAGGAAGATGACTTGTGTGGTTTGATGTAGTGGGTCCCAGACCCCTCCATGGATCTCCCAAGTACCAACACTGGGAAGATGACTTATGTTGCTCTCACATTGTGGTGGGTCCCAGACCCCTGTTCTTTGCCTCCGGATACTTGTGGCCCTTTCCTCCCAAGTACCGCCATGAGTAAGATGACTTGTGTTGTACTCTCATAGTGGTGGGTCCCAAAACTCTCTTCTTTACCTTTGGATAATTGGGGCCCTTTTCTCTCAAGTACCACCACAAGGAAGATGACTCATGTTGCTTTTGTTTGATGAGTCCCAGATCATTAAGCTTCTCTTGTTGCGGGACAGACCTGATTTACTTTCCTGCCAGGTACTGTGATGGTGAAGATGCTGACTGCACCTTCTGAGTTTCCCACCAGCCAGCCCAAGTGATCCCCCTACCTCTAGGGAGCCTGGCAGTGAGCTCTAGTCTGCCCAGTTACACTGCTGTCTCCATCTTCCTGTGGGCAGTGCGGTCTTCCCTTCATGCACATCTCAGGCTTCAGGAACACCGGCAGCTTCCTTCTGCCAGCTCGCCTCGTGGTCATTGCACTGTGGACTGGCCCTGGTCCTTCTAGCTTCCCACTTGGTGTCCTGGTCTGCTTTCTTCCAACGTCCTGCAATGTGCTGGCTCCTACAGCTCTTCCAGGGACGACTAGACAAATGCTTCCTGATTCTCTCTTCCTTTTCTACTCTACATTTATCAATGAGCAGCTGGCAACAACTAGACTGCTCATTATGGTTCCTAGGAGTGCTCCTCATGGCTCCACACCTCCTCATCTCAAAGTGTTTAATCTGCATGTTCTCCTGAGAGCCAAAATAATTCTTCTTTATCTCTGTACTTCTACCCTTGATCTCCCTTGCGTTGGTTGAACTCTTCATAGTCCCAGTATATATTAATACTATGGGTGTGAGGCATCTTACTGGGGAGATAGGTTAAAGGAGGGTTAGGTGAAGGGAACCAGGTGTTGTACGCTGTTCTCCTCTGATAGTCGACCCTAGTCCCGTAGGCGAGATCCTCCCCATGAGATCCTCCCACTGAGGACCATCCTCCAGGGCACTATTGGTTAGTGGCCTCACCTCCCTTGCCTCATGGGAAATGGGAAAGGGATCCCGGCTAGGGGAGAAGGGACGGCATCCGAGGATTCATCACAGTACCTGTTGTGAAACATGCCAGTAAAATCCACAAAGAATAACCTCAGCAACATCAACAGAGTGAGCTTTATTTCTGTACTGTTGATTTTCAATTATACTGTGAAGGAAGACACTACTTGGGACCAGTCATTAACAACCCAACAGAACTCAAGTTATTGTTCTGACGTTAACAATATGCAAGCAAGAGGAACATGGTAACTGGTTTACGTAACTCAAATAGCAGCAAAACCTAGGATATACATAAGGTGCTGCTATTCACACTGAAACTGATGGCAGCAGATGTATGAATCATGCATGTAATTCTGTTCAAATGGTCAAATGCCAATGCAATTTGGTTCAAGCAAATGTCTTTGTGCTAGCACTGTTTATATTCTATGCAAGCCCATTTCATTTCTAGCTGTTTCTGATGTCACAACTTAAATAACTGGCATAGAATGTGTTAGTAATATAGTTTTCGTTAAGTACTGGTGTGGGTGAAGCTGACAATTATTCCTTATGGGAATTTAGGACAAATATAGCTGCCCTAAGCAGTGCCATTCTCTTCACTTTTTACTTTTACCATGAGCAAGTATGCGAAAATAATGTTCTCAATATGATGAAACTGCTTGCCCCATAATTATCTGTCATTTATTTTGGAGAGTTTATACTTTGCCCCTCCATATCCCATATAGTGTATTCTGTCACCATTTATAACATCTTCTTTGTGTCTGGAGTAGACACACTTCATCCATAGCAGGACTAACAATTGAGCTGAATGCAACATGGAACAGGTCTCAAAGGGCACTTCAAGAGTAGGACCTCTATCACCAGAGCCCAAGGCTGAACAATATGCAATGTGAAGTATTAGAGTAAGTGTCTTAGCATATCCAAGTATTGTATTGTATTGTACTTGTAATTTATATAGCACCTTTTACCATTATTATAGTCTCAAAGCGCTGGAAGTGGGAATGCTCTCTGTGGACCGAAGTCCAGAGTGTTGGAGGACATGGAGTAAGATTAGAATGCGTATGTGCATTAGACCAAATAAGGCTTAGCAGGGCTGGCCAGGCTGTGGTAGAGAGCAACTCGGGTAGTCAGGCATGTGTGTGGGTGCTGATAGGAGTCAGGAGGTGGTATGAGTGCTAGAAATGTGTTATGTGTCCAGCATGCCCGAATTTGTCAGAGGTCTTCGTTGCATTCTGATGTCAGAGAATCATGTGACCGGCACGACCACATTTTGTCATAGTCCTTGCAGGAATTCTGATGTGTGCCTGTTATACGTACCTAGCAGATTCGGTGTTAATTTGTTGTTTGTGCACCCAATCAGGTATTTGCTTCTTCTCTCGATTCTTGAAGCTGCGATAAAATGGTTAGCAACAGCGACAGTCTATTCTCCAACTATTTGCAACTAGAAGAGCATGGGTTGCAGATTCAGGTTCTTCTTGGCGGATAGCGTGGCGAGTCTACCCAAAAGTGGTGGTGGGATACTCGTAGCATCCAACCTTTAATGAAATGAAGATTTTATGTGGAATACCTAGCAAAATTGAGATATTTTGGCAGGCAGGATTCAGGTAATGCCATTTCAAGCTGGGACCAAAACAAAGCATGAACACACTATTTTTCAATAGAATGCACCAACAAACATTCGCATTAGACTGATCTGCAGAACTGGGTATGTCCTCCAGATGTGGCCCTGGTCCATCGGCTTTGAAGTTTATGGTCTCCAAATGGCGCAATCTCCAAAAACCACACTTGCCTCCCATAACCAAGACATAACCCAGGAAGCCCATCCAGGAATGTAATAGAAAAGGCACTGATTGTAATTGTAATTGATGCACTTGCACTATCTGAAACGTTGTTGGCCTAGTACAGCAGCTTAAGGATTTTATGTTCTTCTACCTCTCCTCACCCCTTTTTCACCTCCCTTCTTATCATGCACTTGCACTAGTAGTAATGCCTCAGACCTAGTTTGATAGTCATTTTACTAAATCATTCAGAAACTTCAAGGCCTAAGAATGACTCTGTATTCCCTTGTTCCCATCTCCTCCTTGAAGCGCTTTGAAGCACTTCACTAA
Source organism: Ambystoma mexicanum (assembly GCF_040938575.1). Classification (NCBI taxonomy): domain Eukaryota; kingdom Metazoa; phylum Chordata; class Amphibia; order Caudata; family Ambystomatidae; genus Ambystoma; species Ambystoma mexicanum. The sequence goes on along the minus strand of NC_090927.1, from coordinate 629,650,770 downwards.
TTTATAAGCGCTTTACAAATAAACAATTACAATTACCGGCCCAAATGGATGCCTAAAGAACTGTGAAGTGGAATCCGTCACTTCTCAGGTACATTCCTCATGGGATTTGAGACAGTGAATGACAAACATTTGGAAATGTCAATAGTAGACTATTCTGCACACCTGGAATTTGTTTTTATGCTGTGTGAAATCATAAAGTGCAACCTGTTGGGAAATATAATTTATACTCCACTACCAGTGCATGAGCATCTGAAAGTCTTCTGAAGGAATCTGTGCAAAGTACTCATTTAGCTGACAAAGATTGCAAACATACAGTTTCACTTTGAGGCCGAACCTCAAAAAGTGAGAGAACAAGGTTGAGCTCCCTCAGAGCTCAGTATCTTTGGTGACAAAGGCACTTAAAGTGAATTCCCTATAACAAGCAACACACCAGAATGTGCCTCCTAGTATCTGATGATCCACTAGCACAATGAAATAGAAGATCTTGAAATATGAACTTATTGGGGTAACCGGGACAAAACTTGTTCACTGAAAAAAATGACCACATTCACTATATCTGATGTAAAGGCCTTCAAATGGAAACATATACTTTCTTTGTACTAGTTGGCTAGGAATTTCACAAGACTTCTGAAGCCAATTGCAAAATGCCATTGAACCCAACTGAAACGTTAACCCACCAATCAATGAGATGAAGAGGTCCTCATATGACATGGGGTTGGAGGCAGCTCGATGGATATGTCAACATATTGCACATGAATAAAAGGAGTACTTGAATGTCTGATCACATGGATTCCAACACTAGTGGGTACTAGGCATGTGAGAGCCAGAAGAGGGACACCAGAAACAGTGAAGCTTTTTGTTTGATTGACTTGGTGAGTGACCATCCAGAGAAGAATTCTAGGTACGAGAAAATAAGGTGAGAACGTTTAAAGCCTATATGCTTTCCATCATTTTAAGAAAGCACCTGCTATCATGGCATCTTGGTCTGTCTGCGAGATATAGTTGAAAGTTGAGTGTTGAGCCTGGGGGTAAAAAGGCAATTTGTCATGAGGTCCCAGTGGGAAAAAAGAACCTGAAAATGTTTCACTTGCAAATGCCAATCACTGGAATTTCTCAGTTCCCTGAAAGTCCATTATGATACTGTGTACTGTATTCTGCATTCTTTGTTCATTATTCCAGGAATACATTCTTTCTTTATTTGAATGCTCGATGGAAGGCAGAATTACTGAGATTTCTTGCCCATAATCGCCAAGGCATTTGAACGTATGCCCCTAGATGGTTGATGCATCTTAAAAGTGATACATTGGGCCTCATTATAGGGTTGGCGGTAACCAAGCCGGTAAATACTAGCATGGCTGCCGCCTGAGTCAATTTTTTACCGCCACACGGTAATGGGCAATTACCGGGGCATTCTGGCCCCACTGGACCCGGTAATTGCCCATTGCCGGGTGGCAGTAATTATTACACCCCATTCCCATTTGAGCCCTATTGGCCCTATAGGCCTGATAGTGCTCAATTGGAATGGGTAGGCCGGTAGCACGGGCACCGTTAATAACGGTGCTTGCGCTACAGTGTAGGTCTGCTCACTGGAGCTGTTCCGCCGAGCTGACAGGCACCCGCGAGCAGACCTTCTAGTTTGCCAGCGGGTAACAACAGTACCGGCAAGCTTACCGGTACCATTGTTACCGGACCGGCAACCTTGTAATGAGGCCCATTGTCCATGCACAACAGAATATGGCAACAAATACTCTATTTTGCACATCTTCCTATTGCGAATGAGTCTGCACAAAGTTCTTTATAGAGTGCGTGCATGGTTGATGGCCAGGATAACCTTGGCCTTCCCAATAAGATATATCCACACCTGGCTCCCCATCTCACCATGCTTGCATTTGATTCTAATCATGAATCTGGGGAAGAACTAGAGATAGCATGTCATGCCGAGCATCAATGAAAGGGGGGTCCAATATGCGTGAGAGTGGCCCTAACATAGATGAACAATCGTTAGTCACAACACAGCTCTTTAATAGAGTAGTCACTTTAGCACTCGTTAATAGAGTGGACCTGAAACATTTGGAGAGGAGTCTAGACCTAGTATCCCATGTAGATTCGGTAGAGGCCTAGAGGAATTACACGCAACGCTGGTAATGTTCTCAATTCCTTTCTTGCAGACAGATACAATGTGGATTGAACCAAGTCTATTTGGAATCCCAGAAAGTACAGTCTGTGAGGGGCAAAGGGGCAGGTTTATGACTTTTCTTGATTTACAAAACACATTGGGGCTGATTCATGGAGTTTGTGCGCCAAAAAACAGGGATTTGTGCGCCATTCTGCCGGCAAATCCCTGTTTAAGAAATGGGGATTTGCGGGCAGAATGGAGCACAAATCCCCGTGTTTCGGCACACAAATTCCATAAATCAGCCGCATTGTGTTTGTAGGAAATTAAGTGTTTTACAGGGATGAACTACTCACTCCCAATTAATATGCCACAACCCAGATGTATTGACAGACACATTCCCTGACTCTATAGCACAGGCTCTAAAGGGCGCGAGAGCGTGATTAAGCACCATAGATCTGACGACATACCAAATGGATGAAATATGAATTTAAACAAGTTCACGTCCCAAATGAATTGAAGAAATTGTATTTGTGGTGGAAATATTGTTACTGTTGGGTACCTATCTTTGAGGTCCATCCTCACTGACTGATCAATCCCTGGGTGAAGCATGTCCCCAAGTAGAGCAATAGCTCCATTTGAAATATCAGTAAATCAGGTATTTATTGAGTATCATAAGAGATTTACAGCAGGACAAAACCCATCGTTTGTATCAGAAACACATTGCTAAAAAACCTGTAGGATAAGAAGGGCACCTATCTACTGCTACTTTCTCTACTAGATTGCATTTGCCCTAAGCAATATACATATCTTCCTGACTGGGAAAACAATTCCAATTGGCTTAGGCATGCTCTCTTGGTGGGCACTCAAGTTCTAGATGGAATGCCCTGACTGCCTGCAACACCCATATGTAATGGAAGATAATTTGCCAATTCCATAGTATTTGACTTCTAAACATAAAGCCAGAAAAAACAGTAGAAACACATATTAGTGATTGGTCCTGACCCATTGTCATAACCCTTCTCTCTCCTCTCTCTAAATGCTCCAAATCTGGATCGCGTCTGACCCAGACAGCTCAAGCAGCCTTTGCTCCAGCCTGCCTGTCAGAAAATCTGAGGTTAAAATATGTGTTTCATAGTACAGTCAGCTGTGTCAAGGGATGAAACATTGGTCACATTCTAGATAAATCCCTGCACATAATTATCACCAAACATATGTCCATGGATATTGTGTGGTTGGGTATCTGGTAAACTCAATATATTTGGGTTAATGTTTAATAGAATGCCCTTATGTCTCTCTGAGCTATGAGAGATGTTGGTATTACCAAGTAGATAGATGGCTCTTTCAGCCAACAGACTGAGGAAACCAGGATCAGTGCCAGTACTCTCTTTTAGTTAGGTACAAGGTCTTAAACAAGGGCACACAACAACCAAGACCTTGTCCTCGCAACCAAGCCAGGCTTCATCATCCCAATGTTAATAGAAACCTCCCAATTGTGGGTTCATTGACTGGAGTAGCCATGAATTTACAAAGGAGAGACAGTCTGGGGAATTATGACTCCATACAGCCTCTTGAAGCAACATCCACGCTAGAGGGAATATGAGCCTGTATATATCATTCCTTGCAACTTTGGTCAATAGGTGCTACAGGGCTAAACATAAGCTCACCCTTCATAGTTATATGTCTAATAGCACTAGGGCGAGGAGCATCAGGGTATGTCTGAGTCCGAACAGTATCTATAACTACTACTTCGTCAAGTGCATTATGAAACACTGGGGCAGACTCATCAACTAGCTCAATAGCAGGGGAGTTCAACCTTTGCCTCATCAGATTATTTTGATTACAACTACCATTGATGTCAGCTAGCATAGTCAATGGTCAAGAGAGATGGTGGGTGCTGTAGTCCAAAATATCTGGAGAGACACAGAATGCAGACCCCTGGATCACAGGCAAGAAAGACAGAGCTGAAGTAGCCTGTGATCTCTTAGGGGAATGTGTACCACATTGCCAACGGTAAAAGGTGGATGAGAGATATGTACGCCACAATCATTTTTACTGTTTTCAATAGCTTTTATCAGGACATGAGGGGCACACCTCATCACCACGGCATATTTCTGCTGTGGTCAGCCGGACTCTGAAAAAGAGGAATCAGTTGGGAAAACTAAATCTTTTTTACAAATGCATCACCCAGTTTCCACTGAAAAGACATAACTATTGGAAATAGAGGTGTCCAAGATGAAAATATAAGCCCCTCTCCAAAAGAGTTTAGGGTTAATTCCGACCTCTTCTTCTTCCAATTCTTCCAATTTATCTTGGGGTTAAAGATCCAGCCCTCCCTGTCTGTTGTCTTGTGGATCCTGCAGCGAGCTTGAAATATGTGGATTGAGATGACTCTGGAACGCTTCAGTCCTCAAGGCTGATTTGTCATCTACTTGCTTTAGTTCATGCTCGTTGTCAGGCTTGACATTCCGACAGACCACATGCACCTCAAAGTGCAGCTAACCACGAGGCATCGTGCATGGTACCACAGACAACAGGTGCACCTTGGCTTCCTAAACCATTTTATATGTAAAACTGGTCCTCAATCTCTCACCCCCCTAACACAATAAAATCAGGAAAAAGGTGAGCAGATGTGCACTGACCTGAAAGCTGTGTTGACCAACTCGGGCTCTATTTGTTTTAATTAATGCTTGTTACGATGCAACATAGTCAGAGAGAGCACATGTGCCATAAGGTGATTGTTAGGGAGAATTCTCTGTAAAGGCTAATTTCCCAAACCTAGTGAGTCCCCCAGCAGCTTTACTGGATTTTTGGGGTTTATTTTTTTCTCCTGCTAAGAGTGAGACTCTTTTACTCCCACTCTTAGACATGATTTGAGGTGTTCCTTTGTCTTTCCATGTGTTTTATGGGCTATGGGGTCTTTTACTCCTCCACATGGGGTCTCATGTGTTTTTGATGTGGGTTACACAGCACCCTCCGTGCCGTAACCCAGGGGTGTCGTAGCGACCCCCAAACATAGACTCCTTACCCTGGGACTGACTACTGTCTCCCAGGGCATGTAAAGTTACCATTGACTTTACTAGTCCCAAATTAGGAACAGAAACCAGTACAAACCATCATATTGTGGACGTACTGGTGGGTGCAATTCGATTGCCCCGGGGTCTGTTGTTTGAGGGGGCACGTCTCCGTCCCCCCTGATCGAGTTTTGGCTGGTGGCAGTGGATACTACTTTTTATATTCGACCGCAAATATATCTCTATGGGATTTTCCCATTGTTCGAGGCTACCAACTTTAATTATTTAATTCTTATAGCCTCGAACATACCGCCGGTTTATTTATTTAATATTAATTCACCGGTTGGTATTTTTTGCCAGAACTCGATTCTAAAATGCCGTTTGTGTTCTCTTCTGTGACTACAACCCAAGTCGAGCCATTTGTTCCACTTTTTGGCGGGCTTCTCCACAGAAGCCTCCAAAAGTGGTGCCACTCTGTCTAGGTACCACAAGGGGTGTAGAAGGGGGTTTAGGCACCGTGGACTGAATTGCCTTGGCAACTCAAGTCGCACTCTTGTGCGATTGGCCCAAGTGGTGAGCCGGCCGGCTCACCACTTAGCATGTTTGATTGACAGCTAGGCTGAATGAATGGGGGTTTGCTGCATAAAAGCAGGGCTTTGGGGACTGGAACTTCAGAAGTCGCCACAGGACCTAAGAATCCGAGGAGGGAGAAGCTGAGCCAACCTGCAACGATGACACCACCGGTGGAGCCCTGCTGAACCGTCTCACCACTTTTCCCGACGACAGAGGAGATCTCCATTCCGGAGAGTCTTCTTCCTTTGACTGGTGGGGATAACCAGTTTTGCCTTCTTTTCAACTTCCTGGAGCATCTCGTGGCCGCCTTGCCCGTGCCAAGCACCCTGGCAACGGGAATACCACGGCTTACAACTACCGCGAAGAGAAGGGTAGTACCTTTTAACCGAAGAACTCTGCGGCTGGTTTCTTCCCTGGCAGTGCAACGACCTTCATCTTTCCTCCATGGTGAGACCTCCTCTTCCTCTGGACGAAACACTGACTTGCACCCGCTGCCAGGAACAACTGCCCCCGCTGGAGCTTCCTTCACACTTAAGGCACTGTGTCCCGCCTGGCTTCCCTTGCGACAGATCGTTTCGGGGTGACAGTAAAGCCTCGACTTTCTAACCTGGGCTGGCCTGGGACAACCTAGCTAACTTTTCCTGACTTTAATTTCATTCTTTGTGTGCGAGCTATCTACAAGACTCTTTGGGCATAACCCCACTGTGTGAACCTGGACCCCTTCTGCTTGCTCTGTCCAAGAGTAGGCCTTGCAATTGACTTCCTTGCTCTCCAGTAGAACTCTGCCTATCCTGCCTTACTGTGGTTCTTTTAAAAGTATTGAAATTTGTGTGCTTCCATAAATCTGCCTTTTTCCCTCCCTTTTTAATAACTTATTAGAGTGCCATCTTATGTTAAGCGCTCAGCTCTGTCTGAAAATAAGTGGTGTTTCTCATTAAGACTTGTCTAATAAGTAATTAGGGTTACAAGTGTGCTCTTTAAATAAATAATTATATACTTTTACACCAAATCTCTGGTCAGTGTTTGCTTGTGCTACTGTATCTCTGTACCTATTGTGTATACTCTATATACTGCCTAACTCTTCTTGAGGGAAGTCTGACTGCTCAGCCACAGCTACCAAGTGAATCTGTGTGGTACAGACTGCTACCAAGTGGGTTTACTGCCAAACACCTGTAGTCTGAAATCTTTTGCAGTGGTCCCTAAGGGAACTGCACAGGTTTCTGCCTAACAGTGATATCATGTGCAGCGCTGCTGGGGTTTCATTTTGTGCGAAGGCCCGCTGAAGACGAGGCATGCATGCTGGATTCTAGGACACAATTCCAACGTACGTATGTACCCAGAGCAGCAAGAAAAGAGAACTGGCAATGATGGCAGGATGGTCTGTATAGAGCATGGAGTGGAAGAGAATACACCCTCCAATGGACTACAGGAAGGGAACGATTGACATGTAGTTCCATCACATTGAGAACATGCATTTTACATACCTGTTCCTGCGAAAATAAAGAAAAGAGAATGGCATAATACAAAGGGTCTGTGCTTGCCATACAATTAGTTGCTACACTGTTTTTGTCTTTTTTTATATTGTTCCCTCAAAAATAATAATAATTTGAAGAGAAACTAGAAAATTGAATTGCCCAGATGGGCCTTTTCCATTGAAAATGGCTGCCGGCAGTCTGAGGACACCACTATGTCGTCCCAGCTTGCCCAACAGCCCGCCTTTGCACTGCACCGATGGGTCCACATCAATGTTATCTGATCCTCGACCTATGGAGTCGGCAGGCGAAGTCAGTCCCTCACAAAGGCCAATCACTGAGGCCTTCATACACCCCTGTCTGGCCCTGTTACACCATGGAAGACACCAACCCAAGTCTGGCACCTAGGTACATTATTGTATGTCTCTCGGGATCTAGCACTAAGCTAGCTATGCCTAGGGCATTGCCTCTGCATGCTGCAGTCTCTCCTTCTACCTTCTTACCCGCTTGCACCCCTTCAAAGGCCTCTGAACCAACACACGCTTCCACAAACTAAATGGTCCTCCAGTAGCCTCCGATTGTCTTCTTCCTCTCCCTCGCTGTGTGCGCCTAAGCCAGGACATTGACAAGTTCACTCTGCTGCTTTGGGGTGCCAATTCCTTCTTTCCTCGCATTCACTTGTCAGCCTCCCGCCGTACATCGCCTTCAATCTCATGCACGCTGATCCCTTGCATGGACCCTGCGAACCTCCTGCGCCTCGCTACACGCACTGTGGCACCAAACTGCACAACAAAGCCTTGCCTAGGATCTGCAAGGCTCCTTCACCTCTCTGGGCACCCTGCTTCCCAGCTACATCATGTCTCTAATCAGTCAACCTCACCATTCAAACAGTTGAGCAGGTGCTGGGTGGCAAGCCACCTTGCCTTTCAGCCTGACATCAGGGCCATCACACACAATGACACCTCGACTATCACTGCAGAAAGTATGGCTTCTTTACCAGCTCCTGCTCCACTAGCTACCAACGCCAGCACTCCAAGCCCATCAGAGCACAACCCAAATCCCACTAACACTCTGCTCTCTAATTTGACTCAGCTCCAACAATTAATCTAATCCTATGCTCTCACCACTCAAGGGAGTCCTTGTGAATGCAAAATCCATCACAGCCCACCCCTTGGATACTGCTGCCCTAATCTTAACCTCGACCTACCAGCCATGACTGAAACCTGGCTGCACACTGTTTCAGGACCTTCACTATTCTTGGTACTGCCCCCTAACTACACTGTCTTTTGCAAGGACAGAGTAGACTCCAGAGGAATAGAAGTTGCACTCATAGTCAGAGACTCTATTCCACTTAGAACAACTAGCGACCTGGCCTTGCCGACTGGTGACCTATTATCCACCAGAAGTAGCCTCTCACACACAAGCACTATAAACATTCACAATGTTTACCGGGCCCCGCCACCCCTCACCTTTGAAGAGGATATACTACACACTCTCTCCTTGTCTAAACCTACCTCCAAAACTATTGTACTTGGTGATTTCAATTTAGGCTAGAAGGATGTATCTGATACAACTGCCATGTCCTTAGCCAGCTCTCTAGAAGCTCTTGGCTGCACACAACGCAACCTTTGCTATACTCACTTTAAAGGTGGAACATTGGCCTGGCAAGTGGACTTTAAATGCAATATCGACATCATCTCCATTCTCCTTTTCCCAACGGACAGATCACAACATCATCTTTTCAACATTCCAGTGCCAACTAGCCTGCCATTAGCAACTGTCTCTCTGCCCCCTATAGCTACTCCGAGTACTCACAATATCACTAAATCTTGGATTCTTCCTCTGTTGGATAAGATCCTGGTCTCGCAAATGCCTAATACAGACCCTACTTCCTTGGTCAACCTGTACAATCTTTCTCACACCCAGGCAATCAATACGGTTGCTCCCCTCACACTCTGAAAAGCGAAAGCTGACGCTCATCTTAACACCTGTTTCTCTGCTGACCTGAGAATCCTCCAGCTCCTTAAACACAAAGCGGAAACTAGATGGAAGAATAAACCTACTCAGCCTAACAAAGCTTGCTTCACCTCTGCAGCTAGGAAATACAAAAAAAGAAAGTCTGAAAGTAAAAAGCTCTACCTATAAGACCAGAATCGCCAATGCAAATTCCAGTATGAGAGACCTCTTTACTATATTCGCTGAGCTGGAATCGCCTGCACCACCACCCACGAAATACTCGCATGACAGCGCCTGCTGCTGTAACATTCACAAAGCCATTATACACAAAATTGAACTGAAACTGATGTCCTCCAGATTGTCAAAGTCCTGGCCACAACCACTGCAACATGATACAGCCACGCATGCAAACACTGTCATATTGGTATATGGATTCGCCAAATATGTGTATAGAGTGCATTTTCATTCTACTGATCGTTTGGGTAAATTGTTATAAGCATACATTGTTATATCGTAAATATTTTCATTGTCCATCTTACCTAGAGTGGTCACCATTATAGAATGGTTCTGCAGGACAATTTAGACTTGGTAGTGCACCAGAAGTGAGCTGAATTGCTGCAGTTCCATATGTTGTAATTTGTTCCCCTTGTTCCACATTCGGGAGTGGAATAAGACAATTTGAGATTAAAATGGTTTTCCCCCAGATCAGACACTTTGGTTAGGGAGGGAAATAAGACATTAAAAGATTAAAAGATTTGCTTAGCATCACACATTTAAAATATGGGCAATGTAAGCAGTTGACCACATCTATTTTAAAGTTTCCCTTATGTACATATTTATTAAGGCTTTCCTTATAGAAATGCCTTGGAAAAAAAAACACACACATACGACCTAAAAAAAGGAGCATCTGATAATGAACTAGCCTTGCACTATATAATTGGTCATAGAAATATGTTGAGCAAAATGAGTATGATTTTTCCCCCATCCTGCATGAAAGGTCACAGTAGTTCTAGGCACACTAGTGTGAAACAAAACATTTTCACTTGATTTTCAAAAGTATAGTCTTATTTCAAACACAGCATGATGCACTGCCACTTCTAATCACTCTGAGTTCACATTTGTTAAGGGACAAAAGTTCCTGCTAATATTCCCCCCTGTCTCCTATTGATGTCCAACTCCTGCCATTGTAATGCTCTGTTTACACAGAGCAACATGTTAAAATGCTGCACATCCTGGGAAAGCTACACTTGTGTCTTTCTGCCCTGAGCTTCAAATACCACACAGAAGTGTGAGCTCAGGGCACAAAGGCTTTAATCAGGCAGGGCATCAATTCAAATTAGGGACCTTTGGTGGCCCGCAGAAGATGCCTGCAAATCACGGGACAAAACCATCAACGCGGGTAAGTTCAGCAAAATACGGGACGGTTGGCCATCTTAATCTTACCTTAGTTTTCTTCACTTTTTCAGATGCAAAAAGAAAGTGTTTGGCGTGGCTATCTTGTGCTAATGTTATGCGTGGATCGATTGTGTTTATTTTGGTTACGTTCGTGGCCAGTGTAGCCCAAGATGCCATGTACCCAGGTCAGCGAAACAGGAAGATAAACACAAGATAAAACTGACATGCTCACACAGAGCATACGTGCTCTGTTTTGTCATACATAGTAGTTGTTTAGTGAATATTTTAATCACTTATCAACAATAGTGTGTAATGTTGCAAGTGGTTTTATTTTTCAAAGAATGTTCACAAGAAAGTGTAAGCTGCATGAAACAAACGATTTTTTCATTTTGCAGGTAATTTCGAGCGCAGAATGCTGTTTGTGCTTTTGTGTCCTTCTTTTCTAGTATGGCAAATTAGCAAAAAAAATGATTGTGGGAAACACACGTTTTTTGGGAATTTGGAAAGGTGAAAGTGCTTGTTTCTGTGGTTTCTTACATTATGAATGCTTGCATGTTGCTCCTTATTGCCAGAAACGCAAATGGACATAAAGGGCCATAGCGATCGTCCCATATAACAATAAGCGAAAACACACAATTTATGGTAATCTGTCTGTTGGCAGGTGCAAGGAGTGACACAGGCAGTAAGGTAGAAGGTATCTGCGAATGAAGAGTAATAACAATATATTTAAGTAGCCATTATCAGTGGCAGATTTAAGGCAAAGGGCCCAGTGGGAAGCATGTGACAAAGGGCCCTAGGTGGCTGGGTCATGGAGTTTAGGGTGGGCGGAGTTCATTGCTGTCACATGCTCAAATGCAACCTTTCCAGACAAAATATTTTTATGTAAAGTTGACTTTATTACAGGCCCCAGTGTCCTTACCCCACACACGTGAAATATCATTAAACATCACAGATGCAATTAAAAGAGTGTGCGCACACTATACTGTTGTTACATATTAATAATAAGGTGTCCATTCATATACTACACTACAGAATTCTCTTCCTTTACACAGGAAAACCTGTATCCAGGATGGGCAAAATAAAGCATAATCACATTGTTTTGCTTGACCTGGTTCTATAACATTGCATATAACTATGCATATACAGTCATATTGTTGTATAATGGGATTTACCAGAAAACCAATTATTTAACCTTTTGCCTTCTAAAACATTAGCAAATACTGATATGAAGTATATCTGTGAAGATATGTGGTCAAGTTCCTAAATCTCTGCCTGGGAGAAAATCCTGTTTTTGCTACTTAAACAAAGTGTGTAATCCTGGTCAAATCATGAAATGTGATCATGGTTCATGTAGCAACTTTAGGAGCTCATAAAGCAATTCAGTGTGCAGCTTTTGCCATCAAATAAAATGTACTCCCAGAAGCTAAACGAGACTGATCCCAGTCCAGGCTGGGCAAACAAACATAACCCAGGTCACAAAGCAACAACATAGCGCTGGCCAGGTTGAGTATAAAGAACACGAGCTAAAGTGTGCATGCAGAGCCCATGTAGAAGGTACTGCAGGTTGATCCCACACGAGGCTGGGAACACAGACTGCAGTCCAGGCTGGCCACAGGGCGTCAGAGCAAGACTGGGTACATAGAACGCCTTCCAGGATGGGTGTATAGAACCCAGGCAGCTATTTACATGGCCAGAGTAACACCCCCTCATAGGAGAGTGTAGTACAGTTGGGGCAGCATAACGCACAGTTGCTTACACAAACCTTATATGTGGGGCCCTTATATGAATATCCAAGTTGCATTGCAAACTTCAATCCACATACAAATATCACAATGTTCATTGCTTAGCTATATCATACTGTGCTGCTTGTACCCAAGCCTACACTCTTGACTGCATACCCTAGAGTCTCCGGCCTCCAGCCATGCACTCAATACTGTAGAACCTGGCCACAACCACCACAGCATACTAAAACCATGCATGCAAACATCTACCCACTTACCACAAACCAGAAAGATAACACAGCCACCTACCCCCTAGCCACTTCAGTTCACATAGTATTGCAGTACTTCCACTCAATGGACAAACTCTACTGAATAATCTGCACAGTCACCACAACCCAAACACAAACTGCATCCATATCTCACGCATAACAGTCCTATGCTCTGTAAGATTTGGCTCCTTGCATGGCACTGCCATCGTTTAGCCCATTACTTCATCTTTCTTCTTATGTACACCATTTGACTGGAGCAGGTAGAACACACAATAGAGTGCAGTACATGGTGCAGAACTCGGCAAGCATATTTGAAAGTCTGCTGTACTCCTTAAAATGTTAAACTTCTACTTTACTCTTTTAATATGCAATGAAAACACAATTTGAAAACCACAACCCCCTTACCATGCCTCTGCTGCCGCCTACAATACTAAATTCATTAACGCATTCAGACCCTTTTTATCCCCTAAGAGTTGCCTCACTATCATAAGAACTCTGATAGGATCAAGGCTGGACTATTGTAACACCTTATTTGCAGGAACTTCTGCAAGCAATATCAAGAAACCTACAACTATCCAAAACAACCCCATCAGAGCTGCTTTAAACAAACTTAAGCAGGAGTACATTTCAGCAGCCAGAGTAAGTGTGCACTGGCTACCCATCTGTTAACGCATCCTCTTGAAGGCTCTATCATCACGCACAAATGCATCCATAACTCTGCTCCTAGATATCTCTCACAAAAATTCACTAAAGCGCAAGATACCAGACCCACCCACTCCCTGTACTCCCGCCCATCCCAAGATTCAGCAGAAAGAGATCAGGAGGTATGAGCTTCCCATGCATTGCTGCAAAGAATTGAAACTCCTTACCTTTTCTATTAAGATCTGAACCATCATACTGGTCCATCAGGAAAAACCTCAAGACCTTACTGTTCTCTACCAAGCCTCAGAGTGTTTGAACTTTAGAATTCCGGTCATGTACCACTTGAAACTATTGTCTGTGACCAGCGCCTTGATGACTTTGGGTTTAGTGCACTTAATAAATGCATAAATAAATAAATATTGTGTGATATTAAGTTCCTGGACACCACAAATGTTTTTCAACAGATTTCCTGTGTTCATATAACTGAACTTCTTTGTTGTATTAAGTGCGGTGCTGGGACTGTCGCTGAGGGCCTAGCAATAATAGCATGCAGACATGCACATTATGTTGTCGATTGTGCCGCGTACAGACATGTCCTGGACATGAACAAGTATATTTATTTTCAGTGTGTGGTGTTGTTAAACACATCACTATACATACACATGATGTGTCATGTCATACTATCCCATCTTTATCAAAACAACAAACAACACCCCCTGAGCCTGAATGAAAGCAGAAAATATCACAAACAACAGTGATATTTTTAGTATAGTCTTTGAACCGTTAAGGTGGGAACTTTTCAAGCGTCATGAGATACCTAGCTGGCATGGAAGAGATCACAGTTTTGGAGATCCGTTACCCCAGTGTCAGTGATACCAGGCTCAGTGAAGTCTGTACTTGTGAGTTTTCAATGTCTTATATTGTATTGTATTGTATTTTATTTATATCGCGCTCCTAGCCCTGAGGCATCTGGGCACATTTCTTACAGTTGCATATTACAGGTTACGCAGGGAACATTAGTACATAGTTAGACGATTTGAAAAAAAGTATTTACAGTTGCAAATATAAACATTTACATGGTAATAGCAGTTGCATAGGTATGAATTTCCAGGAGAAGGCATAGTAGGGATGATCTAACCAGCAGAAGGCACAGGGAAGTTAGTCTTTATTGGTGCAGAGCCAGGATTTGACAGACTTTCGGAAATTGTAGTAGGAAGGTTCTAGTCTGATACTGGGGGGTAAGGCATTCCAGGTTTTAGCTGCTAGTACCGGGAAGCTCCTACCCCCTGTTTTTTGGAGCTTGAACATCGGTATGATGAGCCAATTGGATTACAAAGATCTAGTCAGGCGACCTGGGGTAAATGTTTGAATTTCTCGCACAGCTTACCCAGGTGCTGGGTTATGTAAACATTTGTAGGTAAGTGAGAGGTTCTTGAATTAGATTATTTGGCTGATCGAGAGCCATCGCACACTTTGTCTCAGTTCTGAGATGTGGAGTTTTCTCAGGAAGTTGGTTGCTGCTCTGAGTGCATTATTTTGATAAGTTTGCAGTTTTTTTTTTAAATGATGTTTGTTGGTGCCTAAATAGAAGGCATTGCAGTAGTCCAATTGGTTTAGTACGAGGGCCCTAGCTAAGGTGATGCAGTTGTCGGGAGTCAGAAATGGTCTGCAAGCATTGATGAGCTTACAAGTGTATGCAGTGGTGTTCGCAGTAGTGTTAATTTGTCTGTCTAGGGAGAGTGTCCAGTTAATGTACATGCCTAAGGTTTTGACTTCCTTCGAGACCTTAATGATGTTGCCATCAATAGTGAATGGTGACTGTTGAGTCTGTTCAATTTGGCTAGTGTTCCTACCAGAAGTAACTCAATCTTGTCGTCATTTACCCAAAGTCTGTGTTGTGCCATCCAGGCTTGGATGATAATGTAAATGTCATTAAGCCTTTTAGAGTCTGTTGTATGGTTGTCTGAGATGGGGATAAGAATTTGGGTATTGTCGGCGTAGTTTGTATACATGATACCCATAAATTCTAGCTTGTCGAATAAATCCTTTGTAAATATATTATAAAGCATGGGGGCGACACAAGAGCCTTGTAGGACCCCACAGGTGACAGAAGCAGGTGCAGCAGATGCTGTTGGGGCAAATACTCTGGTAGTTCTATTGTTAAGGAATGACTGGATCCATGTGGTTGAAAAATAAGGGTACCTGTAAAACCAGGGTCCTCCAGGTAAGGTATGTATAGGACAATAGAACATGGACCCTGATATTGGGGCTAAAGCAATCCACTGTATAATTAATGAACAATCTTTATATCAAAAAATATAATTTATTCTTTTCAAGATAACGCTTAAGGTAGTGTTTACTCATCAGTCACATGAAATTATAACAATATTTGACATCTTTTCAATCTACTCACCAACCACACACGCTTTCATTCCATACACTTAATGACTGATTTCAACAAAACAACTACAGGAGAATTATGCTGTCTACAAATAACATCTAACAATGTACAATTTCTGTTACGCCAGTGACAATTCTTTGTGTGTATATATGCCAAATAGCTCCACAGCTTGTTTGCTGGATCTACACATGTTTCAGTCATATAAATGGCCTTTACACAATTGGCCCATGATTCAACGACCTTCTTCAGGAGCAACAAGGCAATTTACCTGACAAGCCTTCCAGCACAACAGAGTTTTGAATGTATACATGCCCTTGTTGGTTTAAAGAGCAATTTAACTTCCTGTGGTATTTGGGAGCAGTTGGAAATCCGACTGGTTTATCTCCAGCCAGAAAAAGATAGGAACTCATTTGTAGTAGTCCCATCTCCATAATAAGTAAGGGGATATTTATCCTATACTAGTTTGTGTTAGTGATTTAAACTCTGACCTATACTGATAAGACAGGAAGAACTGAGTTCACTGTGCTCTCTTGGTTGGTTTGCAGGCTGCCCTTAACACTTGTGCAGGAAGGCTTGTCAGATAAATTCCCTTGTTGACACTACCGCCATTATGTATGCACGCGGGAGGTGAGTGTTAACTAGTATTGTCATTTTCTGACATATACACACAAGTATCTTGTGTCCATATAAGCAGGGGGCTAAAGACTAATGTGATGTTACTGTTATTGCAGATATGTACCAGAAGACACTGTTCACCTAAACATAGACCAGACTAGAGTTGAAATCTGTCTCGATCCTGAAGAAGGTTGTTGAATCATCTGGCTAGTCTAGGAGGGGCCAATAATTTGTCAGGATTAAGGTGGTGCTCTTTTGTATAGAGAAGAGGATGGCATGATGATCTGTCCAGAGCCAGGGCTGGTTAGATAGGATGTTAATATTACAGTTGGTATCTGCGATCCAGTCTAACTGCCTCATCACAAGTTTGGCGGTAATCCTTAAATGCAGCGGTAATGCTATTACTGCCACATTTAAGGGTCTGCCAAATCACGGGCTTGACGGATTTACCCCAAGCTCTGAGTTGGGGGCAAATCTGCCACGATTTTGACAATTTACAGCGCTATTGCAGCTGACGGTAATACCGCTGGCGGTAATAGCACCGAACATTCCCGATTGGGCCCAGTGGGGAATGGCAAATTCCTGAATGGGCCCAACAGGGAATGATGATTTACCGTTCCGCCAAACCCATGATCCAGCACTAATAGTGTGTCTGCCTGTTGTGGGTAGGTTGAAAGATCCGTTGGGTGAAGCCAAGTTCAGCGAAACAATTGCTGATAGCTAAGGTTTTGGCATCTTTAGTGTCATATAGTCCTAAGCTAAGGTCTCCTAAGAGCAGTATTTGTGAGCCAGGTTTAAATTTGTTTGTAAAGAGTAACAATATGTCTTCCTCAAATGAGGAGAGTGGGCCCGGGGGTCTATAGATCAGGTGAGCTGTTATGGTTTTCATTGGCGATAAGGGTAGTTTGACTGAGAGGAGTTCTCCAGATGGGAGAGTTTGAATAGGGGCTTGCCTGAGGCCCAGTGATGATTTTGCGATGATTGCAGCACCACCGCCTTTAGCTGAAGTTCTATCTTGCCTGATGATAGTGGACTGGTCTGGAATAGCTAGTGACAGCAGTGGGACGAATGTAGGTGGGAGCCACGTCTCTGTGATACCAAAGAAGTCAAGGTCGTTGGTCAGAATAAAGTCATTGATATCAAGTGCCTGGGCTGTGAGTCACCTGGCATTGATAATACCTCCTTTTATAGAGATGTTATTATTTTCCATGGGCAGTTTGGTATTCTTAGAGTTATTCTCAGGAGCGTTCGTTTTAGGGGGTGTGTTGTTGACAGTGTTGGCCTTTTCTCTGACAGTTACTGGGATGGGAGTAGGATGTGGCAGACTGATAGTCTGTGAGAAGCCTCCGTTAGGGAGCCTGTGGCCAAGTCTCAGATTTCTGATTGCCGTGGGGCAACGTATGTTAGGTGTAGGTTTGAGGGCATAAAGTTTTATGCATTGATCGGGGGTTAGCCTAGAGCTAGTAGTCGATGTAAATGAGGCCGCTAGAGGATAAAAAGTAGTTTTGCTAGCTGGAGCAATCCAAGCAGCATTTTAGCATTATCTTGCCAGTAGTAACCTCCTTACAATACCATGTGAGTGTGCCTGCAATTTGTATTGCAGTATACGTAGGATGTAAGGTGCCTAGAAGTAAGCTGAATGGAGCAGTTTGTCTGGCTGACTAAAGCAGAATGATGTTGCTACGTGCATCAAACAGATTCAGCTATATTGGCGAATGGGCTAGCAGCGCTCAAGCAGAATAATGGCTGTTGCGTGAGATAAAAAAGTTGGCATTGCTGGTAGGAGTAGTATCAGCGCTATAACAAAGTAAGGTTACAACGTGTGACAAATAAAATCGGCATTGCTGCCAATTAGGGCTGGCGTAGCTGCAACAGTGTGGTGCTACTACGTGGGGTTTACAAATTTGAATTTTTCTGGTAATTGGAAATGGCAGAGCTATTACAAGTTGGGGCTACTACATACAGGTTAGGCAACATGCAGAGACTGTCCTAATAAGGTGTGTAGGCAATGGGCATCCAGGGCGCTACACGTATGTAGTTTAGTTGCAACAGATATGCAGGACACTGGGTGATAAGCAAACATGAGAGGCTTCTATTACTAAAGGTTGTGTAAACAGTTGTATGAGATTGTAGTTATAAGCAAGGGAGGTGGGTGGAGGCTTGTGCATATCATTGAAATTGCCAGCCTTGTTATATGTGTAGACTGTGAGTTGATGTGTGCGCACTAGCTGCATGTAGAAGAGGAATACAAAGTGCAAGTGAAACCTTGCAATGCTGCCCCAAGTTCGGCTTTGTAGGACAGTGACAAGCAGTGCATTACATCAGGAAATAATGCAGTCGTACTGTGTTCATACCTAGCATGCGGCAGCAGGCAGTTGATCCAAGGAGTAGATGGGGGGAGTTCATGGGAGTTTGTAAGAGTGGTGGGCAGGGGTCCTTGCAGGCGCGCAGTGTCTTGGTCAGGTTCAGTCAGGAGCCTTTTTTGGTTGCCTTTGTTGGGGGGCTGGCTAATTCCTGCCGGTGCCCCAGGATTCGCTATGTGGAGGAGACTAACTAATCAGCTGGCAAGGACTTCCTAGGACTCTGTAAAAGCTGATTTTGAAATGGTGGTGGCCATCTTAGAAGAACAAACCTCGTGGTTTGCGAATGCTGTGATATTAATAATATCAATGCAGCCCAATGGCCTCGGGGCTGAATGGGATCTCACCCAAGCTACCATGGATAAAAGTAGTATTCAGTGGCTGTAGCACGTCGGAAGGATCAAATTCAGAGAGACGATTGCTATTTAAGTCCACAGGCTTACCTCAGTCCCTCAGGTCCTGTGAGCCAAACATTCCTCTTCTCCCTCACTATCGATAGTAGAATCTAATGGTTACACACCAAATCACATACATTCATGTTCTGCCTTAAAAGGCATTTAAAAAACTTGAGTTCCTGCTAAGGGTTTGGGAGTATCATAGTGCAATAACCATACAGCCTTTTACAACCTTGGCATCCCAAGCTTGGGGCTTGAATACTAAAGTTAGCTAATTATCTTATCTACTGCCCATGGCCATTAGGCTGTCACCTTTACTAAACACAGGGGCAATCATGCATTGCCTGACATTTTTCATGGCATGTTGATATAATTGTTGTTTCCTGACCACCTCATTTTCAATGTTCTGACACTCCCTTATTGGGTGTAATGGCAGAGAGCCACCTGGTCACCTCCTCCAAAATGCCTGTTCAGGAGAGGCTACAATAGATGTGTAGGGGCAGGGGTGTTCAGTATTTCCTTGGTAATTAAAATCTGTTGCTCCATACTGTTGACATTGTGCTATTCAAAATACTTTTGAGAGTCTGCTTCAAGCGTTCCACTTCCACATTTGTTTCTGAGCACCCTGGTGTTATGTGGTGGTGTCTTATGTTCAGCAATGCCAGGGCATCTTGGAACTCTCTCCCTTGAAAAGGGGAAGCATGTCTGTTCCTAATTCCTCTCGCAGGTCATGGTTGGCAAACACTATCTTGAGAGCTCTAGCGAATGAAGACAAGCTTTGAATATTGTGACGGCTGATTTACAATTCCCTAGACGTTTCAGTTTGTGTAGAGAGTGCCAAAATCCGTACTCAGATATGGCCATGGGTTGTTGCTACATGAGGGAGATTGGATTGGGGAGGGAGCATCAATGGTTCAGTGGCCTGAAACCACACACCGTCTACAGTCACTCATCTGCCTGGGCTATTAGGTTAGGGAACCATAGGTTCCCTCTCAGAATCACCATAGTTTTTACAGATCCCTGATGACCAACACATGCATTTAGGTGGAGGCGGGGGGGGGGTCTGAAATCCGAAACTCTCAAATTAACCCAATTTTTGCTATCCAGCTTCCCCAACACAGGACTTCAAGTGGAGGGGGTCTGAAATCCAAAATTTCAGAATCATTCCAATTTCTCTGTCAGACTTCCCCAACACAGACCAAAGTGTGGGGAAGATCTGAAAAACAAACTGCTAAATCACCCTGGGTTTATTTTAAATTGAAAGTGTGGGCAAACTAATAATTGGCATATGCATTTGCAAACATTTGTCAACTAAACTGCTAGCCTTTTAAGGGTGTAGGAAAATCGAAATTGCACTGCATTGCATACAAAGTTGTTTTTTTGTGTATTGATCAGTTTAATTATTTCTTGAAGTGAAATTTGTAGAAAGTAAAGAATTGTAATTTATGTTCTTTTCAACCCACTTGTGTGATTTATTTATGTTGAGAGATGTTTGTTGTGTTTTGCCACGTGTTGTGTTTTGCCACAGATGAAGTAGCAGTTTACATTTTAAGGCAATTTCTTTTAGCATCTAATTCAAATAAATATAAATATATTTCCTGTACACCGGCCTGGTTCTTGGCTCATTGGTAGCTCAGGGGGAGGGACCCAAGGGGTATTAGATTAACTGGAGATAGGGCTGAATAAAAGAACTAACATTAAACTGTTTATTGTGTGGTACCTAGATTGGGGAGGGACGGAACTCCCTGTGTTGAGGGTGGCCTCACAATATACAGTTACAAATTGGGGGCTTGTGGCTGGGATTTGGCTGGCTATTGTGATATGTGATAAATTAAGATTCAGTGAGAATTGATTTTTGATTTGGCACTGTGAATGAAAATTAAGCGGGAACCGGATGATTTTGCTCCTACACAAAGTAAATTCTACCGAAATTTCAAAAAGTCCATTTTGAAAAATGAGCACCATTGATGTCAGGAAGCACCTCCTATACAAATTATTCCTTAGAGGGGAATGGAAGGAGGAAGAACATGAAATTTGGCAAAAAAGAATGATGAAGGAGGTTACTTCTGTAAGTGCTGACATTTGACAAGATAATGATCTGCTGCATCAAGTTCTAACAGACTTTTATATGACACAAACGACTCGTGATGAGCAGATTAAAATGGCTCAGTTCACAGCATATTAGTACTTTCATTTACCGTTAGTGGAAGAACGGTTCCAAAAGAGCAAAGTCTGTGTGCGGAATCAGACTGTGGTTTTGAAAGAGAACCAGCAAGAACTTAAACAGTTAGAAGATGATGCAAAACAGAGCCACATCTTAGAAATAAAACAAGTAAGTCTCCATGAGCAACTAAATCATGAGCTCAAAACACGGCAACAAGAGAGCGCAGAGTATGAAATGCATTTTTCTGCAATGCAAGATGCACATATAAAAGAGTGTGTGGAAATGTAAGCACACTCCAACATAAGGTAAATTATCAGACCAGTTAGATGACATTATGGTCCTCAAACAGCAAATCTCATTAGGAGGTTGATGCAATGCGTCAGAATGTAAATATTCTGAAGCAACAGAATATGCAGCTGGTAAAAGATCATGATGCAGGAAAAGAATCGTCAGACTCTCAGGAGCTGAACAAAATTAGAGAGGAGCACAGGGAACATGTGGTGCGTGTGAAACAAGTAGAGGCTGACCTGTCACAGGCAGTGAATTGTAGGGCCACATTGGAGAAAGAGATCAGTCTCTTGAAACACAAATGCCTGTAATATGCGGGCATCATACAGGATTCCCAGAAAGAAAATGAGGCATTTCAGGAGAAATTACACCAAACCAAATGAACGATCATGTCCTGTCTCAGAGCAGGGTACTCGAGACTATACTGTAAAAAGCCAGCACTCTGAATACCATTAGGAAATCAAGACAGAGAGAAGCAGGTGTGAGAGATTGACAAGTGAAATTGAAAAATAAAAACAGGCATTCAGGCACCTCGACCAGTCAGGTTATGGAAATGCACCCACTGATAAAGGGGTGATACCCTCTCTACCAGGGACCTCATGCCAGTTAGCCACATCTTCATATGTCCCGATGGCAACTGACCTCATACACACCACTTACCAAGAACAGGGAAACATGAGGCAGCTGGACTCACCCGGGCCTAGCCCTACTGAGTCACCAGGCCAATCCTTATTAGATATTGATGAATATTCATCTTTACCAAGCAGAAGAGAAGGTAGCCGTACCAGTGTGTCCTGGGAAATCCAAAATACCACTGGGAGTAA
The DNA here is from genome assembly GCF_040938575.1 of Ambystoma mexicanum. NCBI lineage: Eukaryota > Metazoa > Chordata > Amphibia > Caudata > Ambystomatidae > Ambystoma > Ambystoma mexicanum. Next base: position 629,628,568 of record NC_090927.1, on the reverse strand, counting down.
TTCTGACCATGAATGCTCCAATAATGAGAAAATCAGGCAGCTGGACTGGCAGAAAATGAATTTACAGGGGGACTACTTAGTCGGCTTGGTAGAAAGAGAAGATCCAAAGCTTCAGCCTAGGAAGACAATTCTGGGGGATTTCCCTGGCCTATCTGAAAGGGGAAATTAAACGAATGGGTGAAATCCTGCGGAAAAAAAGCAGACTACAGGCGAAATGACCCCGAAAGCTCATGGTGCCATAGGAGAGAGGAATACAGAACCTGTGACTCTGGGAGGCATTCCCAATCTCACCAAGATCGGAAGCACATAGAAGAAAGAAAGTAGACTATAAACAGTAGCAGCTCTGAGTCAGAAGTTGAGTGGACTTAGGTGCAGAGGGAAAGGAAGGCTGCCTAACAGAAGAAGGGTTGTGTTAAAGTACTGATTCGACAGATAAAGGCCATAAAGAGCTTTTTGACTCCATACAAAAAAATGGAAAATATTCGGTATGGGAACACTTAGAGATTTATGAGCAAATGATCACAGCATTTGGAATAAAAAATTATGTGAATTGTATGCTGTTTGTCAAGTGGACATTCTGCCCCGAATACTCCAGCCTCTTTGCAGGGCTGGAGGATCAGGATCACTACAAATGGTCCACCTATAAGGCGGCCATATTGAAACATTTTTCCACCCACCGGAACCCACAAGAGACCCGTAAGGCAGCATATAACTTTCAATGTGGGGAAGACCAGGTGCCTAGGGAGTTTGTACAGGATTTAGAATGAGCATTTGTGCAGACTTCCCGATGCGTGAAAACCAATTAGTAGGGATTTGTGACCACCTAATTCCATTCACTCCCCAAATACATCATGAGTGAGCATGTGTGGAATTTTCATGAGCACACGACCCTGGATTAGGTGATTGAACAAGCCACTAGGTTCTATGAGGTCCAGAAGCCCACTGTGAGTAAAAACAACCCCAAACCCCCTAAACCCTCTACTACACCTGCCACTGCAAAGGTGATACAGGTGAAAATGACCCCTCCATTGGATCTGTAGATGGGGGCCCTAAAAATACTCCTTCTGCCAACAAGCAGAATGAAAGGCAGAGGAGACCCTTGACCCAGTCCAATCAAATTCTAGTCAGGTGGGTGTAATCCACATATGTAAGCCCGAGCTAGGGGGTAATAGGCAAGGGTAATAGGCCAATTCTGGCCTATGTATACACACCCCCAGCACAGAGGGGGGCAACAAGTTAAGTACCACCCATGGAAACCTCTCCCTAAAACATCCTTCAGGAAAGAAGTATTACTCCACCTTCCAACCTGAACTTTTCCCTCAGGTACCCTCCCAAACCAGAACTTCCAGAATAATCTGCCTCTCTCTCCCTGCTTCCAGGACAATTGCTCCCTAAACCCGGGAGAAGGGAGACCCAGGATGAAAAATTATGGAGGAATTGTCCAGTATCCAAGCTACTCAGGGGGAAGGGATATTTACCCTTTTCGGGAGCAGGAGAGGTATGACCAGAGACCTCCTTACAACCCATAAAAAGTTTCATAACTGGAGCGACAGGTCCACAACTAACCAATGATCTGGGTGCATGCTGAGGGCTCAGTCCAACCCTCAACCTAACCTTACTTCCCAGCATTCCGCGACACCCAGGTCTGATGCCCCAATGGGAAAATGACAGGAGGAAATGTCTGGCACCCACAGGTTTATGAAGAGGGGACCCAGGTGGAGGGGAGATGCCAAACCCTAGAGGAAGCTTCCTTTCACACGCAAACAGAACCCCTAAAAACCTCTTAGCCTGAAAGTGCCTCTTCTACTTCCTAAATTTTAGAACCCAAAGAGGAAAGGGTAAGTAGGAGAGGTCATAGGAGAACCCACTTTGTGGAGGAACTCCGGATTATCCCTTTTGAAAGAGAAGAATCCCTGGTGGACTTAGGTAAACATACCTTCTCTTTCAGAAACAGGGGGATCCTTCCGAAAGACAAATTGGTCCCAAAAGACCCTGAGTGGGGCAGGGTAAGTATGGAGACCGCCCCAGAACCATAAACTATTCAACCCCAAAAAGGCAAGCCAGACAGAATTGAAACTGAGGGGGTGTCCTTTCCCAAACAAGTCCTGAGAACTGCCTTCATGTAAAAGGAGACAGCACAAAATTGGGAGAGAAAGAGGATTCCCCAAATCCACCCATTGTTAGTTGCAAAATTTTATTTACAGATACAGATCTACGACACATAAGATTGCCAAAGATCACACAGTGTCAGAGTTCAATGTTAAGAACATCGCCACTGGGTTGGCAAATAACTCACACTTTCTTTGCACCCTGGAGGAGAAAGAAGGCCTATTCTATGCAACAGTGAGGGTACATGGTCAGTGTGAATTGTCAGCTATGGTGGACACAGGATCCCAAACCACCCTCCTGTCCAAAAAGGCCTTTGACCAATTAAACTCAGGACTGAGGGTGTGGGGGAGGAGGAGGCAAATTCCACTACACCACTTCCTGGACAACTCCAAATTTGCAACGGGAATTATATTTCTGTTGAAGGGACTGTGGATCTGCAAATAAAAATCGGACAACATCAGCTGAAACATCTGGTGATAGTCATGACTACAGAGGGAAAACCTTGTTTACTCAGGAACAATCTCTTGAGGAAGTTATCACCTCTAATCTGATAAACAAGGTTCTCTGGACCCAGACTAACCAGCCTATCAAATTAAAAATGAGTACCAGTTATGTAAGCAGGAATGGTCCTTGGCATTTAATTGATCAATGTTCGGAGAATGTAGAATTCCATTTCAAGAATAACCAAGTTCCAGACATTTCTGTAGGAGAACAAACTGGTGATAGGAACCTTTCTCCATTCTTGAAAATCAACCTTCCTCCCAGTGTTAAGTGGCAATCCACACTGGAAGGGGACACCTTTTACACCTGTCCAAAATCAGAAGAAACATTGAGTCCCGTGAAACCAGACAAGGAAGAACCCGCTCAAAGTCTAACGGACATTCAGAAAAAGGGTGGACAGTTGTGTTTCCCCATTCAGTTAAATGAGGGGGAGGAGCCGGTTCTCTCCAGAGTATGCCTTAATAATGGAAGGAGCTTCATCAGCAAATAATTATTCAGGAAACTCCCAAAAGATATGACCATTCCCACATTTAAATTGATTGACAAATGGGAAGTAGTCTGCAAACCCCCAATTTGAAGCATCTCCTGCCTAGCAGGTGCATGATAACATGGTCCATTTGCAACAAAAGCATATAGCATGATTGTTGGAAGGCTGTGCTCCACCAGAAAATGTCAGGTTAGCTACTGCAAACAAAAGCAAACAGTTTGGGGGGGTTCACAAATGGAGGGAACATTGCAGCTAAGGGAAATCTTTCCTAACACTTGCCCCGCCCAGACCAAAGGACAGGGGGACTCAATCCACTCCTGAATGAGTCTCATGTTCAGGTCGACTAAAAATTCCGGACAACCCATCAGCATTGCTTTGTTGGACACCTGACCTGTGCTCTGTGGTGAAGTCAAACACTTATAAACGTATGGATCACCTGTGCAACTTTGGATTGTCTCCTTTCATGTTCATTAGCCACTTTAAGGGCTTATGGTCAGTTTGCACAGTGAAGTGGGCCCCATAGAGGTAGGGCATCAACTTCCTTATGGACCACACGACAGAGAAACATTCTTTCTCTACAGTGGACCACCTGACCTCTCTGTCCTTGGGCTGGCAACAAATACATCCAATTGGGTGTTGCGTGCCTTTCTTATCTATCTGTGATAGTACAGCACCTATCCCAGTGTCAGAGGCATCTGTCTGCACAATAAAAGTATGTTTGTAATCAGGGGACCTGAGGACAGGGTCCTGGCACAGGGAGTCTTTTAACCCAGTGAAGGCCTTCTCACACTCCTCAGACTAAGAGACCTGCTTGAGTTTCTTTGGAGTAATAAGAGCAGTCAGATGGGCAGCTATGGTGCCATAGTCTGCCATGAAGCTTTGATTGCACCCAGTGAGACCTAAGAAGGCTCTCATTTGGGTTTGTGTAGTGGGGGTAGGCCAGCCATTCACTGCTTGCACTTTACTGGGTAGAGGCTGTATTCTCTCTCCACCTACTTCGTGTCCAAGGTAGACCACAGATCCTTATCCAATCTGGCAATTGCTGACCTTTATGGTCAAGTGTGCCTTCTGAAGAGCCGCAAGGATATTTCCAGGTGTTTCACATGTTATTCCCAGCTGGCACTGAAGACTGCTGTATCATCCAGATATGCTAAGCAGAATTCATCCAACCCATTTAGGACATGATTCACAAGCCTTTGAAAGGTAGCAGGTGCATTTTTTAATCCAAAGGGCATTACCCTGAACTGGTAAAGACCTTCTGGAGTTGGAATGCTGTCTTCTCCTTGGCATGTTCTGCTAGAGCTATTTGCCAATACTCTGCAGTCAGGTCAAATGTGTTGAGGTACTTGGAGGCACCCAAGTTATCCACCGGCTCATCAGTTCTAGGCAAGGAGAGAGCATCTGTCCTGTTGACAGCATTCAGAGCCCCATAATCCACACAGAACCTCAGTTCAGAGATACCTGCCGTTGGCACCAGAACCACAGGCCTGGTCCATGGGCTACTAATGGGTTCAATCACCCCAAGACCTAACATCTTGTTGACCTCCTTCTTTATGTAAGATCTCACCTAATCTGACATCCTGTACCACCTACTTTTGGTCTCCTGTGTCAATTTCGTGTTTGCACCAAGGTGTCAAAACAGAAGCCAGGGAAAACAAGGGGTAGAACTGCCTAAGCAACATTCTTATTTCTGTTACGCTCACCTGGTATCCACAGGGACGCCACCCAGCTGGGTTACTCGCTGGTATGCTTCTCAGCTTTGCCCTGATGTGGTCTGCGGGGAAGGTTCTGCCTGAAAATACAGGAGGACTGTGTTCAAGACTGACCGACTGGGGTAAGTATCCTCCCTCCACCCCCGTATGATTTCAGTCCCTCTGGCACCCTCTCCTCACCTTGTGGTAGAATTAGGTGTGCTCTCTGTCCTGCCTTCTTTGCAGGTGCGCGTTGTCTTTCATGGGCGAGTGCGGTCCAGTTATTTCACTGACGCCGGCCCATTTGATATTGTTCAGGTAGGTCTTATTGCTGTTCTTTAGTTTTGTTGCTATCCTGCATGACTTTCTTTGTTTAAAATGTCTCTTTTTACTCCCTTAGGTATGCAGAGCTTCAGCGCGGCGAACTGGCTTGGTTGAACCCCGCTGCTAAATGATGGCGCACTAAGAGCGCTATGATGCGGTAAGTAAGCGCTATGCACAGCGCTGCGAAGTCTTGCCTTTGCTAACCTGTGTTTTCCTTCCTTGTAGGTTGCGGTGGTCTTCAACGTGAGTGGAATGTCCGGAGTGGTGCCAGCCGAAAGGCGACAAGCCAGGTAAGACTTTTGAGCAGTTCGTAATTTGTAAATGTCTCTACTGCTTTCTTTAATGTTGCCTCTATCTTCCTCTTTCAGGTCGTTCTGTCCGAGAGGGGTGCAGATTCGAGGACGCTGTTCTCAGTAGCTGCAAGTGTTTAAAGATGAAGACTGCAGGTAAGATGCTGCTGCTAATGATGTTCCTTTTGTCTCCTTGCAGGTTCTGCTTCTCCGAGGTTTGAGGGAATAGCTGGACACGGTAAGCGTCACGTTGCAAGCTGAAAAGTAACGCGAAGCATGTTGTCTTGCTCGGGTGTGCACAAAATAGTCCAGGTAAAGTAGTCCCTAGGCTACCACACCCAAAACACTAGACCGCATAGCTTGGTTCTTAGGAACCAAGCTATGTGGATGCCTCCATGTTGGCTGGCAATGCAATAAAGTAGTTCCCAAGCACATTGTTTTCCATGGTGTATGAGCCTGGCGCCATAGGCGCCAGAACTGGCCCCATGAGGGCTTTTGAAGAGGATGCCAGGCTCTAGAGGCCCGAGTCCTGACTTCGCCTGGCGAATGGGTTTGCCAGAGGAGGTTTTGGGCGAGGGTCATGACAGCACTCCCCCCTAAGGCCCCTCCCATGGTGTTCCTTCTGTCTGGCCCAGGTTTGGTTGGGAAGTTCCGATGGAATTTCCTGATTAGACGTGGTGCATGGATATTCTCACTGGGCTCCCAAAATCTATCTTGTGGTCCAAATCCATTCCAATCGACGAGATAATATAGCTTGGTGCTAGAGTATTTAGAGTCCAAGATATCTTTGACTTCGAATTCTGGTTCTCCATCAACAAGTATCGGCTTAGGTGGTGTCCCAATCCGTGTGCTTGGTTGCATTGGTTTCAGGAGGGTCACATGGAATACCGGGTGGATGTGTAGAATAGGTGGTAAATCCAGTTTCACGGCTGCTGGGTTGATAATTGCCTTAATGGTATAGGGTCCTAAGAATCTGGGATGAAAGGTCTGGGTTCCCTTGATGGGTACCAATTTAGCGGCTAACCAAACTTTGTCTCCTACTTGATAATCAGGGGCCTTTTTCTGGTGTTGGTCGGAGAATCTCTATTGTTTTTCTTTGGCATGAATAAGCTGTTCCTTTGGCCTTTTGAAAGCCTGAGTAATGGTTGTGTGTAGAGTCTTTACCGCTGGCATTTCCAAGCTGGCTGGAAGGTCTAGTTCAGAGGTACATGGATGTCTTCCATAAAGGGTATAGAAGGGCGTTTGTCCCGTGCTTGAATGCAAATAATTGTTATATGCATATTCGGCTATCCATAGTAGGTCTTTCCAATTCCTTTGTTCGTGATGCAGCATGCACCGTAAATATTGCTCGAGTGTCTGATTGGTTCTCTCGGTTTGGCCGTCCGTTTGGGTATGGTGACTGGTAGATAGCTGAATGTCGGTCTGTGCCATTGCACAACATTTTTTCCAGAAGTTTGAAAAAAACTGGCTGCCTCGATCAGAGACCAGAACCGAAGGGAAGCCATGTAGCTGTCTGGGAGGCCCGTGATAGGAATAAAATGGGCCATCTTCGAGAATAAATCCACAACTACAAGGATAATGTTGAACCCTTGGCTTGGAGGTAGATCAGTGATGAAGTCAAGGGAAAGAGTGTGCCATGGAACTGGAGGAATGTCCAATGGTTGTAGGAGACCAGATGGTTTTTGTTTCTGTGATTTATTTTGTGCGCACACAACGCAGGACTGAATATACTGAATGATGTCCTTACGTCAGGTAGGCCACCAAAAGTTCTCTTTCACCTTACCTAGGGTTTTGGCGATCCCAGGATGCCCTTCGATCAGTGAATCGTGATAGTTTGAAATAATATGCTGTTGTAATTCCTTCTTGGGTACATATAGGCGATCCCTAAAAAAGGGTAGATGGTCCTTGATGGTATATTGTTCTCCTTGAGTTTGCCATGCGAGGTAGGCATCAGGATTCATTGTCCATTGGATTTCCTTTCGTAGTTCTGCTTGTGTTAAGGCTTTCGGGATACCCAAGAGTTTGTCTTCAGGTATAATATGTACTGGGTCTGGAGTTGTATATACTATTTCATCTATGCCCATGCGAGATAAGGCATCCGCCTTTCCGTTTCTGACTCCTGGTCGAAATGTGATTACATAATCATATTCGGTGAAGAAAAGGGCCCACCGTAATTGGCACGAGGACTGGGCCTTGGCTGTTTTGAGATATTGCAGGTTTTGGTGGTCTGTGGTGACTGTAATGGTGTGTCTGGCCCCCAGAAGGTAGTGCGTCCAGGCTTTAAAGGCAGATTTGATAGCCAGGAGTCCGTGATGGCATAATTAATCTCTGGAGGTGAGAACTTTTTTTGACCAGAAGTCCACAGGATGTAGCTGGCTGGTTTCCGGGTCTCTCTGTGAAAGGACAGCCCCCATTGCGAGACTGGACGCATCAGTTTCAACGACATAAGGGAGGTCTGGACGAGGATGTCGCAGGATTGGAGCGGAGGTAAACCTTTGTTTAAGTTCCTGAAAGGCTTCTTCGGTCCAAGCAAACTTTTTATTTTTGTTTTGTAATAGTACTATGATTGGGTGCACAACCTGAGAGAAGTCTGGGATTAACTGCCGGTAGAAGTTGCAAAGCCCAGCATGCTTTGTACCCCTTTCAGAGACGTTGGTGAAGGCCATTTCAGAATGGCATCTACCTTGTGCACGTCCATTCTGATGCCTCCTGGAGTAAGGATAAAACCAAGAAATTCTACTTCGGTGACGTGAAAAAAGCATTTTTCAAGCTTTGCAAACAAGCAATGTTGATGGAGCTTGGTGAGGAATGAACGAACGTGCCTGACATGATCTTGTTCCGAGGCTGAGTATACTAAGATGTCGTCTATGTACACTAAGGCGTACACATCAATTAACTCCCTGAAGACGTAATTCATGAAATACTGGAATGCCGCAGGAGTGTTGCATAACCCGAAGGCATGACTTGATATTCAAACAAGCCGTACTTAGTACGGAAGGCGGTTTTCCATTCATCTACTTTTCTGACTCGGACCAGGTGGTACGCTCCTCGAAGGTCCAATTTGGTATAAATCTGGGCATCTTTAACTTGGTCTTGCATCTCAGGGATAAGTGGCAAAGGGTAGCGGTTCTTCATGGTGATCTGGTTCAATGCGTGGTAGTCAATACAGGTTTCAAGTGTCCCTCCTTTTTCGGTACGAAGAACAAAGGACTGGCTGCGGGGGACTTCGAAGGATGGATAAATCCATTTGCAAGGTACTGGTCTAAATAGGATTTCAAATGAAGGTTTTCTGGTTCTGTGAGAGCATAGATCCTGCCGCAAGGGATTTGTGCACCAGGAACAAGGTCGATCTGACAATCTGACAGTCATAGGGCCTGTGCGGCGGCAATGTATTGGCTTGGTCCTTTCGGAAAACATCCTGGAAATCATGGTATTCCCTTGGCAAGGTATTAGTTGCTCCCAGGGTTGATACTGTCGCTCCGGGAGTCATGGGGATACAGACGTCAGGTTTCTCCTCTTGGTAATAGCAGGCAGGGGAGCAAGCACCGGGGAAGGTTAATTTTCGTGCCCGCCAGTCTATCAAAGGGTTGCGAGCAACCAACCATGGCATTGCTAGTATTAGCCTGAACTAAGGTGCCTTGATGAGATCGAATGAAATAGACTCCCGTTGTCCGTCATGGCACAGCAAGGTTACCCTGGCTGTGCACTGGGTTACTCGTCCGGAAGCGATTTCTGTCCCATCCTTGTCCATAGTTGGCTTAGAACACAAAGGAAGCCCCATCTCTGCTGCCAGTTCTTGATCAATATAATTCCCAACTGCTCTGCTATCGATGTATGCTTCAACGGCATGCATTCTTGACGACTGTTGGTGGTTAATTAAGATCACTGGTATTGCAAAGTGCGAGGTCAGCAACTCTTTCTTCTCACTCGACAAACTGACCTCTACGTTTGTCGAACTTGGTAGTTTTCCGATTTCATAGCTTCGTCCTTCTCTGTGGCCCGACTGTTCTTCTTGGGGGTTTTACTGGACAGTCCTTCAGGAAATGTCCTGGTTTCCCACAATACAAATAAAGCTGTTGTTGTCTTCTTTTGTCCCGCTCTTGTTTTGTTAATGGAGACCGTATCCCTCCAATCTGCATGGGATCTACAGCATTTTCAGGTACACGGGGTGTGTTTTCCCTTGGTCGAACATGCACGGTCCGATGGTCTGTCTTAGACTGGTCTGCCTTTCGGTCCTGCAACTGGTGGTCTAGCTGCACGACCAGATTTATGAATTCTGCACAGTCTCTGGGTGGATCAACCACCTGGGCTAAGACGTCCTTTAATTCGCCTCGTAAGCCTCGATGGAATAACGTGGTTCTTTTGTTTTCTGGCAACCTAGCTTCGGCAACCAGTCTGTTGAAGGTAGCAATGTACGTTAACAAGTGCTGATTCCCCTGTCGGAGGGACAAGAGTTCATTGTCTACTGCTTGTTCCTGGGTATGACGAGCAAAAAGTTTTTTCATTTCTCTCTGGAACCCCCCAAAGTCGTGTTATAGAGGATCGTCATGGGTTACCAACGGCACCGACCAATGTGCTGCACTACCACTCAGGTATGAAAAGACAAAAGCTACCCGAGCTTGGTCGTTTGGAAATGCTCCAGGCCTACAAAGAAAATGAAGGCGGCACTGATTGATGAATGCCGCATACTTCCGTGGGTCGCCTGAGAACCTTTCTGGTGGTGCCAGGGGCACTGTTCCAGGTAACGTGATCTGTACCAGAGTGGGTGGTATGGTGGGGTTTTGCATCGTTGGATTGCTTCCAGGTAGAGGCATCTGTCCTGCCTGTGATTGCAAGTATTGCCTGCTAATCTCTTCAGTGCTTTTTTTTGGTCACCATTAGGTCTCACCAGAGGGCATTGGTCTCTTGTCTGGCAGAATGAACCTCAGCACGAAGCTCCCCTAGTAATTGGGCCAATTGGTCCATTTCTGATGTCTCATGGCACCCAGGTGGATTTATTATGGTAGGGTTGCATTCTGTTACGCTCACCTGGTATCCACAGGGACGCCACCCAGCCGGGTTACTCGCTGGTATGCTTCTCAGCTTTGCCCTGATGTGGTCTGCGGGGAAGGTTCTGCCTGAAAATACAGGAGAACTGTGTTCAAGACTGACCGACTGAGGTAAGTATCCTCCCTCCACCCCTGTATGATTTCAATCCCTCTGGCACCCTCCCCTCACCTTGTGGTAGAATTAGGCGTGCTCTTCCTCCTGCCTTCTTTGCAGGGGCGCGTTGTCTTTCATGGGCGAGTGCGGTCCAGTTACTTCACTGACACCAGCCCGTTTGATATTGTTCAGGTAGGTCTTATTGCTGTTCTTTAGTTTTGTTGCTATCCTGCATGCCTTTCTTTGTTTAAAATGTCTCTTTTTTCTCCCTTAGGTATGCGGAGCTTCAGCGTGGCGCACTGCCTCGGTTGAACCCCGCTGGTAGATGATGGCACATTAAGAGTGCTATGATGCGGTAAGTAAGCGCTATGCGCAGCGCTGCAAAGTCTTGCCTTTGCTAACCTGTGTTTTCCTTCATTGTAGGTCGCGGTGTTCTTCAGCACGAGTGGAACGTCCGGAGTGGTGCCAGCCGAGAGGCGACCAGTCAGGTAAGCCTTTTGAGCAGTTCGTAATTTGTAAATGTCACTACTGCTTTCTTTAATGTTGCCTCTATCTTCCTCTTTCAGGTCGTTCTGTCCAGGAGGCATGCAGATTCGAGGAAGCTGTTCTCAGTAGCTGCGAGTGTTTAAAGTTGAAGACTGCAGGTAAGATGCTGCTGCTAATGATGTTCCCTTTGTCTCCTTGCAGGTTCTGCTTCTCCGAGGTTTGAGGGAACAGCTGGACACGGTGAGCGTCACGTTGCAAGCTGCAAAGTAACGGGAAGCGTGTTGTCTTGCTTGGGTGTGTTTTAAATAGCCCCAACAGAATTGTCCAGGTAAAGTAGTCCCTAGGCTACCACACCCAAAACACTAGACCGCATAGCTTGGTTCTTACGAACCAAGCTATGTGGATGCCTCCATGTTGGCTGACAATACAATAAAGTAGTTCCCAAGCACATTGTTTTCCATGGTGTATGAGCCTAGCGCCATAGGCACCAGGACTGGCCCCATGAGGACTTTTGAAGAGGATGCCAGGCTCTAGAGACCCAAGTCCTGACTCCGCCTGGCCAGTGGGTTTGCCAGAGGGGGTTTTGGGCGAGGGTCGTGACAATTTCCTCTTGCTGGGAAGAAGTCAGGTGAGGGGCCACATGGACATCCTTAATGGAGCCATCTGATGGGCGACCCTGGAACAAGTCAGGCAGAGGTTCGGATTCCTCTTCCTTTCTGTCTGATATCAAAAGTAGTGCTTCTATTTCAACCCCAGGGATGAAAGCCTTCAGCCTATTTATGTGGAACACTTTAGGGGCCTGACCAAGTCTCATAAGGTCCAATAAATAGTTGAACTCACTCTGCTGCTCAACAACTGTGTAAGGGCCTGGCCATTTGTCCTGTAGGGCTCTAGGCCTTATAGGATTCATGATCAGAACTTATTGGCCTGGGGTGAAGTGAATAAGTGAAGCCTTCTGGTCATACCAATGTTTCACCAGAGCCTGACCTGCCTTCGATTTACCACTGGCCTGAGCCATCAGAAGGACCATTCTCTTCCTTATCCCCAACACATAGTCCACTATATTGGTAGTGATGGAAGGAGTAGGGAGCTCTCATCCCTCCTTGACTATGGCCAGTGGTGCCCTAACAGGGTAACCAAAAAGAAGCTTGAAAGGGCTGAAACCAATACCCTCCTGAGGTACCTCTCTGTAGGCAAAAGAGTAAGCATGGCAACCAGAGATCCCATCTTTTCCTTTGAGGTTCTTCCAGAGCCCCAATAATACTTTTGAGAGTTCTATTAAACATCTCAACTAAGCCATTAGTTTGTGGGTGATAAGCTGATGAAAATCTATAAGTGACCTCACAATCTTTCCACATGGCTTGTATATACTTAGACATAAAGTTGATGCCGCTGTCTGACACACCTTCTTTAGGGAAGCCAACTCTAGTAAATATGCTGAGCAATGCTTTTTCAACTGACTTGGCAGTCACGATCTTCAATGGGATGGCTTCAGGATATCTGGTGGCATGGCCGACCAGTACCAAGATAAACCTATTGCCACAGGATGTCTGAGGGTCAAGGGGCAACAGAACAATTGATGGGTTTCCCCTACTTCGCTGGCTGAAGGGAAGCAACAAACAATAGTAAACAGGGGTCAAGCCAGCGGAAAAGGAAAGAAAAGTTCACTCAAAGGACATCGTCCAACCGTGTAGAAAGGGAAAAAGTCCCCTTAGCTGCAGTTCAGATCCCCATACATGAAACAAGCAATAGTTTAAAATACTATATTTATTTATTTCCATTTTAAATCTTTAAAAAAAGTATTAAATCATCTAAAGTGCTAGTACAACATACAAAAATGTATCACACAACTATAAAAGAGTGCATACTGTGTTAAAGTGCTGGTTTCAATTATAATTACGAATCTGGCTGTCTCTAGTCGTCAGTGTCGACAGTCTGAATAGTGGAGATACAAATAATAAAGGTGGAAGAGCACGACATGTAAAGTGCGGGCCAATATCAGCTGCATTATGTCCTCTGGGTGCAGTCACTATTCTCGCTTACCTCCTGATAAAAAGGATTTCCTCTGTGTGCGGCTTCAGAAGCGATGGTGGTCCAAGCATGTTTATTGTGCTAACTGTACTAAAGACAGGATCAGTGACGCGTGTCCATGTCCGTGCAGTGACATCACATGTAAACAAAAGACGTCAACGCAGGGCAACTGTGAGTGTGTTATCTAGCAGTGAATTCTGGTGATGTAAAGTGCCAACAAGGCAGCTGTTGCTTGATAGGGATGTAAAAACCCAGGGACACCAATGCTCACAATCTATTTTCATTGATTATGAATACTTTTTGTTGTTGTATCCCTTTCGAAACCATTTCACTACAAACAAGAATAGGCAAGCTATCTGCAGTCTGACACACCATATGTTAGATTTAAGTCTTCATTCTGAACATGAATGTCCACATTTCATCTATGGTATGTAGCAACATGCCATATAATACAATGACAAAACATTCTGTGCATCTCACCAGACACATGTTGTTCCTTTCCCACATAGAAATAGACAAGCCTTCTGCAGTAATGGGCAAGCTACCTGAGGTCTAACACATTGTATGATAGGTTTCACCCTTGGTTGTGGACACTCCTCCTTATATTGCCTCTATAATGTGTAGCGCCATACTACATGCTACAATATAAACACATTCTGGGTGTCAATCAGAAACATACAGTTTATTTTCATTTAGCAATCATGCACTGTGTATTGGTAAGTGTGTCTGTGTCAATCAATAACTGCTAATCATATGTATAATCCCATCATAATCAATTGGTCAGAATAAATTTAGTCCCATTCATGTTTCCGTCAAAATATGAATTATCCTCTGGGTTTTTGCAGATGAATATTAGTTTACTGGATACATTATTGGTTCTCTAGTTTGGTGGGTAGAATATTGTTGTTGGTACTCTAGAGAATCACTTGACCTAAGCTGTTAGTTGCCCTGTTGTAATCAGGGGAGCCCTTCAAAAGGCTTAAGTTTGTGTTGATATAAAGGTTGTTTGGATATTAACTTCATAGGAAAGCCCCTAAGTGGAACTCCTCTTTCATTCCATATGGGCTTGTGCTGTCCAGTTTGTCGATCCAGTAAAGCTCTCTTTGGTCCAGCCTCCTAGTGTGGTATCCTCCTCTTAGAGCCCTCTGGACTACTTCAAATATCATGTATCTCAGCTGGGCCACTGTGTGTCTTTTTTCTGTGAAATGTCTGGACACAGGGGAACAGATGTCGTTCGTCCGGATGTTGCTTTTGTGTCTGTTGCACCTTTCTTTCATCTTTTGAGCAGTTTATCTCACATAATATATTCCACAAGGACAGCTTAATGCGTAAATGACAGATTTTGTGTCACAGGTGGCAAAATGACTTAGTTCAATTTTTGCGCCTGTCTGTGGGTGTCTGACTTAATCTCCTTTGGTTATATTGTTGTGATTGCTGCAATGCAGACAGGCATAAGTGCCAAGTTTCTTAGTTTGTAGCATCATCGCTTCTGGTCCTTGTTGCATTCTGCTTTACATTCCTCTACACCTCACTATAATCCGTAAAAAAACTATAGACATATACAAACTATTAGGTGTGCACCATTGCCGCTTCCTTTTGCTTCTTGACTCCTTTAGCCTTGGGTTTCCCATTTGGCTTTGGCTTTGGATCAGCCTTGGACTTGGCTAGGGCAGCCTTTGTTTGTGACCTTGTGCATGGTCGTTCTGCTGTATCCCCCACCAGTCCTAGGTCTCTGAGGTCATTTCCCAGCAGAACCTTTCCAGGGACTTTCCTCTGAACACTCAGAAGAATCCTTACTACTGTACCATTGATAGTTAGATTTACAGGTCTTACTGGGAACTTGAGAGGGGGGCATTAGCTAACTTGGTGGGCATCAGGGGAGCTCTGGCAAGCTCCTCTGGATTTACCAATGTGGAATCCACCACAGTTCTGCTGGCCCTACTATCCCTAAGGGTAGGAGTGTCTACTCCATTGATCAGCACACTGTCTTTAAAGTAGTGGTTGTTGTTATCAGGAATAATAGCATACGCCTTTGAGACTCTAGGCTCCCAGGAACCCAGGGATACTAAGACTACTTTAGATTCTATCCCACAGGAGAAGGAGTCTGAAGAGAAGGATGCCCATGTAATAATTTCTTTCTCATACAAGGGGAAGACCAGACCCACAGAGTGGAACTCCAAGGTTTTGGCCTTACGTCTGGGGTCCCCATTCATATGATCACTTGCTCCACAAGCCACACAAGAACCGATGGGTCTTGAGAGATAGGGAGGCTTACTGTGACCAGAATTATGCTAGGAAGGATGATGCCCACTATTCTGAACACTCTCATGTGACCTACCCTTGTTATGCTTTTTGTGGCCCTTATGGGAGGAAGTTTTATCAGCTCCCCCATCCTCCTTATCTCTGTGCTTTGTCCCCTCCTCCTGCTTACCAAGAGCAGGCTTGTCCTTATGGGACACTCTGTGTGACACCCATAAATCTGCTGCAATAGCTAGTTTCCTAGGATCTATCTCCTTAGAATCATCTAAGTGCTGCTTAAGCTCTGGGGAATATGAAGCAAAAATATGTTCAAGCATGACTAAACAAATCATTCCCACAAAGGTGGTGACCTCATAACCCTCCACTCAGTGAGTCAAGTTTTGCAAGGAATCAGTTAAAATGAGACCCAGGTATTACCTTCTCTCTTTTTGTAATCCCTGAATCTTTTCAAGTATTGGTCAGGAGTCTTCCCAAACTTTAAGACCAGGGTTTTCTTCAATTTCGCAAAGTCTTTTCTAGACATTTCCATAATGATATGATGGGTTATTTATAACGTGCTTAATACCCAGGGGTTTTCTAATCGCGGACCCGGGGATCAAACCTGTTTTGCTCTGTGCCATCTTGCTTCCAAGGTGAGCACGTTGCTGCTGAGCTATCATCCCGAGTCGATGGCACTGCAGCTAGAATGAGGTAGTCGACTGAGCAACCATGCAACTTTATCAGCATCCACAACCTCTTGCACTTCACGTGCATACTCAAATGCAGTCAACCAATCCATGATGTAATTCTTGTCAACATACACACTAAGCAGATCTTTTGTGAACCTTGGATGAGAGGAGGAGCTTGACCCATTAACAGATCCTCTAGATGAGCCATTGGCAGCTTGTATCCTAGCAAGCTCCAACTGGTGATCATTTCGGATTTTTGTTCCAAGGCTGACAAGCCTCTTTCAGAACAGATCTTTCTCAGAGTTTCAGATTTGGAAGCACTCAAAGTAAGTTATGTTCGCAAAATGCTTCTATCTTATAAGTAGGACAGGTGGCTTACAGTTAAATTAAACGAAGGTCAGGTGGCCTCACTATGAGTGTGGCGGTTCGGAAAGAAGGGTGCCGGTAAGCTTACCGGCATCCTTGTTTCCGAACCGCCACAATCCGAGTCTGCCGACCGGGGCCGCTGCGCCTGACAGGTCTGACCCTGCTGGGCGCATTGGCCCCGGTAGGCAGACTCATCACAGAAGCACCAGCACCGTTAGTAACAGTGCCAGTGCTTCCGTGAACCAATTTGCATGAACCCCGATGGGACTCCATGGAAATAGGGACTAACATTTTCCGGCACCTAGCTTCCCAGTCCGCTGGGGCTTGTAATGTCTTGGTGGCACCGGGAAGCCAGGTGCCGATTATACTGTTACGAGGATGAGACCCACTGTATTTTCTGTGTAAGTACAACCTGGGTATTTCAACAGTGTTCAACACTGGGTACCTCCGATCGTATCCCACCACTGTACACCAGTTTCTTAAGATGGATTTCTAAACTCTGACCTGGTGGGCAGAAGTTTAGGAGGCTGCCCTAGTTTAGTGGAACATGGGACCCTTCTGGTAAACCAGAACAATCTACGGTAGCTTGGCAAGCAGTCAAGACTAAGTCTCGGGAGGGGTGAGAGTGATCGGAATGAGCACACACAGTAAAACTCCACAGATTACTCTTAGACAGATGTATCAAAAATACATACATTTATTATAGGCCTTATAATCAAAACACAATTAAACCAGTTATGAAGAAACAATATCACACACGGTCATATACTATCTCACATATATACAATAATGCGATTAGCCTAAGGCTGATGATGGGGGCTGGAGGGGAAATAACCACAACCTGTAACAGCAAAGGGGTTAATTCACCACAAATATCAGTTTAGGCAGTCTTTCATCAACAATCCCTAACTTATGTAGTCCAGCCCTACGAAGACAGGAGCCTAGTACTCAAAGTACAGTTGTGTGTTAACAACAAGCGGTCATGCGCAAACTAAAAAGCGGGTTCTCATCAAGGGGCTATAGCTGCTCAGGAAGGGGCTTGTGGTGATGAGGAATAAGTTCCTAGTCCTAGAAGAGGGTCTACCCTTGCAGATAGAGCGACCTTCGGAGTTTGGGAATAGCTGGAGCGCACAGGCTATCCCAGCCAAGGTGAGTATCTTTTGATGGACACGTGTGTGTAAAAGTGAATGGATGTGCCAGGGGGCCACCGATAAGTTAGGAAAGTACTCACTAACCCTCAACACAGTCCAGACCCAACTTTAGCAGTCTAGCCCACTTCGCCTGTTGATGTTAATCCTACAGTTTCCTGCAGTTTCAGAATGCTCCAACTCTCAGCGGCTCTCAGTGGCTGCGGTATGGGATGATTGTCTGTGATGGGATATTTGATTTTTTTCAGCCCTTTAAGGAAGAAGAAGGTTCATTCTGGTGCGACTCATCTCAGGACACTGTAGGCAAGAGGTGCAGGCTCTTTCAGCAATGGTCACCAGAGTGGGGCCACGCAGGGACTGCAAATGCTCACAGTGTGCTGCACTCTTGTAAATTGCGACCCAGAGGAGCTAGGACAACTAGTTGTGTTGGGAAGGGGCCCAGGACCACAAGCTACCTATTCCCAGAGTCTCAAGTCTCAACTTGGGATGGTGGCTTTCCTGTGCGATACCCTGGGTTTGAGCTCGTCAGTTCACTGGATGGCCCAGGAACACTTGCAAAGAGGCTCTTTGTGAGGGTAAGGATGAGAAGCCAAGAGTAGTTGTTCCCACTACTCCAAAGGGGGAAGCACCCTGGCAGGCCTTCTTGGTACGATGAAGAAACAGGGATCTGACCGGACAAAAGCATGGGTCAGGGTGTTAAACCTTCCAAGCATGTCACCGGCAGCTCCTCGAGTCTGCTTTCTTCTTAAGTATACTTGGCTCCTTATGAGGTTTGATGTGAATCTCAGTATATCAATCTGGAATGGATACAGAGCCCCTTCTCTTATCTAAGATTCGGTTTGCACTCAAATCTAAGCTAGCCAATGGAAGATCTGCTCTATTGCATGCACGCCAGACATGGGCTAACGGCCCATGAGGGTCCCAGTCCTTTAGGCCTACCAGACATACTGCCACTAGTAGTGTGGATTGGGACCGGACAGTACCAATCCTGTTCCTGGCCACTATTACATGTGCCATGCTGGAGCCTGCAAAATGTGAGGCTCTTGCGGGAGGTTGCATGCCGAAATAAGGAATATTCAGGTCTCTCGACCTGGGGGAAAGCAAAGGGACAAAATGGCCAAACGACAGAACAAAAGACTTTGTGGCACGGCCATTTTCTGCAATTGCCACAGTCTTGGGCCAAATGCAGTAAACGTGGTATGGGCATAAAAACAAAGTACAATTACTTCAAAAGTAAACTGCTGCCACCATTTCATCCTATGCACAAGTGTACAAACACCACAAAATCCTTAGAGGGTGGCTAGGGTCATAAAACAAAAGGACCCCTATGCACGGTACTGTAAGGTACTTGGCACATAGATAAAAAGTTACCAAGAAATGGCAACAAAGTCAAAGACTAAGGGAAACATATTTTCCCAGTACTGACAGCCTGAACGACGTGTCAGTTTCCCCATAACAAATGAGCAAAAGCCCAGAGAAGCGCAGCTGAAGGCTGTGCTCCACTGGAAAAAGTCAGGTTAGGTACTCCAAATAAAAGCAAAATGTTTGGGGGGTTCACAAATGGAGGGAAAATTGCACCTATGGGAAGTCCCTTGTGCCTTTTATTTGGGTATGGCATTCTCAACCGATTCACAATCAATTTGGCCCTAATCAATAATAAAGCCTGGTTACGACTGGGGGGGTAACCCAATGGGCTTTGACAACACTGAAAAAGCATTTTGGTCTAACCAATTACTGCCTTATGCCCGTGAAGTGCAAGAAGAGGTTACCATCCCAGGACAGGTGTGACAGTTCACTATTCCCTTCAAAATTAAGCAAGGACAGAACGTCAAACATCATGACGCCCATTTACATTTTAATTCCCATCTCCAGTAAAAAAGTTTGCATTTAAATCCAACCCCTCTAATAGACTTAGAACACGACAATATCAGAATATTGGTGGATAGCAGCGATCCTCGAATTATCACTTTGGGTGCAGACACCTTTATTGGAATGGTGGTTGATGCCCAACATTATTCTATTGATGTAGGTAATGAAATCATGGGACAAATCTCAAATGACTGTTTTGTCATCAGCAACGGTATTCCTCCAGAAAAGATTTTTACTAGGCATGGGGGGGAATTTCAAAGTGTACTCTTCCTGCCCCTACGGGGTGGAAAAGGTGACCTTTGACATTAGGAGGAAGAAGGTAGTGTTCAAAGTCAAGGACCACGACCTCAAATCCCCTGTCTGGTCAACATCTTCAAAAGAGATCTATCCAACTAACTGCAGGATACCTCTGAAATTGCCAATCCTGAAGTCTTTCCAGGTTTCAAGCAGGAAAGGATCAATCTTGCTGAAGCCTGTGAGACTGAGGAGCAAAGACAGAAGCTGAAGCAGGCCTTCCTAGAATTCCAAGATATCTTTTCAGTGTAGTCATACAAATGTGGACACACATTCATTTATTCAACCACCATTCCACGGACCCCAAGATGGAACGAGTATTTGTGCAACAATACCGGTTATGTCAGATCTCCGGTTTTCCTGGTGCAGAGGCAGCACAAACACTTGCTTCCCCATTAGGTCTTGGCACCTGGGACAACCACAGGCCACCGCAACCTTTCGGGGAAAGAGGGTTAGGGTTCATTGAGTGAATAGGTAGGGGGTTATAGGGTCACCGGGAAGAGGGTTAGGGAAGTGCTGTGGATAGGTAGGGGATGATTAGGAAAGCATGCTCCTCAGCTCCTGCTTCTGAACGTGGAGATCTCCGCCCTCACACTCCTGATATGATATGATATGGCATTTATAACACGCCTATACACAAGTGTTTCACACACTCCACATTCACACTAATGCCCAGTGAATGTGGGGGGCCTTTGTGCTGGAGCCCCTAGACAGAATGCTGGATACTTTGTGCTGCACAAATGTACATGCAACCTGCACACCATTCCCTTGTCATAAGAAATTGCCCCTTAGCTCTTACCCCACATTAACTCATGTAAGGAATAGACTTTGACCCCACATTACATCATGCAGTAGGAACAAGAACCTCACATTACGCCATGCAAGGGTGTGCCCCTTCACAAGAGAAACCCATAAACACTTAGCTTAGTTTCTGCATGAGTTCTGTGTCCTTCTGACCTTTTCGAGTTGATTGGCCAATGCGCTGGCTCCCTGCTTTGTTTTCCGATGAAAGGATCAGAGGAAATGTCGGTACGGGCACGCGTTCATGAGCACGTTCCCCTAATGGGTTAACATCCAAGCGTTAGTTCAGTACGTGCCTTGCAATCCCTTCACTGGATTGCATGCACCATGAAATGCCCCCAAAGTACATGCAGAGACTGTTAAGTGTGCTTCCCATGCAGGGTTTATGAGGGAGCGCCATGTGTTCACTTTTTGTCTAGTTCGTAGCTCCGGGTTATGGGCAATTAGTGTTAACGTTCCCCAAGGGAGCGGGTCTCTTCCATGCAGTACAACAGTTGCATGCAAATACCAATTAGCTTTTACTTATCTGAGTGTGTACGCGGGGCCTGGGGTATGTCTGCAGGCAGGCTGGTGCCACGCGTATGTGTGCCACCAGGAGCTCTGCGAATGCACGTCTTTCCACCGTGCTGGTCAGGATTGCGAGCAACGCTCGTTGGGCACGGCTCAAAAATGCACGTGCATGTGGGTGTGGCAGTCTTCTCCCCAGCAAGCTCGGGCTGCTGGGAAATGTAGTCTCTGGGCTGTTCTCTACCTCTGGACTTCAGTACTGCAAAAAGGGTGGAGAACACACCTGGAGAATCTTGTTGGATGCCTCATGGCCTCTCGCCTCCCTCCAGCACCCACCACAGGGGCAACCACCACCCCTTCCACTACCCCTACCCTTGCCTTAGCCCTGACAGGTTACCTCTCGCATCCATGGAGTCACTCACAGAGATTATTAAGAATTTAGAATCCCGTGGGATAATTAGTTTGATCCGCAGTACCTTCAACAACCCGGTACTGGCGATACTCAAACCAAACAGCCAATGATGACCTTGTGCAGACCTGAGGGAGTTGAACAAACGGGTCCAAATGTCAAGATGGCCCCTTTCCTACATCGATCAGGGATTGGAACAGATCCAAGGGCCAAAGGTGTACACCGCCATTGACCTGACCAATGTTTGCTGGGCAGTACCCGTGAGTAGGGAAGACTAGTAAAAACTTGCCTTTACCTTCAGAGGCAGCAGTACACATGGACGCAGACCCCCTTTGGATACTTGAACTCAGGCAATGAGTTCAACTTCTTTCTACATAAGGCCATACCCGAATTGAGAGAAAGGGGAAACATGGCCTATGTAGATGATGTTCTGATCAAGAGCTCAACTGTGAAGGGACTTATAGCAGAAATGTGCTATGTTCTAACACAGTTGCAGAAAGCTGGAGAAAAACTGTACTTTCAGAAGGGTCTTAATTCCCAGGTGAAGAAGGTGGAAGCCTTATTGAAATTGAAAGATCCTACTACTCTGTGAAAATTAAGAAGCCTCCTAGGACTCAGTAATTAAGTCAAACGTTCATTGAAGACTACACAGAGGTCACTGGACCCTTAGTCCATTTATTAACGGTCGGCGTAAAGTGGGAGTAGGGTCCAGAACAATTTGAAGCAGTTAAACTGCTGAAAAGGAGTTCTTCTTGGAGACAGGGTTCTCAGATACTTGCCCAACAGCAATGTTGTATTAAAAGCATTACAATGTAAACAAAGTAATCTCATACATGAGCAAGACTTTGTCCTCTGTGGAGGAAAAATCTAGTGACTGCAAGAAGGCACTCCTGGCAATGCTGTGGGAATTGAAAAATGACTGCCTGTTCATCCAGGGGGAGCACATCATTGTCGAGACTCCTTACCAACCCTTGCAATATTTACAAAGTGACAGAATCCAGGCGGGGAACGTTAGGGATTCCAGAATTACTTTCTGGATTCTATCCATGCAAGGATTTCCTGTGGAGTTCAGATGTGGACAAAACAAGAAGAGTCCCCTAGCACAAGGATTGGCAGACTTGCATGATTGTGCTCAAGAAAACTGTCTCAAGGATGAAAGTCTAATGACCAACAACAACATGGAGGCATACTTAACTTTCCCAAACAAGCTCTATGAAAAAGACACGTGTCAGGGGATACCCACAGTTTATGTGGATGGGGGCTCATACCATGTTGTTGGCAATGGGGAAAAATAACTGGTGGCTGGCATTGGGAATGCCTAAGTGAATGATACCCTGGAACACTCTGTTGGTTACAAAATAGAACCTTGAAGTAGTCAGGTTGCAGAGTTGATGGCCGTTCATCAAGCCTTCCTCACTGCAGCATACCACCAACTCAATGAACTGGTCATATTTACTACTCTGTTTATGTCAGGAATGGGTCTGTGGAGCACCTGATCAACTGTATGAATCGAGGCTTTGTGCCAACAATAAACCCTTAAAGCCTGCCAAACTGATCCAGTCAATTGACGATCTGGTAACTTCCAATGAGATGACCATCTATTTGAAGAAAATACACGGTCATTCCAAAATAGAGGGGCCAGATAGGATTGGGAATTACCTGGCCTACCAGCTGGTTAAAGCCAGAGCCTTGCCCGGTCGTTTCATAGAAATTGAATCCCTGCTGGGGGAAATCCAAGTTGCTGCTGTCACCACGTCACAAACTCATGAGAATTGTGAACTCTTGAACGCCCAGTTGAGTAAAGATACCCCAGAGGCAGATTTGATCACTGCACAGAAAGAGGATCCGAGCAACAGAGTCAGACTATACCGGTAAAGAGGAGCTTGAGATGTTGATGCAGTTTTCCAAGATGTTCCAGATACAAGACGGTTTGTGGGTAAGGAGAGCCCTATCTGACTGTGACCAGTGTGTGGTACCTACCTCATTACGAAGCCTGATGTTGAACCACACCCATGATGCTGCCACTGCCAGTCATAGGGGGTTACACAGGATATTAGAAATTCTGCATGAAGTTGCCTTCTGGCCACACATGGGCCAGGACCTCGACACTTTCCTAAACTGGTGTCTTGTGTGTGCTCAATTTCTACCGAGTTGACTCACACACAGAGCTCCCCTACAAATAAAGGGGAATGACACTGCCTTGGTCAGATTTACCAGTTGATTTCATTGGGCCAGTGATTCGCTCCTCTAGAGGAAACAAGTACATGTTGACGATGACATGCTTGTTCACAAAGTGGGTAGAGTGTCTTCCATCCCCGAATTATAAGGCAGTGACAGCTGCTGCACTAATGATCAATCACATCTTCTTTCATTTTGGCCTCCCATAAGGGACTGAGTCGGTCCGAGGAAATTTACCACTGAGGTGATGCCGAAGATGTGGAAAATTCTATGGGTAAAAAGAAAACTCCACATTGCCTACCACCTGACCTCAAGTATGGGGGGTAGAGAGATACAACAAAACAATTGTGAGTATCTTAAAGAAGTTTGCGGCAGACTCTGGATCCAGTTGGGACATCCAATTACTGCTTGTCCTGATGGCTTTTAGGTCTACACCATCTTCTGCAACAAAGATATCTGCATTTGAGCTCATGACCAGACATAAAATGGTGTTACCGCAGACTCTGCTCTACAGAACTCAGGAACAGGCACTTGTAAATGCGTCCACTACTCATGAGTACATTGAAAATTTAGGAAGCACCTCCAGTACACTTTAGCTCATGCTCAGCGCAATTGAAAATGCCGGCTGAAAGAAAGAAGACCTGTTATGATCTGAAGACCACTAAGAAAGAGTATAAAGTAGAGGACAAGGTTTAACGATACAATTTTCGAAGAAATCAGGCCAAGGAGCGGAAATGTCTGCCATCTTGGCATGGTGCCATTGAAATCGTAAATAAAATATCACCTGTTGCCAACAAGATCTGCATCCCAAAAGAAGAACAGACAGAATTAAAATGGGTCCACATCAATCAGTTGAAAAGCTGTCACCCCAGACACATGAAGGCAGTGGATGAAAGGGATATGTACTGTACAGAAGAGGTGGCTGTAGCAAGTCACACATCTGAGATTTCTAGAATAAATGACAATTCTATAATTACTAGTAGTGAACTTGTGAAAGGGAAGACAGCTATAGGAGTGTCCGTACCCGTTACATCACAGGTACAAAGTAGTGTCATGGCTACAGTCCATAATAGCGTTAATGCACCCAGTATCATACCACTGACATTATCTGCCAATTTGGATATGGCAAGTGATGATATGGATGATTTTGAAATAGAATATGTGGGCACCCTAATGGAAATGTCATCGACATCGAGAAACATGGATGCCCATTATCAACATCTACATGACCCCCTGCTTTGTAACAATTTGCTTGAACTGGAGACAAACAGAGAACTGGGAAATGGTATTATAAAATTGGGGATAATATAGGCATGTGTATGATCAATGTAACAAAATCAGGCGATGGTGCACGTAAAGGGAGCAAAGTAATAGACATGGCAAAGGCTGTGATTGATCCAAGTGAAGTATGAATGAAGTTAGTACAATTAGTATGTCGTTCAGTGAAATGTTCAATGCCTTTGAGAACCTTCTGACCACCTTGGTAGAAAAGTGTGAATGACTAGAGAACAAACTGGACATCCTTTCCATTCTATTACATAAGAGCATTAATTGTGGCCGGAAAATGGTCTGTGATCAAAGTACTGATATGGAATCGATGGAGACAATTGTATTAAAGCCACCTACTAAACCAACCTTGTGTGCTAACCTACTCCCCATACCTCAAGTAGGTGACCGACCTAGGAAGGTAAAAAAAAACACTAATGTAAAATGCAAGGTTAAACCTGTCCGACATGTTTTCATGTACACTAATCGGATTATGCTTTGTAAAAATGCATGTGTGCTGAAAGATGATGAGATAGCAGACAAGGTAGTAGCCAAATCTGCATCTTACTCAGTCCCATCCACTTCTAAGGAGGTTACGCCTCCAGTATTGGGATATTTGGTAAAAGTAAGTGAGAAGTGTAATTTTTTATTTTTTATTTATTTATTTTTAAATAATTTTATTGGTTTACATACAAACCTTTAAAATAAACATTTCTTTACAGCTCATTATCTCACTTTACAATCTTAGTAATTTGCCTGGTCATATTGGTAATGGGCAAACCGCTGAACAAGGTGGTTGTATACATTGCAAACTTGTTCCTTCTCTCCCTGGGTGTGACACCACATCGCCAGATAAGATGTTAGTTAAGGTACAGACACAAAGTACCCTTCCTGGCATTTGGTCTGCAAGTTATAATAGCACAGTAATGGCTGATCCAGCTCACCTTGGTGCACAAGTTAAGACTTTGCAGTTAAAACCTGTGTCACATGCACCTAACCTGCTTCCATTAAACAGATCTGCCTTTTTGTGTATACTGCATTCGGTAGTTGCACTCAGAGTAATTATCACAGAAGATAATAAGATCATGAATCAAACTGTGCAGTTTGATGAATTTGTAACAAATGTATGGTTTAATTCAGCTGCTACGCTGGATTATATCCTGCGTTATGAAGAAGAACTTTTGAGATTAGGCTATACTTGTAAGATTGTGACAATACCAGTTGTAAAACCTTGAGCTGCTGAGTTAGTGTTAACCTGAGAAAATAATGTTCCATGCTCTACCAGTATGTGTGCAGTGGTAGACCTAGCTCAAGTGAAGTGTGTGGACACCAGAGTACAAAGTGTTTCTGTAATAGATAATCCCCAGAGCCATCGCCGCTCCGACCTTCCACACGGCTGTAGGCTTCCATCGTCCCCCGCCGGGGACCCAGGTATGTTTTTCCTTTTTTCCCCATCACTTTCTCCTCCCCCTGCCCTCCCAACACCACTTACCTTCTTCTCTTTATTTTTTCGGGAGCGGATGCGCTGGGAACAGATGTGTTCCCAGCGCGTCCGCTCCCGATGGCCGCCATGGAAATCAATTTTCCCTTCCCCAGCTGCCATTTTTGCAGTCCTTTTTTTTTCTTCCCTGTTCTGAAACGCTGCAGCATTTCGGGACAGAAGAAACTGCTTTTAGTACCCTGGTCTCGTAGATCTTGCGGGCCGGGGTACTAATAGCAATATGCCCCTCACGGCGGGGGCATTACTGAGTCAGGTAAGGCCCCGGGGCCTTTGTTAAGGCCCCCGCTTCACTCTGGCCTATAACTATGCGCCCCAGGGCATTACCTGACTCAGTAATGCCCCCGCTGCTCGGGGCATATTGCTTAATTAAATTGGTCATATTCTTATACATGGCTTTTACGCGTTGAATTCAAGTTAGTCCTGGAGCTTACTTTGAATGAGGCGTCGCTTAAACAAAATAAATACAAGCCTTGCGTTAGGCTTTTACGCATTCTTTTTTACATTAAATCAAGTGTTTTCATGGCGGAGAGGAGAGGACAAAAAGAGTAGGGGGACTCCAGTAGAGTCCATCATATACATCACCTTCCATGTGTACATGTTAGGCAGCGTTTAGACAATTTCCATAGTAGAGTACAAAAGGGCGGCATACAAGAGCATGCAGCACCTTTCTACACTACCCTTTTGCACTCTGCCGTGCAAATAAGGAAAAGTACAAGGAGGAAACCTTTTTTTCGCAAAAGTGTAAACGTAAAAGGCCCAAGGCGTGTTTACGGGGACCCCCAATATGAGCCCTAATGTATTTTTTGGTGCAGTGGGTGTACAGTATTTGCACGTGCAAAATAACTTTTCCAATCAAGCCCTATCTGTAATTACTGGTCCTAAAGAAAAATGTTTAATTACCTACTTGAATCAAAATACAATATTTTCCCAAATTCTACACTAGTCTAAATGCAGAACTGCCTTTCAGCTTTGCTGTTTTTGATATTAAGAAATTTAACAAGACAAAAGCACGTACTCTATATCTGAATTAGTGTTCAAGATAAATACTTGAAACGAATTCTGCGGCACCAAATCACTAGAATTTATTTAGCTGTCTCCAGAAACGGTACTTCAATTGATTTCCACAGGAAAAAAGGTTTTCCATTTCAATGGAAGCAATTTCTCTTTTGCTTTCGCAAGAACGTTAGGCCTCTGTTGCTTTCAATAGGAGTCATGTTCTCCATTGTTCCTGCCAGAGTCATTTCTCAATTGCTGCCGAATGGAGAAAAATCTCAACTGCTTATCAAGATGGATTCCTTTTCTCTCGCTTTTCGACTCGATGAGCTGGAATGTGCACTGGAGACAGATCTGTTTTGCTCGACTGGATTGAGAAGCAACCGCAATTTCTGAGGCTCTGTTCAGCAAACACAACAGAAGATACAAATGCCTCATGCCACAGCATGGCAGATGTGTTCGGCGACAAGGGCCTTTGTATATACACATCCCTTACAAAGGCCGGCGGATGGCAAACCTTCATTGTATTCTGGGCTGGTAACAAACCAGCTATACAAAACCTGGCTCCAGGTTGTTTGTGAGAGATGCTGTGTATTGTGCGGATCATTACCTATTTCCATGGGGGTTGCTTGGCCAATACTTCATTGGAAGAGAAACCTTGCACATGCGTTTTCAATGCACTGTTGTCCTATTAAAGTGGGCACAATAACATAAACTAAAGCAACATGACATTGCATGATTCAAGATGGCGTTAATCTGTACAACTAGTTCAGCGAGCCAAGACGCAACAAAGAGGAAGAGGTTAAAAAAAATAAACCACCCCCCACCCCCTCAGTGTGGCTCTTTTCTGCCTGTTGTAGAGACAGCAGTGGGTACACGTGTGCCAGAATCCTTTGCAGATGTCCCTTAGACTGTGAGGGCGTCACTGAACAGATATACGGGGGCTACCAGCGCACAGTCACTTAGGTTCTCTTGTCAATCTTTTTGGTAACTCGGCTGAGCATTAGGTCTAATCTTGGAAGAAATGCTAGTTGAGGCACAATACAAAAATCACAAAACATTTGATAGATTAAAATGTGGGAGCTTGCTCACAAAATATTGTTGCTACCTGTGTGCGCACCCATGCATGCACGCAAGCAGAACAAGCACTGACAAAGCCAGTAATCCTGACTTTATTTAATGCCAATTGCAGTATCGAATGCCCTGCTACATTAATTCCTGATGGTTTATTGATTTCACCTTTTATAAGGCACACTGCTATGTATTCAATCTCGGCTGCCTGGAGACAGCCTCACATGCAAAATTGCTCGATTCATACATTAGATGAAGCCTCGCATAGTGTGGTAATGTCATCATGCTAAAAGTGCAACATCAGTGCCCACATGCCGTCATACAAGTCCATATGCAGTCAGCATATGCCAGTGTTCAGCCTTATGTGCCAGGAACAGCCGTTATAGATCCAGGTGTGGCTCATTTGCCAAATACAGAAATGGTTGTTTCGGTACAGCCTCACATGATCAGCTACTACAATAACATACCTATGTTTGCCATCATATAATTAGGTACACTGAATGCATGCCATGTTTAATCTTTCATAAAATACACACAAACACACACACACACACACGACTACATTTCACAGAACACATTGTTCCCATGAATCTCAGAAGTTCAAACCTTGTTCAGGCTTGCACTGTGCATCATTTTTTGGAAATACCCTGCAGGATTACATGCTTCACATCGCTCAGTGACTAAAACGATCATAGGCATGACTGAACATAATTTACACAAATGTAGCATCACTCAGTACATATATCACGGTCAGGACTATATGTACCAGAATGCATTATGCCCCACTCATTATTGATGTGACCACAGATATTCACTTTTCTGCACTCTGGATATGCCCCACACTTTAGTGTATGTCCTTGCAAATGGAGCAAGAAGAGAGAAACAGGGGAAGCCAGAGGAAGCACCTGGAGGGTGAGGTTAGGAGCCACAAGGGTAGTCAGGGAGGCAGAGCAGAGATTAAAAGAAGGCTTGTAGTGTTGGGTAGAGAAGGATAGATACACTGGTACCTTACCGTGGATAGATTTCTGAACAAGGAGAAGACATTTAAATCTGGCCCTGTTTTGCATCTTCAGCCATCCAGCCTCGTGGCAGTACGAGGAAGTAGATGTGAAGTGAGGGAGTTTAAAGAGAGTCCTGGTAGCAAAGTTAATGATCTTGTCGAGAGGACACAAAGCATATTTGAGGAGACTAAAGAGGATGTTGGCATAGTGGTCCAGTTTGGAGAAGACAAGAGTGGTTAAGAGATGCTTGAAGGGAACAAGGTGCCTAATATTTAGGAGGTTGAGGTGATGTGAGCTGCTGTTCCAGTTTTAGAGATAAAAGTAGAGAAGGTGTGAGTAGGGTCATAGAGAACGCTGAGATTTTTGGCTGAAGAAGAGAAGGGGAGAGTGTCACTTGGGAACTGGATAGGCAAGGAGGTGATGAGAGAGAGCTTTTGGCAGGAACAAAGAGCACCTCCGTTCTGATAGAGTTTAACATCAGAGAGTGTGAATCCATCCAATATTTAATGGCAGAGAGACAGTTGAAAATTCAGATAGAGAGATCAGAGGCAAGTTCAGGAAAAGAGAATGAGATTTGGGTGTTGTCAGCGTAAGGTTGGTAGGAGAACCCAAAGGAGGAGATTAGTGCCCCAAGAGCAAAGGTGTAGAGTGTAAAGAGGAGCCAAGACAGGGCATTAACACCAACAGTAAGAGAAGTGAGTTGAGAGGTGTTGTTGCTCCAGGAGACAGAGAACTGACGAGGTGCAAGGTAAACGAGAGTATTCAGGAGATCAGAGTGATCAACAGTGTCAAAGACAGCAGACAGATAAGGTGAAGAAGATAGGTTGGAATGCTTAGCAGAGGTGATGAAGTTAGATACATTCATGAGAGCAGTTTCTACTGAGTGACTGGAGCGGAAACCTGCTTGTACGGTATCTTGAAGGTTGTGGATGACTAACAAATTGGTAAGACGGTTGAACACAATGCTTTCAATTGCTTAAAAGTAGTGCAGAGGTACGCTAAGGCCAGTCCCTTGCTTTTATAGGAGAGGGATGACCATGGCTGTTTTGAAAACAGAGGGAAAGCAAGCACAGGTTGAGTTCAGTGAGGTAAGAGGTCACTAAAGGGGCACTAGGCTTGACTAGCTGGGGAGAAAAAGGGTATGATGGGGCACAAGAGGAGTTAGCCTTCATCAGTAGAGATAGCACTTTGTCAGTATTAGTGTGACTAAAGTGGGACTTGAAGGCAGAGGATGATGGTAGACTAGGCAGAGTGTAAAATGTAGGAGGAGGGAGTGTGAGGAAGGTCAGGAGGGAGTCTCTTATTTTGGAAATATTTGCAGCTAGGTCATTAGCTGTGAGAGTGGAGTTGATGGTCATAGACTTTGGAGGAGTGAGAAGGTGAGTTTAGGGTTCCCAGTAGTCAGTGAGGATGGTTAGAGTGGGAAACAATGAGGTTTAGGTAGAATTCCCTTTTTTTCTCTATCTATAGTGGACTTAAGAGAGTTCAAGGCAGAGACATAGAGTTGCAGGTCCTCATTCGAGTGTTTACACCTCCATTTGCACAGCAGCCGACACATCTCTGTGTGGAGAGAGCGTATAAATGGTGTCACCCATGGTTGAGGATGCTGAGAATTAGGGGGGGAAGTACACAGTGAGAAGTGAGGGGAGAATGAGACATGTAGTAGGCATTGAAAGCTGGAGAAAGCACTGTTGGTGGAAAAGGCATTGGATGTGAAGGAGAAGAGTGAGAACTGTAGGTCAGAGAGAAAGGGGTCAATAGCAGAAGGTTTCAATTTCCGATTTTGAAGCAATTGGTGAGGAAATGTCAAAGGATGGAAAGGAGATGGTGGTGTAAACAATTCAGTGATCAGATATGGATGGTGTGACAGTAGTATTAGTGGCTGTGAGGGAGAGATGGAGATGAATAAGAGATATTAAGAAATCGCTGTGTGGGTAGTTAGGTTCTGGATAGACTGGAGAGCATGGTCACTAAGAAAAGACTGAAGTTTAGATGTTTGAGAAGTAGTTGGAGAGGGAGGGTTAAATAGACAAATACTCCCAACAAATAAAAATAGGGACTAAAAATAGTGCCCAACAAAAAATAGTAAAGAGACACACAGGAGCCTATCCCTCTGCTTTTATCCTCAAAACTCCATGGATATATTTGGACCAGTGAGACACTCAGTGCCACAGGAAGTAGCAACTATTATTACTCCCTGATCTGAAGAGCTAAAAATGTGCCTTGTAATACGCACGAATACTTAAGTACAAAGGAATATTTATCACAATACATTTGTATTTTACCTTTAAAACTTATTTGTACTCGCGTATTAAGTACTCACAACTCTTAACACCCTAAAAAACATTTTACTCCAATCATTAAAAAGCGGGGAGTAAAATACTCCAACTTCAAAATCCTATCAGAAGCACTCGTTCTGTATCAGATTTTAGAACACGGCACACTCCAGACAAGGGGCCTCATCACGACTTCGGCGGTAACCCTCAAATCCGGCGGTAGCGCTATTACCGCCGGCTTTAAGGGTCCGCCGAATCAGGGCTTCGGCGGATTTCGCCCCAGCTCTGAGCAGGGGGGAAATCCGCCAAAAATTCACACTATTACCGCCGGCGGGAAATCCGCCGGCGTTATTAGCGCGAAGATTCCCCATTGAGCCCAATGGGGAATGGGGCATTCCCGAATGGGCTCAGTGGGGAATGGGGACTTACATTTCCATCGTACTCGTGATCCGGCGGGGAGCGTGGCGGTAGGGCTAATACCGCCCGCCCTAATAGCGTTACCGAAACCGCCGAAGTCGTGATGAGGCCCAGGGACTCTTTCCACTGACAATGAATGCGGCCTACAATAAAAATGCTTTTTATCTTTATTTGTCCATGGAATCGACTTTGAGAAGGCACCCAACGCATCTCAAAACTACCTTAACAAATAACACGTGTCGCAATGGACTATGAAACAGGCCCGTGTGTAACAATTAAATATTTATACATTTTTAGAATTCAAAGAAAATCAAGCAAATCAAAATTAGGATAGCAGCCACCACTACAGTGGCTATACAATGCATAAATCCTACAACTCAATTAATTCAAATTCCTAACACATTCTACATAAACCTTTAATAAAAGGCAGAAACAAAATTACTTTTCTTCAAATTAACAGATGGCACACGGGTTATGCACTACCCCTGCAACACGTCCCCCAAACACGTACTAACGAAACTCTTTGTGGATGGAAAGTAGTGGCACCGAGTCAGTATAAAGAGGGAAAATCGATTTTTAAATTTAACCCACCACCCCAGGATGGGAGGACAGAAACGAAATTAAAACCCTTCAAAAAGAGCAAAATGGCAAACTCAGATTTTACTGGTTACTGGTATATCAGTTTACAATTGCAGTGGGAAAGCGAGGACAGAAATTTGTGTGTCTGTACTTAAGAGACAAGGAAGCTTATGTACTACTGAACAGGGCACCAAAGCAATGTGA
Source organism: Ambystoma mexicanum (assembly GCF_040938575.1). Taxonomy (NCBI): domain Eukaryota; kingdom Metazoa; phylum Chordata; class Amphibia; order Caudata; family Ambystomatidae; genus Ambystoma; species Ambystoma mexicanum. The sequence continues at coordinate 629,595,700 of NC_090927.1, read as the reverse complement.
CACAGGTAAGAAAATCGGTTTTGGGAGTAAAACAACGCAGACAAAAAACACAGTTAGATATGCAGGTTACAAGTAGGGGCTGGGTTGAGAGACACTTGCATTCACACCCTGGCCAACCTTCTGCATGTGGGCTCCCGTTATGGACGGACAAGGGGGCATGCATTTTATTCATGCTGGTCACAGGCTGCAGCAAGCATTTTCAATGAATTGAGGAAGCAACTTTCAAATAGTAATCTATCAGCAATGTGTTATTGAGAAACCAACAAACATTTAGGAGAATAAAAAGAAGCAAAACAATCCTTCCAGCAAAAATGGAAATGGGGTATAGGACCTATAATAAGGTATTGTTTATTTTATCATTACAAAAGGTTCAAGAAAAGTGATGAAGGGAAATTGGGCATCTGTTCAGCTGAATAATGATAAAAGGGCAGGCTCGGTTAAGAGGCAATTTTGATGGCATTCTACCGGAGGGTGGTCCATTGAAAATGTTACCCTCTCCCTTGCAACTATACACACAGATAAATGAATCGAAAGAAGGCACAGTTGCACGCAATATGTGATGAGGTTTTCATTTACTTGGATCAATCAAACTGTTGCTTGCAAAAGAATAATCCTAGGCGACGGGTTAGACCAAAGTAGAATGCCAGATGCCTGGCTCGATGTTCTAATGGTGCTGTATGTAACATCGGTCTGTCCAGATGGAGTCAGTCAAAGACAAGTCTGATAATGTCAAACCCCCCTTAGGTTGATTTAACAGACATATGCACTGAATACAATTTAGTGGGAAGAAAATGCTCAGGGCATGAGCAGGGACTCTTGAAGGTCGAAGGAGGATGCACTATCCCTCAAATGACATGGCGTTCTCCTCTTTCAGATTTATTATTCAGTGATGAAGAGTTTCAGATCATTTGCAGGCCATGGGGCAGTTTGATGGAATAGTCATTTTGTGCATAGATTTGATCTAAATAAATGTAAAGCGAACAACCAACGCACACCGTTATATCAGTGTTATGCTTCAGAATAAGCCTGTGTGCCTCTCTATGGTTACTTTTTAAAATGATCATTTTTCTCATTAAAGTTGACATGTTCCTTGTAAAAGAAACCTGTTTTAGGCTTTTCCAATTAACACATAGGTGATGCTATTTGTCATCAGCTGGAAGCATCTGATTGTTCACTCAAATTGGAAGAGGTGTAAAAGGAGGTGTTGTTTTTCTGTAAACTCAATCTTCAAATTTAATTTCTGTTTTGACCTTGCAGAGGCCAGTCAAGAACTCATCAATTCCTTGACTTTTTGAAATGGTGATTTCTATTCCAGACCACCACCTTTGTGAACTAAATTCACTTTAAAAACTAGAAAACGGAAGAATATTGTGCTCCCAGTGAATGACAGACATCACCCATGGGGTGCGCAAGTGAATATTTGCTGAGTGCTGTCAGATATATGACCTCATAGGCCCAGGAAAAACATTTTAAGTGGCATTTTGCAAAAAGCTTTATGTGTAAGGAATCGATGCAGGCTGAACAATCTCTACATAGAATGTTCAGATTCCTGGGGCAGATCGACCGCAACCTGTGACCCCAGGCTATGGGAATCATATTCCGCATGTCACTGGAAGAGACCTTACATACATTAATTAGCACTCTGCTGCAGCTGTAGCCTAAACTATAGCTTGTGAGGGGATGCAAGGCCCTGGCTAGACATCAGCACTTCAATGGCAAATCTTCTTGGTTCTGAAACTAAAGCACAGCATTTTAAACACGATTGCGATTTGCACTTCTAGAATACATGTTTATACCTCCAAGGAATAGTTTGAAATCTTTGCTTGCATGCATCGCAGGGTTATTACATTTTAGATTGGCCTCTCCTCACAGATACAAATGTTTGATTAAGGAAGGCAGATATTCTAGCAAAACTATCATCTAATATGCTACGAAAGTGTTTTCAAGGGGAGGAACACAAACTGAGCATTCCAGCATCCAGAGCGGGGAGGAGCTCAGGACTCTGAACCTAAAACCTTGTTTATTGTTCCATGTCACAGTCTCATAACTCCAGCAGCCCGTGACAAGACCAGGTGACATTGTCGTGTACCCTACACAGTAGGACAGGCAACTAGCACATGTGAATGCATGTGCTCTGCCACTGGCCTTCCTCTTGCATTTGCCATCCCACAGGCTTCTATCGGCGATTCCTACCGTGCTCGTTCTTTAACCCATTCTTGAATTAATTCTTTAGAGATTCCACTTAACTCCTCCCCATCATTTCATTTGAATCCATATCTTCATTATTTCGGACGTTTGTATGTCAAGTCTTTACAACAAGAAGGGTTTATGCTTGTTGCAGAGCCCATCGGTGGCACGCTGCTCCCTTGTGAAACCGACACAGATATGGGAAGACAATTCTACATGACATTGACACAGCCGCATGACAGGTCACAACGAAATGGAGCTATTGAAATGTGTGACTATAATATAACATGACCTAGTATCAGAGTCGACGCAACCAGTAACTTGCCACAAAGGTATATGCCACGTGGAGCATCCTATATTGCTTGCGGGAAGGGTAGATGGACCTGTTGCTATGTCTCTCAATTAGATGCAAGTTAATACTGCGCGAACTGTGCAAGGTAAGCAGTCACACATGGTCTGTTGAATCTATGACTACAATAGTCTCTCATTGTGCTATACTGATGGGATTATACATTTTTGTGCAAGACTCAAATCAGAGGCGGTGTGTCCGATTTCAATGCCTTATTTCTGATTTGGCACGTGATGCTACTTGTGTGACAGCAAGCCAATGACAGACAGTGTGGCTTGTGTCGTGATGTGATGGCACTTGCAAGTTTAACAAATGACAATGACCCTGTCATACTCACTTCTTCACACCAGTTGGCTCACATATCATTCTGCACTGTAGTCTGTTGCACCAAGGCAATGCCCTGCTGGGTAAAATTGGCTACTGTTTGAAAGCACACATTTGTGTCCGTGCCTTAGCCCTTGAATGTAAATGGGTGACACCTCTCGTCAGCTCCATTCAGGCGTGACCTTGCACGCTAGTCAACAAGGACTTCAACGTTATTGCATCATGACACCGCTCATATTGACTGGATGTCTGTGTTCTGAGCCTTAGATTTGCTTTGCGTTTCACCATGCAATGTTCCAACATCACCAGCACGCCTTTGCAATATGCTTGCAGCTATGGCCCTGGGTCCATATGCAGCCACGGTGTGCTCACATGAAACTAAAACACAACCACTTCTTCTCAACTTCATTGTTCTTTGGCTACAACAAGGATCACTTAGGTTGTTTGTGAAATAGCAGAATTGGGAGATGTGCTCATGGCATGCAAGGAGATGTAGCCTCCATGCTTCTTGCCGATGGTCAGTTATAGGCATCTGCCCACTCCTGAGTACTTTCTGCTGCTGCTTAGAAGCCCAGCAAAATATAAGGGCCAAACAGAGGTGGAAGGTTGTGTGCGTTAAGCTTCATAACACAATGGCAGATGTCAGTACTCACCTACTGAGTGGCAGCCAGTGGCTGTTGGTGGAGGGACCACTCTTGATATGTAAACTCTTTGATATGTGGCCAGGGGTTTGGGGGTTGGAGGGGAAGTGTCTCCTTTCATTCTCTAAGATGTTCTAATTGAAGATGACAGAGACACCAAGTTCTCTGACTACGAGGGATGGCTCATGTGATTGTGGCTGAACATGGTTTGATGGTGGTAATGCTGATGTACGTTAGGTTCTATAGGTTGCATATGTGCTTTAGCACCTTGAAGCATTTGTTGTGCTAGATGGAATTACCAAGAAAATACTTTGAACCCAATAACTGGACAGACTCAATGTGAAGGTAAAATACTGCTTTAATCTCAAGATTTGTGAATGAATAAACACTCATACATTTTATTCACACTGTTGTATCATTTATGCATAGCTTATATAATGCTAGATGTGTCACCTATGACATCATCCTATGCGGCAAACTTCAAAAACCTATTGAGGGTTGGGATTGAGTAGGGGATCGCGTCTACATACAGAATGCATAAATATTAATTTCTCATTGGCGACCCCTCATCTGTAGGACACACCCCTGTCTACTTCTAATCACATGGTTTAGGTTATTCGTCATAGCAGAAAATGTGGCGGTGGATACATATTTTGCAACATTATATGTAAAAGTGCATGGCAGGCTATTCTAGTTGGTAGGCAACCCAAATCCAACCTTGGACATTCGGCTTGTTAGCAGCACGTTCATAGAAACGAAACCAGGTGGTTGGAGATATGTCAGCTTTCCATGTGTTTCCCAATCAGGCCAGCCTCTTTCATCAGTAGGCCTCATGCCAGTGTCTTCTGTTTAAAGGTTGACCTTGCAAGTCTACACTGTCTCGGGACATTCGAGGGAGTGTAGGTACACCACTATATTAGCTCTAAAGAATAGCCCTTGTTGTGAGCTCTTACTCACGTGTTGCAAGACCATGAAATTGTCTATATCGACGGTACTTTTAACCTTATTTTTTTATTTTCTTATTTTTATATTGGCATTTTGGTTTAAAAAATACAAACCTTTTTGCCTAAACCACATTAATATTAGTATCAAAACAAAATAAAAAAATCACATTCATCACAGTGCCCTTTTCACAAAAAAGAGTATCAATAAACTGAAGATAAAATGTGAAAAGCAATTAAATTTGGCATGGTTAGTCATCTTCCCTTAAAACAGATATAAGTTTCACTTGGAAAGTGGAGAAATAAATACATTTATACACCGAACTAGGAAGTCCTTCGAGTCCTGAAATTTGTTAAGGACACAAAATAAAATGTCTTCTTCAGGGAGACTTGTTCACTCTGGTGACTTGTCCGTCCTGCTTTCGACGTTCTGTAGTGCGGCGTAAAGGTCTTTCAGAAAGGCTAGAAGTGCCAACGTTGTAGAGACACATTCACCCAACATCAATTCTGCCCACCAATCCTTGACTGTCAGTGTTGTGAATTGTATTAAAAAAACTTACAGCCATTTTGCTCTCAAGTTATTGATTCCAGGACATAGTTATCACAGAGTCTGCATTGGAAGTTCCTCTCGAATTTGACTTTTCTGGCTTTGGTAAGTTCTTTAGTAGGGAACCAATTCAGCCTGAATCACATAAATTGACTGTGCTGATATCTACAGGGGAACTTGCTCAAATACTTGGGCACCGTGCCCCTCGCTCTGATGTCTGGAAATGTACTTCCGTAAAGTATAGAGCTCCGCTGCGCCTTTAGGGTATGGATTCAATCTAAATCGTAAAGTTTGTTCTTGACCTTTACCGGGTTGTTAAGGAGTGTCATTTTGGTTTCATTCAGATCCTCCAGAATGTATATACATACTGCCCTCCAGTCCTTGAGAAGTGGATCGGCATCTTCAGTCATTGCTTTTCCTATGCATGCGTACAGTGAGGTCAGACCCAACTTGGCCCTTATGATTTGAGCAGGAACACAGGTGGGCAATGACAAAATTCTTCACCAAAAAAGCACTTCCAATTTTATCCAAATTCCATGGAATAGAGTGAAAGATGCTTCTGCCACATACGTTAAAATGGGTGAGACTTTCAGGCGGTAGAATTCGATGACCAGTGTTACAGTAAATTTGCAGTACCTGGCAAGTATCACTCTGGCTTTGGCATCTAAGATCTTGGTCTTGCTTCGAAGCACACATTCTGTTTGTGCATCCACTGCACTGTCGCTCAGACACATGCCCAGGTAAATTAACGAGGCAACCTCCATGATTTTTTTCCCCATTTTGGGAACCAATCTCTGGCTTTATTTAATGCAGATCTCTTTTTTCATCCTAATATAAGAATTATTGATTTTTGGACATTGATGTTCAGGGAGTTCCAGTGCTGCCATTTGTCTTTGGAGTCCCACTTTGGTTTGATCCAAAAGGATCAAATCATCTGCATACAGCAGGCAGCCGATCGCCACCCTTGCTAAACGGGGGAAGCACCTTACTGGCTCCAGGGCTGAACTTACATTGGAAATGAATAAATTGAATACAGCAGGTGACAGTGAACAGCCTTGTTTTAAGCCATTGAATGTTTCGATTCGGTCACTCAAGTTCCCCTTTCGGTCCAGCCTGAATTGCAGAGAAGTGTCTTTGTGTAGTAGTCTCAGTGCCTCCATTATATCATCCGGGCATCCTCATAACTTCAACTTGTCCCAATTGAGGCAAGATACAACTCGGACCCGCTTTTCCTCTTTGCTCTTGACTTTAGGATGTTTATCACAAAGAGGTTGAGGGTTGTTCCTGTACCCTTCACAAAGTCTGCTTTCCATGGGTCATAGTGCGTGAGACTTTCATCGAGGAGTCTAGGGCCCTCAAAAGCAAGGATCCAAAGATTTTTCCCATCACATCCAAACGGGCAATAGGCTTATAGTTACTTGGCTTAGACCTATTGCCCTTTTTGAAAATTGGCAAAATGATGGAGATCGTCCAAGATTACAGTATTCTTTCTTCCCTCTTGATCTGTGTAAAGCAGCCGTACATTTCCCTGGCCCAATTCTCAAGGATCTTTCTTCAGTGTTAAGTTTGTTACACCATCGGGACTGGGTGCCCTGGAATTGCTTGCTCTCTGGATCCACTCTAGGATCTCACTATTTTCTGTTGGAAAGGTCCATGGGCCTTCGGTCTTCTACCCCTCAAAAGTTATGCTACTTTCCAGTAAAGAGTACAATACACCGAAACAACTTTCCCAAGACCCAGGAGGTACTGGATTTATGGTCAGTGTAGCCTGAGGCATGTAGACAGCATTCATTAATCTCCATGTCTCCGCCGTGTTCTTTGAAGTAATGGTATACAACATTTTCTCTGCATCTTGTTGGAGCATCCAATATTTGTGGGTCTTTAGCCAGTTTTTAAAGCCTTGTTTTAATTTCCTTGAGGATTCCCTTGACTGCTTTGTGTTTATTAACTGATTGGTTCTGACTGCTTTAGTACAAGTTTTCTTTCTGCAAGACACTTCCCCTTCAAAGATATGGCACGCTGAAAAACTGGATTTATTACTAATTTGAGTTGCATCACATATTTTCAAGTGTGAATAGACTTGAGCTGGGGGCCCTCATTCGGAGGCAGTTGCTACAGACAGCGCATTCTGTTCCAGCCTCATCCGATTTCTACCCGGCTCCAACTTCAGGCACAAAGGGAACAACTGGGCCCTATCCGTGGCCCACTCACTGATGCTTATACTCAATATATTGTGACCACTGAAATTCGTATGTTGAACCAATAAGCCTGGTATGTGCACGTAATCCAAGATCTTTCTTTCCTTTCCCCTTTTCCATTTTGGATTCAGTAGAACATCCCACTTAGTGAAGCCATTAGCCATGAAGATATTTCTCAAGGCAAGTTCCTCTCTCCATTGGAGTCCCGCATAACTTGTGGTATTGCTAAGAATGGACAGTCCTTTATCAGTTGAAAATTAGCGTCAAAGGACTGAATCATAACATCCCCACATAGTAATATTTCCAGGTTTGGCCAAATTCCTTGTGTCTCATCAATGAGAGCCAGTACAGAGCTTACAGAGGCCTTACCCGTGGCAGAAGCCACGTTCCAATACAAATTAATCAACAAGAGTGTTTTCAAGTGGTTTGCAGAATCTGGTCTTAAAATCAAAATTAAAGCCTGCATCAGGGGTGATTGTTGAATTTTGCAAATTACTCTGAAGTTCCTGTCATTGTTCAATGCAATTAGCAAACCCTCTGTTGGTCTGCCTTTCAAGCCCTGCTCTGCAACATTCAGGTAGATGGTAAAGCCTTCCAATACGGGGGTAGTGTGGAGCCACGTCTCCTGTAGACAAACAATATCGTATTCCTGATATTTTAAGGTCCCCTGCTCAAAGAGGTGTACAAGGCCTCTCATGTTTCAACTTCCAAGTCTCATCCTACCGGGGTCTTGGTTAGTCTCAGAGACCTCGTTCCACCTGAGTCGCTATGACTGGTCATTGCCCGCGGCTAGGGCCCCAGTCAACCATCGCCAGTCTTCCTTCTTCAAATTTTGTCTCCTAGCGTCGCTTAGGTCTTTGTGATCTGCATGGATTCTCCACTGTAATGATCAAATTCCGGTTATTCAGGGGGGAGAAATCCCTCATAGCTGCCAATCGCTCTTTCCTCAAGATGTTCCACTTGTGGGAGACCCAGATTGCTCGCCCAGTTCCCTGTCGAGGTCTTGGAGGCCTCAGAATGTTTCTACCCTTCCCTTGGCCAACTCTGCTGAGGGAGATCGTAATCAGCCAAGGCGAAGGCCATGGAAAGCAAGGTTCTTGTCTCTCTTAACAATAGATCTTTCTTATTCCGACTGGATAGATACATAATTATTTTGTTCAGCCGATCTTCCCCTCGGAATTCAACCAAGTGTACGTCACTGAAGTTAATACGAGCCAAGGTTGTAACACTGTGTAGAAGGTGCAAGAGGTTCGCCCTGTTCAATATCAAATTGTCATTAATGATGAGCACTCTTTCCAGTGCAAACCTGAAAGTCTCATTGGAATTTTTATTGGATTTTTTGGAATGCTCTTCCCGACCTGTGCCCTCCCTGGTGTTGAGTCTGGGTTTCTGACCCCTGTCAACTACCTTAGATCTCTATGTGACCTTCTGTGTCACATGGAGGGCTGCAGCTCCGGTTCTATTTTGCCTTTCTATAACTATCCTGTCTTTTGTGGTCCATTATTTTAAAGGGGATGCGATTTAGCCTTTTGTCTTGGCTCTTAGGTGGAGTCCTTACTTTTGCATGTAGACGTGCCGAGGTTTCCTAGTTCTCAGGGTTGGATCGACATCTACTCCCTTTGGGATTTATTAACACTTTTCTACCACCCTTCCTCCTGGTCAGATTTACCCTTGCGACTGGACTGCCCTGGGATGCAAAGTCGTCCTCTTCCTCCTCAATGCTATTGTTAGATCTTTCTCTAGAGGTTTCATGAGGCAACAGATTCCGGAGGTCCTCTGGTTCGTCTTGATCATTATAGGTCTCAAGTTCTTCTTCGCCCAATGAGGAATAAGTGGAGAGATTGATCAAGTCAATGAGATCCACAAGCTCTGTATTAGCCGGAGCTTGTGATGGCAAAATGTCAATTATCTCGTCCCTGGGATTTTGTGACCCAGGCCCTTGATAGCACTTCATTGCCTGTCAGATCATCAATCTGCTCAATTGAATTGTCGAGCCTCTCAATCCATCTCTGAGGGACTGCACATTTTGTTCCAAAGAGCCTGATAGAACCCTGTTCACGATAGTTTCCTCTATACTCCCGGGAGGATAGCTCAGCGGCAATGTGCGCTTCTTGGAAGCAAGACGACACGAACTAACGCAGGTTTGATCCCCGGGTCCGTGCTTAGAAACCTCTGGGTGTTTAAGCGCGTTATAAATACATAACTAAGACAAAAAACAAAAAAAAACAATTACGCAACTAAGAAAACAAATAATTCCACTAACAGCGCCTTGATGCCCGCGGGCTGTATGAGTGCTTTACAAATGTAAAATAAATTTAAAAAAAAATATATAGTTTTTGAAGGAATTAAATTTCTTAGAACCGGTTTCTCTTTACTCAAAAGTTTTGACTGGACTTGATTGAACATTTCTCTGCTCATTATCCTTGGGGGAGCTGCTCCCTTTTCCTTTAACAATATCTTCTTCAGGGCAACTCTCAGACTTTGGGGGGAGTTGTTTCCACTTGCCCTTTTCCCTTTCGTCAATTTGTCAAATATTTAATATTTCTTCTTAGGCGGCGGGCCCTGCAGGGAGCCTACTGCTGCAACCTGTGCTGCTACTTTATCGGACAACTCCGGGGAAGGTAGCCCCAGCATTGGAAGGTACCCTTTAGGTTGCTAGTACTCCAATATGCCCAGCTGGGTGACCAGCGTTAGATCCCGGTTAGCTGCTCCTAACAGTGGTTTCTGGGCTAGACAAACTGCAGGAGGCCCTTTCACGGCTCTCTGGGCCTTCCCACATTGTCTGCCTCCTCCTCTTCCTTATGAGTGTTGTTAGATAGCACAGTAGTATCTTCATTCGTTTTTGATCTATTTGGTCTTGCTCGGCGTCAAGGCACCGTTTGTTTTTATCTCTCATAACTGATTCAATCAGATTTTGGAGGATGATGGTAGTATCCTACCTGTTTTTCACTAAATTCCCTTGGATGGCTGTTACGAAACCTTCTAAAAATAGAAGTTTAGTGTGAAGCATGGCCATTACCGTGGTCTGGTCCCTTATTTGCTCACTCATGGTCTCGTGTAATTTCATGAATGGTGCAAGGGTGAGTGTGAGGGATGCAATAAGGCCTACATCAATCGCCTGTAAAGACTTCGGCCTGTCCTCAACCTGCGCAGCTGCCAGATCCATCAAAAGGTCTTCATCTGAAAAGGGACGCCATTGGCTCTTTTCTGTGTTCTCACATTCTTCTGGAGCGACATCCCCCCTGGGGGCCGGCAGGCAGGTATCTGAATTTAAAAGGATATGAGGAGGGCTACTGTGTTGAGCCTTATCCACAGTCAATGCAACCCTTTTGTTCTGAACCTCTTCCCACCTTCTTTTCTTCTGTCGGCCCTGAGTGGGAGGCTGATTTCCCTCAGGGGGATTATGTTTTAAAGCTCGCATCGAATTAATGCTGGCAGTCATTCCTGTGTCTTGTGAATCCCTTGTAAGAACTGGGACTTCTTCCTGGTTACTGGGATTTGAATTTGGGGCTGATCTACTAGAAACCTCCCCTCCGGGTCCATCCAGTCCCCTGCCTGGGGCTGACTCCTCTGTCCATCTATAAAATAACCGTTGCCTTGACAAGAGGTCTTCCAGTGCCAAACTTCTTGGCTTCCAAACCGACTTTTGGGTTAACTGGAACCTTTTTCTTGTTGTGCTTCAGGATCGGGTCTCCCAAACATGTTGGCACCTTTGAAGGCTGGGGGTACCGGGCTAGGTACACTTGATGAAAATTTTGTTGGAGAACATGCCTGGATCTTGGGGGTTTCATTTATTACATCTCCATCTAATAAGAGAAACTCGTCCGAGACATCATGATCTCTCTGTGAGGAGGGTGTGACTGTGGAGATTTCATCAGGATCAACAAGCCTGGCCGACACCTCTATTTTCTCTGAAGCGGCGGCTACATTATTTGGCATCTGTGAAGACCCAGTTTCCATGATGAGCCTCTCTTGTTCCAGAATGTTGATTGGAAATGGCCTTGTCGCCCCGATTTGAACTGTGATGTTGATTGGGCATGAATGTACATTCTGGTCAAACTGTTCCGCTATTCCCTGAGATTCAGGGCAGATCATTTCAGGGGCTTTTAATAACCCCCCTCCAAATCCTGCGTGAGAGTCATATTATCAGCAGCGACTCCCTATTTTGATTTTTATATGGTTCTGTATTTGGGACAACTGAGGGCTTAAACACTGGTACTCTGTTCCCACAATGTAATAATTGCAAACTGCCTCCTGTCCCTCAGCGGGGCCGACCAAGCAGCACACGCTGGTTGACCCCACGATTAGTTACCACCTCCCAAGACCCTCAAAGTATTTTCAGAGTTCAGTGGGGATGAAGTGTGACAACCGCCTCAGTTTTCTTTGGCGGGAATCGATCAGCGTGAAAGCGCGTTTCAACTCAACTGAACCGGGGCATTTGCCGGAAGTTATATAAATACGCAGGTTTCTACTCACAGTCTTACTGTTGCTGGCTTTAGTCCTTGAAATAGTCACTGCCATTTAGAGGAGGCAGTGGCAATGATGACGGTGGGCTTTCCTCCATGTTCCGGTCACTTTGCGGCTGCTTCGTGGTCCCACAAGGCTTTTAAGTTTATGAGGGGGTGGAGTACTTCTCGCTCTAACACGGCGTCCATCTGACCTTAAGGGCACAAGTATAAATATGAGTAAACCTCTTCACCACGTAGAAAAATGCCAGAAGTGAATCACAGTATTTCACTGCAATCCTGCAAAATGCCCAACTGCAGACTACTTTCCTCCGCTTCCACTCCACTTAACCTTATTTAATTCAGCTTTTGCTGGGTGCAGTTCTCTTTATAGCCTTTAGAGACTTGCTCACTCCATTATATTGACTCTATGCCTTTTAATCATCCAATATTTGGCATCAATAAATGTTTGTGTTCCTCCTAATCTTTGGAAAATATCTCCTTGTGCATGGTCTGCTCATAGACTCCTTTCATGCTTTTTCTCTCGAAATAGCATCCTTGGTTCAAAGCCAATGTACTCCCCAATTTCAAATGGAAAACAGCTTTTACATTAAAACTCTGTGCTCGCATTTTCAGGTACTTGGGTTGATTGACATGAGCTGTCGTCCATCATGTTTTGATTGTAGTCCTAAAAGTTGAATACATACCTCTCATGAGCAAGCTTCTATGCATTCTTTCTACCTTGCATTTCATTGTAGTACAGTTGTTGACCAGTGAACATTTAATTCATCTCTGTATACACAAATACTGCATCATGAAGCACATGGTTCTTTTACTGCTTCAGTTACATCGTTGTTAGGCAGAAACCTGTGCAGTTCCCTCTGGCACCACTGCAAAAGATTTAGGACTACAGGTGTTTGGGAGTAAACCCACTTGGTAGCAGTCTGTACCACACAGATTCACTTGGTAGCCTTGGCTAAGCAGTCAGACTTCCCTCAAGAAGAGTTAGGCAGTATACAGAATATTCACAATAGGTTAAGAGAACACAATAGAACAAGTAAACACTGACCAGGGCTTGGTGTAAAAGAGATATAATTATTTATTTAAAACCACATCTAGAAAAACACACAGGCACTAATAGTAAGCAATTCAAAAACACGGTCACTAAAAGATATACACTCCCTTAAAAGAATATTAGACAAGTCTTAAGTAAAGCCCCACTTATTTTCAGACAGCGGTGAGCGCTTAACATAGATGGCACTCTAATAATTCGTTTTTAAAAAGGGAGAGAGAAGCAGAGACTAAATTGAAACAGATCCCAACACTTTTTCACGAACACAACAAGAGAGGAAGGCAAAGTAACACCGTGAATTCAGAGTCAGTAGGTCGGATCCGCTTTAAGAGGATCAAAACGAAATGTGTCCAAGGTCACACGGTTGCAGTGCACAAAAGTCTTGTAACGGTTCAAAAAGGAGTTGGACCAAAGAAAGGGACCAGTTAGAGGGTCAAGGCGGCCAGCCCAGTCCAGAAGGTTAAGGGGTCATTATTACCTTGTAGCAATCTTTAGAGAGGGAGGCCTGGCGGACACGGTACCTTAAAGTGGTGAGAACGCTCCAGCGGGGGCAGTTGTTCCTGGCAGCGGATGCAAGTCGGTGCTTCGTCCGGAGGAAGAGAGGATCTCATCGGGGAGGAAGCAATAACAAGGGGGGTTGTCCTACCCTCTATGGATCTTGGGGGTGCGCGGGGTAAATTCCGTGCACACTGGTTTTAGACCCTAATGGGTGCCCGTGCAGTTTGGGCAACTGTTAAGGGAGGCAGCATGGTTGCTGCTGTCAAACAGATATCTCTAATGTACTATTGATGTACAAAATTCCAATTCTTTTATACACAATTGCAGCTTTTTATTAATTAGCTGATGCTTATTATCTTTGTGCAAAGCATTTTAGTACATTTTTTACATATAACAATCTATAATGTGCGTTGTGGAACACAGAAGCATAGTTCGACATTCACTATGACATCAATGTGGAAATAAATGGTCAAAGTAAAAGGCATGGTAACTAAAACATTCATTTATACAATTTAGCTAATAGTTTGTTTGTGAGCGGAGATGTTTCATGCCACTGAGTGTGCAGAACACAGGGTAAAAGTTCAGATGTAGGAGACGTTGGAGATCAGTCTCCTATGCCCTGCTATAGTCTGACCTCATATTTGGTCTACGTCTGGGTTTGATGTTAGGAAATGGAATTTGCAGCACAGGTTGAAAACCCAAAACTATTTTCGGAAAAAAGTGCTGATGACGTTTCGGCTGAATAGATGGTAGCCTTCTTCTGGGGCCATAGAGAGTCAGGAAACTGTGTTGAGAGAAACAGAAAAGGTAGAAAAAGTGCATAAGAGAGTACAGTTAAAACAGCTGCTAGTAGCTGGTCAGGGTCAATATGTAGCATAAAATGCTGAAAGACAAATCCTAAAAAAAGGGTTCCAGTAACAGAATCCACTCACCACTGGTCGTGCATCCAGTTGGAGCAGATGAACCCAAAGGGTTTCATCGTAGTGTGGTTGGAAGGGCAGAGGTCGCCTGTGTGGGCATAGGTAGTGTGAATCGCTGGAGTGCCGGCGGGCGGTTGGTGGGTTACTCTTACCGGACACTCAGGGTGAGTAGCGGAGTCGGTGATAGGTCCGTAAGAGTAGAACCTGTGAGGCACGCAAAAGGAAAAGAGAAAAAAAACAGGGGAAAAAGGAGAGTGGGAGGGGGGGAGAAGAGAAGGGAAAAGAATGGCATGAGACAGAGACAATAGAAGTGGATAAGAGTGCAGGACAAGCAGGTTCAGAGATGCATGGAGGTGCATTGGGGAGTGGGAAAAGGGGGGGGGTGGCAAAAAAGTACCTGAGGCTGGTAGGTGGGGTCCCACTTGGATTAGGCGGGGGACCGTCTCAGGAGCAGTCCAGAGGTGAAGGCATCATAACTGGATGGCTCTGGGGAGAAGTAGCGTCTGGAGCGCCCTGTGGGATGGATAGGAACGAAAAAGTAAGGTTCATGTAAGTATCCATGGGAGGGCTTATTGAGTCAAGAGGGGTAGGCACTCTCAGGGGGAGAGTGCGGCGAGTGGCTGATTTAGCCAAGTCTGGGTGTGGAAGGCCATACCTGCAGTCAGTCAGGGCGGGCAGCACAATGACCGGCGTCTCAGAATGGCGCCTGTGCTGTCCCTGCAATGGAGAGCTGCGGATAAGCGTTTACGAGCGCAAAGTCACTGCGCATGCGCATGGGAGAACTGTCTCGTGTTCACAGTGCCGTTACTGCGCAGAATCCCGCTGGTAGTGTCTCTGACTTGTTTCCCTGCTGCGGGAACAGTACAGAATGCTACGAGAATCTGGTTCGTGGCATTGGGGAAGGGCTGCCCCTTAGATCAACTGATCTGTGTGTGAAGAAAATATGGGGGGGATTGAAAAAAGGAGAAAGAAGTGAGCCAGGTGAGTGCTGGGCGTGAGGGGGTGGGTGTGGGAGGGAAGAGTGGGTGGGAAAAGGAAGAAAGACCGGCGTGGGTAGGGAAGCAGGAGTGAGAATCATCCCGCACTCATATCGGAGAAAAAGGAAGCGGCATGTCGGTGGTCATGCTGCTGTGAAGTGTGTGCGAGAAATGAACCACATCAATGTTAAAAGAGGGGGGTAGTAAATCAGTACCAAAACTGAGGACGCTCTAAGGTATGCATACCGGGCTAGGTACACTTGATGAAAATTTTGTTGGAGAACATGCCTGGATCTTGGGGGTTTCATTTATTACATCTCCATCTAATAAGAGAAACTCGTCCGAGACATCATGATCTCTCTGTGAGGAGGGTGTGACTGTGGAGATTTCATCAGGATCAACAAGGCTGGCCGACACCTCTATTTTCTCTGAAGCGGCGGCTACATTATTTGGCATCTGTGAAGACCCAGTTTCCATGATGAGCCTCTCTTGTTCCAGAATGTTGATTGGAAATGGCCTTGTCGCCCCGATTTGAACTGTGATGTTGATTGGGCATGAACGTACATTCTGGTCAAACTGTTCCGCTATTCCCTGAGATTCAGGGCAGATCATTTCAGGGGCTTTTAATAACCCCCCTCCAAATCCTGCGTGAGAGTCATATTATCAGCAGCGACTCCCTATTTTGATTTTTATATGGTTCTGTATTTGGGACAACTGAGGGCTTAAACACTGGTACTCTGTTCCCACAATGTAATAATTGCAAACTGCCTCCTGTCCCTCAGCGGGGCCGACCAAGCAGCACACGCTGGTTGACCCCACGATTAGTTACCACCTCCCAAGACCCTCAAAGTATTTTCAGAGTTCAGTGGGGATGAAGTGTGACAACCGCCTCAGTTTTCTTTGGCGGGAATCGATCAGCGTGAAAGCGCGTTTCAACTCAACTGAACCGGGGCATTTGCCGGAAGTTATATAAATACGCAGGTTTCTACTCACAGTCTTACTGTTGCTGGCTTTAGTCCTTGAAATAGTCACTGCCATTTAGAGGAGGCAGTGGCAATGATGACGGTGGGCTTTCCTCCATGTTCCGGTCACTTTGCGGCTGCTTCGTGGTCCCACAAGGCTTTTAAGTTTATGAGGGGGTGGAGTACTTCTCGCTCTAACACGGCGTCCATCTGACCTTAAGGGCACAAGTATAAATATGAGTAAACCTCTTCACCACGTAGAAAAATGCCAGAAGTGAATCACAGTATTTCACTGCAATCCTGCAAAATGCCCAACTGCAGACTACTTTCCTCCGCTTCCACTCCACTTAACCTTATTTAATTCAGCTTTTGCTGGGTGCAGTTCTCTTTATAGCCTTTAGAGACTTGCTCACTCCATTATATTGACTCTATGCCTTTTAATCATCCAATATTTGGCATCAATAAATGTTTGTGTTCCTCCTAATCTTTGGAAAATATCTCCTTGTGCATGGTCTGCTCATAGACTCCTTTCATGCTTTTTCTCTCGAAATAGCATCCTTGGTTCAAAGCCAATGTACTCCCCAATTTCAAATGGAAAACAGCTTTTACATTAAAACTCTGTGCTCGCATTTTCAGGTACTTGGGTTGATTGACATGAGCTGTCGTCCATCATGTTTTGATTGTAGTCCTAAAAGTTGAATACATACCTCTCATGAGCAAGCTTCTATGCATTCTTTCTACCTTGCATTTCATTGTAGTACAGTTGTTGACCAGTGAACATTTAATTCATCTCTGTATACACAAATACTGCATCATGAAGCACATGGTTCTTTTACTGCTTCAGTTACATGGTTGTTAGGCAGAAACCTGTGCAGTTCCCTCTGGGACCACTGCAAAAGATTTAGGACTACAGGTGTTTGGGAGTAAACCCACTTGGTAGCAGTCTGTACCACACAGATTCACTTGGTAGCCTTGGCTAAGCAGTCAGACTTCCCTCAAGAAGAGTTAGGCAGTATACAGAATATTCACAATAGGTTAAGAGAACACAATAGAACAAGTAAACACTGACCAGGGCTTGGTGTAAAAGAGATATAATTATTTATTTAAAACCACATCTAGAAAAACACACAGGCACTAATAGTAAGCAATTCAAAAACACGGTCACTAAAAGATATACACTCCCTTAAAAGAATATTAGACAAGTCTTAAGTAAAGCCCCACTTATTTTCAGACAGCGGTGAGCGCTTAACATAGATGGCACTCTAATAATTCGTTTTTAAAAAGGGAGAGAGAAGCAGAGACTAAATTGAAACAGATCCCAACACTTTTTCACGAACACAACAAGAGAGGAAGGCAAAGTAACACCGTGAATTCAGAGTCAGTAGGTCGGATCCGCTTTAAGAGGATCAAAACTAAATGTGTCCAAGGTCACACGGTTGCAGTGCACAAAAGTCTTGTAACGGTTCAAAAAGGAGTTGGACCAAAGAAAGGGACCAGTTAGAGGGTCAAGGCGGCCAGCCCAGTCCAGAAGGTTAAGGGGTCATTATTACCTTGTAGCAATCTTTAGAGAGGGAGGCCTGGCGGACACGGTACCTTAAAGTGGTGAGAACGCTCCAGCGGGGGCAGTTGTTCCTGGCAGCGGATGCAAGTCGGTGCTTCGTCCGGAGGAAGAGAGGATCTCATCGGGGAGGAAGCAATAACAAGGGGGGTTGTCCTACCCTCTATGGATCTTGGGGGTGCGCGGGGTAAATTCCGTGCACACTGGTTTTAGACCCTAATGGGTGCCCGTGCAGTTTGGGCAACTGTTAAGGGAGGCAGCATGGTTGCTGCTGTCAAACAGATATCTCTAATGTACTATTGATGTACAAAATTCCAATTCTTTTATACACAATTGCAGCTTTTTATTAATTAGCTGATGCTTATTATCTTTGTGCAAAGCATTTTAGTACATTTTTTACATATAACAATCTATAATGTGCGTTGTGGAACACAGAAGCATAGTTCGACATTCACTATGACATCAATGTGGAAATAAATGGTCAAAGTAAAAGGCATGGTAACTAAAACATTCATTTATACAATTTAGCTAATAGTTTGTTTGTGAGCGGAGATGTTTCATGCCACTGAGTGTGCAGAACACAGGGTAAAAGTTCAGATGTAGGAGACGTTGGAGATCAGTCTCCTATGCCCTGCTATAGTCTGACCTCATATTTGGTCTACGTCTGGGTTTGATGTTAGGAAATGGAATTTGCAGCACAGGTTGAAAACCCAAAACTATTTTCGGAAAAAAGTGCTGATGACGTTTCGGCTGAATAGATGGTAGCCTTCTTCTGGGGCCATAGAGAGTCAGGAAACTGTGTTGAGAGAAACAGAAAAGGTAGAAAAAGTGCATAAGAGAGTACAGTTAAAACAGCTGCTAGTAGCTGGTCAGGGTCAATATGTAGCATAAAATGCTGAAAGACAAATCCTAAAAAAAGGGTTCCAGTAACAGAATCCACTCACCACTGGTCGTGCATCCAGTTGGAGCAGATGAACCCAAAGGGTTTCATCGTAGTGTGGTTGGAAGGGCAGAGGTCGCCTGTGTGGGCATAGGTAGTGTGAATCGCTGGAGTGCCGGCGGGCGGTTGGTGGGTTACTCTTACCGGACACTCAGGGTGAGTAGCGGAGTCGGTGATAGGTCCGTAAGAGTAGAACCTGTGAGGCACGCAAAAGGAAAAGAGAAAAAAAACAGGGGAAAAAGGAGAGTGGGAGGGGGGGAGAAGAGAAGGGAAAAGAATGGCATGAGACAGAGACAATAGAAGTGGATAAGAGTGCAGGACAAGCAGGTTCAGAGATGCATGGAGGTGCATTGGGGAGTGGGAAAAGGGGGGGGTGGCAAAAAAGTACCTGAGGCTGGTAGGTGGGGTCCCACTTGGATTAGGCGGGGGACCGTCTCAGGAGCAGTCCAGAGGTGAAGGCATCATAACTGGATGGCTCTGGGGAGAAGTAGCGTCTGGAGCGCCCTGTGGGATGGATAGGAACGAAAAAGTAAGGTTCATGTAAGTATCCATGGGAGGGCTTATTGAGTCAAGAGGGGTAGGCACTCTCAGGGGGAGAGTGCGGCGAGTGGCTGATTTAGCCAAGTCTGGGTGTGGAAGGCCATACCTGCAGTCAGTCAGGGCGGGCAGCACAATGACCGGCGTCTCAGAATGGCGCCTGTGCTGTCCCTGCAATGGAGAGCTGCGGATAAGCGTTTACGAGCGCAAAGTCACTGCGCATGCGCATGGGAGAACTGTCTCGTGTTCACAGTGCCGTTACTGCGCAGAATCCCGCTGGTAGTGTCTCTGACTTGTTTCCCTGCTGCGGGAACAGTACAGAATGCTACGAGAATCTGGTTCGTGGCATTGGGGAAGGGCTGCCCCTTAGATCAACTGATCTGTGTGTGAAGAAAATATGGGGGGGATTGAAAAAAGGAGAAAGAAGTGAGCCAGGTGAGTGCTGGGCGTGAGGGGGTGGGTGTGGGAGGGAAGAGTGGGTGGGAAAAGGAAGAAAGACCGGCGTGGGTAGGGAAGCAGGAGTGAGAATCATCCCGCACTCATATCGGAGAAAAAGGAAGCGGCATGTCGGTGGTCATGCTGCTGTGAAGTGTGTGCGAGAAATGAACCACATCAATGTTAAAAGAGGGGGGTAGTAAATCAGTACCAAAACTGAGGACGCTCTAAGGTATGCATGTCTAGTAACCTGCGTCAGGAGATAAGAGCAAAGGGTACATTGTAAAAATACAGAGTTATAACACAGGTCATGCATGTACTGCACAGATACAACATAAAAAATACAGAATTGTAATGCAAGTCAAGCCTCATAGATAAACATTGGTGGTGAATGGCACCATTAATATGCACATAAATACAGGCACACACAGACGTGTAACAGTGTCTGAAAATATGGTAGACAATAATCTCTGTTGCTATAAGTGCATGGATTAAGGCAGAGGGCGGAGCAGAACCTGAGCTCATAATGTAGTCATAAGGAAAGGAATTTCAGATGTTGAATGGTCCTGGTATGGCCTCATTGAGGCCGGTGGTAGTGGATTTAAGTTTGTGCATCCACCATGCCTCTTTGAAATTGAGGGTATTGGCGATGTTGGTTTTGTTTTGAACTTTATCCACCACCCACCAAGAAAAAGAGTCGCAATTATGCTGTAATTCAACAAAATGCTGGACCAAGGGAGCAGTCAGAGATTTACATCGTATTCTTGATCTGTGTTCGCAAATACGTTTGTGAACGGGTCTTGAGGTTTGGCCTACGTACCGTAATGCACAGGGGCATTGAATTACATGTATAACATAGGTGGACTTGCAATTCGAAAAGTGTCTAATTTTCCACTCTTTCCCCTCAATCATGAACTAATTGAGTTTCTTGGTTTGTTAACAAGCCATGCATTGACCGCATGGGTGATCTCCAATGATTTCTCTAATGTTCAACAAAGTGGAGCGAGCTGGAGTTTTGTTGGATTTGGAACTGGTAAGGAATTCTTTGAGATTTCTGGACCTCTTGAGAGCCATACGTGGTTTAGGTTCATCTGGAAGGTTGAGTTGGACAAGTGGCCAGAATTTTTTGATGAGGGATTTGAGTTTGGAAGTAGTTGGGCTGAAGGTGGTGACGCAGGTCAAGATATTCTCAGAAGTGGCAGTTCGGTCTTGGGGTGTCAGGAGGGCATCTCTCGGTGTGTATCTTGCTCTCTTCTGGGTGTTTTTTTATAAGTTTCTTAGGGTAACCTCTAGACAACAGCTTTGTCTGAAGGTCACTTGAATGTTTCTGAAAATCGTCCATTTGCGTGCAGTTGCGACGAATCCTCAAGAACTGTCCATACCGGAGATTCTCTCGTAGGCTCTTTGGGTGATGGCTATTGTAATGTAGGACCGTGTTGCGGTCTGTGGTTTTTAAAAAAATGGAACACTCAAGTTTATTGTCTTTCGGTGCAATGGTGAGGTCCAGGAAGTTAATCTTATGGTTATTCCTGTTAATGGTGAATTAATGGTGAATTGAATGGCAGTGGTACGCAAGTTGAGCCATTGAAAAAATTCCATCAGGGTGGTGTCTTCTCCTTTCCAAAGAAAGAGAATATCATCAATGTATCGAGACCATAAGGTAACCGAGTCAAGATACGGGTTGGTCATGTTGAGGACATGTGTCAGTTCGAATTCGGACATGAAGATGATGGCCATGCTGGGGGCGAACACTGCGCCCATGGCTGTCCCACAAGTTTGGAGGTAAAAGGTGTTGTTGAACTCGAAGAAGTTATTTGTAAGTGCCAATTCGAGGAGTTCAATGATCAGGTTGATCGGCACCCGTCTCTGTGTAATGTGTTGTGTCAAGTGATGTCTCATACATTCCAGTGCTTCTTGTTGAGGAATAGACGTCGAGGCTTTTGATGTCTAAGGAAACCAGAAGATCTTCTGAGGAGTGGAATGGTTGGTTTTCGAATTTGGTGATACTGTCCATGGTGTCCCTTAGGTATGTAGGAGTCTGCTGGCTCAGAGGTTTGAGGAAGTGATCGATGAAAATACCAATGGGTTCAATAATAGAGCCACATCCCGATACGATGGGTCTCCCGGGGGGTGTGTGACTATTTTTGTGGATTTTGGGAAGGGCATAGAGAACAGGTGTTCTGCCTTCAGATGTATCATCGGGGAGGAAGACAGGAGTCTGTTGCACTGCCAGGCAAGAAACCAGCCGTGGAGTTTCTCAGGTACAAGGAGCGGTCCGTTGATTCGCTGTTCAGTGGTAAGTGGCTATCCGGCCGCCGGGGTGCTTGGCACGGGCAGTTCGACCACAAACCGGTCTGGGGTGCGAAGAAAATAAAGTAAACTGGTTGTGCCCACCAGTCAGGGGAAGAAGCCTCTCCAGCCGGGAGATCTTCTCTGTCGTCGGGAAGTGGTGAGTCGGTTCAGCAGGGCTCCACCATGGTGTCGTCGTGGTAGGTCGGCTCAGCTTCTCCCTCGTCGGAATCTCAGGTCCTGTGGCGACTTCTGAAGTTCCAGTCCCCAAAGCCCTGCTTTTATGCAGCATTCCCCCATTCACTCAGCCTAGCTGTCAATCAAACATGCTAAGTGGTGAGCCGGCCGGCTCACCACTTGGGCCAATCACACAAGAGTGTGACTTGAGTTACCAAGGTAACTCAATCCAGGGTGCCTAAACCCTCTCGCATACCCCCTGTGGTACCCAGACAGAGTGGCACCACTTTTGGAGGCTTCTGTGGAGAAGTTCGCCAAAAAGTGGAACAAAGGGCTTTACTTGAGTCACAGAAGAGAACACAAACGCCATTTTAGAATCGAGTCCTGGCAAAAAATACCAACCGGCAAATTATTATTAAATAAATAAACCGGCGGTATGTTCGAGGCTATGAGAATTAAATAATTAAAGTTGGTAGCCTCGAACAATGGGAAAATCCCATTGGGATATATTTGCGGTCGAATATAAAAAGTAGTATCCACTTCCACCAGCCAAAACTCGATCAGGGGGGATGGAGATGTGCCCCCTCGACTAACAGACCCCGGGGCAATCGAATTGCTCCGACCAGTACGTCCACAATATGATGGTTTGTACCGGTTTCTGTTAATAGTTTGGGACTAGTAAAGCCAATGGTGACTTTACATGCCATGGGAGACACTAGTCAGTCCCAGGGTATGGAGTCTATGGTGGGGTGTCACTATGACACCCCTGTGTTACTGCACGGAGGGTGCTGTGTAACACACATAGTAAAAACACACGAGACCCTATGTAGTAAAGGACCCCATAGCCCAGAAAACACATTAACAGTCAAAGGAACACCATAATCATGTCCAAGAGTGGGAGAAAAAGAGTCTCACTCTTGGCAGGAGAAAAAAACAAACTCCAGAAATCCAGCAAAGCTTCTGGGGGACTCACTAGGTTAGGAAACTCAGACTAAAGAGAGAATTCTCCCTAACCTTCGCCCCCCCAGACTAAGGGACAGGAGGATTTAATCCACTCCTGGATGAATCTCATACCTCTAGTCGATGACATACATCCTAGAGAGACCATCAGCATTTTGGTGGTGACACCCTGACCTGTGCTCAATGGTGAAATCAAACCCTTGCAGGCAGATTGACCATCTCAATAGTTTTGGGTTTTCCCCTTTCATTTGCATTAACCATCTCAAGGGTTGGTGGTCAGTCTGAATGACAAAAGTAGAACCATACAAGTATGGCCTAAACTTCTTCAGAGCCCACACAATAGCAAAACACTCTCGTTCAATGGTTGCCCACCTTGTTTCAGGATCCTTAAGTTTTCTACTGATGAAGCAAATGGGGTGCTCCCTACCTTTCCCATCCAGTTGACTGAGGACTGCACCTATTCCTACATTTGAAGCATCTGTTTGCACAATGAAACTTTGGTGGTAGCCAAGAGCTCTGAGTACTGGGGCTTGGCAAAGAGCCTTTTTCAGGGTTTCAAAGGCATGATTGCATTCCTCATTCCACCTGACCTTTTTAGGGAATTTAGGAGAGGAGATGACATTCAGTGGAGAAGCTATGGACCCATAGTTCTCAATGAAATTCCTGTAATACCCAGTGAGACCTAAGAAGGCTCTCACCTGGGTCTGAGTAGTAGGTGTTGTCCAATTTTGCACAGCTTCAATCTTACTGGGCAAAGGCCTTATTTCTCCACCTCCTACCTCATGTCCAAGGTAGACCACTTTACTCTGTCCAACTTCGCATTTACTTGCCTTTATGGTCAGATTGGCCTTCCTAAGAGCCTGCAAAACATATCTCAGGTGGTCCACATGTTCTTCCCAGGAATTGCTGAACACTGCTATGTCATCCAAGTATGCCATGCAGAAGTCCTCCATCCCATTCAGAACCTGGTTTACCATCCTTTGAAATGTAGCAGGTGCATTTTCAATCCAAAAGGCATAACCTTAAACTGGTATAAGCCAACTGGGGTAGAAAATGCAGTTTTCTCCTTGGCATGGTCTGTCAGGGCTATTTGCCAATAGCCTGACGTCAAGTCAAATGTGCTGAGAAACTGGCTGCACCAAGTCTATCCACCAACTCATCTGTCCTTGGCAAAGGGTGGGCATCAGTCTTAGTGACTGCATTAAGTGCTCTGTAATCCACGCAGAATCTAAGTTCTTTAGATCCTGCCTTTGGTACTAACACGACTGGGCTAGACCATGGACTAGTAGAGGGCTCTATTACCCCGAGATCAAGCATCTTGTTGACCTCACCTTTGATGTGGGTTCTTACATTTTCTGACATTCGATATCCTCTGATTTTGACTGGCAGACAGTCACCAGTGAGTATGTCATGCTGTCCC
This sequence comes from Ambystoma mexicanum, assembly GCF_040938575.1. Taxonomy (NCBI): domain Eukaryota; kingdom Metazoa; phylum Chordata; class Amphibia; order Caudata; family Ambystomatidae; genus Ambystoma; species Ambystoma mexicanum. The sequence continues at coordinate 629,571,323 of NC_090927.1, read as the reverse complement.
CAAGGAATCAAGCCTGGTGAAAGTGAGAACAGGGAGGCAAACTGATTTAACATAGACTTGCACTCTTCCTGTTGCTCAGGTGTCAGATTTGAAGAGAGATTTACTCCTTCAATCTTTTCGTCTAAAGGTAAGCCTCGGAGGAGATCAGGAAGAGCTTCACTCTCTTCTTCTTCCTCTGATGATGCTAGAAGCAAAGCTCCTACATCAGATTTGGAGACATACGCTTTTAGTCTGTTGGTGTGGAAGACTGTTGGAGCCTCCTTGGGGTTGCCCAAGTCCACCAGATAGTTGACCTCTCCAAGTTTACCCACAACTTTGAAGGGTCCCATCCATTTGTCTTGCAAGGCCCTCTGCCTTGTTGGAATCATAACGAGAACTAGCTGGTCCGGAGTAAACTCAACCATGTTAGCCTTTTGGTCATACCAATGCTTGTCCAGCTTTCAAGTTATCACTTGCTTCTGCCATCATGTGTGACATTCTCCTTCGGAGACCTATCACGTAGTCAGTCACTCTGACTGGCTTGGGGAAAGGAGCACTCTCCAACCCCTCCTTGATCAGGGCCAATGGACCTCTGACCGGATGACCATAAAGAAGTTTGAAAGGAGAATAACCTACTCCCTCCTGAGGGACTTCTCTATAAGCAAAGAGAAGGCATGGCAGTAGAAGGTCCCACTTTAGGTTCGGTTGAACCTTTCAACCAGTCCATTTGTCTGAGGGTGGTATGCGGTTGAGAACTTGTAAGTAACTCCGCAGGTTTTCCACATGGCTTTCATGTAGTGGGACATACAATTTGACCCCCTGTCAGAAATTACTTCCTTAGGAAACCCAACCCTGGTAAAAATACCAAGGAGGGCCTTAGCCACAGCCGGAGCTGTAACAGTCCTCATAGGAATTGCCTCAGGGTATCTAGTAGCATGGTCTACTACAACAAGTATAAACCTGTTGCCTGAGGAGGTTGGAGGATCAAGGGAACCAACAATGTCAATCCCTACTCTCTCAAATGGTACTCCCACAACTGGGAGAGGCACTAAAGGTGCCACATTCTTGGAGCCAACCTTACCAGAAGTCTGGCAGGTGTGGCAGCTCCTGCAGTATTTGTCTACTTCAGCCCCCATCTTTGGCCAATAAAAGTAGAGTGAGAGCCTTTCCTTAGTCTTCTTGAAACTCAAGTGACTAGCCAAAGGAATCTCATGGGCTAACTGCAAGAACTGTGGTCTGTTCTCTTGGGGTACTACAAGTCGTTTTTTTTCCCCAGGTGCAGACTCGGTTGGTTCACTGTAGAAGAGACCATCTCCCCAGTGTAAGCTATATTTCCCAGGCTCTTGCCCTTCAGCCTGAGCATCTGCCTGGTGGCGAAGACCTTCCAGAGTTGGACATTCTCTCTGCCCCTTACTGAAGTCTGCCCTGTTGGGTCCACCTTCTGCCAGTAAAGACTGCAGCTCAGGATGGTCAACAGGATCCAGATCTCCAATGAGTTCCTGGCCTTCCACTAGCTCTTCTTCAGAGTCTAGTTCAACCACACAGGGTTGTACCTCCCTCTCAGCCTCAGCTGGAGGGGGAGTTACTGGTGTAACTTTGGACAATCTATGGGAAGTCCTGGTTGGCTGCACTGGAGTGCTGACTGCTGTTTTTTTGTTAGAAGTCTTAGGTTCCCCCTTTGCTTCTTGTTGCTTAGAGACAGCAGCTGACATCTCCAGTGGAGCAGGAGTGATCTCTTTCTTCATCATCTCCTTGGGAGTACCTCTCATGGTTCTCTCCTTTGCAGGTCTGGTGAGCTCCTGTAACCTTTTACTAGGAGGTCTGGGGGTATGTGACACTACTCCAAGAGTGTTCAAGTCATTACCCAGCAGAACCCTTCCTGGCACCTCACTTTGTATGCTGACAGGTATCTTCACAGTCATGTCATTACACTGGATGAGAACTGGTAACTGGGGAAGCATCTGCACAGGCCCTCCAGCTAACTTGGTGAGGCGTTTGGGTGCCTTAGCAACATCCTCAGCCTGAAATTCAACACTACCGCTAAGTCAATGCCTAGTCTGGGATACTGAATGGAAACCCTTATTGATATATCTTTATGTCCAGTTCATGAGTTCTGGATGACTACCCCTATATAACACCCCTCTCTTAGAATCCCCCTGACCCCACTGAGCCAAGATGTAGTTCCGTTTTGCAAGTTTAAAAGGTTTTTTTGAAAAAAAATTAACAGTATATATATATATCACACTTTTATAATGAGAATGCTTTATATAAGTTCAGATGGATGCAATGTTGAATGAAAATGCAGTACAGAAAATACTCAATATGATTTCAACAAAACAATGTAAACACTTTTCTCTGGCAATCCACTCCCCCCCCTTATGCAATGTAAGGAAATGAAGAGTAGCACACAGTTCTCAGACATGCAATCAAATGTAATTCAGTTCACCCCAGCAAGCTTAGACTACGGATAGAAGTTGAAACACAGGCCCAAAATGCTTTTATATGTGCTGGCAATGAAGTGAGGAATATGCTGAAAATGGTTTTAATTCCCTTTAGGAGGTTCAGGGTGAGTGAAAGATACTTGGGATGAGCTCAGGCTCCCTTTGACAATGTTCTAGGAGTAACTAGCAGGTTAAACAAATTTTTGGCAAAGGAAAGCAAGGAAGCTGCTGTTTTCACACGTGGCTGGATTTTTAACCAAATCGCGAATCGCGGCAAAATTCGCGAATGCGTGAATCACAATTACGGCAAAAGTATAAGGAGTAGCAAGTCAGTTCTAGGTTCGTTGAAAAGCTAAGATTCTAAGCTTTCAGAGGAAAGTTTCTAGCCCAAACGGTTCCAAAGATATGAACAATTTTGTAAAGGTCGTTTTTCGAATTTAAAGTAACTCAAATTGACAGGTGACAGCTTTTAAAAATGACAAGTGACAGCTATGCGGCTGCAGAATTGACAAGTGACAGTTAAGAGGCAGTTCTACTTAGATTAAATAGATTGAATTATATCACTGGAAACTAAGAGATTTGGTTTCACACCGTCCTAGCTGTACTCACAATGTATTTGGAAGGTCTAGGTCTCATGGATCGGGTCAAGATGGCTTCGGTTCTGGTTTCGCCCGGACGGTCTCTCTGCACAGCGTCTGGTCTCTGCTCTGCTGGTCTGGTCTGACACTGCTCCTGGCCCGGCTCCTGTATCTCTGGGTACAGCATCTGTGCACAGCTCCTGGATCTTTCTGCACAGCTTTCTCTGGACACAGCACTGATCTGCACGGCTCCTGGATGCTACTACCGCTGTTAGGTTTGCTGGATGCTGAGGCCTGCTGAGAAGAGTTCTCAGTTTGTGGGTTTAGGCCCTTGCTTTGAGTTCTGAATCAAGTTCTTTGGAGTTTTAAAGTCTAAGTGTTGGATCTGGTATCTTCTGGATGTTGTGTGGTCCGGCAGAGCGCGTTGCAGCAACTGGATTTGAATGTCTCTACCTGTCCCAGCAGTCTCTTTTTATGTGTTTTAAAAATGGGTGTGTGCCTGGGCCTAGCTAAGCCTGCCCCTCTCTACTTGTCATTGGCCCAATTCTCCCCTCTCCCATGATTGGGGGAAGGAAATGTGAGTCAGAGTGATGCTGTAGGTTTTATGGGTCAGAGGATCCTCCCGTGGTCAGTTTGCCCACAAATCTATATTTGATTCAAATACATATTGCACAGATACACAGTTGTTTAAAATTACATGCACCCATCACATATCACATGAGGTATCCTCTGTTCAAACTCTGCTCTTCCTGGGGGCTTGCATTCAGAAATGGCAACATTTTGCACTTTTTAACTGGTTTTGCAATATCGGATATTTACCCAAATGTACACACATGTGCGCAAGGAGTGTGGACATTAATTGATGAAGTGTCAGATTTTTAACATGCAGACATTTGGAGTGAGACCCTATTTTCCGCTAGCAACCCCCCAGATCATACCACCAGGTCCTAAAACCTCTTAAAATGTGGGCAGAAAAATCACAAGAATTATGGTATCATTTAGATAATTTTGACAAGTCCGCACCATGAGTTATACATCTTTCTTAAAATCATATTCTGGCCAACAGGGTTGTGTCTTCCCAGGTCACATGGTGGAGAAACCAGTCTATCCACTTTCTTTAAGCTCAGCCTGTCCTCAGAGGGGCTGCCCTTCCCCGTTTCTGCCAAGAGGAAGCCACTTTACGACCTCCCCTATAAACCATCTGCCTGAGTCAAGGAAGGGCTTTGTTCAAAAGGAAGCCATTTACGACCACCCTAATAAACCATCTGCCTGGGCCCAGGATAGGCCTTTGTTCAACTCCCTGTAGCTGCTCCACCCCTAATCTAATCAGAGAGGTGACAACTCCTTTTGGCAAGGGGAAGAGTGGCTGAGCAGGTTTTAACTCCTGTGGGGGTAGATGTCAGGCAGAATTCAGTTTCATTAAGCCAGGTTTCAGAGAAAATGTCACTTTTTGTCCCCCAGTTTAAATCACTTACGATTTTTACATACACATTAAATAATGACTTCCTTCAAGTCCTTTCAGAATATAGTTTTACATTGTATCGACCTCTTAGCAAGTCTTTCCTTGGTCTGGTTTTGTTTCATTTATTCAGTTTTACACAAAAGTCTGGTGGTTTTAAAACGCCGGCTTTCTGATAATGGTGAGTACTGGTAATGCAACCATTTTTGGGATTTAAGAAAATGAATTCCCCCACAGTTCTAGGTTGCTTTTGGCATTCAGCATTGCCATTCCCAACGGTTTCAGGCTACTGTGGGGGTAGCCCAATGGTGGTTTTAGGCAGTGCCCTTCTGTGCCCATAACATCGGCAAAAATGGGTGGCAGCCTATTCTTCATGCATTTCCCTGTGCATTTTCTGGGAAGCTCTGGCCATCATGATGTTTTCAATGCCAGTAATGCACAGTTTTTTTTTGGTAGGGCTCGGATGCATGGGTAAAAACATCCCACAGGACACTGTCCTTATAATACTCTTTAGTATTATCTGGGATAGAATTATAGACATCTAAGTTCTGTTGTTCCCACAAACCCAGAGACACTAAAGAAACACTGGCTGAGACTCCAATGGGTTCATCAGCCAGTAGTAGAAAGTTTCCACTTGCCATTTGTACTTCCTCCTCTGGAGCGAAGGCTAAGGAGACAAGCTGGACCCCTGAAGGTTTACCCTTACATCTGGGATCTCCTTTCACATGGTCAGTAGAGCCTCAAATAAAGCATTTACCAAATGCTTTCTGAAATGGTGGCTTGTTCTGACCTCCTTCTGGTTTGGCACCAGGAGGTACACTAGCCTGATTTGGTTTCCCTGGTGGCTTACCCTTTTTGTTCTGTTTGGGCCCTCTCTGGGATTGGAATTATTAGAATTCTCTTTGGAGTCCTTCTTTGGCTGTTTTCCCTCATCCTTTTTCTGAGTAGCCCCAGAATCATTGTGAGTGGCCCTGTTGGCAACCCACAAGTCAGCAGCCTTAGCTAACTTCCTGGAATCTAATTCCTTTGAATCAGCCAAGTGCTGTCTGAGCTCAGGAGAGCAGGCATCATAAATTGACTCCAACATTACAAGATTCTTCATTCCTTCATAAGTGTTAACTCTGTAACCCTTAATCCATCCCTCTAGGTTTTTCAAACTTTCACTCACCCAGGTAGCCCAAGGGGTACCATCATGATTTTTGAGGGTCCTAAACCTCTTAAGGTACTGGGAAGGGGTCTTCCCAAATCTAGCTATCAAGGCTAGTTTCACACATTCATAATCCTTCTTATCCACCTCCCCCAACTCCATTACCACATCAGTTGCAACAGGGGGAAGCCTAGAGAACAACCAGGGAAGTAACTCATTCCCTGTGATGTCCTGGAGCCCATGATTATACTCAAACATTTTTTAACCAATCCAACACATCCAAGTTAGGTTCATACATACCCACTAATTCCTTAGGCATCCAGGGTCTTTTGGGACTGGAACTCCTAGAAGAACCAGGGGAGAGAGAAGCATTTTCCACAGACAACTTTTTCATTTCTAGTTCATGATTAAGCTCTATTTCTCTGAGTCTTAACTCAGCTTGCTTCTGCTCAGCCTGGGCATTCATTCTTCTGAACTCTAGCTCTTGGTTTCTTTCAGATTGAGCAATAAAACATTTGTACTCTAATTCAAGCTTCATTTTTTCAAGTTCAAAATAAGCAGGATTACATTTAGGACCTGGTATAGGCCCAGTAGGTACAGTAGGTAAGGCAGACAGAGGCTCAGAGTGGCTAACTTCATTAGGTTCATTTTTCTCTTCTGACTCATTATCAAGACTTTGATTCAGATCAATACCATCACTGTTTTCTACATTTGCTGGGGGGGTAGATTCCTCTGTACCACCCAGACTTTGGTTTTCTAACAATCTTTCTATAAGTTCCATTTTCTTGCCCTTCTCAGAGAGATTCTTATGTCTACACAATACTCTTAAGCTATCAGCAGTTTTGGCAAACAATGATTCTAGGGTATAACTCTCCATAGCAGACATAGGGCCTCATTACACGGATGGCGGTAAGGGTTTACCGGTACCGGTATTCTCTCTCCCTTTTTAAAAACGAATTATTAGAGTGCATCTACGTTAAGCGCTCACCGCTGTCTGAAAATAAGTGGGGCTTTACTTAAGACTTGTCTAATATTTTTTTACGGGAGTGTATATCTTTTAGTGACCGTGTTTTTGAATTGCTTACTATTAGTGCCTGTGTGTTTTTCTAGATGTGGTTTTAAATAAATAATTATATCTCTTTTACACCAAGCCCTGGTCAGTGTTTACTTGTTCTATTGTGTTCTCTTGACCTATTGTGAATACTCTGTATACTGCCTAACTCTTCTTGAGGGAAGTCTGACTGCTCAGCCACAGCTACCAAGTGAATCTGTGTGGTACAGACTGCTACCAAGTGGGTTTACTGCCAAACACCTGTAGTCCTAAATCTTTTGCAGTTGTCCCAGAGGGAACTGCACAGGTTTCTGCCTAACAATCGTCATTCTTAAGTATTTTCATATTGTTTCAGCATAAGGTCATATATCGTATTTCAGACATTCTTTTGTTATTAGACTTCATTTTAACGTACATCAATGTCGCGCACCATTTTATTAATGGATGCTTTTCGACAACTCGACAAAGGACATCCTTTTTGATAGGTTTTTTCCACTGTTTCAACGTGAGGGTATCTTCTGAACGGCTGCCTCATTGTATACCACTTTTCATATAGCAGAAATGGTTGGACAAGTTGCATAAACTTCTGCATGGGTTCTCAATTGTCGCTCCTCATCAGTCACTCCAATTGGCATAGGGTTGATAGGGCGTTGACTAGGGAGAATGTGTCTACTTGCTCCACTACACACATTTGATTCAGGTGCTTGGAGTGGTCACACCATTTGGCTGATGCACCCAGTCCTGTACTATCCAGTGCAAAAGCAAGATTGGGTGGGTGCAGGCTACAGCGTAATCCAAAGCAGTTTAGCGGATAAGGTGTCATAAATTGGGTAGCTATAGTGATGACAGGAGACATCTGTGGAGCTATTTTCAATGTGTTCATAAGTGAACCATGGGAATGCTTACCTGAGGGAAGAATCTCATTTGCACAGGCAGTCACCCATCACCATGCCATGAATTTCTGCATGCCTCGCGCAAGATGTATATTGAATTATCTGGAATTGTCAGTATAGTTCTATGAGGAAATGGATTGTTGGGGGTGGTTCATTTCTCTATAATTATGGTACGTAGTATGACACATGTCATGTGGCAGACTCATAGAGAGAAGGCATTGAAGAGTAAGCAAGGTTAAGTATGACCATGGTCGTGTGTTTTTAGCTGATCTACTTGCTACAATCAGTGTATTGGTGATTTGTGTGGAAACGTGTGGTTCTGAGTGGCAACAACATTGACGGATGCAGCTTAACATGGAGCAGATGCTTGTGGGTGAGGCATGTAGGGAGTGCTTTTGGAATCTGTGCCAATTCCCCAGTAGCCAGGTTGAAATCATGTGGATGTATAGACACCATTTTGGACAATGCCAAATATTCAAATGCATGACCTGTCCACTGCATGTGTTTTTTTGTGATTGAATGTGGGGTTCCCAAAATCTGTTACATAGTTATACTTGTTCTTTGATAACACGCTTAATACCGGAGACCAGTTTCTAAGCGCGCGACTGGAATCAAACCTTTGCATTGTCTTGCTTCCAAGACAAACGCATTGCCACTGAGCTACCGGCCCTACATGGGCTATGTGTTTAAGGAATTGACCCCAAAATTGGAATGTGTATTGTGTGGTCATCTTTATACATTCTGCACTTAGGTATAATGTTGACATCGCAAAGCATGTCCTTATTCAGCAAGCAATCACATGCCCCTATTGTCTCCTACCTGCAAGTGTGCACACACCAGCAAAATAAGGAGCATGTACATATCGCGTGTAGTTTCAGGGACTTACACATTAGTGAGCTGGCGTCTGGCATTGCATGTGAGATGAACATTTATGGAATTCCAGCAGAGCCATTTGCCAGAAACAGGCTCCAACGTATGTGGTGGACGGATGGCCGTGTGTGCACAGTCCACCACACAAGCACCGAGGGGAATTGAAACGAGGCACAAAACTGGCATGTCACCAATCACCTTTCATCCGCTGCTTCTGGCATGACATTATACTGCTGAAATGATGCATGGGAATACCTGGTGTATGCAATGAGAGAAAGTGGACTGTGAATTGTCATTGTTTACTCCTGCGTTTCACTGGACAGACCATGCAGCAAAGACATGCATTGCTGTCATTAATGTTGGAGGTGCCCTGATGACATGTGAGTGACCTCTGGTGAAATACAGGTTTGCTCCCACTCCTGTAGGATGTCTAGTAAAATATAGGGATGCAAGTGATACCGGTGAAAAAACCACCTGACCTGGAATCCCAAAACGTGTAAGTATGGGCCTGAAGATTTTAGCTGGAGGTGGCATTGATTGCATGTGGCGACTGCTGCTGCTAAGGCTTCACCCTGCCGTTGCTGAGCTAACAGAGCTAGTGCAAACTCACACTAGATCATATTGTATGACAGATTTTCTTCAGGCCAATGTATATACTGCCTCCAGGGTGTGGGTATTGCATTGCACCTGTAGTTATTTTTCAGAGATGTGTGATGGCAGTGCTGTCAGGTGTATGTGTCCTTCATTGCAGATGAGGTATACTCTCAACAGGACCTTGTGTTTATATTAGCTAAGTATCAGGAAGGCTCTCCATTTTGTAACACATCGACAGCAAACACTGTGTTTGCGTTGTTAAGTACGGTTGCCAACGGACAGCTGACTGTTGGTATCGCAGAAGCAGTTTACTGTCATTTGCGTTTCACATGGAGAGACACCTATGAGTAACATGTTGGACACAAGGCACATAGCAACATAATAGTTCCCATTCGAGAAAAGCCACTTAAGTGCTGTTTGCCATACAGCATCTGGGAATTGTAGTCCAGGAATAATATGGTGGTTTTCCCAGAATCTGAATGCTCTGAATGCTCACATGCTATATAAATATATACACATGACGTTTCCTTGAACACTTAGCATCCTGGTATGTTACCTGTGAGCACTATTAGTGATGTTGGCAAACAGCCCAGTACAGAGGATGCCGGCATTCGTGTTTCTCTTATTAATGATGTCAAAGCAACCAAAAAGACATCCAAACTTGGTTATCAATAGTAGTGGGCAAGAGAATTAGTTAAGGTCTGTACAGCTGTAGAGAAACAAACAGAGAAACTGCCACAGTAGACACATCCCCAAAAATGGCATGGCTGCATACAGATTCAGTGGACTTGTGTAGGATTTTAGACAATGGAAAGCATACATAGATGATGTGATACATTTAGTTAGTTGCATTTCACCATCATGTTTTCTAGCCAAACACCATTTAACGTTAAGTGCTGATAATGAAGATTACCCCTGCTAATAGCGAGGGAGCTCTTGAGTCTATTAAGAATAAGGAGGCGAGCATTAAGCTTCATCTTCTCTTTTGTTCTACTCTCCAGCAGTTTCAACAAATAATGTACATTTCAAATTTTTTTCTTTTAAAATAACTTTTTTTTTTACCAAAAAGCTTCAAGTCCCATCATTCCTGTAGTCCCTTTAGTCTCTTAGCCATGTGACCTAGTCCTTCCTCTTCCTCTGTTCCTCCTCTTCTTTGACTGCTTCGAACTGCAATCTTCTCCAAACTGAGTAGCCAACCGGGCCAACTTCTATTCTGAAATTCCTGCTTTATGCTGGATAGGTCTCTCGCATTTCAACTTGCGGACTCGCTCCGAGCAACTTGTTCTTCTCTCTAATGATTTCAGCTGTTCTTTTGCTCATCTCCTAGTGTCAGAAATAACAATAGCAACATGTTAGGGCGGGGAATACACACCCTATTCTGGAAGAAATTATCATGTCAGTCATATGCAATACAACACTTTATTCAATGTAATATTGCTCCATATCTTTTGTGTATCTGGGTTGGGGATTTAATGCTCGCCTCCTTGTCTTTAATAGAATGAAGAGCTCCCTGCGCTATTAGCAGGGGGAATCTTCATTCTATGTCAAGACGGAGGTGAGCATTGAGCTTGTTCAAAGCTTCTTACTACTGCTTCTGCTGTTGTGTTAATTGGTCAAAAATAAAACATTCCAAATGTTGTATCGCTAGCCCAATCTGCAGCTTTCATATTATCTTGCAAAGATGTGCCTTGCCCTAGCGCTTTTGAGGCCATTGCTCCTCTAACCGAATGCGCTCCAAATTTTGACATGTCTATGCCTGCTAGACTCATGATATCTCTGACCCATCGCGCGATATTGGTTGTTGCTACTCCTTTGTGTGGTTTCCTTCGCGGTATTAACAATTGTGTTGTCCCTACTGGTCTTAGCTGTGCAGTTCTACTCTCGTACTATTTTATGCACGTGGCTACGCACCACTTCGGATGCTCTTGCATGTAGGGGTACGTGATCGTGGAAGAATCTGTTTTTATTCTTCTGGCCAGGTTAAACGTTACTCCTTCAGGACCATATGTCTTCCTATTTACTTCTAGTGTCTTTACGTCCGCCACTCTCCTGCATGACACCATGCATAATAGCATGGCTAATTTCCCCGAAAGCCTTCCTAGCGACAGGTATCTGTTACTGGGCCAATCTGCTAGTAGTTTCAATACCACTGATACGTCCCATAAAACTTCGCACCTCAGCTGAGATGGCTTCCTGAATCTTATTCCTTTTAGGAGTCGTATCACTGCTACGTTCTCTCCTACCGGCACTCCTTCCACGAGCAGGTGGCCTGCTGAAATTGCAGATCTATACACTCCTATTGTTCTATATGCTTTACCATTTTGTAGGAGCTCTGCTAAAAAAATCAGTATCTCGAATAGAGGGGCAGAAACGGGATGAATACTTCCCCTTTTGCACCATGTCGACCACCTGTTCCAAGCTGCATCGTAGCTCCTTATAGTCGAAGGAGCCCATGACTCGGCGATGAGGCTCGCAGCTTGTGTCGAAATTCCTGGGAGATTCCAGCGTCTCCTGCTATCCTGCACGCCATCAACGGTAGCGTCCCCTTCACTCTCAAAGGGTGTTATGACCCAAGTGGGTCAGTGAGGAGGTTTTCTCCTTGAGGTAGTACTCTCGGGTAGTCCGCTATCAGCTCCCTGAGCGCTGGAAACCATACTTGGGATTTCCATATCGGAACTACTACTATCAAGTTTGCTGCTTCCCTGCATAATTTTGCTAGTACCCTGCTCATCATTATGAACGGAGGGAAGGCGTAGATTGTCTGCTCTCTCCAGTCCTACAGGAAAGCATCAACTCCGGCTGCAGCTGGGTCCAATCTCAAGCTGAAAAACCTCTTCTTCTGTGCGTTCAGTCTGGACGCAAACAGATCTGTGTGTACTGGGCCCCAACGTTCTTCCAGCTGCCGGAATATCTCTCGGTTCAGCATCCAGTCACTGGAGTCTGAGAGGTGCCTGGAGTTCCAGTCCACTATTACATTCAATGAACCTGGTAAGTATTCAGCTACTACTGAGATCCCTGATTCTAGGCAGGAATGCCAAAAGTCCTTGGCTATTTCTGCTAACAACTTCGATCTCGTCCCTCCTAAGTGATTGATGTACTTGACTGCTGAAATATTGTTTCAGCAGAATACAAGAATTCACTTTTCCTTTCGTAAAAGCTTTCATCGCAAAGGATCCGGCTAACAGTTCCAGACAGTTTATGTGTAACTGGAGTTCTTTCACGCTCCACCTCCCTCCTGTCTGGAGGTCTCCGCATCGGGCTCCCCACCCTGCTCTGCTGGCGTCCTATTCTAATATTAAGTCTGGACGGTCGCCGAAGATGGCTCACCCATTCCAAGATTGCATGTTTGCTAACCACCACTACAGCTCCGTTCTGGATTCCTGATCTATGTGTACTAGCTGGAAGTAATGTAGACCTTGCTGAAGGTGTCTTATCTTCAGCCTTTGCAGGGCTCGGTAGTGTAGTGGCCCTGGAAATATCGCCTGTATCGATGCTGCTAGTAAGCCTACTACTTGCGCTGTTTTGCGGAGCGAGATAACTGTTTTGCTGAGGCATGTTCTTATTTCCCTTTTTATGTCTCTGATCTTTCTGTTTGGGAGTTCTAAGGTAGCCGTCCTGGTGTCTATAATAAATCCTAGAAATTCTATCCTCCTTGTTGGTTTCATCTCTGACTTCTCCTGATTCACAAGAAAACAAAGAGAGGTCAAGAGCTTCACCACCCAGTCGGTCTGGAAGAGGAGTGTCTCTCTGCTGTTGGCCATCAGCAGGATGTCGTCCAGATATATAATCATTCAAATCCCTTTCTCCCTGATCGCTGCTGCTACTGGCTTCATGATCTCCATGGCGCTGATGCCAGTCCAAACGGCATTGATGCAAATTGCCGTAATTGCCCATCACAGTCGAATGCTAGAAAGGGACGGAAATCTCTTTGCACTGGTATCTTCAGGTAGGCATCTTTCAGATCTATCCTTACTAACCAGTCGCTCTGTCTGAGTGTGTCTCTGAGGTGATGGGTCCCTTCCATTTTGAAGTGGTTGTAGACTCCCCAGCTGTTCATGTGTTTCAGATTTATCACCGGTCTCACTTTGTATTTTCGGTGGACCAGAAACATATTGCTCACAAATTTTGGGTGTGCTTTGCACGGTTCGATCGCCTGTTTTTCTGCTAGGCTCTGCAAATCTACGTGTAATAACTCTTTCTCTGACTGTGTCGGGGCTAGAGGGTTGGGTGCTTGATATTGGATAGGGAGTCTAAGTAAATTCTATGGGCATGCCTTTTGCTGTCTGCAGAACCCAGGTGTCGCTGGAACGCGCACACCAATTCTCCCAGAATACTGCTGTCCTCCCCCCTACTGGTGGGTATGTAAAAATTCTCACCAGTGGGGAAGTTCTGTCCTTTTCCCTGTCCTCTACCTCGCCTTCCTCTAGGGAAGCAGCCTCTTGGCGGGAAGAAGGAGTCTGCCTGTCTGTTCTCCCAGTACTCATTTCTATTGCCTTTCGGTCTTCTGACTGCCTGGTAGCGACCGGTCGCTCGGCCTCTGTACCAACTGGTCCCACCAAAAACTCTTCCGGGGAAGATTTTCTTCATGGAGGCTTGTGCCTTCTCTAGAGATGTGTAGGTGCCTACGAATCTCCCCATTTCATTGACGAAAGTCTCTCCGACCAATAGACCCTGAGCTGCCTCACCTGCTTCATATGATGATAGATCTTCCAGTTTGTGGTCGATCTTGAGCAGGAGTCCTCTCCTGCTTTCGGACGATATTGCGCAATTGGCATTGCCTAGTAGGCATACGGCTCTCTGAGCCCAGTTCGCTAGGACTCCAGGTTCCACCTCCTCTCCTGTGTCCTTCGCTCGCTCGGCTAAGTCCATAATTTTAGATAGGGGTCCAGCTAGATCTTGGACCTTTTCTTGACAGTTTTCCGTGAGCGATCTATACCTTTTCTGGGGCTGCTGGAGAGCAGGAAAAGAAGAGGAGGAACAGAGGAAGAGGAAGGACTAGGTCACATGGCTAAGAGATTAAAGGGACTACAGGAATGATGGGACTTTAAGTTTTTTTGTAAAAAAAAGTTATTTTAAAAGAAAAAAATTTGAAATCATTTACATTATTTGTTGAAACTGCTGGAGAGTAGAATAAAAGAGAAGATGAAGCTTAATGCTCGCCTCCGTCTTTACATAGAAGTGGAGCCACATCTCTGGTTTCTACATCTTTGCCTTTCTTAACCCCATAACATATGCCCTTGCTTCAGGTGGGTCTCACCACTATAGGTATGCATTCATTTCCTGATAACCACCAACACATAGGACATTCCTACCATGCCTCAAACAAGGCTTAGCTTCGCTTACATAACTGGTATTCCATCAACTCTGTACAGTGCATAGAACATTTCTGAACATCTGAAAAGCCTTATGGTTTGTATAATTTCTGTGCCAACCAAGCATATGCTGTAGCTGCTCTGACACTTTATACACCAATACTTATGGATGTGGTACTGTCCTGTTTAAGACGCACTGAGCTCATATAAAGAAAAAAGAAAATATTCATATCACACCAACATCCTCTCCTTTTTATGAACACAAACACAATTCATGTTTTTTTTTCATAATGTAGGCTACATGAAATTAGAAAACTGTCCGTAATTGGAACCTAAAGTATGCTAGCAGCCATGGATGGGGTGGAATATATGGGTTAGCATGCAGGGTCAGAATGTGAGTAAGAGCTTGGAATGAGAATGTGAGGGTAAGAGAGACGTTGGTTGGGTGATTGATCTGGAGAGGAGATGCATTCCTGTGCTGCTGGTGGGATTTCAATGTTGTGAAATAAATACTTGACAAAAACTACCCAGTATGGAGAATATTACTACATTATTGGCGACAAGGCGTCCCACCAGCGATCCATGCTCTACCGGCAACCGTCCTCCTCTGTAACAATGCCGAAAAGGTAGCATTTCCTCATAAGTACTACGCAAACGTAGCCTTGTCACAAATTATTGGCATTTTATTTGACAGTGCGAGGGCAGTACTCCTGCAAAGCAGTTTCTCCGGTTGGAGGAAGGCACCCCTCATGCTTGTATGCACTTGCGTGTCAGCCACCAGCGGATTCGCTACCCATGGTAAAGAAAAGCACCTTAATTCATGCAGATGTGTACCCCCCACACAGAACCTGCTTTGCATGGCAACCTATAACAACAAGCAATGGCCGACAATGAAGTATTTCAAGTCGCTTAGCAACCCATAAACAAATGAAGCTCAACGAAAGAACTGCCATTTCACCCTCAATGTTAAATCACTACCGTACTTGCATAAGGAAACAGAAATATGGCTATAGTGCATTTCAAGGAAAGGAGAGGAGGGAACACTTAAAAACACTACAGGTGTATGGAAGCTACCTGCCACGAAATAATAGAAAACAATATTGTTACAAATAAAAAGTTGCAAGCACAAAAATCTTTTTTCTAGGCTTTTTATCAAGGCTGCATAGAAGGGGCACGAGACAGCATCTTCACCAATCCAGATGCAATGATGCTACAAAATATATCCCCTCCCATTATTGTTCTCCCAAATCCAAGCATGCCGCCTGTACCATGGAAGTGCTCGAAGAAATTGTTTGAACATTATGCTTCAGCTTTGTGTGGGACTATAGAGTGGAAAGTCTCTACTCAGGCAATGTATTAGCACTCCGGGACAGGAGTAATATGACGATCTTTCTGATCTCTTACCAGAGGAATCAGCTGATTTAAGCAAATATAAGAAATGTATTGCTAAGATGGATGCGCACTATGAAACTAAAGTGAGCATCATACTGGAAGATATACATTTGGAAGAAGTATACAAGGGGAGGATTAATCTGTGGAGCAATGCATCACATCTCTGAGAGGTCTTAAAAGAGTTGGTTTGGTCAGCAAATGGACAAAAGGTTGAGGGACCAGTTTATGCTTGAGTGCAGAGATAGCAATATTAGAGAGCAACTGTGGTCTCAGGGAGACCCGTCATTAGATGAAGTGGTATGCATAGTGAAAGAAGCTGAACACACTAATAAGTGTGTCAAGGCAATCCCACTCGAGAAGAAAGTTCTGCACCTCAAACCAACTGAAGAGAGAGTGGGGAAGTTTAGTGAGGTATCTGCAATTTCCAACAGTAATACAACCACAGGACTAGTCAGGGCAGAACCTGACAATCAAAGTGGCAAACACACCGTGATCTCTAGTTCTACGGCAGCATTACAAAGGAGATGTTTTAGATGTGATTCCATAAGTCACTTTGCAAACAGCACCAACTGCACAGCTCTGGAAGCAAAATAAACCAGGTCCAAAAGGAAGAGGCATCTGACAAAATGTTGCAGTTTGCATACAATCAACATCATCAACAATTTTAAGAAGCATGTTGATGAAAATAAATAAAAAATAAAATAAATAAAATTAAAATAAATGAAGCAGTTTTTTTGGTAGGAGATGAGAACGAAGACCTGGACGGTCCCAGAGACATGGTAAACACTGATGGACAACAATTTGAAATGATGATTGATTGAGGTACAAAATACACTTTACTACCAAAGAGGATCTTGGATTGGTTATTTACAGGTAAATAATTGATTGTAGTGGACATTATACCAGTGGCCTAGGGTGGAGCCAAAATAAGTATAATAGGGTGGTTCATGGGGAATTTTGAATTGAATGGAAGGATGGCCACAGGAAAAGTGTACATTACAGAAAGAGGCTCTATTTCACTGTTGAGCTGGCTTTAACGGAAGAAATTGGAGATCAAGCTCAATCCCAATGCGTGTGAGGCAGTTATGTATTGCAACAATAGTAAACAGGGGCAATTATTCAGCAAGAAACTGGGTTGTTTGGAAGTATTCATTCATCAGATCAAATTAATAAGGGGATCAAGGACAGTCGTCAGAAACGTTCCGATGGCCTTAGAGACAAAGTGAAGGATGAATTACTCAAACTTCAGAGAGATGGAATAATTGAAAGGCATGAGGCATCAGAAAGGGTGTTGCCTTTGGTTGTGGTAGCAAAACTGATTGGAAATAATGGACTCTGTGTTGATCTGAGGTCCCTTAACAAGTGTGTGGTACCCGATAGGCATCCCTGCCCAACAATGCAGAAACACTAGCTACACTAGGGAATGCAAGTGTATTTACATCTTTAGATCTCACATCATCATATCACCAGATGAGGCTCCATCCCAGTTCAAAATGTTTCACTGCGTTTATCACGCCCAAAGGCCTTTTCCAATTTATATGCATGCCGTTCAGACTGATATTGGCCGCTTGAGTATGCCAAAGAATCATGGATGACATATTTAGGTATGAACCAGGAGTAATATGCTCTCAAGATGATGTGTTGGTATTTGGAGAAGACCAGAAAACACATTGTCAGAGGTTGAGAAGAGTAATAGAAGTGTTGATAGAAAGGGGTTGCACTTTGAGCAAAGAGAAGTGCAAGTTCAATCGAAAAGAAATTGACTATTTGGGTCACACAATATCAGCTGTTGGTGTTAATGAAAAGCAAAGCTTAGTGAATAACATTTAGTAAACTCCAGTATCAAGAGATAAGGAAGGACTACATTTCTTCTTAAGGCTGGAAAATTGTACTCAAAATACATATCGAATTTTGGAGACGAGACCATGAATATGAGATCATTGGTGAAGAATCGCTGCAAATATGAAATGAATGATAAGTGCACCGAAGAGTTTGAAATAATCAAAACTGCTCTGAACCAAACACTGTTGTTGAAAAACTTTAAAGTAGGAAGACAAACTGTGTTGTACACGAATGCTATCAACATGGATTTGGGAGCTTTAATAGTACGAGTCGGAGGAGAAAGGAATACATCATAGTATTTGCTTTGCATCTTCTCAAGAGTACAGAAGCAAATTATTTGACCATTGAAAGGAACTCCTGGAAATCAAATAGTCGATAGAGACATTTAAGATATTCCTGTGGGGTTAAAACTTCATTGGGAGAATGGATCATAAACCACTGAAAGATACTCTGCAGAAAAGGGTCTGGACAAAGTTTCCTTGATGACAAAGAGATGGGTGACATCTCTTCAGGACTTTGCCTTTGATGTTGAATACGCTCCTGGGAAAAAATATATACCTGCTGATTGTTTATCAGGCTTTGTTACAAATGGCAAAAATGTTGGGGAGAGAGAAGATGGCAGTGACCCGAATGAGTGTGTGTTGAGTTATTGTGCAAACCATAAGGATGAGTGGAATGTCTGTATGGAGGAGGTGTAAGCACTGAAGATGGTTAGAAATGAGATAAGAGAATATGGCACTATATAAAAGGCATGTGTTGCAGGAATCAACCTTGAAGGGTTGCGGAACATTGGGGATGAGTTGCAGCTAAATTGAGATTATGTCCTGAGAGGTGATTGGCTAATACCGACCTGTGGGGTAGAATTATAATTGTTCTTTTATAATGCACTTAATACCAACAAGTGGTTTCTAAGTGGAGGATTGGGATTGAAACATTTGTTGCACTGCGTTGTCTTGCTTCCAAGACAAAAGCATTGCCCCTGGGATATCCTTCCTCCCAAAAGGGTAAGAAGTAGGATTGTGTGAGTGGTGCACAAGAGTCATCAAGGCCTCGGCAAGACTAAACAGAATGGCCATGTGGACTTTTGGTGGCCAAGTTGTAACTTGGAAATAGAGAGAATGGTGAGGAATTGTATCTTGTGTGAGTTGAATGAGAAGGGTCGTAAGCCAAGGGAGAGTCCCATGACTATTGTCCCCATCCCTTGCATGCCCTGGGAAAAAGTAGGTATGGATATAGTGGGATTGATCCAGGGTGGTGGTGTTCTCAAGTATTGCATTGTGTTGATAGACATATTGTCTAAATGGGTAGAAGTAAGGATCGCTAAGAGCATAACGAAAAGAGAAGTAATAAAATGTATGGAAGAGGTGTTAAAACGGGCAGGATAGCTAAGCGATAAACTAACAGACAAAGGAAAGCAGTTCAAGTCCAATGAGATGAGTAATTTTCTGTCTGAGAATGGTAAAGGTCGTAAATTCAACACTATTTATCATCGGCAAGCAAATGGTGTCACAGAGAGATAAAAAAAATGATAAAGGATTGCATTAGGTGGGCGTGGGCCAACCATGAGGATTGGGAAAAAGTATTTAAGGATAAAATGGTGGTATATAGATTCTCACCTATATCACCACAGGAATGTCCCATTTTGAGATGAGTAGGGGAAGGAAACCTAATAATAGGTTGTGTCCGCAATGGCTAGAGAGAGCTAGGTAGGTCTGGGAGAATATGGATGATGCCAAATCTATGATCAGGCTAAAGCAGATTTATTACAAGGTGAAGTATGATGAGAGGAGATCAGTGAAAGAGATGGAAGTATGAGAAGGTTGGGGGAAGTTTTTGGTCACCAAGTACTTGCTTGGTTCGTGGTCATATATACGCCCTATACAATTGGGGTGTCTCTGGTGGGGTTGACATGTTTAAATTCTAATATGTGATTGGGAGGGGTACCGGGTGTTGGTCTGGGGTTTGTTAGTTCTTGTTGACGTTGGATTCATACTTCTGTTGTAGGGGGTGGGGGTGGGTTATTGGCTATTTTGGGGGCAGAATTTTTGTGCTTGCTGTTTTTTGTCTTTTTACTGTTTTTGCAATGCCGTCAGGGAGGGGGGATCTTTTGTCCATCTCCTCTTAGAATGTGAATGGTCTCAACAATCCAACCAAATGGCAAACGATTTTTAACTGTTTGAATGATATGCGCTGTGATGTTTATTTCCTTCAGGAGGCACATGTATTGTTAGATGAACTTAATTTGTTCCGCAAACGGTGGATTGTGGAGTTATTTGTCTCCTGTTTTTCTTCTAGGATTAGAGGGGTGGCTCTTTTGATACGGAAATATGCCCCAATTAAAGTCTTATGTTCACGCTCAGATGATGAGGGCAGGGTCATTGCACTTTTGGTGGAGGTTCAGGGGGTCCAAACTGTTCTTTGTAATGTTTATGCTCCCTCAGTGGATGACGGCTCCTTTTTTGGAACAGTTGCTCAGATGCTGCAGGATTTTGGTTCACGGAATGTGATCCTGGGGGGGATTTTAATTTGGTGATGGATGATGCCAAAGATCGTAGTGGTCCCTGTGCTAATCGGAGGAGGGATCCGACATATTGTTCTTTCCGCTCTCTTGTGTCTGAATTTGCCTTGGAGGATTGTTGGAGATTGCGTAACTCTGATTTGAGGGAATATACCTATTATTCTGGCTCACATGGTTCACACTCTCGTATTGACATGTTTCTCAAGGCTGGCTCTGTAACCTCAAATTTGGCAGGTTGCGAGATTGGTTGTATTGCGGTTATGATCATGCACCAGTGTTTCTGAATGTGGGTCTGAAGTTTAATACATCCAAGTCATTTTGTTGGAGAATGAACACCTCTATTCTTCAGGACGAGGAGATTGTGGAAAAAATCAGATCCGAGGCTGAACATTTTGTGGCTGAAAACAGAACACAGGGGCTTAGTGTTGGGACAATCTGGGAGGCTTTTAAATGTACAATGCGGGGTCTGATCCTGGGTTTGTCCAGTAGCAGGAGAAAAAATTTGGAGAAGAAAAGTTTAGATTTGGAACAACGTATTAAACAATTCTCAAATGCTTTGATGAATGATCCTGCAAATCTGGAAAATAAGAGGTCACTAAGGAATATGCAGAGAGAGTTGAATGAGATTTTGAGATCTGAGAAAGATCTGTTCAGGTTGAAATGTTCCTATTATGAATATGGTGAGAAATGTGACCGCTGGCTTGCGTACAGATTAAGGCAACGGCAGTCGGAAGGTGCAATCAGTTCCATTGTAACGGCGGGTGGTATGGTGACTTCTGATCCAAAACAGATTAATGAGACGTTTAAGGATTATTATGAGAAATTGTATCAGAATGAATTGGGTGTCAGTGGTGTGGATGAGTCCTTTTTGGATGGTTTGGATATACCTAGAGTGAATGATTTGGAGAAGGGCATGTTGGGTGAGAGTGTGACTGTGGATGAGATGAGGTTGGCTATCGGAAAACTGAACTCAGGCAAGTCTCCTGGTCCCGACGGTCTGCCTGCTAAGTTTTATAAAATCTTGCCAGATTCAGCGGTGGAACTTTTACGGGATATGTATGTGGAGTCTAGGGTGGGGGGTCTGCTTCCCGCTTCTACCAACCACGCCACCATTTTGGTTTTTCTTAAGAAGGATAAAGATGGCAGTTTGCCTTCAAATTATCGTCCGATCAGTTTGATTAATACGGATAACAAGATATTGGCGAAGTTGTTGGCTGTGCGCTTGCAGACTTTGCTTGTGAAACTGGTGCACACTGACCAATCAGGTTTTGTTCTTGGTCGAAGGACATCTAGTAATATTAGAAACTTGTTACTGGTGATGACGCATGCACAGGATTTGGATGATGATGTGGCCATTTTTTCTTTAGATGCAGAGAAGGCATTTGATCGTGTGGATTGGAAGTATCTTTTTTCGGTATTGCGTGCTATGAACCTGGGGGAAGAATTTATTTCATGGGTTGCCCTGCTTTATGCTTGTCCAACGGCCACTGTCAGGACTAATGGACAACCATCAGAATCTTTTGTGCTACTGAGGGGTACGAGACAGGGATGCCCTTTGTCCCCTCTGATCTTTGTTTTGGCAATGGAACCATTGGCGATAACCTTGAGATGCGATGTGCAAATACAGGGATTGAACTTTCATGGTGCCGATCAGAAATTGTGGTTTTATGCAGATGATTTGCTACTATTATTGCGGAATTTGACAGTGTCCCTTCCGGCCTTATTAGGTGTTTTGGATAGATTTTATGCGGTGGCAGGATTTAAGGTCAATTGGTCTAAATCCGAGGTGTTGCCGATTTCGGGATACTGTGATAAGAATTTGATTACTGGACTTGGGTTTCAGTGGTGTGAAAGGAAACTAAAATATCTGGGTATATGGCTGACACCGCTGGTAGATGAGATGGTTGTGGTGAACATGAGTGAGGTGTGTAGCGACTTGAAAATGAGCCTTTTGCGATGGTCGTTACTTCGTTTGTCTCTTTGGGGCAAGGTGAACACTCTTAAGATGAATGCGGCTCCGAAAATTAATTACTTTCTGGGTCTGCTCCCGGTGAAAATTGGTCAACACTATTGAAGGAAAATTGATGGTTTGTTGCAGTCCTTTTTGTGGGATAACAAGCTGCCACAGCTCAAGTTGTGGAAACTTCAATTACCTGTGGAAAAAGGAGGACTGGGAGTTCCGAACTTTAAGGCATATCACTTAGCGTTTCCCAGTCACTTCATTGTACCCTTTTTGGTTGACGCACCTGATAAATGGGCAATTGCTGAGGCGAGTTTGCTGGGCCCGCTTCCTCCTAGGGCAATTCTCACGGCTACGAACACATTGTGTAAGAAATCGCTTTTGACAGTTTTTCTGAGAGAAACATGGAGACATATACATGAATTGCTTGGATCGGTTGCTATGAAGACCACTCATGCATCCATCTGGTTGAATCCGTTGATTTCTGTTGGAGGTAGGTCTTTATTCTGGCTGGATTGGTTTTTGAGTGGGATTTACTGGATTGACGATGTCTTTGTGGATGGTGAGTGGATAGGTGAAAGAGAATTACAGACAAGTAAAGATACTCAATAGAGTGTTTTGGTCTCCAGAACGAATGTTCAAGAGAGGGATGATTGATTCGGATGATTGCTGGTGTTGTGGAAATGGATTGGGAAGTTTGGAACATCTGCTTTGGGAGTGTGTGCGTGTGCGGGGATTTTGGCATGATGTTTGTTGTATTTGTTTGCGTGTTTTGAATTTGGATGTTGAGTTGGATTTCATGACAATGATTTTGGGGGGAGATGAGTTGCTAGAAGATCTCTCTGTTTCACGGAAAAAGTTTCTGCTCTGTGGTGCTAGTTTGGGCAAGAAACTAGTTCTGAGGGGCTGGAAAACACGGATTGCACCTATTGTGGAAGACTGGATTGAGGGAATGTCTGGGCTTGCAACCATGGAGAGGGTGATTTATAAGCGACAAGGGAGGTTGAGATTACATGAAAAGATCTGGGATGATTTTATTAGTTCTTTGATGGTTATTTGTATATTAAATTCTGTGTGTACTTAATTGCTTTGTTTTAATTATATTAATTGATTTGCTTGTTTTTCTTTGTGTAAATCTTATAAATAAATACATTTAAAAAAAAATGGAGGTGTCTAGTATGCTAGAAGCCATGGGTGGGGCAGAATGTATGGGTTAAAATGCATGGAATGCTGGGAGAAGAGGAGAGAGACTTTGGGTAATTGATTACGGAGAGGAGGTGCATCCCTGTGCTGCTGTTGAGGTTTAAATGTACTAGACTTATTGTCAAATAAATACATGACAAAACCTACCTGGTGTGGAGAAGATTACTTTAAGTGGAGCCTTTATTTTCCTGTTCCTCCAAAAAAGAGAGTACTAAAGGCAAAAGTGCTTAGGCATAATTATATATATTTCCCACATATATTGATGGGATTGGGTAAAGGCTAGGCAATGAAAAATAGAGCAGCCTTTGGAGTACAGAGAATGGTTAGTCCATGAGCTATTTGAAATAAGTTCTTTTCAGTTGTGCAAGCATGTAGGAAATATGTTTATTTTCTTCTGTCATATGTTATCAATATTTTGCAACTGGGGTAATAATTCCAATATGTTTTCAAATCACTGAACACCTAAGGAGCACCCGTCCAATTGAATCTTATTTCATATACCTTATACTTATTTATACCTATTTGGAATTTCAGTTCTGAAGGCCACTCTATATGATGACATTGGGTTTGCGTAATCAGCACAAAGTTCACATATTGCATCAGTCTATGCGTGGATACATGTGTCAATATCTGTGACTAGCCTTGCCCCATTAAGTTTCAGCACTTCTGCCTCTCCTTCACACCACCCTTCTGCTTCTGACAGTCAATACCTGACCAGAACTGGGTCTGCTCATTCACTGGAGCTGTGATGTTTCCATCAGCCACCGAGTCCCTTCAGTGGCAACTCCAATTCTTGTGCATGCATCACATCAGGAGAATTTCTGCATACCTACCTGGTCCTTTATGGTCCTTATCTCCCAAAGATCTCTGTGAATGACTCTGTCCCAATTATAGCTATCACATAGGCCAGGCTGAATCCAGTAGATATGGAATAAAATGCCCCTGAGAGGCATATAAGCAAAAAAGGAACCATGTGAGAGCTTGCAAAGCCAGCTGCAGAATTTGCACAGATTTTAAAATGGCCAAAGTGCAGATGGCATGACTGAAACTTCAGTTAAAATCTCTGACCAGGATTGGTGAGTGACATCATCTTCGATATCTCTCAGCTGCATGAACAGGTAATCTAGAAACTCATCTCGCAGTGAAATTACTACTGCTCTGCAGGAGTACAAGGATGAGTAGTGGCTAAACTGCCTACTCAGCATTCACACCTCTACAAGCCAACAGTGATTCCCAATCATGAAGTAATAACATTATGATTCTTCTGGCTCTCTTCTAAGCATAATTTGATAAAAATGATTCACACTCTGTGATTACCACATTTATTATTACTAACCAGCATTTCAACTCTTGTCACAATGTTCCTTGCCAACTGTATAAATTGCATTTTTAAAATCACATCTAGCTCCACATTCACAGTTTATTGAAAAATGTTCACCTTGCCTACAAATATGCTCAACCACAGCAAAGCCAGTCCCTTAACCATCAGTAACAGACCCTTTATTTTAATTATCAGGTGGTTCTGCCTTGCTACAGAAGCTGACATGGGTCCAGGCTGGCACATACTGACATCTGACAGCTGTATTAGTGTTAGGCAAAACCGCAAAAGTCACTTGGGGGGCAAGTAGTTGTTCCATTGATGACTGCTAGACCAGGTCTCCTGGCCTCAGGTAATGACAAGGTGTCTCAGGCTCCTTTGATAGTGCTTGATAAACCTGTGAGTAAAAATGCTTAACAGCATCGATCAAGAATTGCCAATATTATATCACACTTTTACAATATTGTAACACAGCATCCTCTTGCAACTGAACATTTGATAGGACAAGGGCTGAATAAGGTAAATGCAGCTGTCTGCTAATGAGGATCTCATGAGCACTCAAATCTGTATCTTGTTTGTGCTACTCTGCCTGCTCATTAGAGCAAGCAGTCATGCATCTGGCCATTCTAAAGCAGTACCAGAGCAAATCTTTGAAAGTGTTGTCCTTTAGGACTCCATTTTGTCTTTCTACCTTCCCCACTGATTATGGGTGATATGGACAATGGAGCCTCTGTTGAATCTGCAGAATTATCATGCACAATTTCCCCAGTGAAGTGTGTTCTGCAATCACTGTTAATGCCCAAATGGCACTTCAAAATGTCGAAGAAAGTACCAGTTTTAACCATTAACCACCCTGTATGTACCAATGTATTGGCACATATATGCTGCTAGCCTAATGGAAAACCTGTCTACGATTACCAGTATAAACCTTGGGCATTGGTACAAAATCGCATTGAATATTGACTAAAAGACTGCATGGTGTTGGATGATCCCCCTGACTCACTTTAATTCTTTTGCCAACATTAAACTGCTGACCCACTAAACAATGTTTACAATCCTTTTTAGCCACCAATTGGATGCCAGGCACTAAACATTCCTGGTGGACTCTACTGACATTTCCGCTTTGCCAACATCTGCAACACCTTGCAGCACACAGAAAAAAGAATGAAGAAGCCATTTAGGGTCAGCTGATATACCTTTTGATGTGTGAAGCACAACATATGTCAACACAGGATTTGAAAGGGGTTCATCATAAAGATTGTTCCAGGGGCCTGCAAGGCTTACAGTCACAGCAGTACATTAGTGTGAGTTGGCCTCTACTGGGCTCAGCAATGGAGAGGTTGGGTTAAGAATAGACACTGAATTAATATAACATTGGTTGAGTTAAGTGAAATGTGTTCATCATGATTTCTATCATACCCTGCATTCAAGAGTCTAACGTTCACCCTTAAGGCATTCTAATGCCTATCTGGGGCTGTGGCAGTTTTTGCAGAAGAGAATAGTACTATATCCGACACAAGCCTATGGATAGAGTTGGATCTCTGCATTTTGTAGAAAGAGAAACCACTATTATCCATGAGCACCTGACAAGCTTAACATTGGGCAGCAATATTTACATGGGTCTACCTCTAGAATTTCTAGGAAACAATGCGCATTACCCTTGTAAGTATGATAAACATTCTGTGTTATCAACATCTTACCTAAAAAGTCTTATCATTAAGCCAACAAGTATTTGCACTTTTCATATAGTGGCTTTTATACTCATGAATAGAAACACTTTATGAATGTGCTTACCCTCTTGTTTAGCATTTATGTATATTTATTTTCTTTTAGAGATAATATATGAACATTAAAATAGTATAGTCAAACAATACACAGTTCCCAACATACAGGATAAAGAATTTGAATGGATACCCAGGAGCCCACTCTTCTATTAATTTCTAAAATGCCAAAACTACCTAACACCATTAAGTGTGTATTTGTTCCTATGTGTGCGCTTGTATGTGTGTGTGTCTGTCTGTGTGTATTTGTGTGTGTGTGGGCAGACATTGTAGGACAGTAAAACTTCCAAACTCACAATCATTGTGCTGTTTGGAGTGGCGAGCCAGGGTTCAGCTGAGGTCAGACAAATCACCCTCTGAAAAGCCCAGTAAATGGAAAGGGTTAAAAATCTGGTCAAAGGACCATAGCATCCATGGGCAGTTATCTATGAACAACTTAGAAGCTAGAGTCATGGATAAAAATGAATACAGGTCAGGTAAAGCATTATGAATCCCTCTACAAATGATTCCTCTATTTCTTCATCTTTGCTATGATGGGTCCACATATCCTGGTCAAAATAATATGAAGGGAAGCACATACTGTTTGTATGTGCTGTGCCAAAACCCACTCCAAACTCAGTGTGTCTCTAGCACAGGGAAAGTTGAGATGCTTAGCTTACAAAAATACATCATGACGTCTCTTAATGGTGTGACAGTGAAAAACCAAAATATAATGGAAAATTGGCAAAGCAAGAATTCTAGACCCATAGACCACAACAACATTCCTGACCTATTCATAAAGTTGTCTGCTTGGTGTTTACCCAAACAGTCAATATTTTGTGGGATCTCGTCAGTCCTCCAAGCTCGGCCTCATCTGGATATAGATTGATGTGGACTCTTGCTGTTTTCTATGAGGTTTGCCTGCTGTCTTGTACAGCTATTATATACCTCCCCTTTAGCCTGATCTGGTCCACCCCTGTGTGCCTATTATTTAATCCAATCCTAACAAGTGGATGGTAATGATGTAATCAGCTGCCCTGATCTTCCGCTTTGGTTACACTGAATTGAAGATAATTTTACTTTGTTAGATTCACACATTTACAGGCTAATTCATAGAATCCAGCGCACAAGTAGCGCACGCGGCTGGCGCACAGCGTGCGCCTGCGATAGTCTGCGCCAGGCACGTGCGCTAAAACAGATTTCCGCGCACAGCGTATTCATGGATTTCAAGCTCCCAAAACAGCCGTGGCGCAGAGAATCGCAGCGAGCCTGCAGCAGCGCCAGTAACGCCCCCAAGAACGCCCTCGCGCACGGAAAAGCCATCAAAAGCGCTAAATCATCGCTAAGGGCTGCGCTAACCCCGGACCACTTCACAGGGCAGGCAAACAAGGAAAGCAAAGCGGGCAATCTCCAAATCAGGAGTACGCGGGAAGTACTACACGCGACTAGGCAGGGAACGTGAATCACAGGGGTACGCGGGAATCATCACACGCGAACAGCCAGGGTGCGTGTATTACAGGGGTAGCGGGAAGTTCAACACGCGATGGGCCAGGGAACGTGTATTACAGGGGGACGCGTGAAGTAGAACACGCGATAGGCCAGGGAACGTGCATCACAGGGGTACGCGGGAATTATCACACGCGAACAGCCAGGGTGCGTGTATTACAGGGGTAGCGGGAAGTTCAACACGCGATGGGCCAGGGAACGTGTATTACAGGAGGACGCGTGAAGTAGAACACGCGATAGGCCAGGGAACGTGTATTACAGGGGTCCGCGGGAATCATCACACGCGAACAGGCAGGGTGCGTGTATTACAGGGGTAGCGGGAAGTTCAACACGCGATTGGCCAGGGTACGTGTATCACAGGGGTGCGTGGGAATTATCACATGCGAATAGGCTGGGTGGGCCCCCACAGGTGTACCCTGTACACCCTCCCCGGCCCCTGCAGGCAGCCCACAAAACAGTGGACTACCCTGCACACCTGATCATGTCCCCCTGCACCCCCATCCACCAGGGGCACCCTCCACCAGGCCCCCACCCATGTCTCCCACCACCCCCACCCCCCAGCAGTGCAGGGGCACCTGCCATCAGGCCCCCATCCATGTCTCCCACCACCCCCAACCCCCATCCACCAGGGGCACCCTCCACCAGGCCCCCACCACCCCCACCCACCAGCACTGTGGGGCACGTGGCCAGCAGGCAGTCAGGCAGCAGCCGATGGCAGGTGGGAGCGTGCTCAGGGTTCTTGGGGACTTAAATTTGGCCTCCTGGCCAGGAGCGTGGTCTTTCGTGTTAGAACGCGTGGACAGCCTGATAGGGAGTGAATTTGCACCTGAAAACCCCACACTCATCGCGCGAAAACCCGTCACCAGCATATGTGCGTCAATAGTTACCTGCACGTGCAGTGTCAAAGCGTGTGATTGGTGAAAAGTGAGGGACACGCAGGAGTGTCGAAGCGCGTGATTGGTGAAAAAGGATCCACATGCAGGAGTGACAAAGCGTGTGATTGGTGAAAAGTGAGCTACACGCTGGAGTGTCGAAGCGCGTGATTGGTGAAAAAGGATCCACATGCAGGAGTGACAAAGCGTGTGATTGGTGAAAAGATACCTACACGCAGGAGTGCCAAAGCGTGTGATTGGTGAAAATGGGCCAAGCACGTACACGCCGTAAGTGACGATGTACGTGTGGGCCTGTATAAAAGGTAGTGTTGAACACTATTTCCTTGTACGTGCTTTTCGTGGAGAGCGAGTGGGTGAATTCGGTACTTCTTGTCGTTTCACACGCGATTTACTTCACGGCGTTTCCAGTTCGTACTCCCTGTTACCTCTGACAGCTCTTTTCTCTTTTTCCTCTTGTACTGGTTTTCCTGGGCCTGTTCCCTCAAACAGTGTCCCCTTCTACAGTTGTCCTGTCTCCTCAGACAGCGTACACCTCTTCTTTTGGCGGGGGTGTTGCCAACCAAAAGTGCTATTTTTTCACGCTCTTTTACCTGGCAGACGGTGAGTCACGCACGTATCTAACATCTGTGCTTGCCCCGTGTGTAGCCTACCCCTTCAGAGGTCAATCTAGGCCGCGTGTGACACGCATACGTTCATTGTGTTACTGGATGCCACAGCGTAGTGCAGGGTTTTCCATCAGCACACGTGGTCTAGGAGGGGTATTGTGCACGTTCCTTAACTTTTCTGGGGTGCCTGTGCGTTGCGTGACCCGTCATCTTTCCCCAGGGGTGTCATATAGCCTTGCCACTGCACTAGGGTACGAATACCATCTGGTACCCAACCCCTTTGACACCCAATTGCCCAGGACAATTGTGCACACCCACTCCCATACGCACAATACCATCAGTGCCATGGTTGGGAGGCGTGCAAGCCGTAAGGGTGGCAAAGGTGGCCGAGCCACACGTGGTGGCCGTGGAGGATCCAACAGGGGACGTGGTTGTGACTTGCAGGGCGCCCCTGTTCCCCCCAGTCTGGAGGAACAGTCAGGGACACCCATGCCCCCCCCCCCCCCCCGTTGAGAGTCATGTGGCTGATACCAACCCTGATCAGCCCATGTCGGACCAGGCCATTGTGGCACCAGACCTGTCCGAGGGTGATTCCATCGCTGACATCCAGGTCAGCAGGTCCACTGTACGTGCACCGGTGCACATTGGTGTCATCAGGGCACGCGCATCTATGCCAGATAGGTCATCTGCTGGCCCCCGTAGCCAGGGTGTGGCTCAATCCACCCCACCTCTCATACACCCTGCCAAGACTGTGTCGGTCCTAGTTCATGCACCTCAGATCAGGCCTGACCCCATCCCACTACCCCCAATGCCTGCACCTACTCCCATGCTGAGTGGGCAATCACACACACCCAGTACAGAGTCCACCACGGCTCCTGCCCCTAGTGTCCACAGCGGCGTAGGACACTCTGGATCCCCACCCCCTTCCAAGCGCAAGAGGAAGAGTGCACGTCCGGCACAGGCTGATGCCCCAGACACGGCTGCACAGTCCGGCCCATCAAGGAAGCCAAGCTTCACAGACGCCGAACTGAATGCACTTGTTCAGTATGTGTCAGATCATGATAGGGAAATGGTCATCGTTGCAGGGTCCAAGACCACACATGCCAGACGCCAGGCACACTGGCAGACCATTGCTGACAGAATAAGTGCCCTTGGAGTAGTGAGGCGCACAGCTAGTGATTGCCAGAAGCGCTGGAATGACCTTAAGCGCAGGGCAAAGGATAAGCTGGCCTCAAGTCATGCCGCAACCTTGGTGACTGGAGGTGGGTCCCCAGCACAGGAAATAGAACTCACACCACACGAGTCCGTAGCTGGATCCTACGTCACCGAGGGACAACTCCAAGGTGTGGGAGACCTCCCTGATTACGAGGCATCATCCGGTGAGTGCACATGCATGTGTGTATCATCCATGTGCATGTTGTGTGTGTGAAGCATTCATGTTGGGTGCCTGTCAAGGGGGTGTGTGGCAGAGTTGATAGTGGCACCCATGTGCCTCATCCAGTATGTTCAGTGCAACACCATCTGGCCACAGCACTATCCCTACTGGCAACAGTGCACATATGGGCCAACACCATGGAAGTTGCCCTTGATTAGTAATTTTGTCACTACATTGTTGCTCATACTCCCCTGTCTATTCATCTGATGTCTTACATACCATTCCTCTCCTTTCCCCCAGCCATTCAAGTTTCATCTTCACATGCCTGACATGCAATGATACCACATGCTAATGCGTCCTCTGTATATAAATGCCTACCAACATGCAGTCATAATGTGGATGTAGCCTTGAGATCCACCTCCTTCCTGGGTCCTTTGGTACCGTCTGGTTTCGAGCCCCATTCCCTCACACTCCATGCTGCTCTTCATGGTCTATCTTCCATGACTTCTACAGTTCAGACCATCGTGCCCTACGCACGACACCTGCTTGCCAAAAGTCAAATGAGGGCAGCCTGCCCTCCAATGCGACCCACCCTATTGCTGACCAGTGCATCTGAGCCTACTCTAAGCTAACTCTCACTGACATCTGCTCATACATGCCTTTGCCTGTCCCATAGACCCTTCACATGGTCCCTGTCCTCTCTCCTTGCTCCTCTTCCACCATCATAGGTGGGACCCGTTGGGGTGTACTCCTGGCCTCCTTCCAATCCTCAGATACCACTAATGATGTGCATGGTAATGGGAGCGTCTCAGTCCAAGGCCCTTAGGCCAACCTCAATCTCCTTGAGAAATGCTACCCACATCTCATCAACTTCCTTACCTCTCCTGCTGTCCCCCCTCCTCTCTCCTCATCAATCCTGCACTGCCTCCCTGCACCCTCCCATGAACCTTCTCCGCCTCCCACTCCAACTCCTACACATGCGGCACCTCTGATCTCTAGCACTCCCCGTAAGTCCTACAAGGCTGTCAACCTCCTCCACAATTACACTCCTTTCACTGCGGCTGCATCAGGCATTCCTCCGATAACTGTCACTTACATGAGGTTATGCACCTTGACATCCTTGGTCTCATGGAAACATGTCTGACGGCCAGCTCTGTCTGCATCCTTGACCCTCTCCTTGGCCCGCCACCACTGTGCAGGGGGGGTGTGCCCTTGGCTTCCCTGAGGGTATTCCTGCCACTGTCACACCTACTTAGACCTACTCCACTCTGGAATGGCTTGTGTGAGGTTACTGTCCACCACACCTTGACATTCCAAACAGTGCGTACTGTGTCTGGGAAAACTGGTCAAATGTACTACTTCCTTTCTGAGTGTCCTCACCTCTCCTCCTCACTCATGTCCCCAGACACAGAATTCCTCATCCTTGGTGCGGTACGCATCCACCTGCATGCCTGTTGACGCCCCCACCTGACCTTTCTGTGACCTCAGCAACTCCCTCTCACCCTCTAGACTCCCGTCTGTCCCTACTCATTCTGCAGGGCACACTCTTGATGCTCTGATCTCATCTGACTTTCCCCTCTCCGTCCATCTCTGCACTCCTCTCTCCTGGAGTGATCACATTCTCCTCTCCTCCCAGCTCACCCTCAACACCCCACAGGCAAAGCCACCCTCACCACTGTCACACACCTTCTTTGTATTCCGACCCATGAAGTGTGTGTCAGTCGAGGCTCATGCTGCCAAAATGTCCCCCCCATCCAGCTCCCCCTTAGGCTCACTCCCATCCTGACAGGGCCCACTCCATGCTCCACTCCATGTCAGGTACACTGGATGTCTTAGCCACGGTCATGACCACCTGTCTGAAGCCCCATGCCAATGCAGAGTCCTGGCATGACTCGGATCTTGGGAACCCAAACCACAGGTGCCGGGTGGCAGAGAGGGAATGTCCTGCATCATGGCCATCCTCTGGCAAACTGGCCTGCCACATGCTCCAAAGGCAATAGCGCCTCACCCTTCTCACCAAGATGAGATCCCCAATCCAAGGGCACATATCTGCGGCATGTGACAACTCTGCAGGACACATAGAAATCTGAAAGGACCTTGCCGAGCCAGAGGCAGTGTGTACCTCCCCTGTCCCCTCCGAGCCCACAGCACAGCATGATTGTCTCTGTACCCCTATAGGCCACCCCCCCAGCACTTGTCTGCGCCTAACACCATCTGCCCTTGACGTCAAGTCCTACTTACCTTGTACAGCACTTCCAGCCGCCACTCCCCCTTGCACTTCATTGTGCCACCCACCCCTGCACTTGCGTGACATGAATGACACCAGCACCAGTAGTATTGTTGACTGGCATCCCCTTCTGCCCCACCACCCCTCAGTGCTCCGCTGCACCTACAAACATTACTTGACCGGTGCTTCACGAATGCAAAATTATTCCGTTACAGGTGTTGGGGAGGTGGAATCACAATGTTTACTGCATTATGTTGATCTAGACAAGGCACTGTGCATCGTTGCCAATTTGGACTAGCAGATCCATGTACAACATGTATACTAATTGATGTGACGATGCAATGTCAGGACCAGAGTGGTTGAAATCCAAAAAAGTAGCCCTCCTCTCCCTCCTCACTTGGTGGCTATGTCACATGCCATGTGTGTGATGGCATGTGCCTTTGACATGGCAATCACCGCCCAATGTGTGATGGCAGTGCTAGGCATCAAGGTGAGCAGGCGTTGCTCTCCAATCAGTACATAGTATGCCCTGAGCCTCCCCTACAGACCCAGTGATGGTGAATGCATAGGAGGACTCCCAGTCATGTAGGACATGTGTCGTAGGACTACTGCCTATGTTGTTCATCAGCCCTTGTTGCATGCCATGGTGCTAATGCCTGTTTCCATTTTTCTCTTTCATGTCTTTGCAGGGGACGAAGCACTTGTTGATGCTGGGGATGTGGTGGTGGAGCCGTCCCAGGAGGGCAACCCGGGCCGACCTACCACAAGTGAGGGACGTGGTGTGTTTGTGGGTGAAAACCCACAAGTGCTGCAGGCCGTGCTGTCGAGGGGTGTCTCTGGGGGTTCCTCCCCCGAGCAGTATTCAGGTGTAGACTCGGAGGATGACACCTATGTGCAGTCGCAGGTGAGTGTTCTTGGGAGAGAATCTCCTCTGTCCGACCCACCTGCAGCCAGGCCATTGGCCTCAATGGGGATGTCAGTGTCGGCAGATCAGCCTCCGGTGGTTACGGATGCAGGGCCACACCACCCAATCTCTGATCCTGTTCCTGGGGCTGCAGATCAGAGAGGGAATGCAGTCCTGCAGCCTGAGGCCTTGCCGGCACAGCAAGGCGCAGTCCGCCTTGCCCCAGGCAGGTGTGGTGCCCGTCAACGTGGTGGCCGTATGCCACCTGGCAATACCGTATGGGAGCAATCCATCTACGGTATGGCCACCCAACAGGCAGCATCATCCGAGATGATTGCACAGGCCATGGATAGGGTGGCCACTTCCATTGTCCCCCCAGAAAGGCTGATGGAGCGACTGGAGCAGGCTACAGAGTCCATCTGCCAGGCACACAGGGAGGATATGTTGGCGTCCAACATGGACAGGCGGGCGGCACTGGCGACTCTGGGGGAATCACTTTCCATGGAGTCCCAGCGCCACAGGGAAGCCCTGAGGGAAGAACTCCGTCACCTCAGGTCGACCCTGTTAGAGCTTGAGGCTTCATCCCATAGAAGGACAGAGGAGCAGCTGGAGCGTCTGACACGGACGCTCTCGGCCGAGATGCAGGCAACTCGTGCGGAGGTCAGGTCATCCCGGGAGTTACTGCATGGGGACCTCCGCATGATTATAACCCAGAACCAGAACTACCAGACCCGCCTGCTTGCAGCCATGGAGGAGCAAACTCGTGCTTTGCGTGGGCTGCCTCCCATTGTCACACCATCTTCTGAGGCAGCTCCCCCACCTCCAGAGTCAGCTGCAGGGTCTGGGCAGAGCCATAGCGACTCATCTCCCACAACAGAGTAGCCGTGTGGGCCACGAGCCTATGGGGTGTTTTCCTTTCCCATGATCCACACAGGTGGATTGTGGCGTGCATCCTGTCCTCGGACCTCATAGGTGGCCCCCCCCCCCCCGCCGGCCCTTTCATGGCCATTTTTTCTCTTTTTCATTTTAATTTTGCAAGAGTGTTGCCTTGTGTGGGTACCTGGGCATACACTGTATTGTGGCTGGGCACATGCAGGCTTGTCCTGAGTTTGGTTTCGATGCTTGGGTAGCAGACATCCACACCCCTCCTGCTTCCGTTTCCATGGGCTTGCAAAGGGTGTGCCCAAGTGACAGCAAATTACACGGTGACATTGGACTCCCATGAGCTGTTGGCCAGTCCATAGTCAATACTGTGTAGACATTCATAGTGTTCATTGTTGTTGCACCTAACTATGCATGATGGTATGATATGTGCCTCTACTTACATATGTTGCTCATGTTTTGCAGGTATTTCACACAGATCTTCACAAGGGCATACTCTCTGGAGTCACACTACATGTCGGTAGATGTGCACTGACACTTTTGCATGGCGCCATCACTGTACACCTGGACGGTGAGGACATACCAGCAGATTCAGGTAATGAGACTACCATTGATTACATGCAATGTGTCTTGTTTGGGTGGGCTTCAGGGTGGGTTGGTGTGTAATTTGATAGAAATTACTCTTACACAGGTGTGTGGTAGTGGCCCCAGGGCGGTTAGCTGCTCAAGTGCGGCTATGTTCCATTTGGGGCACTGCTATTTGTGACACTGGTGTCATGTTGTGATGGCCAGTTTGTTTGCTGTCACATACCATGACATGGTGTCCTCAGTGGCGGGACTGTGAAGGGAGTGGGTGACATGGCAATGTTGTCATGTAGTGAATTGCCTGTGGCAATGCATTTTAGATTGATGGAGTTGTGTCTTTGCATTGTGATGCATAGCTGGTGTATGTGTAGCTAGGGGTGCACACATATTGACACTTCCATGTTAACAATCTCAGGCTGATGTGTATCTGACAGTTCATTGTCAAGTAATTTTCAGACATTGTCAGGTAGAGTCATCATTGATTGTCAGATGGTATGTGCCAGAGCAGTGTGCACTAGCCAGCACTGTGATTCCTAGGTGAAGAAGTTGGCCACCAGTTGCGTACGGGCTGCCTCCCCCCGTGCCCTTTCCCCTCCCATGCGCAGCGGGCGTGCATGTGGTTGTGGATGTGGGGGCACCACCATGTCCACGGGCAGGCCCCGGCGTGTTGCAACGTTGTGCAGGACACATGCTGCCACTATGATCCTGCACACTATTCGGGGAGCATATAACAGCTGCCCGCCAGAACGGTCAAGGGAGCGAAAGCGTGACTTCAGCACTCCGAATGTGCGCTCCACTATGCCCCGTGTAGCAATGTGGGCTGTGTTGTACCTTACCTGGGGTGGCGTGGTGGGGTTCCGGATTGGGGTCATCATGTGGGGGCTGATAGGGTAGGCACTGTCCCCTGTGGAGGTGGTGATGGGTATCATTAGTGGTGTTGTGTCATGACCCAGTATCTGACATGCATGCATGTGCAGTGGCATTCATGCTCACCAAGCAGCCATGTATCTCCATGCTGGCCAGCCTCTAGGTCCCGGCATAGGGTAGACATTCTGTAGATGAAGCTGTCGTGGGTGGACCCTGGATAGTTGGCATATACTGATGTGATGATTCCCTTGCCATTGCATACAACTTGGACGTTGATGGAATGCCAGTGCTTGCGGTTTCTATAGATGTGCTCTGTTGCCCTGGGAGGACGTAGAGCCACATGTGTGCAGTCAATAGCACCAAGCACTTTGGGGAATTGAGCCACACCATAGAATTCCTGGATGCACGTCCGCCTTTCTGCATGAGTCCTGGGGAGATATATGTGCCTGCGGACTGAGGGCCGTGCAGTGATGATGTTCAAGACCTGGTGTAGGCAGCGTGACTGCGTGGCCTGTGACACACCACCCACTATGGCACTTGTCCGCTGAAAGGATCCAGTGGCCAAGAAGTGCAGTACATTCAGGACCTTCTGCAGGGGGCTGAGTGCTTGGGAGCACAGGGTGGGTGATGTGAGGTCATCCTCCCACTCACTGACCAGGTCCAGTATGATGTGTGCTGGAAACCTGTACCTCCCATACACCTGGTCATCAGGCATCCCGAATAGGCTGGTTCTGGGTGTGAATATTCTGGCCCTGACTCTCCTCCTCATCCTCCTTTGGTAGCCCACTGCCACTGCTGCTAGGAACGGATGTTCATCCTGGCATCTGGCTTGTTTATTGAAAAGTGCGCAAATTAATGCCTTGCGCGTGTAGTAGGCAGCGTGTGAGCCTCGCACCCCTGGAATCGAGTTCCCACTCCAATCGCGTGTATATATTCCCACGCTGCAGGCATACAGGTGCGCTGACGTACTTGCCTGTGTAAGGGGCCGCGCGGCCCTGAAATACACGTACATAGGCCAATGGCGTGAACGCGCACTTTTGGCCAATTACACGCGATGAAATACACGTACATAGGCCAATGGCGTGAACGCGCACTTTTGGCCAATTACACGCGATGAAATACACGTACATAGGCCAATGGCGTGAACGCGCACTTTTGGCCAATTACACGCGATGAAATACACGTACATAGGCCAATGGCGTGAACGCGCACTTTTGGCCAATTACACGCGATTACACTCAGACGTGCAGGATTTCCACGTGTGCTCCGTCTTCACGTGCTGAGTGGGGAACGCCCGTGCGGATCACGTCAGACGCGCTCACGCGATGAGGGACTCTGGTCCAATAGAATCGCGTATGCGTGCTGACGCACTTACGCGCTAAGGGCCTTTCCTCGGATTTCACGCTGACGTGCAGGAATTTCACGTGCCAAATCACTCCGTATCAAGCTGGCCACCCGAAAACACACGGAACACCACGCTCCTGCCCCGAAGGCCGAGTTACTGCCCCCCAAGTGCCCTGAGCAGCCTCCCACGTGCTATCTGCTGCTGCCTGCCTGCCTGCCTGCCTGCTGCCACCGTGCCCTGCCATTTGGTGCCTGCACATCAGCCATCTGCAGGGGTCCAGTTGCTGTGTCCACCCCTGCTGGAACTGAAGACTCCCAACTGGGATTACATCGCTCCACAGCCCAGCCCCAGGACCCAGTTGCCCACCCACACCTGCCTCTGGGGTTGCCATGTCGGGCACTTCTACATCTGGCACCAGTGGCAACCCCAGGCCAGAGGGGCAGAGGGGCACCAGCTTCACTGCCACCGAAGTTGGTGTCCTGGTGGAGCATGTCCTGGGGCAGTATGATGCCCTCTTTGGATCGTCCCGCGCCAGCAAGGAAGGACGGGAGAGGATCTGGGCCGACTGTGTGGTTGCCATCAACGCGGAGGGGGTGGCAACCCGCAACGTCTTGAAGATCAAGAAGCGCTGGGAGGACTTGAGGTCCAGGACCCTTGTGAAGGCCCGGCGCCTCGTGGAGGGGGGCCGGGGCCACATGAGTACCATCCAGAAGAGGGTCCTGGAACGCGTACGCCCAGCGCTCCACGCCCAGATCCTTGAGAGGGAGACCCGTCTGGAGTTGAGCGGTAAGTGTCCAAGCATCACTGTGTGAGACAGGGCATGTTGCGGTGTGCTGGTTCTATGATACTTGCCTGTATGTGTGCCATGTGCCATATATGCATGTATGTGTGCTGGGACATCATGGTACTGCCTGTGCGACCAGTGATGTGTGACCCACATGGTTGTTGCATGTGTAGAAATGCGGCATGGGGAGCACTATGCAGATTTGGGACATGAGAGCATGGCAGTCTCTGTACCTGGACATGGATGGGGGTGAGGATGGGTGCTGATGCCAGGTACATATATGGTAGCCATGTCTGTGTGCCTGACCTGCATGTCTGTGACTTGTGCATGCCATGGATGCATGACTCATGTGTGTGACAATGCACAGATTCAGTGACGCACCCACCTTACCCTTGTTTTGCCTGTGTTTGGTGTGATTGTGGCCAGATGGATGTGACTGAGGTGTAGTGTGTGCATGTGATATGCATGAGCCATGATGCATGTGAGTTACATTTCATTGAATGTTTCAATAGTCATTTGGACATGCATGGAAATGTGCATGGCATGCACCATGCCTGTTACTGTGTGTGTTTCGCCTGCACTGACCCATGTGTTGTGGAGGGACATGATGGAAGTGTACTTTGACAGGGGTGCTCATCTGCTATTGCTTCCTGTCTAGGGGACCATTGTACAGTAGCCTGATGCTTGTGTTCTTTGTCTCCCTCTACGCAGCGGCTAGTGAAGAAGAGGGCGGAGACGGCGCTGTGGAGCAAGGCGGCGGGGATGCCCCCACGGCTGCAGCGGAAGGGGTGGGTGAGCCCCCACAGGGGCCTGCTACGGCGGGAGACGGTGAGGAGCCATCCAGGTTGGTGGTTTGCACAGAGGAGGAGGAGGCCGACACTGGTGCACACATGGGCCCTGGTGGGAGCATCCCTGCTGGTGCAAGTGGTGCAGTCCAGGGCCAGGGGCAGGAGGCAGCACAGGTCACCGTGGAGGGGCCTGTGCATGTCGCTGTCCCTGACCCTGTGAGTGCACCACCATGCACCAGCAGGGATGCCCCGTCCCAGGCCCGTCCGCAGGTAGAGGGGATGTCCATGTCAACTGACTCCCCTCCACCTGCGGCCGTGGGAACCCCTGGCCGCGTGGAGCAGGTCCTGATTGGGGTCGCGATGCGCACGGCTGTGATTCGTGATGCCGTGCGTGCTTCCCGGGAGGAGCACGCACGTCATCACGAAGTGCACCGTGCCGACGTGGCCCAATTGGGATCGGCCATGTTCGGGGGGTTCCTGCATGTGTTGGCCAATCTGACGGCCCTCTCCTCCTCTGTGCAGGCTATCCACCAGTCGTTCTCCTTGCCGTCTTCCGGCCCAGATGCCACCATGGCCCCCTGTGGACCTGCCCCAACCAATGCAGCCAGCTCGGTGGGGATCCCATCCCTGCCGCAGTTGGGAGTCGGAGGTCCAGCAGGGGTGGACGACACAGCAAGTGGACCCCAGCAGATGGAAGATGTGCCGGCATCATCGGGCAGGGCACATGCACGACGGCGTCGGTGGTTACCATCAGCCTGGATGCCGTCGTGCTGGCAGAGGCAGTGGCGTCGCAGGCAGCAGCGGGCTCGACGTGGGAGGCATCATGGCTCAGGGCCATCAAGATCGGAGGGGCAGGCATCGGCCGGAGGGCAGGGCAACCCTGGCATGGCGGTGTGTTCCGTGTGGGAGGAGTTTGGCCAGCGGATAGATGCGGAGCGGCAGCGGGCGGAAGAGGAGCGGCTCGCCATGGCCAGGGCGGAGATCTCCATGCATCAGGCATTGAGGCGGGCTGCGTGCCTCGAGGAGGCTCGCAGGGAATTTGGAGAGCACATGGGGTTGTCCCTGCGAGACCTCGGGGCCAGGACTGAGTCCCGCCTCCAGGACATAGACATGGAGTTCGAGGATGCCCTGGCCAACATCACCAAGTGAGCCGCAGGACTAGCCCGCTGCCTCTGTATATAGTTTTTTAGTTAGTTAGTGCTAGGTTTCCTTTATTTGAAATTTTTTTTTGGACCGCTTGGACAATGGCCACTTCTTTGTACATATTTTTTTAGATAGTTAGTATTAGGTTTAATTTGTGGTGTTGGGCTCATGGACCCTTGAACAATCCTGTAAATATAGTTATTTTTTGTGAGATAATTTATTTTTACTTTCATATTGGTCACACCATGTCGTAATGGTTTATCTTTCATTTCATTCTACTTGTGTTTACTTTGGACAAAATCGATTATTTTTTCTATCCTTTGTTTTTTGGTTTCTCATTTTTGTTCCCGGACATGGACCTTTTATTTGCTTTCCCAGATAGTTGTCAGAGTTTACTTTATTTTTATTTTTAAATACATTTTTATATTATCTTACACTTGTGTCATTTTTTCTTTGATTTCTTACATGCCATGATATGGGTTTTGACATTGACTTGCACCCATTGTGTATGTGTGTGTGGCGGACATGTGTTCTTTTGCTTAGTTGCCTTTGGGGTTGTGTCATGTGATTGCATTCACTATGTGGGTGCATGCAATCCTTGCTTGGGTGTTTGTGCTGGGTATGCTGGTCATTACTGCCATTATTGTGTATCGTCAGGACCAGGGGCCAGGGGGACATGGGTGGGGGCCTGGTGGAGGGTGCCCCAGGTGGATGGGGGGTTGGGGGTGGTGGGAGACATGGGTTGCCCATGGGTGGGGTCCTGCTGGCAGGTTGCCCACAGTGCTGGGGGTGGGGGTGGTGGGAGACATGGGTTGCCCATGGGTGGGGGCCTGCTGGCAGGTTGCCCACAGTGCTGGGGGTGGGGGTGGTGGGAGACATGGGTTGCCCATGGGTGGGGGCCTGCTGGCAGGTTGCCCACAGTGCTGGGGGTGGGGGTGGTGGGAGACATGGGTTGCCCATGGGTGGGGGCCTGCTGACAGGTTGGCCACAGTGCTGGGGGTGGTGGGAGACATGGGTTGCCCATGGGTGGGGGCCTGCTGGCAGGTTGCCCACAGTGCTGGGGGTGGGGGTGGTGGGAGACATGGGTTGCCCATGGGTGGGGGCCTGCTGGCAGGTTGCCCACAGTGCTGGGGGTGGGGGTGGTGGGAGACATGGGTTGCCCATGGGTGGGGGCCTGCTGGCAGGTTGGCCACAGTGCTGGGGGTGGTGGGAGACATGGGTTGCCCATGGGTGGGGGCCTGCTGGCAGGTTGCCCACAGTGCTGGGGGTGGTGGGAGACATGGGTTGCCCATGGGTGGGGGCCTGCTGGCAGGTTGCCCACAGTGCTGGGGGTGGGGGTGGTGGGAGACATGGGTTGCCCATGGGTGGGGGCCTGCTGGCAGGTTGGCCACAGTGCTGGGGGTGGGGGTGGTGGGAGACATGGGTTGCCCATGGGTGGGGGCCTGCTGGCAGGTTGGCAACAGTGCTGGGGGTGGTGGGAGACATGGGTTGCCCATGGGTGGGGGCCTGCTGGCAGGTTGCCCACAGTGCTGGGGGTGGGGGTGGTGGGAGACATGGGTTGCCCATGGGTGGGGGCCTGCTGGCAGGTTGGCCACAGTGCTGGGGGTGGGGGTGGTGGGAGACATGGGTTGCCCATGGGTGGGGGCCTGCTGGCAGGTTGCCCACAGTGCTGGGGGTGGGGGTGGTGGGAGACATGAGCAGGTGTGCAGGGTAGTTCCCTGTGGTGTGTGCTGCCTGCAGGGGCCGTGGAGGGTGTACAGGTAATGCCTGGGAGCACACAGCCAAATCGCGTGTGCAACTTCCCGCGCACCCCTCGAATCCACGTTCCCTGCCATATCGCGTGTGGGACTTCCCGCGCGCCCCTGAAATCCACGTACCCGGCCATTTCGCGTGTGCAACTTCCCGCGCACCCCTCGATTCCACGTTCCCTGCCATATCGCGTGTGGGACTTCCCGCGCGCCCCTGAAATCCACGTACCCGGCCATTTCGCGTGTGCAACTTCCCGCGCACCCCTCGATTCCACGTTCCCTGCCATATCGCGTGTGGGACTTCCCGCGCGCCCCTGAAATCCACGTACCCGGCCATTTCGCGTGTGCAACTTCCCGCGCACCCCTCGATTCCACGTTCCCTGCCATATCGCGTGTGGGACTTCCCGCGCGCCCCTGAAATCCACGTACCCGGCCATTTCGCGTGTGCAACTTCCCGCGCACCCCTCGAATCCACGTTCCCTGCCATATCGCGTGTGGGACTTACCGCGCACCCCGGTATGCACGCACACGTTTATTTTTTCTCTCTGCGCGTGTCTGTGTTTGTGGGTACCCCTTTGTACGTCATTTGTCCAGGAGGGCAACAGTATTGTACATTGGTTATGTCTGTATATAGGTGCTATTTGTTGGCGCGCCTTTTAGCGCACATTTCTTGCAGGCGCAGACACGCTACCGCCTGCTTTCTTGTGGCGGTCGTGTTTGTGCCTGTTTGTGCCTGTGCGCTGCTTTGAGCGTGCGCTTTTTTGCCCTATTCTATTCCATGAATACGTGTTGTATGCGAGCGTGTGGGCGTTCCGCGCACTTGCCTCCTGAACTTTCCCCGTGCCGCCCACATTCTTCCCCATTCCGAGTGTTGTGCCCCATTTTATTCCCCATTCCGAGTGTCCCGCCCTGTGTTCCGCCTACTTTAGAGCTGTGCGCTGCGCTCGGAGTGATGGCGCAGTGGCCGTGGCGCACGACGTTGGTTGACCTGTGCGCCGGCCTGCGCCGCGCGCTTTTTCGGCGCACGTCCTCTGCTTTTCTTGCGCACGGACTTCCATGAATCGACGTGCGCTGGTTTCCCTGCGCTTTGCGCTGATTTTCGGCGCAGCGCACGTATTGGCCCCTCTGCGCCGGGATTTTCGGCGCACATTTATTCCATGAATCGGCCTGTTAATCTGGTGCTCAGCCCAGAAAACTAAGCACAATTATCTTCCAATTTAGAAATCCAAGACTAGTGCTACTCCTTCGCCTCTCTTGCTCACGTTTAATTTATCGTTACCAACCATGAATTCTGCTAGATGTTTTTACAATTTACAAAGCCATGCAATTTG
This sequence comes from Ambystoma mexicanum, assembly GCF_040938575.1. Taxonomy (NCBI): domain Eukaryota; kingdom Metazoa; phylum Chordata; class Amphibia; order Caudata; family Ambystomatidae; genus Ambystoma; species Ambystoma mexicanum. Next base: position 629,528,023 of record NC_090927.1, on the reverse strand, counting down.
TGAGAAAGTATACACACTTTTTTTTACAGTCTGTAATGAAATACTATTATTGTTTAAAGGTTTTTAGTTAACGTGTTTGGTTTATTACAATCCTTTCATGATTCCAACATTATAAGACATTACATCTTCACTCTATCATTCAACATACACTAAGAACACCTTCCTATAAGTACCCATTAAAACTATACAACACACAATGTGTTCAAATATTTCACTTCAGTCAATACACATCCTATTATACAATGTTTCCCTTTAGTTTTTCTACTACCTCCCCTAAAAATCTGCTTGCTGCTAGAATCAATGGAGCAGATCTTTCTTGATGAATGCACTCCAAAAATGCATCAACCATAACCATGTTACCATTTTGAACAAAGCTACTAAAATACTTCAGTCACAACACTATCAATGTGTTAGCAACTCAATACTAAGTTCTTCAAGGTTTCCACTTTACGTTTGATGCACACAGCCCACATAAGTGCCCTGCCACCAAGCGACACACTCGTAGTCCTATGATTTAGTGGGTAGACAATAGATTTAGATGGAACCTTGGATATTGTAGTTGAACTTTGGGGTACAGGAATGTCATTAAATAATAGGAAGAACCACTTATTGTACCCCCTCACGAGCCCTTTCAGCATATAATGTGTACAATGTTACCCGGTTTAATGATCTTTCCCAATCCAATTCCAGAAACTGGGCTTCATTACGAGGTTGGAGGTAGCCTTGCTTGCTTATTTTACCAGCATGAAAATCTGGCACACGCGAATGGGCAATTACCGGGGTATTCTGGCCCCACCGGACCCAGTAATTGCCCTTTCTCAGGTGTCAGTGCTACAGGCTTGCTGTGCTCGCGGGTGCCTTTCATTCCACCAAGGCAGACCTGGTGGAATGAAAGGCACCCGCAAGCACAACTCAGAGGTTACACATCCGGTAAAAATGGTACCAGCAAGCATACCGGTACCGTTGTTACCGGACCAGCAACCTCCTAATGAGGCCCATTTTGTTTTGCATATTTGGGGTTACCAATAAGAAGATCTTTACATATGTTCATCTCCAGCAGAATATTTGTCACATCTCTCTGCAAATACTGCTAGAGGGCCCGACTCCTTTTTGCAGACCTTCTCTGTCTACACCCCAATACTCTGGAACCTCCTCCCCATCAACATCTGACTCGCCGCCTCGCTACTACAGTTCAGGGAGGAGCTCAAGACCCTTCTCTTCAAGTAATGGTGCCTACCTAGGTTCATACACCATCCACTCCCCACCCTACCCGAGACTGGGTGATCTGATCTCCACTGTTTTCTCCACTGGTTACTTGTAGACCCCATTGCTGACAATTGCCCTCCTCCCCCTGTTCCCCTATGAGTGTAAAGTGCTCAGTTGCTTCCAGAAGCTAGGTCTGCACTCAATAACGACCCTAATAAAAGATGTCACTTTTTTTTTTAATTAGCTCAAGGATATCCTTATACAGTGAATCATTTGGTAGTTGCATTAACTTTGCGTAATCTGTAAAGATCTCGAGGTTACCGTTGTAGGACGTAGAATTAATCCCAATTGATGGTGAATCATTACTGCGTGTACACAAAGTGGCAGAGGTATTACGGGACGCAATATATAATTGGAGTTGTGCTTGCCACCATATACTGTGTAAGCACTGCAGGGGCATAACCATACTTCCTGAATAGAGTATGGGCTTTCCATGTTAGCACATCCTAATACTCAGTAGCACCAATAAGCTGCAGCACCTAAGAAATATCTCATTTGTATAATAGTTATGGGTCTGGGTATTTTCAAAGTCATTTCATGCCAATTGTGACAGAAAGACTGATACAGTCACATTCACGAAAAGGGGTCGAGTGGAGAAAAAGGTTCAATGGGGTGTATTGGGTTAGTTGCACTCAGTAATGATATGCAGTATTACTTCCCAATGGTACATTTCAACAGTGGAACCTGGCACACCCTGAAAGTTAGTGGTACCAGCATTCTGCTTCTACCCCACCCCAACCAGTTGCCTCATTTGCATTTGGACTTGTACATCTGCCTCTTACATGATGCTCTGTAATTGAAGTGCCATTACTTAGCACTTATAGTGCATTTACCTAACATGTTCGCTTTCTATTCTCCTTTCCCCAAGCAGCTGTGTGTGAAGTCTGTGTACAGAGGGAGGTGCAGTGTAGGCCGGGCAATGGGGCACCAGGACACGCTGGGATGTAGGCTTTACCTGTATGTCTTGATCCACAGAAAGGGTGCCAGAGGCTTTAAGGCAGGTCTGTGAGATAGCCATGAATCAAGCCACCAAATTCCTTTGGCCTCCTTCCATCGCCCACATCTGCAGCTTATCCTAACACAATGGGTTGTCAGTATTGCAAAGCTTTAATTTGTGAAATCATGGGACATTATCGAACTCACAAGTGCATGGCTTCCGAGCACACTGTACTTTACCAATGACCAACTCAGCACTGTGGCATCATGTGATTTTCGGGCTTATATCTTCTTTTGGGCTCCATATGGTGCAAAGCTCACCACAGCTGGGATTGTTTGTGTCTTGAAAAAAAGAGCCCCCATTGACTTCCTTTACTGGTCGGTTAAAGAACAGGATTGCATATTGTGTGTTGAAACTGCATGGCTTCAAAGAAGACATCCAGGGGCCTCAGCTTGGACGCGCATAAGGTGCGAGTGTGGTCACTGGCACTGAGTTGTATGGGGATCATTTGACATGGAGGCACTGTACCCTCGATACATTTGTGATATGTCTCTTTTTGTTATTGGGATATGATTTGTTTTTAACGTGGCACCATCCGCATGTCTGCGTATGGACAGCAGATCTATATCTGGCGTGGAGTTCACCGGTGAGTGCTGTCAGCTGTGTCTGCTGGGATCTCTGTTCGCCGCTACCTCTCACAACGTACTGCTCGCCAGGATGAACCATCAACTTTTCTTTTACTTTTCCTACTTTGGACTCCTTTCCTGATTAAGCCATGCCCCCCTCATTGGTGCCTCACTGTATAGCCAGGCAGGCCTGCGAGTCGAGTGCGCACATCTGGGAGTGCACCGGCGAGTGCTGTCAGCTGTGTCTGTGGGACCTCCGCTTGCTGCTACCTCTCACAACATGCTCCTCGCCAGGATGAACCGTCAACCTTTCCGACTTTGGACTTATTTCCTGATTAAACCATGCCCCCCTCATTGGTGACTCACCATATAGCCAGGCAGGCGCAGGCATTGCGCATGCGCATCGGGGAGTGCACCGGCAAGTTTTGTCAGCTGTGTCTGCTGGGACCTCTGCTCGCCGCTACCTCTCACAACATGCTGCTCGCCAGAACAAACCGTCAACTTTTCTTCAACTTTCCTACTTTGTACTCATTTCATGGTATATAGATATAGCCATTACATACCACTCCATTGGACTTCTAAATCTATATTAATTGTGGCTAATTCAACTGCTTTCTCCTTTCAGATTAAGACACTCCCCCCTCATTGGTGACTCACCATAAAGCCAGACAGGAGCATGCATCGCGCGTGCGCATCCTGGAGTGCACCAGCGAGTGCTGTCAGCTGTGCCTGCTGGGACCTCTGCTCGCTGCTACCTCTCACAACGTGCTTCTTGCCCGTCCAAACCGTCAACTTTTCTTCAACTTTCCTACTTTGGACTAATTTCCTGGTATACAGATATAGCCATTACATACCACCCAATTGGACCTCTGAATCTATATGAATTGTGGCTAATTTAACTCCTTTCTCCTTTCAGATTAAGCCACACCACCCTCATTGGTGACTCACCATGAAGCCAGACAGGTGCGCGCATCATGTACGCGCATTGGGGAGTACACCGGCCAGTGATGTCCGCTGTCCGCTGCTCCATTGCGCCGCATGCTGCCCCTCCTCTATACGCTCACTGTTTATTGTTCGTGAAATCCACGTTCTGATATTTAGGCTTTGTGCTTTTCAATGGCAACATATCGCCTAACAACGGCCATGCCGGCAAATGCGGTTCTGTTTTATGAAAAACAACCGCAGCTTTTCATTAATCCGCCCCTCTCTAAGCCCACTAATCACCCTAATCAGCAATCCCAGACACATAGCAAACGTGCACAGACAATGGGAGCAGATATAAGACAATAATGCCATACAAAGACAGCTCTCTCAGCTCTTTGGACTTGTATACCTTGCCTTCACACGTACGTTATTTATCAAGAAGCAGTGATCCCATAACTCTTATTTTGCCTCCAGAAAGGTCAGCGCCAGGAATTTCAGACATAACTCTCCAGCAATGTCAAACTCCCGCAAGCATCGGTAATGACCAAGAAACTTTCTCAACCCCCATTGCTATTCCAAATCAAGAGATGTGCGGGCAATCTCAAATCACTGTACATGCCATTGATTCAACTCAAATTCCTCCTCTTTACTTGCAAGTAGTACTAAGTTCACTACAGAATCAAGCAATTACAGCCCCTGCATCTATTGGCATCGATCAATGTCTTTCACTTACCCCAATGATGCAACCACCTTCTGTCTTACCTTTCCAAGATATTTTACCCCCAATAGACCTTACTGGAGATACTAGAGACATAAGGCATAGTGAGCTTCCAAGCAAACCCTTGTCAACCCTCTCCAATTCCCTGATACTTTATACAGACAAAGACAATAGTGAGCCTAACAACTCTTCATACTCTGGAAATTCATCAATAGCTTAATTTGCCAAGCCAACCCTTAGGCAGTCCTTTGGCTTTCCGCATCCTCCATCTATGTCTCTAGATATAACTCTTGGTGCTTTTAACCAAGAGTTAGTGGTAACACTGACACAGCTTTTTGAAGCTATAGATAAGAAATGTGAAGAGCAAAATTCTAATCTGCAACTACTGTTCACCAAGGTTGATTGGCTTGCCTGAGAACTAATGGGCCAATCAACTGACCAAACTCAATTAAGAAACAAACTTAATTTGATTTTGAGAGTACCACAAGAAGCTAGCTTGTTTCCCCCAGCGGAACCAATTGAGAATAATTTGGCTTCATCTAATAATGAAGCAGATTCACTGATATTATTAGCTCCCCGACCTATTTCTGGTCCAGCTCTGGCATACCCTAACATCGTCAATCCAGAGCCTGATATAATTGACATTTGGTCTCTTCTCTTTGACCTCTTTCAACTGTTAAATTAGAGAAAGAAAATCTAAAAAACACAGAGTGCCCTTCCTCTGAACCAATAAAATCCCAAAAACCAGCCTGCACAAAAAATGTTAATCAAAAATTTAAAAAATGTATTGATGGAATAAAATTACCCAATTGGAAACAATGAATTGAGGATTCTCAAGAAAATATGGACTCTATTGAACCGATCATACTATCTCCATCACAGTCACAAGTCCCAGTTCCTCCGTTGTTGATTCCGCTGACAGAGAAACAAGGTAACTCATCCTCAGTTATGCTAAATGCAAATGCTCCCAATGTTGATCCTATCAAAGTTGCAATCACTGATGAAGATCTCATGAATCTTTCTGTCTACTCGGTTTCTACCCCACCACAAATAGACATAATACGTCATACTCTTCACTATACACAACGTCAAACAGCAAGGTCTCAATATCAAATATGTGTCAACTTGACTTTACAAACTTCAGAACACTCGAGCAAAAGCGTGTTCAAACTTTAACCTCAAATGCTCATACAGTTTCGGATTTTATCCCTAACAAACAATACACTATGCAACATAGTCAAGTCCAACCACCCACACTGAGTCAAGACAGCGTAAAACAATTGCATCCCATAGATCTTACGAATGCTTGTTCGGCTTCTGATCTAATTCCAGATCTGAAACCTCAAACTTACGCATACTCATTCAGCTTCTGATCTAATTCCAACAAACCGACACATCATTCATTGTAGCAATCAAGTCTAACTACCCATATTAAGCCAAAACAGTGTTAACCAATCATATCCTCTAGATTCAAATCCTACGACTTCCTACAATGACATGCTTGAAGAATCAGATCAACTAATTCTAACCATGATAGATAGACTTCAATCAGACCCTTTCCCTAAAAGGACTGTCCTTCTTACTGCATTTCATTCTATCCTAGAATTTGTACAGTCAATCTGACGACATAAAAGCTATCGGCTTCACCAATGAATCAGGTTTTGATACAGTTTAACTATACATACCATCTCAGCTAGTAAAACACTTTATATGGAAAACCAGAGAAAATTTACAAACTCAAGGGTTCCTCCTTCAACTTCAAAAAGGACCCTCAATGCTAAAAACCAATTGTGCACACATTGCCTCATTGCCAGACTTGCCTCAACAAGGCTCTAACAACACTCAACAAATTCAGCAGAAATATAATCAAGTTAACTCTGTGAAAGAATCAAATGCCAAATCCATGTATATTTGTTACAAATGTGAAAATAATAAAAACTTCTCATCAAGACTGCCACAACTGTCTGATGGACGACCACCCCAGATTCAACCTAGATGGATGTGGCTCTCTAAAGCTATATCCAAGACCGATGTTTGAAAAAACAGAGGCATATCATTCAACAGTTACATTCCTGCACCATGGCAGTGTGGAATACTAGAGTCTTCTCCCATCTGACCACCTTCAAAGTTGAAGCTCTAGCAAAGCATGACATCAACCTATTACAGGAAACGTGGATCACCACACAACCGGTATGGCCAGACTTTCAAATTGGCTGGATACCAGCAATACAATTAGCTAGAGGACGTCTAGCATCAGGGTTATTAGTAGCTGCTACACTCTGCTCCCAAATTGATGTGTCAAATTGGGCTTCCCCTACGCCAGGTATTCAACTAGTTAGGCTAAGTACATCGAACCCTAATCCTCCTTTCTATCCGCAGGCTGCTCTTATAGACCTATACTGGAATCCGAAAGCTATAAATGAATACCTATTTTTGAGCCATGAAGAAACTATGCTTGATCTAACCTTACTTGATTGTACAATTACGACAGCAAAAATAGCTAGGGATTTTAGTATTAATTGTATTTCACCAAAATCCAGTCAATCTTCTAGCAGAGCCAACAAGAGGATGACATTGATGAAGATTCGCAAATTCACCATGCTTAATGGCACATCTTGAAATGATATCCCTCCAGCTCCTACCTGGTCAAGAGGTTCAGCCCTTGCGACCATTGACTATGTTTTTATTTCCTCAAACTCTGTTCATCGAGTAGCAACCTCTAGAGTAATTCCAACAACAGCAAGTGACCACAATATCTTAGAAACTAGCTGGGTTCCTGGCAGAATACCAGCGGCTGACTACTTCCAACCCCAACTAGTCCTTAACCAAGGGAGGAACTGATTAAATGTACTGATTGTATTAAACTAATTGTCGAGCGTTTCTCTACCTCAAATCGGCCGTCATTAAGGCACAAGTATACTCATGATATAGACGTCCAAATTTTGAAAAACGGCTAACGACGAGCACTGAGGAAACTCTCTCTCATTACACATTTGCTGCAGAGACATACCTTAAGAACCAAGTATAAAGATAGCATCAGACAAATCAATTTTAACCAAAAACAAGCTAATGCAGAAAAAATGCTAATGGCCTTCACAGATTTGGAATCTTCTGAAAAAACTGAATAGTTGTGCCACAGCTACTCTAGTACTAAATAGTGTAAGTGAGCAAGCCTGGATATCCCACTTTTCTGCTCTCTTTTTGGCTTCTACAGTTGCTAAGCCACCATCCTTTCTCCCTGCTCCAGATCTTACTTAACAAACTTTTGATCAATTAGATATTCTTCTCCTTATCAAAAACTCAGTCCATCGAGAGCACCAGGCCCTGGAAATTTAGTGAATATGACTCTTAAAGCACATCCGACTGAATGGGCTGCAATTCTAGAAGTTATCTATAGGAAAATAATCAGAAATGGTCTTATACCCACAACATGGAAATAATCTATCATTATACCTACATTTAAAAAGGGTAATCATAGTGATCTCTTGAATTATAGACCCATTGCCCTGTCAGACATAATGGGGAAGATCTTTGCAAGATTTGTTCTAAGAGATCTCACCCTCTGGATCCATTCAACTAATCTCTTTGATGTTCATCAATCGGGCTTTGTAAAAGGCATTGGGACCTTTTTTTAAATTTAACCCTTTTATCAGCCATAAAGAAACAAGCAATATCACGCAAGAAACCAGTCTTCTTCGCTTTTATTGATTTTAAACAGGCATTTGATTCTAGATCTTTTAATGTTTTATCAGAAACACATTTAAAAAACAACTGTCATATGTATATGTTTAATCTAATGTATCAATTTTACTCAATCTGTAAAAATAAAACTCACGAAAGATGGCTTACTCTCAGACACGATCACTACTACTTTAGGTTGAAAACAAGGGTGCATCTTAGCCTCAATTTTATTCAATTTTTATATCAAAGATATTAATAAGGCCTTCCAATTTACTCACTTCTCTCCACCGAAAATTGGCACCAAAGAAATGTCCTGCCGTTTATACGGAGATGAACGTGTTTTATTTGATCACACGCCAATTGGAATAAACCAATTATGCCAGTGAAAATCATCTAACTATAAATGAACATAAATCAAATGCCATAGTCTTCCATCACAATGCTAGTAAAGCTAAATACAAATTTAATTGGACACTTGCAAAAACATCACGCATACAAGTTACAGAGCATAGATATCTTGGCCAGAATGTGAATACACACAGATCAAACATACCTGATAAACACGAACTAAGAACAAAAATGAAACATTTAACGACTCAAGGCAAAGCAATTCAATATAAATATGGGACATTTTCATTCAATCCAGCAAGAATCTACTATAAGCAGAGAGTAATAACAATCATTTTCTATGGGGCACAAGCAAAACTACCTTCTAATTGCCCCAAATAGGATCTACTCGAAGGCAGTTATTCGAAAAAACATTCTATTGCTTCCTATGAGTGTTCACATCACAATCGTTAGATAGGAACTTGGGTTGATATCACTATCTGCAATTGTAGCCTGGCAGATCTAATCCACTTACAGAAAATGCTTATTGAATACCATTACTGCTATTTGCTTCCTGTACTAACATCTGCTGTAAATAATCCTGAGAATGGACCACTACAGTCATGGATAATGCATTGCAAGAATATTCTAACAATATATTTCTGTGCAATTATTACTTGATATACCATATAAAGCTAAACTTAAACTTTGACGTTGGGATTGGCGCTTAACCTGGGAGATCAGTAATTTTTATTTGGTGTTTCGAGCAGGTGCATTCAAACTTAAATCTTTTCACATGATAGCACCATATCTGGTGCAATATCCTGACTCCAAATATGCTTTGTCTATTTTAAGACTGCACCTAAATCTCTGGCCTACTAAAGCCCAGACAGCTCGCTATAATACGACTTTAAATCCAGATGTGACATGCAGATTTTGTAAATTAATTGAATGTCAAGAAACTTTATCACATCTCATAACTGAGTGTACTGCTTTAGCACCTTTAAGAAAAGACGTTTTCTTTAAATACCTTGGTCAACATAGAATGATGTCAAAAGAATAGATGTGTTTATACATTTTCATTGCAAAACAAGTATCACTAAACATTTCAACAGTGAAGTTTCTTTTAGCACTAAATGGGCCTCATTACAACCTTGGTGCTAAGTGCACCAACTTTACCACCATGGTGTAAACTCAGTTTACACCATGGTGGATGGCGGATTTACCGCCCCATTCCAAGGTGAGTGGGACAGTAAATCCCCATTTTCCATTTTCCCTTCCCCATTCCCATTTTTGCCCCATAGGGCATAATGGGAGTGGGGAAGGCGCTAATTACGCCGCCGTAAATTACGGCGGCGTAATTAGCACCATGGCAGGTTAGCGCCATGGATTTTAACGCCTGCTAAAAGCAGGCGTTAAAATCAGAATCAGGCGTTAAGGGTTAACGGTGGCGTTAACCCTTAACGCCTGAGTTGTAATGAGGCCCAATGTATCTAATGATTAAGAGGCCGATTCATGGAATTAATGTGTGCTGAAATCTTCGGCGCAAGCGTGCAAAAGTGTGCGAAAGCGTGCGAATCGCAGTGCCAGTGCGAAAATCGCAGCGAAACCCGCGCACAGCGATTCATGGAAGTCCGTGCGCGTGTAAATCCCAGGATGTGCATCAAAATTTTGCGTGGCGCACGCTGGCGCACACGTCTCCAAACAGCGTGCGCTACGCGCACAGCGAAATCGCACATAGAGCGGCACACACAACAAAGGTAGGAGGAACAGGGGGCGTGACATGCGGAATGGGGAACAACTCATGAAAATGTGGGCGTCACGGGGGAAGTACAGGCGGCAAATGCGCGGAACGCCCACACGCACGTTCAAAACACGTATTCATGGAATCGAACGGGGCTAACACGTGCGCCAAAAAAGACGCGGTAATCCGGAAACACGTACGCCAGCAGAAAGCAGGCGTACATGGACCTGCGCAGCATAAAAGTGCTTGCAAACAACAAACAAGCTCAGACGCCCTGATGAAAATACCGTTTTACACCCAGAACCAGCCTTTTTGGGATGCCTGATGACCAGGTGTATGGGAGGTAGAGGTTTCCACCTCACATAATACTCAACCTGGTCAGTGAGTGGGAGGATGACCTCACATCACCCACCCTGTGCTCCCAAGCACTCAACCCCCTGCATAAGGTCCTCAATGTACTGCACTTCTTGGCCACTGGATCATTTCAGCGGATAACTGCTATAGTGGGGGGGGTGTCACAGGCCATGCAGTCGCGCTGCCTGCACCAGATCTTGGCCATCATGACTGCACGCCCATCAGTCCGCAGGCACATATACCTGCCCAGAACAGGCTGCTGTCCAGGATTTCTACGGGGTGGCACAATTCCCCAAAGTTCTAGGTGCCATTGATTGCACCCATGTAGCTCTACGTCCCCCCAGGGCATCAGAGCACATCTATAGAAACCGCAAGCACTGGCATTCCATCAATGTCCAGGTAGTATGTGATGCCAAGGGAATCATCACCTCAGTATATGCCAACTATCCAGGGTCCACCCACGACAGTTTTATTTACAGAATGTCAACCCTAAACCGGGACCTAGAAGCTGGGCGGCATGGCGATACATGGCTGCTCGGTGAGTATAAATGCCACAGCACATGCATGCATGTCAGATACTGAGTAATGTCACAACCCCACTAATGATACCCATCACCACCTCCCCAGGCAACAGTGCCTACCCTCTGAGCACCCACATGATGACGCCAATTCGGAACCCCACCACGCCACCTGAAGTAAGATACAACACATCCCACATTGCAACAGGCGGAATAGTGGAGCGCACATTCGGAGTGCTCAAGTCATGCTTTCGCTCCCTTGACCCATCTGGCGGGCAGCTGTTATACACTCCCTCAGTAGTCTGCAGGATCATAGTGGCAGCATGTGTCCTGCACAACATTGCAACACACCGTGGCCTGCTCGTGGACATGGTGGTGCCCCCACATCCCCAACCACATGCACGCTCGCTGCGCATGGGAGGGGAAAGGGCAGAGGGTGAGGCAGCCCATACACAGCTGGTGGCTAATTACTTCACCTAAAATCACATCCCTGTGGAGTGCACACAGCCCTGGCACATAACATTTGACAATCAATGATGATGACATAAGGGACAGTCAACTGTCACAACCATACCAGCCTGAGATTGGTCATCTGGAAGTGTTACATTGTGTGCATCCCTACCTACACAAACACCACAACACCAACACAAACACCACCAATGCTGTGTCATCAAAAGACACACTTCTATGCTGCTAAATTCATTACCCCCTTGCAAAATACAACATGACAACAGTGCCATGTCACCCAACTCCTCCCCAGCACCGCCACCCAACACACCATGGCATGTCATGCTATGTGAGAGCAAACAAAGCAATCCCCAAAACATGACACAAGTGTCACAAAGTACAGTGTCCCTAATGGAAACTGGCCACACACAAAATGCTCCCAGTAATGTAGAACTAACAACACATATGACCAAATACTTACAAACAATACAATGCAGCTACAAAACCTCAAAAATAGCATAAACATGACAGTACTAAGTTAAAGTAGTGGTAGTCTTACAACTTGATTAAGCCAGCACATCGACCACTTTCAACTGTACAGTGTTGCTGCCACGCAAATGTGTAAGTGCACTGCTTACAACATGAACTCCATCTCCAAAGTAGACGGCCTTGTGAAGACATGAGGAATGAACCTGCAAATTAGGAGGAAGACATGGATGCACAAGCACATATCAATACACCATGCAGTGTACACTACAAAAACAATATCCACTAGGAATGTATACACAGTATTGACTACAGACTTCCCACACAGCTCATGGGAGTCCAATGTCACTGTCTAAGTCACTGTCACTTGGGCACACCCTTTGCAAGCCCATGGAAACGGGAAGCAGGAGGGGTGTGTATCTCACGAACCCAAGCATCTAACCCAAACTCAGGACAAGCCTGCTTGTGCCCAGCCAGAATACAGTGGATGCCCACGGGAGCCACACAAGGCAACACACTGTAAAAAAAATCAAAAATCAAAAATCAAAAATGGCCATGTCGGGGTCGGGGGGGAGGCCACCCAGGAGGTCCGAGGACAGGGTGCGCACCAACAGCCACCTGTGTGGATTTTGGGAAAAAAACACCTCCATGGGCTCATGGCCTGCACGGCTATGCCAATGTGGGAGAACTGCTGCTGTCACTCTCATCACCCTCTGCTGCTGCCACAGGAGGTGGTGGTGCTATGGGAGGCAGCCCACGCAAAGCCCTGGTATGGTCCTCCATGGCAGCAAGCATGCAAGTGTGGAAGGTCTCGTTCTAGAGGATTATAGTGCGGAGATTCCCATGCACCACCTGACGTGATGCCCGGATCTCCTCCCGAGTTGCCTGCATCTCAGCTGAGAGCGAACGTGTGAGCCGCTCCAGCTGCTGTTCTGTCCTCAAGTTAGTGGAAGCCTCAAGGTCAACAAGAGTCTCCCTGAGGTGATGGAGTTCTACCCTCAGGGCTTCCCTGTGGCCCTGGGACTCTATTGATATCGATTGGCGTAGAGTCTCCAGTGCCGCCCGTCCGTCCCTGTTGGACGCCAACATGTCCTCCCTGTGTGATTGGCAAATGGAGTCTGTTGCCTGCTGTAGTTGCTCCATCTGCCTTTCAGGGGGGACACCCTCTCCATTGCTTGAGCCATCATCTCAACTGATGCTGCCTGTTGGGTTGCCATACCGTACATGGATTGTTCCCATGCGGTATTGCCTGGTGGCGTATGGCCATCGTGTCGCTGGCACCACACCTGTTTGGTGCAAGGTGACCTGCGCCTTGCTGTGCCGACACTGCCTCAGGTTGCAGGACTGCATTCCCCCTCTGATCTGCTGGCCCACGAACAGGATCAGATGTTGTGGAGTGTGACCCTGCATCCATAACCGCCCAAGGTGGACTTACCAACACTGACATCCCCATAGAGGGTTCCACCCCTGGTGCAGGTGGGTTGGACAGAACAGACTCCCTGCCAGAAACACTTACCTGCAAGGCCACATAAGTCTCATCATCCGAATCAGCACCTGAATAGAGGTCTGGGGAGGTGCACCCAGAGGCACCCCTGGACAGAATGGTCTGCAGCAAGATTGGGTTCTCACCCACCACCACACCACGTCCCCCACTGGTGCACGGTCATGCCTGAGATCCCTCCTGGGTCTGCACCATCTCCTCAACCTCAACAGCATCAAGTGCGTCATCCCCTGCAAAAACACGAAAGACAAAAAATGGAAACAGGCAGTAGCACCATAGCACACAAATAGGCCTGACAAGCTACAGAACCAGTACATGATTTACACATGTCCCACATGACTATTACCCTCCCATGCATGCACTGTCACTGAGTTGGAAGGGGAGGCAAAAGGCAGACACTGGTGACACCAAGATGGAAGAGCAACACATTTGCTGCATGCTGGGTAGCACTGCCATCACACATTGACCTGTGAGTGGCATGCCCAATACACATACATGACACATGCCATCACACAGATGGCATGTACCATAGCCATGGTACATTCCACAAGTAGATCCATATGTCAGTGAATGAATACTGTCAGCCATCCAAGTGAGATGGACATGATGAGATGAAAAATGCTACATAGTGTGACAAAATAGGCATGTGCCACACACTGCAACACATCCAGTGTACAAAAATACAGTGATTGCAGGCCGATGTACACATCAATGGTTGTGCACTTCAACATGTCAGGAAACAACTATCATGTTCCACATTCAAACAGGCCCCAAACATTTATGTTATCAGGCCAATACTCAATCAGCCTGAATGGTCAAATCATTCACCTAACAAGGTAACACATGTGGGCCAATGTGAGGTTCATCAATGACAGAATCATGTCACACATGTGACAATAGGGCTGAGGAATGTGTAGCAAAAGTGGGAGAATTGAAACAATCAGCCTGAACGAACACTGAAAAATACAAACAATGTTGTTGCAAGATGCCACTTCAAGGGCAACTGCTGTAATGTTGCGCTAAATTACTACTGTGGGCAGAAGTGAGACTGTCACACCCAAATCCAAGGCCGCTGAATGTTTTGGATGAAGCACATGGGTGACCCATACCACTCAGGCACATACAACCTCACCTGGCATTTAATCAGAACCCGTCACCCAAACAACATACAAATGCATTACACACACATGCATGGGCACTCACCGGACAATGCATCATAATCAGGTAGTCCTCCCACACCTTGGATCTGTTCCTCTGTGACGAAGGCCCCAGCAACAGACTCAAGTTCAGTGATTTTGTTGTCCTCTTGTGGAGACCCACCGCCAGTCACCAGAGTAGCGCCATGATTTGAGGCCAGCTTGTTCTTTGCTCTGCGTTTCAGGTCATTCCACCGCTTGTAGCAATCATCAGCTGTGCGCCTCACAAATCCAAGGGCACTTATGTGGTCGGCGATGATCTGCCAGTGTGCCTTACATTGACCGTTTGTGGTCTTGGACCCTGCAGTCACCAGCATTTCGTGGCTATGTGCCGACACATAGGCCACAAGTGCATCAAGTTCCGGATCATTAAAGCAAGGCTTCCTTGAGGTACCGGAGTGTGTAGCCATGTCTGGCGTCTCAGCCTGTCGTGCCAGAGCACCCTTCTTCCTCTTCTTTAAAGGTGGAGCAGAGCCAGAGTGGCTTACGCCGTTCTGGTCAGTAGGGGCAGAATCACCGGTGGACTGGGTAGTAGGAGTGTGGGAATGCACAATGAACATAGGTCTTGATGCAGGCATTGGTTGCAGGGTAATGTTGGCAGGGGGAACGTCAGTTTGATGGACCTGTACTGACACTGTCCTGGCTGGGAGAGTCAGAGCTGGGGCGGATGGAGCTGCAGCTGCCTCTGCAGCCTCCCCACCCTGCATACTTGGGGCATCAGATGACATAGCTGCCCCAGATCCACGTGGCTTGGTGACAACAGCTTGCACCGCCACACATGGCCTAGACTTGCTGACCTGGAAGTCAGCCAGGGAGTCATCCTGTGCCAGGTCAGGTGCCACAATGGGCTGGTCCAACAGGGGCTGAGCTGGGATGGTGTCAGTCATGTTTCCCTCAACCATGGGGGGGGCATGGGTGTCCCTGATTGTTCCTCGACACATGGGGGTATAGGGGCACCCTGCAAATCCCGGCAACGTCCCCTACCGCGCCCACCACGCCCACCTTTTGAAGGTCGGCCACCTTTGCCTCCCTTACCTCTTGGTCGCCTCCCAACCATGGCACTGATGTTGTTGTGCATATGGGAGTTGCAGTAAACTATATTCCTGGGCAATTGGGGGTCAAAGGGGTAGGATACCAGATGGAATTCGTACCGTAGTGCTCTAACAAGGATGTCTGTGACCCCTGGGGGAAGATGACGGTTCACGCAATGCACAGGCAGCCCAAAATCAAAAATGAACGTGCACGCAACCCCTCGTAGACCACGTCCATGAAAAAATGAAACCGCACTACGCTGTGGCACCCAGAAACATAGAACTAAGCGTACGCCTAATACACGCAGCCTACAATGACCTCTGAAGGGGAACGTGACACACAAGGCAAACACAGTTGCTAAGTACGTGCAGAACTCACTGTCTGCCTGGAAAAAGAACGTGAAAAATACGCGCCTGTGCGCGTTGGCAACACCCCCGCCAAAAGAAGAAGTGTACGCTGTCTGAGGAGACAGGACAAAAGGAGAAGTGAACTCTGTTTCAGGAAACAGGCCCAACAAAAATTCAGAAAAGAGCTGTCAGAGGCGCTATGAAGTAATCGCATGTGTACCGACAAGAAGTACAGATTTCACCCACTCGCTCTACACGAAAAGCACGTACAAGGAAATGGCGTCCTACACGTAGCTTTTAAACCGGCCCACACGTACATGTCAGATATGCGTGTACGCGGGCGCTTTTCTCCAATTACACGTGATGACACTCGGACGTGCAGTTTTTCCACGTGTGCTCTGTCATCACGTGCTATGAGGGAAACGCCTGCGCACGTAATGTAACTTACGCGCCTACACGCTAAGGGCCTTTGGTCCAATGGAATCGCGTGCGTGTGCTGACGCACTTACGCGCTAAGGCCCTTTCCTCGAATTAGACGCTGACGTGCAATTTTTTCACATGCCAGATCACTCTGTATCAAGCTGGCCACGCGAAAACACACGGAAGACCACGCTCCTGCCCAGAAGGCCGAATTACTGCCCCCCAGAGCCCCGTGCACGCTCCCACCTGCCATCTGCTGCTGCCTGACTGCCTGCTGCCCACGTGCCCTGCCATTTGCTGCCTGCACATCAGCCAGGGGTGTAGTTGCTGTGACCACCCCTGCTGGAACCGAAGACTCCCGACTGGGATTCCATCGCTCCACAGCCCAGCCCCAGGACCCAGTTGCCCACCCACTCCTGCCTCTGGGGTTGCCATGTCCGGCACAACACCATCTGGCAGCACTGGCAACCCCCAGCCAGAGAGGCAGAGGGCCACCAGCTTCACTGCCACCGAAGTTGGTGTCCTTTTGGAGCAAGTCCTGGGGCAGTATGATGCCCTCTTTGGAAGTTTGCGCGCCGGCAATGAAGGACGGACCAGGATCTGGATGGACATTGTGACTGCCATCAACGCGGAGGGGGTGGCAGTCCGCAACTTACATCATGTCAAGAAGCGCTGGGAGGACTTCAGGTCCAGGACCCTCAACAAGGCCCGGCACCTCGCTAAGGCAGCGGATGCCAAGGGGTGCCGGGGCCAGCTGTCGAACCATCAAATGAGGGTCCTGGAACGCATATGCCCAACGCTCTACGTCCAGATCCTTGAGAGGCAGACCTGTCTGGAGTCGAGCGGTAAGTGTACATGCATGTTGATAGTACGCTGTGCGTGTCGTGGTGTGCCAGTAGTGTGCAGGTTGCACATGTGTTTATGTAGGGTCATGTATGTATGTGTATGAACATGGGCGTGAGGCTGCCACATGTGAGTCCTCTCAGTTGTGAGACACATTGATGGTGTATGTGTTGGTAAGCAGGCTGGGAAAATGCAGGTGTGGGAGCACACATGTTTGAATTTCTGTGTATGTACATTGGCATGGTTGTGGCATGGATGGTGGTTCATAATGCATGTATCTGCACTGTGTACATGTGCATGTATGTGTATCTGACAAGTGATCAACTGTGATGCATCATGGATGCACGTGACACTGATATGTAGAAGGATGAATGGCAGATGTGACATGCATGGCGATCTCATCACTGCAACAGTTGGAGGAGATGTAGACATGCATGTAAGTGTGGTGGGATGTGTGCATGTCTAGTGCACTCCTTGTGTTTCATGTGATGTCAGGCTCACCTTTGGCTGTTCATTCTGTTGTATGTGTATGGATGGTGCTGCCTGGTGCAATATTGCTGTTGAAATGTTCATGTGTGTGAGTTAAAATGACATGTGTGTCGTGGAGTGTGATGCTGTGTCTGTAGTTAAACAATGCCACTCATGTGCAACTGTCATGTGTGTATCAGTCCATTGTACAGTGCCCTGATGCCTGTGTTTTATCTCTCCCTGTCTGCAGCGTCAACTGAAGAAGAGCGCGGAGAGGGTGCTGTGGAGCACAGTGGCAGGGATCATCCCGCCAGCCGGAGACGCAAGGCCCGGCTCCCCTCCCAGGTTGTCATCTTGTCGGGGAGTGAGGAGTCCAGTGCCGCATCCCAGGCCGCAGCTGCCGAGGGAATGTCCAAGAGGCAGAGGTCGGAGTTGGACTCCTCTGCAGCAGAAGGGGCAGTTGAGACCCCACAGGGTCCGACGGAGGAAGATGGCACGGAGTCATCCAGGTTGGTGGGGGGTTTGGTGGAGGAGGAGGCCGTGCAAGGGACAGACACGGGGTCTGGAGGTGGGGATTCCACTGGTGCTAGTGGTGCAGTGCAGATGCAGGGACAGAAGGCAGCACAGGCCACCGCAGAGGCGCCCGTGTGTAATCCTGTCCCCGATCCTGTGACTGCATCATCCCGCACCACCAGGGATGCCTACGTCCAGACCAGTTTTCAGGGAGGGGATCCGCTTACAACAAATGGCCTTCCTCTCCCTGCGGACGTGGCTATCCAGGACCGGGTTGAGCCTGTCCTGGGTGGGGTGGCGTTGCGTCAACTGGCCATGCAAGGTGACCTGCAGTCTTTTCATGAGGAGACTGAACGTCTTCTCGAATGGCTCCTTGACCGCGTTGACCTACTGGGACAGCTCACCAGGGCCGGATTCCTCCATTTTCTGGACCTTGTTCTGACCCCCTCCTCAACTGAACCCCCTATGCCCCAGTCGTCCTCCATGCCATCTTCTCACCCATGTATCACCTGGGTACCCTGTGGAGCTGCCACTGACCCTGCGGCCAGGCTGGTGGAGGACACATCCCTGCCACAGTCGGGAGTCGGACGTCCAGCAGGGGTGCCCACCTCAACAACTCACCCCAGCTGGAGGAGGATGTGCAGGCAGCAAGAGCCAGGGCACAGGCAGAGGCACAGCAGCAGCAGCACCAAGGTGGGAGCCATCATGGCTCAGGGCCTTCAACATCGGAGGGGCCGGCATCGGCCAGAGGGCAGGAGGACCCAGGACTGGAAGTGTCTTCCGTGTGGCAGCGGTTAGGCCATGCTATAGATGCGGAGCGGCAGCGGGCAGAAGAGGCACGGCTCACGATGGTCAGGGCAGAGAAATCCATGCGGAAGGCCCTGAGGCGGGCTGAGTGCCTCGAGGCACATTCGCAGGGAGTTGGAGGAGAACATGTCGTCGTCCCTGCGAACCCTCGGGCCATGTAAGAGGACCGCCTCCAGGACATTGAGGAGGAGTTTGATGATGCCCTGGCCCGGGACATCCAATAGTGAGCCGTCGGACTAGCCCGCTGCCCTTGTTAATAGTTTTTAGAGTTAGGTTTCCTTTTCGTTTTCCTTTTATTTGTGGTCAATGGACAATGCCACCCAAATTTGTATATAGTTATATTTTTAGGTAGTTAGTTAGGTAGGTTTCATTTGTTTGGTTGGGATCATGGACCCTTTACATCCTTGGACAATGGATTGTATATAGTTTCATCATGTATTCATTTTTGTTTTTTTTTTGCATTATGGACATGGAGCAATGGATTTATTTTTTCCGGACAACGGATTGTAAATAGTTGGACTATGGATTGATTTCTCTTTTTTTTATTATGAACATGAAGCAATGGAGATTTATTTTTACATTTTCTTTGGATTTGCATTGCTGGAGGGTGACTTTGGACTGTTTTTCTTTCAAATTTCTTTGGATTGGTTATCATTTTCATTCAATCATCTATTTCACATGCTTTTCATTTCATGTTTCATATTTTGGTATGCTTTAATTTAATTTTTGATTTCATGTACATAATACATTTTTATTTTTTAGTTCCATGTGTGGGATTCGCTCATTGGGTTGATGCATGTGAAAATGTGAGTTTACACAAGCAATGCCAACCAGTGTATGTGTGTGACAGACATGTGTTGATGTACATAGTTGACTTTTGTTTTGTGTCATGAGATCAGCATTTCACTGCTGGGGGGTGGGGGTGCAGGGGACATGAGTGGGACATGAGTGGGGGCCTGCTGCCAGGTGCCCTGCACTGCTGGGGGGTGGGGATGCAAGGGGACATGAGTGGGGGCCTGCTGGCAGGTGCCCTGCACTGGTGGGGGGTGGGAGTGCAAGGGGAAATGAGGGGGGCATGAGTGGGGGCCTGCTGCCAGGTGCCCTGCACTGCTGGGGGGTGGGAGTGCAAGGGGACATGAGGGGGACATGAGTGGGGGCCTGCTGGCAGGTGCCCTGCACTGCTGGGGGGTGGGGGTGCAAGGGGACATGAGCGGGGGCCTGCCGGCAGGTGCCCTGCACTGCTGGGGGGTGGGGGTGCAAGGGGACATGAGTGGGGGCCTGCTGGCAGGTGCCCTGCACTGCTGGGGGGTGGGGGTTCAAGGGGACATGAGTTGGTGATCAGTAGTGCTAGGTGACATGTGGCTTGGCTGTGGGGCATGCCCATGGTGGATGGGCTGCCTGCAGGACATAACCAGGGGTGCAGGGTAGTTCCCTGTGGTGTGGGCTGTCTGCAGGGGCCATGGGGGGTGTAGAGGGAACACCTGGGAGGACCCACACTGCCAATTCACGTGTAGGAGTCCCCAGCACCCCTGAAATACACGTACCCTGCTGAATCGCGTGTGAGACTTCCCGCGAACCCCAGGAATACACATACCCCGCTCGCACAGGGCCCTTTCGCGTGTGAAACTTCCCGCGAACCCTGTAATACACATACCCTTCTGAAATCATGTGTGAGACTTCCCGCGAACCCCAGGAACACACGAACCCCGCTTGCACAGGGCCAATATTCCTGGGATTCGTGTGAAGTTTCACACGTGAAAGGGCCCTGTGCGAGCAGGGTACGTGTATTCCTGGGGTTCTCAGGAAGTCTCACACGCGAAAGGGCCCTGTGCGAGCAGGGTACGTGTATTACTGGTGTTCGCGGGAAGTCTCACACGTGAAAGGGCCCTGTGCGAGCGGGGTACGTGTATTCCTGGGGTTCGCGGGAACTCTCACACGCGATTTCAGCAGGGGACATGTATTACGGGGTTCGCGGGAAGTTTCACACACAAAAGGGCCCTGTACGAGCGGGGTACGTGTATTCCTGGGGTTTGCGGGAAGTCTCACACGCGAAAGGGCCCTGTGCGAGTGGGGTACGTGTATTCCTGGTGTTCGCGGGAAGTCTCACACACGATTTCAGCAGGGTACGTGTATTTCGGGGGTGCAGGGGAGTCCTACACATGAATTGGCAGTGTGGGTCCTCCCAGGTGTTCCCTCTACACCCTCCACGGCCCCTGCAGGCAGTCCACACCACAGGGGACTACCCTGCACCCCTGGTCTTGTCCCGCAGGCAGCCCATCCACCATGGGCATGCCCTCAAGCCAAGCCACATGTCACCTTGCACTACTGATCACCAATGCATGACCCCCTGCACCCCCACCCCCCAGCAGTGCAGGGCAGCTGGCAGCAGGCCCCCACTCATATCCCCCTACACCCCCACCCCCCAGCAGTGCAGGACACTTGGCAGCAAGCCCCCACTCATGTCCCACTCATGTCCCCCTGCTCCCCCACCCCCCAGCAGTGCAGGGCACCTGCCAGCAGGCCCCCACTCACGTCCCCTTGCACCCCCACCCCCCAGCAGTGCAGGGCACCTGGCAGCAGGCCCCCACTCATGTCCCCCTGCACCCCCACCCCCCAGAAGTGCAGGGCACCTGGCAGCAGGCCCCCACTCATGTCCCACTCATGTCCCCCTGCACTCCCACCCCCCAGCAGTGCAGGGCACCTGCCAGCAGGACCCCACTCATGTCCCCTTGCACCCCCACCCCCCAGCAGTGCAGGGCACCTGGCAACAGGCCCCCACTCATGTCCCCCTGCACCCCCACCCCCCATCAGTGCAGGGTACCCGGCAGCAGGCCCCCACTCATGTCCCCCTGCACCCCCACCCCCCAGCAGTGCAGGGCATCTGCCAGCAGGCCCCCACTCATGTCCCCTTGCACCCCCAGCAGTGGAGGGCACCTGGAAGCAGGCCCCCACTCATGTCCCCCTGCACCCCCACCCCCCAGCAGTGCAAGGCACCTGGCAGCAGGCCCCCACTCATGTCCCACTAATGTCCCCCTGCACCCCTACCCCCAGCAGGGCAGGGCACCTGGCAGCAGGCCCCCACTCATGTCCCACTCATGTCCCCCTGCACCCCCACCCCCCAGCAGTGCAGGGAACCTGTCAGCAGGCCCCCGCTCATGTCCCCTTGCACCCCCACCCCCAGCAGTGCAGGGCACCTGGCAGCAGGCCCCCACTCATGTCCCACTCATGTCCCCCTGCAACCCCACCCCCCAGCAGTGCAAAGCACCTGGCAGCAGGCCCCCACTCATGTCCCACTCATGTCCCCTTCCACCCCCAACCCCCAGCGGTGCAGGGCACCTGGCAGCAGGCCCCCACTCATGTCCCACTCATGTCCCCCTGCACCCCACCCCCAACAGTGCAGGGCACCTGCCAGCAGGCCCCCACTCATGTCCTACTCATGTCCCCCAGCACCGCCACCCCCCAGGAGTGCAGGGCACCTGGCAGCAGGCCCCCACTCATGTCCCACTCATGTCCCCTGCACCCTCACCCCCCAGCAGTGCAGGGCACCTGGCAGCAGGCCCCCACTCATGTCCCACTCATGTCCCCTTGCACCCCCAACCCCCAGCGGTGCAGGGCACCTGGCAGCAGGCCCCCACTCATGTCCCACTCATGTCCCCCTGCACCCCACCCCCCAGCAGTGCAGGGCACTTGGCAGCAGGCCCCCACTCACGTCCTACTCATGTCCCCCAGCACCGCCACCCCCCAGGAGTGCAGGGCACCTGGCAGCAGGCCCCCACTCATGTCCCACTCTTGTCCCCTGCACCCTCACCCCCCAGCAGTGCAGGGCACCTGCCAGCAGGCCCCCACTCATGTCCCACTCATGTCCCCCTGCACCCCCACCCCCAGCAGTGCAGGGCACCTGCCAGCAGGCCCCCACTCATGTCCCCTTGCACCCCCACCCCCCAGCAGTGCAGGGCACCTGGCAGCAGGCCCCCACTCATGTCCCACTCATTTCCCCCTGCCCCCAGGTCATGACAATCCTCAATCGTGGCCCTTATGGCCAGCCTCGCCAGCCCAAAGACCGAACCAAGTATTGCATCCACCCACATAGAAAAGGCAATTACATCATACAACCCCAATGGCAAGTATGTAAATGAACACATGTCTGTCACACACACACAATGGGTGCAAGTGAATGTGAAAACCCATATAATGACATGCATGAAACCAATGAGATAATAACACACATCGAAGTATGAAGAAAAAAATGTATTAAACACAACATGAATGTAATCAAAATTCAACACACAACAATGGGAATGATAAAAGAAAAGTTGCATGTCCGTAAAAGAATAAAAAAAAGAAAATCATAATCCAAAGAAATCCAAAAGAAATGGTGTCCAAAGTCACATTCCAACAAAGCAAATCCAAGGGAAAAAAGAAAGTGAACACCATTGCTCCATGGTGAAAATAAAAAAAGAAGAGAACAATCCAGTGGTGAACTATGTACAGATGAACAATCCAGGGTCCATGAGCCCAACTGATGAAATGAAACCTATCAAAAATAGTACCTAATATAAAACTATGTACAACAACGTGGTGCATTGTCCAAGCGCAACCAAAATAAAGAAAAACTAAAGGAAACCTAACACTATCTAACTATATACAATGGCGGCGGGCAAGTCCAGTGGCTCACTCTGTGGTGTCCCGGGCCAGGGCATCATCGAACTCCATGTCTATTTGCCGGAGGCGGGCCTCTGTCCTGGCCCTGAGGTCTTGCAGGGAGGCACTCATGGCCTGTTCCAACTCCCTGCGAGTTGCCTCGAGGCACTCTGCCCCCCTCAAAGCCCAACGCATGGAGAACTCCGCCCTGACCATGGTGAGCTGCGCCTCTTCCGCCCGCCGCCGCTCCGCACCTACCTTCTGGCCCAACCGGTGCCACACAGAAGACACTCCCATTCCTGGGTCCTCCTGCCCTCTGTTCGATGCCTGCCCCTCTGATGTTGATGTCCCCGAGCCATCATTGCTCCCACCTACAGCCTGCTCCTGTTGCTGCTGTCCATGTGCCGTGTCTGATGGTGCCTGCACATCCTCCATCAGCTGGTCTCCAGTTGTGGTGGAGGCCCCCACTCATGGGACTTGAGTGGGGGCCTGCTGGCAGATGCGCTGCACTGCTGGGGGGTGGGGGTGCAGGGGGACATGAGTGGGGACCTGCTGCCAGTTGTGGTGTCCACTCCTGCTGGGCCGCCGACTCTCGACTGTGCAGGGATGTGAGCTCCACCAAGCTGGCGGTGTTGGTCGGGCCAGGTCCACAGGGGGCCCTGGTGGAATCTGGGCCGGAAGATGGTGTGGAGAACGACTGGGGCATAGTCTCCACAGAGGAGGAGAGGTCCACCAGATTGCGCGACACATGTAGGAATCCACCAACCAGGGCCCCTCCCAGCAGTGCCACGTCACAACGCTGCTCTCCGTGATGGCGTGCGTTCTCCGCCCAGGAAGAACGCACGTCATCACAAATGACACGTGTACGCAACGCGACACCAACCAGGACAGAGCCCATACGTTCGTGGGACCCCTCGTCCGCAGGTAGTTGAGAGGCAGATGACATGGCACTCTCCCCTACCTGCGGACCGGCCTGGGACGGGGCCTCCCTGCTGGTGCATGGTGGTGCAGTCACAGGGTCAGGGACAGCGACATGCACAGGCCCCTCCGCGGTGACCTGTGCTGCCTCCTGACCCTGGCCCTGGACTGCACCACTTGCACCAGTGGTACTACCCCCACCAGGACCCATGTGCGGCTCAGTAGCGGGCTCCTCCTACTCTGTGGAGACCACACCATTTTCCGCCATTGGAAGCCCCTGTGGGGGCTTACCCGGCCCTTCCACCACAGCCGTTGTGGCAGGCGCAGCACCAGCCCCCTCGGTCCCGGATGATGGTAATTCCTGGGAGGGTGGCTGGGCCTTGCGTTGCTGCCCATTGGAGACATCCCCGCTGCTTGGCTCCACTGCGCCATCTCCGCCCTCTTCTTCACTTGACGCTGCGTAGAGGGAGACATAGAACACAAGCATCAGGGTACAGTACAAAATACCCTAGACAGGAAGCAATAACACATGAGTGGCACTGTCAAATGTCACTTCGATCCTGTCATTCCACAACACATGGGTGAATGCACACAACACACATGCAGAAACAGTCCTGGCGCCTGCAATCAACATCAACATCCATGTAGAAGGGCCCCTGTAAACCAAGATGTTGCCTTCAAAGTCACATGCATCCATGGCGTTTCAAAGTCACACACACACCTCTCAGGCACACACACACACACATGTGCACCATACATGTACATGACATCAGCACCCATTCCTCACCCCCCCTTCATGTCCAGGAAAAGAGACAGCCATGCTTTCATGTGTGCATTCCGCATAGAGCTCCCCATGTTGCATTAAAACACATGTGGTTCACACATAACTGGTCTCACATGCATGACCATGATGTCCCTGCACACACACATCCATACATGGCCTATGTCACACATACAGGCAAGCATCAGACTACCAGCACACTGCAACATGCCCTGTCTCACACAGCAATGCTTGGCCACTTACCGCTGAACTCCAGACGGGTCTGCCTCTGAAGTATCTGGGCGTGGAGCACTGGGCCTACGCGTTCCAGGACCCTCATCTGGATGTTACTCATGCGTTTCCGGCCCCCCTCCGTGAGGCGCCGGGCCTTGTGGAGGGTCCTGGACCTGAAGTCCTCCCAGCGCTTCTTGATGTGCTTGATGCCGCGGGTTGCCACCCCTTCTGCATTGATGGCAACCACTACGTCGTCCCAGATCCTCTCCCGTCCTTCCTTGTTGGCGCGTGATGTTCCGAAGAGGGAATCATAATGCCCCAGGACATGCTCCACCAGGACACCAACTTCGGTGACAGTGCAGCTGGTGGCCCTCTGCCTCTCTGGCTGGGGGTTTGCCAGTGGTGCCAGATGGAGATGTGCCCGACATGGCAACCCCAGAGGCAGGAGTGGGTGGGCAACTGGGTCCTGGGGCTGGGCTGTGGAGCGATGGTATCCCAGTCGGAAGTCTTCTGTTCCAGCAGGGGTGGACACAGCAACTGGACCCCTGCAGATGGCTGATGTGCAGGCACCAAATAGCAGGGCATGTGGGCAGCAGACAGTCAGGCAGCAGCAGATGGCAGGTGGGAGCATGCTCAGGGCTCTGGGGGGCAGGAAAATGGCCTTCAGGGCAGGAGGGTGGTCTTCCGTGTGTGTATGCGTGGCCAGCTTGATACAGAGTGATTTGGCACGTGAAATATGTGCACGTCAGCGTGTAATTTGAGGAAAGGCCCTTAGCGCGTAAGCGCGTCTGTGACATATCGCGCACGGGCGTTGCCCTTTCGCGTGTAAAACTTCACGCGAACCCCAGGAATACACGTACCCCACTCGCACAGGGCCCTTTCGCGTGTAAAACTTCACATGAACCTCAGGAATACACGTACCCCACTCGCACAGGCCCTTTCGTGTGTGAAACTTCCCACGCACCCCCGAAATACACGTACCCGGATCCAATTGCGTGTGTGACTTCCCACGAACCACCGTAATACACGTACCCTGCTGAAATTGCGTGTGAAACTTCCCGCGAACCCCAGTTATACACGTACCCCACTCGCACAGGCCCTTTCGCGTGTGAGACTTCCTGCGCACCCCCGAAATACACCTACTCGGATCCAATTGCGTGTGAGACTTCCCGCGAACCCCCGTAATACACGTACCCTGCTGAAATCCCGTGTGAAACTTCCGGCGAACCCCAGTTATACATGTACCCCACTCGCACAGGCCTTTTCGCATGTGAAACTTCACGCGAAACCCAGTAATACATGTTCCCCACTTGGCTTTGCTGTTTGGCAGCCCTGTAAACTGGTCCAGGGTTAGCGCAGCCCTTTGTGCTGGATTGGGGATTTTGATGGCTTTTCTTTGCGCAAGGGCGTTCTTGGGGGCGTAACTGGTGCTCCTGCAGGGTCGCTGCGCCACGGCTGGTTTTGGAGGCTAAAATCCATGAATATGCTGTGCGCGGAAATCGATTTTAGCGCACGCGGCTGGCGCAGACTTTCGCACGCGCACACTGTGCGCCAGCAGCATGCGCCACTTTTGTGCGAAATTCGATGAATTACCCTGTTAATTGTTTTACTCATGCTCTACTCCAGATCTATTTTAATCATTTTTATAACATGTAACAATCATTCGAATTTTATTCAAGGAATTTCAAAGATCATAGACATTTGTTGGTTTATTATGATTTTAATAATTACTCATCATAAAATCCTTGTAAATTTCTTTTGAATTTTAATTAAGACATTTTAGAGATTTGTTAATATTTATTTTTCATTGTCCTGTCAATGCTTAGCTGATCTGTCAACTTCTCGTTGCAGCTCTCCCTTAGGCAACGAGGAGGCCCTACTTTTAATTACAACACCGACAGCTTCATGTAAATCTTTCCTTTACATGAAACAGTGACATTCAAGGTACTTTAATCCATTTTTGAAGGGTGGATTTAAAAAATATTTGCTTACAGATTACTTTTGGCAGCATATTTCTTCACAGGAGATCATTATTATTATTATTATTATTATTGGTTGTATTATTATTATTATTATTATTTCTTTGTTATATATTTTTTGTTTTATTTGTGTCTTATCTCTGAACTGCAATATAAAAATAAATAAATCACCTGTGAAAAATAACTTTTAATTTTTTGTAATTTGGAATTAATTCTTATTTCTCCCAAGAGGTATTGGCCTCAATGCAATATCTTGCAACTGTTTTGCCATGTTTTAAAAACATTTATTAGTGACATGCCTTAACTTTTAAGATATAACCACAACAACAGCAGGAAGCTGTGAGGGGCTCTCAGTGCAATTAAAATATCACTCAGCTGATCTGTTTGGCCCTTCATTATGGCCGCACTAAAAGGTCAGGCTAAATCCCCTGCTAATAAAGAAGCACCAGCGCCAGCGGCGGCCACCCTGAAAAGGCAAACAAGTTACTCTCCGACCCCTGCTTAAACAATACTAGAATCTGCCATGTAGACTATCTTGTTGGAAATAAGTGCACTAAACCCCTTATGCAAACCACTGATGTCAAACTCCAACAAATGGATGATCGCTGGGCAAGTTTTGAATTCAGCATAGAAGAGGTTGAGAGAAGAATTAGGGTGGCTGAGGACATGGCCACTCGAGTTGTTCATATGGAAGAATGAATCCAACACTTCAAAAACAAAGTGAAGATTTTGAAAAAAGAAACAGCAGAAATAAACGCAGCATTTCTGGTTTTCCAGAAGGAGTGGCAGGAGATGGCATTGCCCTTTTCCTTAAAAATACCTTGCCTAATATCCTGAATTTGCTTTCATCCATTGTCCTCAATATACAAAGGGCACACAGAATAGGACCTAAGAAAACAGAATCACACAAGAACAATGCACCAAAAACCTTACTTTTTTCTGCTTCTAGAATGTACACAACTTCAGCTGATTTTACAAAAAGCTAAAGGAATAGATCATCTGGTATGGAATGGACACAGGATTTTCATCTCACAGGATGTGCCTAAAACTACAGTTCACAGGAGAAAAGAATTTCTTTCCTATTGCCCTGCACTTAAACAATTGAATGCGATATATGGTTTGATCCACCCATGTACCTTTAAGGTCACCATTAATGGCAATCTCAGCAGCACTATTTCTGCTCTGTTATTTTTTACTCACTGGTTATATGTGACATTTCTTGATTTGGAACAAGTTTTAAATTATATTCACTGTTGGGATTGTTATTGTGTGTCTCTTTTTAAACTATGACCTTAAGGTGCATGACATGAAATGTTAAGGGTCTTATAATCCAATAAAGAGACAAAAGGTTCTAGCACACGTTAATAGATTGAATCTAACTATTGCATGCTTACAGGAAACCTATTTATCGCTACAAGAGTCCATGAAACTGACAAACTGTTGGGTAAAGGAGGTATTAGCTAGCTAAGTGTATGGGAAACATAATGGTGTGCAATCTTAATTAAAAAGGGCACACTTTACCAGATCCTTCATAAAGACGCATATACTAAAGGCAGATGGGTCTTATCTAAAATGTTAATTGACGCTCAAATCTTCTTGATTCTTAATATCTATGGGCCTACTAATCCCTATTCCAGCTACTGGCAAGACTTGAAGCATATGATACTACAAGCTGACCTCCCTAATCTGGTATTATGTGGGGACTCTAATAATATTATTGATCCCTTTTTAGATAGAATATCCTGCTGTCAATTTAAAAATAATAAATCACACAGAGAATTTACAAGTTGTTTAACAGAAACTGGTGTTATTTTCTCATGGAGATTTTCACATCCTATAGATATAGATTTAACCTTTCATTCCCTTCCACATAATTCATTCTCCCGTATTGATTATATTTGTATTACCAAATCTTTAGTAACTTCAATGATGGACTCCACTATTGAATGTTCAGTTATTTCCAATCATTCTCTAGTGATAACCAACATTGAATTGGGATTCATTAGAAATGGCATTAACAGATGGAGATTTAACAACTCCTTACTCGAGGACATTAGCTATGCAGAGTCTTTACTTGATTTCCATCCTCTTTTCTTTCAAATCAATAAAGATGATGATACTTTCCCTGCCAATAACTGGGATGCCTACAAAGCAGCCTTGTGGGGACATATAATATCGTTTGTAGCTAAGAGAAAGAAAGATTGATTGATTGATTGATTGATATTTTATTTCTATCACGCTCGTACACAAGTATTTCAGAGCGCGACAAGGCAAGGGAGGGGAACAGGGGAGAACAAAACAGCGATCTTACTAGGCCCAGTGACATTGACAACGTGCAAGTGCATGGGAGAGGGGGGAGGGGAAAAGTGCATGGAAGGGGGGAGAGGTGGAAAGTGCGAAGCAGAGGAGAAACAGATAAATAACAATAAATAAATAATAAAGGCAACAAACAGTGGAAATGCAGCCAGCAATTTGCAAGTGCTAGGTTTAAGGCAGCAGACAGGGTAGGTCTGATAAGTGCAGGAAGAAAAAAAAGGGGGGGCTGTATGGGTACAGAGAATCATAAAAAGATCTAGATATCATTCATGGCCAACTGCAGTATTTAGAGAAACGATCATTCTACAGCAAATGATACTCTTTTTTGACAAATTCTCGCTCTTCGTTTCTATATCAATAAAAAAAACAAATGGAACTAGCCTCTAGTGTTCTGTTATAGTTTAAATCCAAAATGTATCAATCATCTAATAGAGCAAGCAAAACTCTAGCCTCATATCTCAAAGTCAAAAAAGAAAGAGCTAGGATCTCTGTGGTTTCATATCGTAATAAGGATAAGGAAAAGGATTTCAAGAAACTATGGGGTCCATTTATGGTGCTTTATGATTGATGTGAAGATTGCGTTGCTTTGATAGCTATGGTGCTTGTGGTAAGGTGAGTGCGTTCCCCTCTGCCCAATTTTTTTTCTTTCTCTCTTCTTCCCATTTGTGGTGTCTTTGTGGTGTATTTTGTGTTTGTGTTGTCTTTTATGTATTCCTGTTACTTTGTTGACAGTGTTTCACTAGGGTTGGTCATTTATTGGTCTGAACTATTTGTGATGCTTTTGTTATTCTGTACATTTCATTCTTTCTGATTATTGTGAGACATTGTTGTTGATATTTATGTTTTTGTGAAAATTAATAAATTGTTTTTGAAAAAAAAGAAATGAGCTAGGAAAAGTAGTAACTTTGCATACAGAGATTCTGAATGTCTTTGCCAAATGCTGTGAAAAACTGTATTCCTCAGGGCACATACACTTGAATATTGACTTTAATTATTTGTTTGATCATTTAAAACTCAATCATACAGTACATATTGTTTAAAGTAGCCTCAATACCCATATCCACATTAATGAAATTACCAGGGCTATTAAAGACCCCATGAAAGGTAAAGCTCCCGGACCTGATGGTTTTTCTATTGAATGTGTTGCTCATTTTCCCCCCAACTACTCTCCAAAACTAGAATCCTTACATAAATTCTTCTCCAAGGTTGGTAAATCATATGGTTCTTTTACTGAGGCTCTCCAAGTCCTTTTTCCTAAACATAACAAAGACAATTAACTACCCAACAAGATTTGGTCAATCTCCTTGATTATTTTGAACTGTAAGATGTTTGCAAAAATGTTAGCTAATAGCATAGAATCCTTCATGTATAAATGACTTAAATCTGATCAGGATGATTTATGTCAGCTAATAATATCCTTTTTATGAATCATATCCACTGTATAAATAAAAAGAACCATCCAACAAACTCCTATATGACAATTGTACTCAATGTGAAAAAGCATTTCACTGTGTTGAATGGGACTTCCTTTTCCAAGCCTTAAAGTGGCATGGTATTGGAGATGACTAAATTCAATTGGTTAAACCTTTATATTCTGGTCCAAAAGCAGCTCTTTCTATACACAGTCAATTCTCCCCCCGTTTTTCTCTTCATAGAGGTACAAGGCAAGGCTGTCCCCTCTCCCCTATTATATTTGTCCTGGCCCTTGAACCCTTATTATGATTAATACAAAGGGATAAACACATTGTAGGGATCAGCTGCGGCAGTTCTGAATTCAAACTTGCTGCCTATGCTGACAACATATTGATCTTTCTTGAAAATCCGAGCACAAATCTACCTCATTTATTAGATACAATTGACTTATTCTCTAATTATTTGGGTTATAAGTTAAATATAGACAAAGCTGAAATGCTTCTGCTTAATGTATACTGCATAAAATAAGATTTTACAAATTTTGGTCTCAGCTGAAACCCAATATCTATTAAATATCTGAGCATTTCAATTGCCCCTACACTTCCTCAAATGGAGGAGATACATTTGCAAAGTTTGCAACTAAAATTAAATGAATCTGTAACCATACGGTCCATCTTATATCTAACATGGTCGGGTAGGTTAAAGGCCATGCACTTGCCTGTGATTCTATACTATCTGAAAATGATATATCCAGCGGACATCTGAATTGCAATGGGAAGAGGATTGTTGAACACATTTTGATGATGAACTGTGGCCTAAGAGGTGGACTAAAGTTAAGAGTGTGACTGTGTCTGCAAATCTAACTCAAACATTGTACTTCTTCACTCATAGCGCCTTTATTACACCTAAGAAACTCTTTATATCCAAGATGTCTAATGATAATCTATGTTGGTCCTGTCGCTCAGCCACTGGATCTTTTAATCATATGTTTTTTAATGTTCTCTGGTAAATCCCTTTGAAGTTGTCTTATTTTTGAACATTCTATTACTCTAAGTTTAACTAATTTCTACTGAGAAGTTTTGCATTTAACAATAGGAAAATTAAAACGTCTTTTAGAATTTTTTTAATGTTAACATTTTAATTTTCACATTACAAAAGCAAGTAACTGTAAATTCAACAACGTACAAGAAAAGCATTAACCGTACACTCAGTGCACGTGAGCAATGGGATATTCAGATTTTTACAAGCAGGCTGGACATAACAACACCTAGACAGTAATTAGAAAGAAAGAAAAAAAAAACACTTCTCATGTCGTAAAAACATGCATTTGCAAAACAAATAGGTACAGTATGATCGTCATAAGATAATAAGTACAGCGATACGGACAAGGTCATATCAGGAAAGACATCCTTCAGGGTGGTTTAGACATATACATCTAAGAATGGACCACATATGTCTGTGAACATTTCAATGTCTCCATTCAGCTTGAAAATGGCTTGTTCATATGTGGACACAAAAAAAAGTTCCTCCACCCAATCATCAATACAGAAGGAAGGGGGTGGTTTCCATGCACTTAGGATCATCCTCTTAGCAAGCATACAACTCCAGAGCATCCAGATTCTTTTTACAAAATGTCACATGCTCTAGTAACAACACATCCCCATTAATTAAAAGCTTTCCATGAAATATCACAGTTTAACACCAGGACCAACCTCTCACAAATCCCTTCCCATAAGTCTGTGGTCCTCTCTCAAAACTAAATTAAATAACTAAGTGTACCTTTTGCCTTTTGCCTTCTTGCACTTTCAACATTGATCACTCTCTAGAAGATGGCTCTTAAACATTTGCACTGGTTCTAAAGAGGATCTTGGTTTCAGATGCCCTTAGACCCCAGTCCATGCTGGCCAAACTTACATTGTTACAGCATCTCTGCCAGCATCCAGGGTCACCTGATTCACCCAATTCATCAGTCCAGACATTGGCAAGATCAGAAGAATTTCCTTTACACATTTTTGACCTATTGATACTTCTTGCTGTCTGTTTAATTGCATCTAATTTAAGCTACTGTACGAAGATTTCTATCAAAGGTTGGTGGAATAATATATGTGATGTACATACAATGGAAACATGTATTGCCAACTCACCTTCTCTCTCTTGTACACAGGATAAGAAATGGCAATACTTTTTAATTACTTAAATGATAGAAATGTGTAACCTAGTTATGTATTATATCAATAAGTGTTTATGTGTATTGCAGTGAATGTTTTGCTACTGCTGCACTCCATGACACATTTATTTTCTAATTCCCCTTTTCCTTTCATTATTAATCTCAGAAACCTAGTCTTCCACCATTTATATTTATAATCACATTCTGATTTATATTTTGTAGCAACAATGTTTATTATGTTTTTATTGTCAATGAGATTACTGATCTGTAATTTGTACCTTGAATATAATACAACCATATAAACAAAAAAAAAGAAATAAACGTGTCAAGGTGTAACACAAACATTTTATTCAATTGGATTTTCATAACCATATAAATTGCACAGGACGAATGACATTGGCCTTTCTTAAAATCAACACACACAAATAAATGAGAGGATATTTTCTTCTAATAGTGTTTTGAAAATGTTAAAATGTGTGCATGTTTTAAACTCAAAGAATCAATAATAATGTTTTCCTGAAACGTGCAGTCTTGAAATGTGGCATTTCAGCTTTAGTTACTAAGTGATATCCTCAGGTTATCTGGTGCAGTGGTGAAGTCCATAGGCTGTGAACCTAGCAACCACGGTTCTAATCCTGAGGATGGCGTAAATTCACAAGTTTAAAAAAGACAAGATTATTTTGCTCATTTCACACACAGCCTCTAAAATACCCAGGGGTGGCGGCATCCACCCTCTGAAAAAAGGCACCACCCACGTGTATCCTCGACTTCACCCCTGGGATGGACAGACATGTCATTTTGATCACACTCCGTTTTAAATTTGGGCAATATTTAGTCATTTATATGAGTACATTCCACGTTGGAAAATGCTGTCTTGCCTGAATGTAGTCATTAGAAATGTGTTGTGGGATTGTGTTACACAAACTGAGTTACTAAGTTGAATAAGCTCTTTGGAAATGGAGTCAATTTTGCATCACCGTGTTTTTGAGGGTTATATGTGATTACAGCGAATACATAACAGAGAATGCTTTTTCAGCAAAAACAATAACAGTGAAAAAATATCGATTTTTGAGGGGTCCCCCCAAACTCCCTGTTTCTCCCCATTCCCACCCATTTTACCCACTTACCCTCTTACCCCACCCCCATATAAATTTTGAAAAACGTTCAATGTTTTTTTTCTTTGTTTTTGATTCTATGTTATAGCATTCTCGATTATCACTGGATATTGTTTTTGAGGAGTAATGGTGAGTTATGGTATAGAAAACATCAGGAAAGTCTTGAACTCCTGTGTTCTCTGATCAGTGATTTATTTGTATTTTCCACTCAGGCAACAAGATACCCAGACGTCTTTCCAGATTGTTGGCCCAACAACATTTCAAGCAATGCTACAGCTTCTGTTGTGAGACTTCCAAATGGAAGGATGCATAGAAACAGTGTGGTAGGTATGCACAGTGAAACAAAGCGTCACACCTTTGTTCCGCCTGGTTTTTGTATACGGATTACAAACATGTATTGTTCAATGAAAGTGGATGTCAGTAGTGAAGTCATGTGGTATCTCAGCATGGATGTTAAGAGGTTTAATAAAGGTAGAGATGTAGAAACCAAAGATGTGGCTCTACAAAGGGTGGCTGTGGACTGTTGCAGTATGATATAAAGGAATGCAGTCGTTTCGAGGCACTGCAGAACTAAGACATTTCTTCTATAACATGTGTTGAATGTGGCAGATTTGCAGGACTTTTTGCATGTGGTTTACCTTTTTTCAAGACAATATCTGTATTTTTAGGTTGTAATCAGTAAATTCGGCTGACCTACTAACGCTTTTTGGTGAATATGGCGTTAGTCCCGTTGATAAATCTGAATAATTTCTACAGACATAACGTACTCCATTTTCTACAGCAAATACCACACTTCGTTTGCTTTGTGAATAAGCCCGATCATCTTTCACTATCCAGTCTGTCTAGTCCTCAATAGGAACTGCAGTACAATTTACAGCAGAGGCTCTATGGACCCTAATGTTCCCTCGCTCCCAACCCCGCTCTCTTTCTCAACAAGCTGGACAAGTCCCCACTGAACTATGCAGTCATTTCTGATCGCACGTAATGGGGATGCCTTCTTGTGCTGTTGGTGGTCTGCTCCATGTTGGATGTCTACTGTAAAGGATTATGAAATGAACTATGTAATTTAATTAACAAGGTGTCTGACTAAGTCCAGGGGGAATAGGATTTGCCCCTAAAGCAAACAGCTATCTGTAACCCGATTTCAGATTTGGGAAAGGATGTAAACCTTTCTGCGTGGATCAGTGGGATCTAATAAGCCTGCAGAGGATAACAAAACATTGCATGGCACTGGTCAGAAGTTCATTTGTCTTTCTAAAACCTACACATCTGACACAGTATGTCATCTTTTAGAGGTTGATAAATAGAACACCCTCAATTGGGGTAATAATATAGCTTTCACACCCAGGCTGGGGGACAGACACTTTAACGGGCAGCAGCCTGAGGTGATGCCCTCGCTTTGCTCGGTCCTACCAAAGCGCAGGCTGGCGGGCCGTTAAAACCCATGCCCGCCCCAAAGCCGGGACATTAAAACGATTCGACCAAAGGGATTTAACCAGGGTGAGAATAGTTTTCTTTTTTATTTCCTCCAACGGAAGTTCAGCTCATCGTGAGCCCATATCCTGTCGAGAAAAATAAAATGTGAAAAGATGACTGTCGCCAGTGACATGGAAAACATGTTCTAAAATGGCTGTCGTAAATGTCAATGGCACAGTCAGACGAGAGGAGCTCAAGGACCGGAGCCTCGGGTTCCGGTCCTGTAGGTAAGTGTGGGAGGCAGATTTGGGTGATTCCCTTTTGAGAGACACCATGTTGCCTCCCCACATAAAAAAAAGAAAGAAAAAAAGGCGCCACCGGGGTGACTGGAACAGCAGGCAGGGATTGTGTATCCTCGCTTGTTGTTACAGCCATATGATTGGTTAGCTCACCCTCCCCGGGGGGAGTAAGAAGTTCATCTCAGCACTTAGAAGTGGAAGGAATCCGGCATGAAATCCTACATATGAACACACCTGATTACTTTTAATGCTTACACATCAAGTTTAAACATGAAAACAATATTCCAAGGAATATCCTGACAGAGGGTTTGTGTCTGTATCCCAATACGTTTTATCTCACAAGAGAATGGCTAACCCACATGAAAACACGAAACTGCATTGAACTGTCACCTGCGAGCTTCCCCTGTTCTCTATAGAGGTAGATCATGGTAGTGTACACATAATATCAAGGACAAGCACGGGTTCTCTGTTGGAAAGCAGGCGTTGGATATGAACTGCTGCGAGGCAGGATACAAAGCAAAGGGGAGTATAATCGAAGTCTGTCTGTTCAAGGGCTATTTTCATTTTTAGTAAGCACTTAATAAGTGAAACTAGGTGTTAGAAGTTCAAGGAAACAAATGTGTAGTTGCCACATTAATGTATTTATGTGCACTCACTTAAAAGCAACATACCATAATTTAATATGCACCCTGAAATATCCTTTGGGGCATGAACTAATCGTGCTAAGTACAATAGCAACCCTAAGAATCAGATAAAATGCAAAATATTGCACCTTGTTGAAGCGATCATATTAACTTAGATACACGTTTCCATTCAAGCAGCCAACATATACATACTTCAGCCCTAGTGATTCCTGTTGGTAACGTATCTTTCTTTCTGTGACAGTAACACAATCAGTTTCAAAACAGGCTGGTCATCAATACCGCTGGAATGTATACATAGTGTAAAGTGAATTGATACTTTCACAGTTCCGCTCGCTGCATTTGTTTTACGCATTTGCTGAAGGGCGGAACGCAGAACAGTACCGTGAACATGGGACACCTTGAGCATAGCTAGTGTCGTTTGAGTGGTCGGGTTGAGTCCGGATTGCAGATCCAGGTAGTGACACTTTGTGGGGTGTGAAAGTGTCATTTTGATACTACAGGTGTTTAACAAATGTATCCCCCATCACTTGTAGCACAGAGGAGTGCCACACCTAAAATACCAAATGCGCCCCCTTAAGCCGGGGCCTAGCTGTGGTACCTCTGAAGTGCCAAAGAAACCTACCTTAAAGAAAGAAATAGAAAGGCGGGAGATGTAGAGCGATTGCAAGCTGGTGCTAACAGCACATACTGTGTGTGTGATGTATATTAGTACAAATGTGGACTATTGACGGTAAAACTGAAGGGGCTAGGTTACATGCTGCAGGCCTTAGTAACAATACTAACGTTGTAGCAAGGTAACATTGCAGCACATGATGTGTGTGGTGCAATACATGCAGCATTAGGAACTGAAAGGGGGGGCTTTTGGTGAACTAACAGCTGATGCAGGGCTGGTTCGTGTGGGTTAGATTTGAAGGCCGCAGACTCTGATGGTGCTAACAGTGCAGCAGGCACACGAATGAAAAGCATTGATGGCAATGGTTAGGTTCAGAAAACGAAGAAATTGAACAGCGTGTTTGCAAGGCGAGATGGTGTGCGCGGTGTAACAAAATTTTAAGGCCATGGCAAATTAACAAGTTCATTGTTCATGCAGGAGTTCAAGAAGAGAAAGAAATGCATGACATTTCCCTCTGAGTGATGAACAGGCAGGAAGGCACTTGACAAAAACCAGGGGGAGTGAGTTGAGCCAAAAAGGGATGAAATGGGTGCTAGAAAGTACTGGAAGATTCTCAAATCTTGGAAGTGACTTCATGAAAGGGGAAGGCTGGTATCACTGGAAGCATTGAATCATTGTGAAGGGATATAAGTGGCTGTGAGAGGCAAGGACGGGGTGATTTGGGCTTTTCTGGCTGGGGTTTTTGTTGGGATTTGTGGCTGTATTTGGCTTGCTGAAACTTTAAAACTGGGCTGAGCTTTAGCAAACTCTAACATCTAGCAAGGCCTGGGGTTTTTGGTTGCCAAATGTTGAAAGCGGTGTGGGGCTTACCAGAAAAAGAGCTCTGAGGGCTATGTAGGTTGGAGTAATGAGCTTGTGCCACCTTTGTTTTCATCGAGTCAGAAAACTGTGCTGGCTCATTGGCTGTGCTTCTCCGAGAGACGGTTGCCTTGAAAGATGATGATATCTCTGTGCAGCTGAAAGTGCAACAGACTTCAGTGTCCTGGTATACTGTCAGTTGGAAGGTGGGGCAGCTGCAGAGTGGAGCCCAGGCTGCAGCAGACCCGGGGGGCTGGGTTCGCTAGAGTCACAAGTGAATTAGAGTGAGCATTAATATGGACAGAATTGGCTAGGAATCGTTTACAGGGTAATCTGACAAAAGGAAGACCCAAAAGGCATAACTCGCTTTATTTCTAAGGTATGCAGGCATAAAGTTAGTTGCCTAATTCTTAATTCGTTTTAGGGTGTTTTCTGCTATGCAGGAGAGTCCATAATATCTAATTCCATAGTAACCTGACATTAGACAAGGTTGGGGACATGTCAACAATGAGTTGGGTTCAGTTTGGGTTGCACTCATTATAATGAATGTCAATTAGGGTTGTTCTAGGACCACACGAAAACTGTTGTGGAGAATTTTATGATTTGATCTTCCTTTTCTCCAACACCATGTACTGATAAAAATTACATGTTGTTCTTACGCATCACCAATGCAAACATCTGAAGTATGTGTCTTTTCTTGCTATGAAGTTCAAACCTTTTCATATTCAGAGTAAACTGGTGATCATGTGTGGTGGTTTTATAGTCTGATCAATTTATGATACCTAGTATTGCATGTGGCTGGCACAGTATGAAGTCTGTAGATGTCTAGCTAAGCCTGTGGTAAATAAACTGTGAAAAAAAGAAAGTGGCAGGAATTTATCTAACAGAGGATAGAAGGATGGTGACAGGTACTCTGACTGTGCATCTTGTGCCCCTTGTCTCTGTGAACTGCTAGAGTAGGTCACACTGGAGAAGTTGGAGCTATAGTGACAGAAATAGTGAGTTGTTCAGAGTGTTGATGATGCTCTGCCTGATCTGTTGAGCTGCCTCATAACTTAGCATTTTTTTTAAATGGCTTTTGCGTCTCTTCCAGAGGACAGTTTAAAGGCCACCAGCCCCGCAACCAGCCATCATGGTGTAAAACAGTCTGTAGATCTGACCTCTGAAGGCAGAGAGTTTGCGTAAGCGTGTGTGGTTGGATGAGGGAATCCTTCTTCTGATGCCCCTGCAACTTATCCACTTGCCATTGTAAACAGGAAACAGGGCTTGCTTGTGGTGTGCCATACCTACCCAGGCTTGTTACTCCATCATTGCTCCAGTACTCTGCTACTGGGGAATCCACTGCCAGCCAACCCTGCATGAAAGAAGGGGGTTGAGGCACTCTAACAACTTCACATTGAGACTTCAGAAAACATGAGAGGATAGAGCAGTTTTGACCCATATGGAATCAGTTCCTCTTTATTTTTATAAATCTGTTTATTGTTTTCAATAATAACACATAATAACCAAACAAAGACCACCAAGGCTTGTTTACAGCACATCAGTAGTGTAACAATACAGGCATAATGGTCACAGGTAAGCAGGGAAAGCACAGTGTCAGGCAGGAGTTCCATCTTGTGCACGGTTTGACGAAATTCACTGACTGGGGCGATATCTTGTTCATCCCTCACCTGTCTCCTGCTATTTTCCCCCACACCTTTTGAAATTTCCCAGGGCAACCCCTGGCATTATAGATTCTCCTTTCCAGGGATGCATACCTGTTGACCTCAGCAACACCTCGGCTGAGGCTGTCTTTCCGCCAAACCCCATATTGTGCCTATGAGCCTCTTCCCCAGCCCCAGAGCCACAGCAAGAAATGTCCTCTCACGCCACTTCCCCCCAGATACCCAAAAGCACCAATTTCAGGTCTTCCGGAACCTGGGACCCCAGCACCTCAGATATTTTACGAGCGCATTTCCGCCAAAAGTCCTGAATGAAATCACAGCTCCACATCATGTGGAAGAATTTACCCTCCGCTCTCCCACATCCCAGGCACACGCCACTGTCCACCACCCCCCACCGTGCCATGGCTGCACAGGAATAGTATGCCTGATGTAGTATTTTACATTGGATTAAGCGAAGCCTGGCAGCAATTCTGATATCCAATTGGAACATTAGTGCCTCCACCCACTCTTCAGACTCCAGTGAGCCCACATCCCTCTCCCACTTCCCTTTAATTCTGGACAACTCCTGGGCCCCGAAAGCTGTAAGCCCTGATATAGCGTGGAAGTGACCTTAGTTGGAATATGTTCTGGGAAAATGTTATCCTCCATGGATGAGCACTTCGGAACCTCCTCTAGCACAGGGAACTGAGACCCAATGGCATGCACTAATGGGAGAAGTCTATAATAATCCTTGTTTGGTAGCTTAAACTTATCCTGCAGTGCGCCAAATGTAAGCAGACAACCTCCTGTAGTATGTCCACAAGGGTCCAAATCCCACGCCCCTCCCAGCTCACAAAATGTTGAGAACTTCAGGGGTATGCCTCTTATTCCAGAGGGGCTCGTCCACTGTTGGTCTTCCACCTCAGCCAATGTAATGGTGAGCATCCACCCAGGTTTGTCGGATATGCTGCGTGATCTCTGGCAGTTCCGCCATCCCTTTCTCAACCCCATATAGTACTTGCAGGGGCGTGTCTTATCCCATTCTTCTTCTTTCCCCCTCTATGCGGGAGAGCCTGGGGTCATCATGAAGCCATTGTCAGAATCTGGAGAAACCACCCTCCTTTCCTCCTCACCTGGATCTTCCGTGGAACTTTCTTCCAAATCCTTCTTCCTTCTGCGAGATGTCTTGAGTTGGATGAATCCTTTTTGTCTTTCTTCTGTAGTAGCAGATAAGGTATTTCTCTCTGGGATGCCATGCTGTTGGCAGGCAGGTCGCCAACAGCTTGGACTACCCCCCGAGCTAGCCTCTGTGAACAGGCAAAAGCCTCCTGGCTGAAAAATCCTGATGTCCGATAGAAGGTGAATGGACTGCCGTGGAGTTACGAACGGAGGCTTGAAGAAAAGGGTGAACTCCAATGGCCTCCGGGAAGGTTGTCTTAAAGATGGAACACAATTGAACTGCAATGAGTTGCCAGCGGTGTGTGAAGTACCCGTGAGCAGACAGGTCTGCCTGGGGATGAACACAGCCGTGGGAGGAGAAGGAGTGTAAGAACCGGAACAGGTGGGCAACCAAGAACGGTCCAGCAGGTACTAAACAGAAGTCGGAGGAGAACCGACAGAACAGGAGGAAAAACCTTGTGTAGAATTACACGGAAAGAAAAGAAGAGAAATAAAAGTTAAGGGTAAGTAAACAGGAGCGGGCTGACCGCAAAGTGCAGGAAGGAAAACACACAGGAAAGATGACAGAGTAACTGTAAGGGGTACAGCAACTGGAGCGTAGCGCACAGAGGGATCCGAGGTTCAACGCACTGAGCCGCAGCAACTGTGTCTGTTTAAGCCGATAGGCGGCAGCCATCTTGGAAATAACAACAAGACCGATAACAGGAATACCGGCAAAAACGAGTTGGCACAGTCTATTGGTGCTGCCAATGGTCCCAGATCTTCCATGGATGCATGACAGCCATTCATTCACCACTGCAAGTTGTGCCACCCAGTAATAGCTAAGGAGACAGTGTATACCGAATCCCCTTCCCAAACTAAGTGCTGAAGGGTTTTGAGAGCAATGCAGGGCTGTCCTCTTCCCCCAGAACAACCCCCAGAGAATGCCATCTATGGATGTAAAGACTGACATGGGGACAGGGAGTGGGGCGTTCTGGTGGACATAAGGGAACCTCGGAAGCACCTGCATCTTCAAAAGGGCTGCCTTGCCTAGCAGTGTTAGTGGAAGTGATTGCCAATGAACCACATCATCAGAGAATCTGTCTATCACTGGTTGCAGGTTGAGCCTCAGGAACTCTCTATGGTCTGAGCCCACGCGGATGCCTAGATATTCAAAACCCGATATTTTGATCAAGTACGGGCACTGCTAAGGGATCGCCCCTTCCCCCTGAATAGGGAATAGACCAGTCTTTTTTGTATTCACCTTAGGTCCACAGAACCTCTGATATTCCATTAGGATACGTGTCATCACTGGGCAGGAGGTGACATGGTTGCTTATATAGATGAGGAGATCATATGCGAAGAGTGAGATCAGGGCTTCCCCCCCAGTGTCCATGTGAATTCTGTCCACTCCGCTGCCATCCTGAGTCTTATCGCCAGCGGCTCTATGGCCAGCGTGAACATCAGGGGACAAAATCAGTTCCTCTTTAAGCCTAATGACATTACCGAAAGTGGCTTGCAGGAATTTTAAAAGTACATAAACATTTTAAAATATCAAATATGCACTGTAGCAGACAACAATATTTTAGAAGCCAACCACATTTTAACAAGGGTGCCAATAGTACAACATAGGCCAACACAAAATTGGTTCCACAATCGGGTTCGCTATTTGAATATATCAATATAAATGTATGCAATGATTATGACTAAACATCGAGCAATTGTGGTGAGTGCTGTGAGCCGATTCTTGTTGAAATCGGCTCAGACAAGCGTATATTGATGGAAAGCCTGGTGAAGATGTACAACAAAATGAAAATTGTAAAATGGGGAGAGATATACAGAGAATGTCATTGTATAAAATACAACGGGAGCTAACAACGTACCTGAGGACAAATAAGGAGATACAGTCCTCTGTGATGAGATTCCCAGGGTTAAAAAGGTGGGGTCCCATAACAGGGATCCCTTGGCAAGAAAGAAAGAATCAGCTCTGCAACAAGCCGCTGGAGGCAGAAACATTGAAACATTGGCTAATTGACTGTAGCGCAACACTATGGCAGAGGAAAATGAGGTTGGGAAAGTTCATGAGGAGATTATAGGATTTAAACAGTGAAGTCAAGTGGGCTAGGCTCTTGTTTGTTTACCTCAATTACCAATGCTTTAGTCAATATTTTAATAGTGATACACAAAATGTTTG
Organism: Ambystoma mexicanum; assembly: GCF_040938575.1. Lineage (NCBI taxonomy): Eukaryota > Metazoa > Chordata > Amphibia > Caudata > Ambystomatidae > Ambystoma > Ambystoma mexicanum. The sequence goes on along the minus strand of NC_090927.1, from coordinate 629,484,500 downwards.
GGGAAAATATTTTTCTCAATTAGAACACCATAATGAAGTTGGGAAGGGAGTAATTTGTCGGATAGGTGGAAAATGTAATCTTGGGGATTAGAAAGGGAGGCCCTGATAGGTATATAGTATATGATATTATATTGTATTGTGTTGAATTAATTAATGTATGTGCTTTTTGTTTTAGAATGTTGTACCTGGAGTATGTATTAGGATTTGTAATGAACTAATAGTTGTGAAGTATATGATTTAAAATGTGTTAAAGTTTTTAATAAATTATAAACCCAAAGTTAATAAGCAGAGACACTGTCATAGATATGCCACTTCAGCATTGTATTGCCAGTTGCTTCCATATTATGCCAATCATAGCTGCATGTCAGGTATTGCCACTATATGAAAAGTAGATCCCTACATTGCCCTTTGCTGTGATAATACATTGTCCAAAAATCCAATAGATGCAAGTCACTGTCAGTGCACAGGAGCATTAATACTTTAATGATAAGGATTTGTTATTTATATAGTGATTTCGCCAAAGTACTGTACATAGCTCATATTTACATACAATTATCATCCCAAGCAAAGTTGGTACTCCTTTATCAACCTTGGAAGAATGAAATGCTCAGTTGGCGTTGGCAGGATTTGAACCTGCGATCTGCATATCACGCACAGATTGCAGCAGCGAGCGCTCAACCCGGTGATCTATCTTACAGCTTTGCCATTAAAAATGCAATGCCACCATTAAAAAGGGTCTGCACACTGTAGGCCCTTATCATGTTTGCTTTAGCCTTGATGATGCACAGTAAAAAATGCCATGACCCTGTGTGACATATCTGGCAACACCAAAATGCCAATCAAGCCACATAATAACACTTATCATGGTAACTTTATCAAGTCACTCTTGCTAGACATACGAAAGCCTATAGATTTGAAATTAGGAAAGCCAAACATGCCTTCCACACCTCGAGCATCGCCCATGCAAGTAACCCCTGCAAAGAACTCCACAAGATCATGTCTGAGTTCAAGACCCCTCTCAGCTCTTCCTCTCCATCCCCCATTTCCCAAGGACTGTGCAACATCCTTTCTGACCATAACGTCAACATAGCCATTGAAAGGAACCTCGCCAAACATGCTAAACTATCACCCTCTTCGGCCCCGTCACTGACCGCACCCCCCTGCCGGCAACACGCAGCCCCTTCAGTTCCTTCTCTGCAATCTGCTAGCCAGAGTTCTCAAGGCTTCTCCCCAACAGCTACCCCTCAGGATCCTTCGGAGATCATTTGCCCCCTGTCCCTCATCAAAAAATAATTATCCTCCACCTGTGCAAGCACCTTCATCATATCAATCATCAACCCCTCACTAACAGCTGTAATCTGCCCTACAGCATAAAATATATCTGACGTCAAACCACAACTTAAAAAACCTTCTCTTGACCCCCCTCCTCCCCTCCAGTTACTGCACCAACTCTAACAATTGCTTCATAGCCAAACTACTAGATCGCACGGCATACTCTCAGCTCAGTCTCTTTGACGAATACCACAGACTTCTTGGAAATGCCCAGTCGGGCTTCAGGCACCTTCATGGAACTGAATCCTTACTTGCCTCTATCTGAGATGACCTGAAAAGAACAGCAGACTCTGAGGACTGTGCCACACTCATTCTCCTTGACCTCTCACCAGACATCTACATGATAAACCAGTGCATCCTCACAAACAGACTCATTGACCTAGGCATCAGGGGCATACCCTCAGATGGATCTCCTCTTTCCTCTCTGACTACTCCCACATCGTCTTTATCCATCCTTTCCTGTCTGCCTGCCGACCAGTCTCCAAGAGAGTCCCTCAGGGAGCCTCCCGCTCCTATCTCCTATTCAACCTCTACCTTTTGCCCCTCCCCATGCTTATCCGCTCCCACATTCCCACCTGCTACAACTATGCAGATGACACTCAGATCATCCTCAAGATTCCCAACTCCCCTCTGGACCGGACCCAGACGTAGCATCTTGCCTATCAGACATTGACCTCTGGATGATAAACAACCACCTGCTCCTCAACCCCAGAAAAAACGAAATCCAAATCTGATGCAAAACTGCTTCACAAATGTATCCCTTGTCCGCCTTTATTAGGACCTGCGCTCACTGCAACACCCTCAGCCAAAAACATAGGATGCACTTTTAGCTCGGACTTGACCCTTTTCCGTCACATCAATGCATTCTCCAGATCATGCACCTTCCACTTCCTCAAGCAGATCTTTCCATATCTCTCCTACCCCCATAGAGTCTCTGCAACCATGACCATCATCCTCTCACGCCTAGACCACTCTAACTCCCGCTACCTAAGCGTGCCTGCATATCAACTCAGAAAGCTCCAGCGGATCCAGAACCCTGCAGCAAGGCACCTCCTCATATTCTCCACCAGAGAACATAACTCCCTCACACTCAGGATACTTCACTTGCAGCCCATAAGCCAACAGGCCTCTTTCAAAGTCATGGGTATTACCCACTGCTCCATCCACATGAAAGGCCCCATATTCCTCCAAAACAAGCTCACACAATATCAACCCACCGAATACTCAGATCAGGCTTGGCACACCTCCTGGTAGTCCCCCCCTTCAAGTCCTCCAGACAGATTATGGGTCACTGTTCTTCCTATCAATACTTACCCTCCTTTGTAATTAATTTGGACAGTCAGTTCTGGTCATTGGATCGGGTCTATCAAGGAAATGACAGCACATCAGACGTGGGACTGGATCAGCTAGGCTGGTCACCGGATTTGCACAGGATCTGCTCTCCATGTTTCTGGGTATTTCAAATCAGCTGGATAGCGAGTTCACCAGGCAAGCCTTGTGGTAGCAAGCCAGGTAGTTTCAGGATACTGGTTCAGAAGGCCTTCTCACAACACAGCGCTCCACTGGGTTGTGAGAATAAGTTTGAGGATTTAGGCCTTGCTGAAAATCAATAGTTCTCTACTGCTTGGCAAGTTTCTGGGCACCTGGATCAGGTCTATCAAGGAAAGGACAGCACATCAGGCACGGGACTGGATCAGCTAGGCCGGTCACCGGATTTGCACAGGATCTGCCCTCCTTGTTTCTGGGTATTTCAAATCAGCTGGATAGTGAGTTCACCAGGCAAGCCTTGTGGTATCAAGCCAGGTAGTTTCAGGATACTGGCTCAGAAGGCCTTCCCACACCACAGTGCTCCACTGGGTTGTGAGAATAAGTTTGAGGATTTAGGCCTTTCTGCAAATCAATAGTTCTCTACTGCTTGGCAAGGTACTAGGCATCTGGATCTGGATGGGTGTTAAAGCTGGATGTAGAATGCTGGAACAAAGTGCTTTGCCGGAATCAGGAAAGTGAGCGAATCAGTCAGTCCCTATGTGTTGTCAGCTGTCTCTATTCATCCTTTTAAATGACATCACAAAATGGGTGTATGGGCCGGCTTAACTAAGCTTGCCCCTGTGAGCTAGGATTGTATCAGGACCTCATCTCCACCTTGCATATGAGTGATTGGATCAAGGCCGGATGATGTCACATTTATGGTTTAGCTTTACAGTCCTCCCCTCAGCCACTAGTGTCAAAATCGGATTTTATCCTAAAAACATATTTCTACATTGGTCACCTCTACACAAATCACACACAAAGATTCCATATTTTATGTAGCATCTGTTCATCAAAATCCGACAGCTGTGGGATCTTGTTTCACCTTTCTACAGAAATGTGTCCTTTTCGCCTTTAAAACATTTTCCAAATTGTCATCAAATTTCCACAAATGTGTGCATTTAACATAGGGATGTGTGTGTAAATGTTCACAATTTTAGCATTAACACAGTTCACATAAAACCACATATATTGCCATTCCTGTCCAGAATATGTTATACACTTTTACCGCCTCTTAAAACGTGCAGCCAAAATTTAGACTAACAACTCTGTCCTTTTGATATTATTCACCACTTTGAATAACAAGTTATGAGTATATAAAAATTGTTTGTTGTTCATTCTTAACAGCAAATGGACCGCCCCGTTGTCTCTCCCTGTTTGCTAATCCGGCAGACTTTTAGTTTAGACACATGGAAGTTTCATCAGGAGCTCATCTGACAGCTGTCTTTCGCAGGTAGCCAAGTGTACTGCACATAGATTTTGACAGGAGCTGTCAGTTTACAGACAATCCGGTTTGTCGAGGAAATGTTTTGCACTTTACACTTTAGGACTTTTTATATTCGGCATGCTTCATTAGATGACGTGAATTTTAGCGCCAAGCAAGATTTTTAGTGTTGAGAATTGTTGTGTATAGAGATTTTGGAGTTTTTAGTAGCAAAGCAAATATCATTTAAAGGCACATTTTGGAGTTTCATTTGCTAAGTGCTGCTTCCCTCTCTGCACTCTGTTTGCTGGTCATGGAGCCCACTGGCACATTTTGTGCAGTGTGTGCTCTATCCCACCACATATGCACCATGGGTGGCAGGTTGTGCATCCATCTTTTTGTGTGTTTACACGCGGTTTTGGAGGTTTTTGGTGCACACAAGAGTTTTGCTGCCATTGTTGCTGTTCCTTGCACCATAACTATCAGAGTGATTCCGCATAAGATAGCAGAGTGGGTCAATACATCCCACAGATCCCCCCTCCTGACTTTGTTTTTACCTCCCGTCAAGGGGAAGTCGGGTGATTGGGATGTTCTTTTCTGTCTATGTGGAGAAATTCAGTTGCTTCTCCGTCCGTGATTGAGGCGACCCGCTCTACTTGCTGGTTCTGGCTGGGAGTATGGAGCGACACTCCGGGCTTGTTGTGTTTTTCCTCCCGGTCCCGAGTGGTCCTCCTTCATGATTCTTGGGATGATTCTTAGTTCAATGAGTCCTTATGCTAGAAAATAGAACATAGCATGGTTATGGAAATTTTCCCACTACTGTGTCCACACATCTTCGGAGGATGTCAGCAGTGGGAAAGATACCTGCTTTCCTTAACAATTGGCCATATTCCCCATCTATTCTTCAGTGATCCTTTGCTCATTTTCTTAGGTGCAGTCAATAAAGATTTAATAATTTTTATAGGTTTCCGGAATTCCCCCCTGTGGGTTTCTGGTAAACCCTTCTATCTGTCGCAAAGTATGCCTAGGGTGGCAACTCTTTAGCTGGTTTCTGTGGACCCACTTGTCTTCCCCTTCTGTCAAACTGCCCTTGGGGTTGCGGATTCTGTAGGCGACTGGTGAGATTCTGACCACAATTTCAAAAGGACCCCGCCAGGTTGGGAGGAATTTGCACTCTTTGGCTTGGTTCCTTTGGAAATTGTACAAGTAGACCCTGCCTCCTACTTGATATTCTTTTTTAGTTGTTTTAAGCTCATAGTGGGTCTTCATACTTTCTGCAGATCTTTCTAGATTCCACTGAGCATAGGAAAAAGCACGTTGAAGGTGTTTTCTCAGATTCTCAACATACTCATGAGTTGTGGAGGCATTTATCAAGGTCTTCTCTTGTCTTCTTCATAGACCTTGTGTGGGGAATTAATGTATGCCTCCATGTTGTCCTTGATTTTAAGACTTTCGTCCTCGAGACAGTTTTCTCTGGTACAATCATGTAAGTCTCCCAGACCTTGTGCGAAGGGACTCATCTTGTTTTGGCCATGTCTGACCTCCACAGGAAAGCCTTGCATTGACAGAATCCAGGAAGTAATTCTGGAATTACTCACATTACCGGCCCGGATTCTGTCATTTTGAAGATATTGCAGAGACTGCTGTGGAGTCTCCACTATGATGTGTTCCCCCTGGATAAACGGGCAGTAATTCTTCAATGCCCATACCGTTGAAAGGCGGGCCTTCTCACAATCGTTGAATTCTTCCTCCACAGAGGATAAAGTCTTACTAGCATAGGACATTACTTTATTGACCTTGTCATGCTTTTGGTATAATACCGCAGTCAAGCATGTATTTGAGAACCCTGTCTCCAAGAAGAACTCCTTATTTTGACAGGGTAAGCTAGGCAAGGCGCTTGCGAGAGGCTTCTTGTGAGTTGTCTTACTGCCTTGGCTTGTTCTGGACCCCACTCCCACTTGAGCCCCCCCTTCAACAGATGGATCAGGGGTCTTGTGATCTCTGTGTAACCCTCAATGAACTTTCTGTTGTAATTAATCAGTCCAAGGATGCTCTTTAGTTCCCGCAGGGTTGTAGGGTCTTTTAGTTTCTGGAGTGCTTCTATTTTCTTTTCCTGGGGACAGAGACCCTCAGGAGTTATCTCATGCCCCAAGAAATTGACACGGGTCCTGCACCACTGTGCCTTTTGGAAAGAGAGTTTTGCTCCGGCAGCCTTCAACTGTGTCAGAGCATAACGGATCCCCGCTATGTGTTCCTCCACAGTTGAGATTTTGATTAGAACATCATCTACACAGGCCAGGTTACCCCTTTCACCCAAATTGGGCATGGCTTTACACAGAAAGATGTTAAATTCATTGCTGAGTTGATGTATCCGAAGAGAGTCCAGGTCCAGGTGTACACTGTCCGTTTGCTTTCAAAATCCCCAGCACCGGATTTTTGAAGGTGCTTTCGACTGGACAAATTATCCCACGGGACTCAAGGTTCTTAATTATTTCAGTAAGGGACTCCATTGATGCGAGAGGCAAGCGATATTGCCTCAAAAACACTGGAGTCATGCCAGGGTCCGTGGGAATTGTTGTTGTGTGGATGTCGGTGCAACCACAGTCATAGGAGTCCACCGCAAAGAGATCTTGAAAATCTAAGAAACTTGTTTCAATTTTTGCTTTTGCTCCGGAGTCTCACAGGCATCAGCCAAGTTGACTCTCTCTTCAATCATTTGCCTGAAGGCCGGAAAGACTTCTGGTATGGCTATCTAAGCGGCCTCCTCCAGCTGGTTGGAGAAGTCCCTTGTCAAAGTACTGACTTGGACTGATGGCTTCAGGTGGGGAAGGCAGTCGTGGTGGACTTGAAAGATCACCTCATCCCTCCTGAAGTCACAGGTCACATCTTCCTTAACATAAGGGCAGGAAGAGTACACCAGGAATTTCCCCCCATGCCGGGTGAAGATCCTGTCTGGTGTTGTGTCATTGTCACTGTCACTGTCAGAAAAGTCATTGGTGATTAGTTGTACCAGTTCGTTACCTAAATCTATGGAAAAATGTCAGTCATCAACCGCCATTCCAATAATGGTGCTTGCACTCACAGTGATACTCCTTAGGTCATTGTTATCCACCTCGATTGGAATGGTGTTGTGTTCTGTGTTAACTAGTGGTGTTGGGTTTAACCCCAACCCTTGCTGTTTGAAATGGGCATTGAAGTGAACATAGGCATCAGGATTTTTCAGTTTCTGTCCTCTTTTAATTTTTACTTCAAGTGAGAATTGTCGAGTCTGTTCTGGGATGGTGACTTCCTCTCCAATCTGAATTTCAACTGCATATGGCAGCAGTTGAGCTAACAGAAATGCTTTCTCTGGGTCATCGAAGTCCATGCGATTACCCGCTAATCAGGACCAGGCTTTGAAGTTTATTAGGTCCAAACTAATGGCAAAGCAATTGAGAATGTCACTGCCTAAATAAAATGCAGGAGGGACATCTCGCACGACCCAACAATTATGGACTATGCTCTTGTTGCCTATGGAAATTTTTAGCATGCACCTGTTAGGCAGGAGATGTTTGGAATTGGGTGTTTCCAGGTCCATTTCCCATTTGTCTATCAGTGTAAATGTGGGAATGGCTGGATCTTTTGGGAGTTTTTGGAACATGGCTTTGCTGATGAAGCTCTTACCGTTTTTCACACACACTCGGGCGAGAACAGAGTGCTTCCCCTCATTTAACTGAATAGGGATGAACAACTGTTCTCCAATTTTCTGAATGTCCGCCAAGCTTTGAGCTGGTTTCTCATCATTTTGGAATATAGAAGTGGGATTTTCTGATTGTGAATTTGCATAGAATTTCAGGGTATTCCCTTCCAGTGTGGAATGCCACTTTAGACTGGAAGGAAGGTTGATTTTCAGAAATAGAGAGGACGTCCCATGACCAGATTGTGTCCTACTGCAATTACTGTCACGTCAGGGAATTGGTGGTTTTGGAAATTGAATTCAATTTGGTCTGGTTCAACCATGTGGCATGTGCCATTTAAACTAACATGGTTGAAACTAGGTTTTAATTTTATTGGTCGGTTAGTCTGGGTCCAGAGGACCTTGTCTACACAATCTGTGAGGGGAGACAATCTTTGCAGGATGTCATTCCCTAGTAAACATGGTGTGCCCTCTGGAGTCACAACTATGACCGGGTGCTTCACCTTGTGTCGCCTAATTTTAAGGTCTAAATCCACAGTCCCCTCGACAGGAATTTCCTTCCCATCAAAGTTCTAAAGTTGTCCAGGAAGAGGGGTTACAGGAATTTGGTATTTCTCCCCCCTTCCCGAATTCAGTTGATCAAAGGCCCTTTTTGACAGAAGGGTGGCTTGGATCCAGTGTCCACCCGTGAAATGTACATTGCCCCTGTATTTGGACCGGGGCATAACATTTTCCCTCCTTTTCCTCAAGGGTGCAAAGATAATGCGCATTTCTGGTCAATTGGTGGGTTAATTTCTTTGCTTTGGATTCTGACGGAGGGTTGATTTGGGCAGGATTTTGTTTGGGATCTTGGGAACCTGTAAGAAAAAAGGTGACAGTTGGATATGGGGGGAGTTTTGGGCTCCCCTGGTTCTGATTCTGGGCTGCCCCCCCTTATTGGAGGCAGTCATCAGAATTGGTTTGAACAAGGTGATTTTCTAGCTGGTCATTCTGGGGCTCAATGATGGGCAGTTTTAACTTGGTTCCCACATCTACCCAGTCTTGACCAGGATCTCTTGGGACCCATTTTTCTTTGCGAGGAGTTCCCTGATCCCTGAAGGAGAAGATCCTTTTCCCAGAATCCTCTGAGGACCCCTCTCCTTCAAATTGGAAGAGTCCAACCTCCTCCACAAAATGGGTCTTTTTAGGCTCTTTATTTCTTCTACCCGCCCTCTGTTTCTTAGGTTGCAGACTTTCAGGGGCAGGAGATTCTGGTTCCAGTTCCTGGGTTTCCAGGGGCTTTTCACAAGTGGGGAAGGAAGCTTCCTCTAAGGTTTTACAACCCTCTTCCCCCTGTGCCTCCTCCCTGGGAACCGGTGGGTTGTGGGGTTCTCTCCCCGTCATTGCTCTGGAGTACCAGGCCCTTGATTTGAGGGGTTTTGAGTCGCCATGTTCATCTGAGGGTTCTGCTGAGCCCTCAACATGTGACCCAGATCCTGTGCCAATTTCTGGACCGGGCATTCCAGGTGGGACACCCGCTCTGGCTGGTACGGGGTCCTCGGGTCTACCCTAGTTTGATCATGGGAAGGGTAACCATCCCTTCTCCCATAATACCCTGGGTTGGGATCGTTTTGGTACCCCTCCACCCTTGGCATCCCTTCTCCTGGATTGGGCTGTCTGGGCTCAGGAAAGTGGGGAAAGAAAGAAGGGTTGTTTTGGGGGTTGATGTTTGGTGGGTACTGGGGAAAGAAACTCAACCGGTATTTGGGGGATTACTGCCCTCCTAAGGAAAGTTAGGAGTTAAGTTTCCTGGGTTGGCAGCTGCCTGGTTGGACCCCCCCCTTGGGCTGGGGGAGTCCACACATAGCCCAGGATGGGTCTGCTGCCCTTGTAACAGGGGCTGATGTAGTCAGGGAAGTTAGGTGTCCCATTTGTGGGGTTACCTCCCTGACTCCCTGTTTGGGATTGGCCCGAGGGCCTTCTGGGTCTTTGGATAGTAGGATTTTGTGCAGGAATATTTTTAGACCCCATCTCCATTTCTAAAATGGGGATAACCTTCACCTCCCCCACCTTAGCAGCAGCAGGGATGTTGGTTGGTTTTGGGCTTTTATTGGCACTTTTATTTTCTACTGGTTTCTGCACATTGTAAATGCGAGTGGCTTCTTCAATGACCCCGTCTAGTGATCCTTTCTCATGAAAGTCCCTCACCAGCTGGGTCATAATGTATTTAGGGAGTGCATGAAAGAAGGTATTGATGGATTCCCTGCTGTCTGTGCACACCCTCCTGGTGGTCTGCGCAAAGGCACGTTTCAGCTCTTGGACAAATTCTTGTGGGGCCTGGTCTTCCCCACATTGCAGATTGTATGCCACCTTGTGGGCCTCTTTAGGGTTTCTGTGTATTGAAAAATGCTTTATGATAGCCACCCTATAGCTGGACCATCTTGTGTGGTTCTGATCCTCCAGCCCTATAAAGAAGCTGGAGTATTCAGGGGAAAATGTCCACTTGACATACTGAATGCAGCTTTGGCTATCCTTCAGGTGGAAAGTATCCATCATTTGCTCATACAATTCGACGTGCTCCCTCTTAATTTTGTTGGCCTTTTTGGTTTTGGTCACCCTTGTCCACTCATCCTCTGACTCAGAGGCACTGATACCAGAGGTGGCTGTCTGATCCTCTAGGCTCTCCCTGATTCTGCTTGCTGTCGAATGGCTGGTAGAATGTGGGGGCCTAGTCTCTTGAGACCTGTGACGCTCAGATGAGTCTTCTGACTCTCCCTTGCGCCTTGGATTGGCTGAGTACCCCCCCCACTGCCCTAGCTGGGAAGAGGTTTTAAAGATGCTCTTTGTGGGCCTAGTTTCATGGTATTCCCAACCAAATTGGACTGACTGGTCCCTTGGTAGGTGATGTTTTTGAGGATCCAGTTCTCTGATTCTCCCCTCACTGGAGTCTCCCTGATAAGAGAGGCTGGAACTAATTTTTGGGAACCTGTACATAGATGCCCATCCATCCAATTTTGGGAGGCGCTGATCTGTCAGTCCCATATTTCCCATTGTGTTGAAGTCTGCCATCCCCGTGGCCCTTGGTTCATACGAGCGAGTAGACATGAGGGTGGCAGAGTCCATGGAACTGAAGGGATTAAAGTCTTTGATGCCAGGGGTCCTGAGGTTATGCTCAGGGGTTTCTCCTTCCCATCTTACCTCATCTCTTTCAGCCCCTATTCCCTGTTGATATGCCAAAATCGACCCTTTTACTCCTCTATTAAGGCCTTACTGGCACTGATTTTGGATAGCTAAGGATGTTAGGTACAAGTAGGAGTTGAGATTTCCCTTCTATCATAAAAACTGAGGAAGTTATAGAGGTTTTAGTAAGAGTTGTTTTTGCAAAATAGGTGTGAGAATGGAAAACAGAAATTCGAGTTAAAAATGACAGATAGGTTTTCTTATATTATGTTAAGGTCTACAAAAAGGAGAATGCCACACAGGAATCAGTTATTCATGGCTGCTCATAACCATTCATGTGTGATACTCTAGTTTCCGTTTGGTTTGGGAATTACTTTTCTTAATCAAATCAATAAAAAGTTAGGGTTTAGTAACACAGATGAGAGAAAAGTCAGCGCAAGGATAGTTCTAGCAATACTATGGTTCTGAGTTAAAGAGGGGGTGGGTTTGAGATTGAGATCATACAATGCAGATACATTATGGGTCACTGTTCTTCCTATCAATACTTACCGTCCTTTGTAATTAATTTGGATCGTCAGTTCTGGTCATTGGATCGGGTCTATCAAGGAAAGGACAGCACATCAGGCCTGGGAATGGGTCAGCTAGGCCGGTCACCAGATTTGCACAGGATCTGCCTCCTTGTTTCTGGGTATTTCAAATAGGCTAGATAGCGAGTTCACCAGGCAAGCCTTGTGGTAGCAAGCCAGGTAGTTTCAGGATACTGGTTCAGAAGGTCTTCCCACACCACAGCGCTCCACTGGGTTGTGAGAATAAGTTTGAGGATTTAGGCCTTGCTGAAAATCAATAGTTCTCTACTGCTTGGCAAGGTTCTGTGCATCTGGATCAGGTCTATCAAGGAAAGGACAGCACATCAGGCGCGGGACTGGATCAGCTAGGCTGGTCACCGGATTTGCACAGGATCTGCCTTCCTTCTTTCTGGGTATTTCAAATCTGATTTTATCCTAAATACATATTTCTACATTGGTCACCTCTACACAAATCACACACAAAGATTCCATATGTTATGTAGCATCTGTTCATCAAAATCCTGAATCAGTGGGATCTTGTTTCACCTTTCTACAGAATTTTGTCCCTTTCGCCATGAACACATTTTCCAAATTGTCTGCAAATTTCCACAAATGTGTGCGTTTAACATAGAGATGTGTGTGTACATTTTCACAATTCTGGCATTAACACAGTTCACATAAAACCACATATATTGCCATTTCTGTCCAGAATATGTTACACAGTTCTACCGCCTCTTAAAACGTGCAGCCAAAATTTAGACTAACAACTCTGTCCTTTTTATATTTTTTACCACTTTGAATAACAAGTTATGAGTCTCTAAAAAGTAGCCCCCTCCTTTGGGGAATTCCTTCCAGGAGCAGTTTACGACCCTTTCACACGTCAGTTTCCGGAGGTGGAGGATCTGCCATTGTTCATTCTCTTTTTGTAGACAAAAGTCTGACCTAACCCACAATTATCATCTACCAGTGAGTTTCTGCTGAGAGGATTTCCTTCCCCTTGGGAGAAACCTGTTTTTCTGCTTCTTGCAGCTCAGCCAGGCCAATTTATTCTTAATTTCTTAAAATCCTGCAAAAACCAAACTTGTTCCATCAAACATAAATACATTACTTTCTTAGGTTTAAATCTGTGGGATCAAAAATACAACCGAGTTCTGTATTCTTTTTAGCAACAATCCTTTTATGTTTGCTAACCAGGCAGACTTTTAGTTTAGATACTTGGAAGTCTCATCAGGAGCTCATTTGACAGCTGTCATTCACAGGTAGCCCAGTGTACTGCACACAGATTTTGACAGGAGCTGTCAGTTTACAGACAATCCAGGTTGTCGGAGGAAATGTTTTGCTCTTTACACTTTAGGACTTTGTATATTCGCCATGCTTCATTAAATGACATGAATTTTAGTGCCAAGCTAGATTTTGAATGTTGAGAAGTGTTGTGTTGTGTATAGGCATTTTAGAGTTTTTAGCAACAAAGAAAATGTCATTTATAGACACATTTTGGAGTTTCATTTGCAAAGTGCTGCTTCTCTCTCTGTACTCTGTTTGCTGGTCATGGAGCCCACTGGCACATTTTCTGCAGTGTGTGCTCTATCCCACCACATATGCACCATGGGTGGCAGGTTGTGCATCTTTTTGTGTGTTTAAACATGCGATTTTGGAGGTTTCTGGCACACACAAGAGTTTTGCCGCCATTGTTGCTGTTCCTTGCACAATAACATAACTATCAGAGTGATGCCGCATAAGATAGCGGAGTGGGTCAATACATCCCACAAAGTCACATTAAGCAATGCAAGTCTAGACATTAATAACAAATATGCCTGCTTCATCATGCATGCCCATTACGTGATCGAGCACCCCCGCACCTGCCCCACCCACCTGCTATATCCCATATCCCACCAACTCTCCTCCTCCAACAGCAAACTCAGCCCATTGGCCCAGCATTACCTCCATGTCTCTCTTCCATGTCCCAGTACTTACGTCTGAGGCAAGGTACTTCATAGGCAAGTACTGAATGAGGAAGAATATGACTAAGAGTAATGAAGATTACTGATAAGTAATATAGGTATTGAACACAAGCACACCATTCATATGCTCATTCACACTGCACCCATCCACCATTCATAAATATACATACACATACACACACAACCTTCCATGCATGCATGCACACATGCACACACACACACATTAACACAAAAAACACTTTCTTGCCTTTTCCAAATCCATTCCTGCTCTGATGAACTACTCTGCAGGCAGGCCTCTCTCTCATGCCCTAAAAACACAAGGAACCAGCTTCGGTTCCTGTCTTGCGCTGAGCAGGTGAGACAGAGCGTTCAAAAAGTAAATCGTAAATGAAATAATGGGCCTCATTATGAGTCCAGCGGTAGCCGTGCTAGAAAAACCGGTAGGCTGCCGCCGGACTCGTAGTGAATTACTGCCTCCATGATCGCCGGAATCACTGGGGCATTACAACCCCGGTGACCTGGTAATTCTGGAAGCGGAATTCCGTTAATCCCCATTGACTGCATGGGGATGGGGACCATGGAAAACACTGGCACCATAAATAACGGTGCTGGTGTTTCCATTTCTTTCTGCAGGCGGGTGACGTTACTCCGGCCAGGTCAGACCTGACGGGAGTGACACCACCCGCCTGCAGAACTCGTAGCATGCCAGTCCGGAAACAATGGTGGCTGCGGGTTTACCAATTAACAAAATAAAGACAAAGGGAAAATTTTAAATGACCCCAAGATTCGTCCCCTCATAAAGGCTTGCGGCAGCTTCTAAACTAGAGAATCTTGTAGTCTATATGTTGTCACCCCCCTAAGGATGAAAAAACTCGACTTAGAAAACAATTACTCTACAGATAAATGTAACAATCTATTGTAATATTTGATTGTATCAAAAATATTTTTATGCACACATTTCATATAGTTAAAAAACTGAGTGCTACGCACTCTTCTGCTAAAATACAGAGTTTTATAAACACTTAGTCATTTGCTTAAAAAAGACAGTACAATGGAGTCTATAAGCTAAGACTCTACCTTAAACTAAAACAGTTCAAAGAACTATAACATGTACCAATCCACTATCTTACTAGCTATCTAAAAACTATAACTCACCCTGTATAGTGATAAACACTTCTAATAAGTACATAAGACAGTCCCTATTTTATAGGATACATTCTTTTACCATTCATTATCCTTGGTAGGTGAATCCTCATGTGTACAACCATGTGGTTTGCATCTACTCAATATTTAATTGATATATGTTGGCTAATGTACAACACCCTAAAACACCCGATATGTTTTGTTCTTTATAAACAGTTGGTAATATAAAAGAACGTAATCAGGGGAATATAGAGCAATTTATAAAAAAAAAAACACAGGTTTAAACAACTTTAAAACAACACATATAAACACTCTTTTCTTGTGGTGTTCTTCTTAACCCAGGGGAGAAAAAAACAACATAGAATAACAGCTATTAGTGACACTGTTCACAATTCAACAAAAGCCAAAAACTAGCAGGAGCAATTAGTCTCCTGCATGTGGCTTACCGTAATGGCATTTGCAATTAGCGCCTTTGACGGATAAGTAGACTCGTCTTCAATGTAGACGTATGATCTGTAGATATAAAAACACACCGACCGATGTCAACAGTGCTGTTCAAATTTCACTCCAAAATGAAGAAACTCAATAAAGGCAATTACCTCAACTCTCTACCATTAGGGATTTCTCCCGGTTACTTGATAGCCTCTTGTAGCACTCACATGACTCTAAAACCTGTTCTACAAGTAATAGACCCTCTATACATTGTTCAGGATCTACTGATGTCACCCAAGAATGATTATCTAATAGCAGCCCTAAATGTAAAAGGGAATTACCTCCATTACTTATGGGAGTCACACTAACTCCACTTGGTGCATACGGTTACTCAAAGCTTTTTACTGAAGACAACCTGCACAAGGGTTTTAAAGACTCCTATGCTGGAGGTTTCTCTCTAATTAGTGCAATACCATTTCCATGTTACTAAAAAAATCGGTTTATACATGCACATTGCATATGCTGTCATCCTGTACCTCTAAAGCCTCAGTTGTACCACAAACGTGTTTGCAACAAGATTATCTATTAAAATCTCAACTCTCGTACATACAGATAGTAATCAGCCGCTTACCCTTAATTTTATTAGGTACATCAATCTGCGCTCGGTCTTGATGCCCAACTTTCTTCTGGTGTCCCAGCGTGATCGCGAGAAAAAATTTCCCTGGTGGTCTTTGCTGATTACTGCAAGGTCTGTAGCTATGTACACACGGTCTCAACCCTAAACACACAAGGAGACAAACGCTGACGGTCTTGTTACTACTTTGAAGTGCTCTCCCACATGCAAATTAATGTAAAGTCATAGAACAAAAACGGGAACCACACGTTTGGGAGATCTACAACTAAAGAGAAACACCCCACACACAGCAGGCTGAGTACATCCTGCGTCCTTACCTGTTCCCGAATCTCGGCACTCGCGTCACTTCTGCCCTCATGAAACACGCTGATGATCACCTGATGGTACATCGTAACTAGGCGACTATTTTTTATAGTCATGACTGCTTCTACACGGCTGTTTCCAATTGCCGGAATAAGCTGTGAGCGGTACAATGTTTAAGATATTATTTTCTAACCTTCTCAAAGCGTGAGAATATTATCCCATGGCAGCATAACCATTCAATAATCTGCTGCAAAAACAACTTTTTTCTCTTGTGATACAGTCATAAAAATAGAAAAGTGTTACGGTTCTGACCCTGCTCATTAATAAAATTCACACGGGCCCCGCCTCTATATTGCTAATTGACCATCACAGGTGGAACTATTCTGTATCCCTCAGCTCAGGGCTGCGAGCTTTATTCAAACATAACCACAGTAAGACCACTGCTCCACAATGCGGTAGGACTTGTTAACACGCATTCTTAAAGTAAACGCACCGTGTTACTGTTTTTAAAAAAACATGTACGTATCTAGCACTAGCCTCATCAGAAACCATTGGGAGTATGGAGCGACACTCCGGGCTTGTTGTGTTTTTCCTCCCGGTCCCGAGTGGTCCTCCTTCATGATTCTTGGGATGATTCTTAGTTCAATGAGTCCTTATGCTAGAAAATAGAACATAGCATGGTTATGGAAATTTTCCCACTACTGTGTGTTGATATTCCATACTCTAAACAGCATTGTTCCAATCAATTGCCTCATTAAGTCCTGTCACTGTTGAATTGCATAAGAAGATTAACCATGATTCTTTTCTCTGCAGTCTTCTAATCACAGACTCTCCATCATGGGTTGGTGTCACATGTAACAAAACAGTCCACCTGAAATCATTTGAACGTACATAATGGGTGTGCCAAAGGGCATTCTCCACCCATCAAAATGTGGCAGTTCTTTTTAATGATTTTAACCACTTGGTTGGCCATCAGGGTAAAAGTACTCACGAAAACCAGATTGTTATTTTCTGTGGTTCTTTCTCGATATTCTAGGAGTGCCTCGCGGTTGTTATTTGTGGACCTTTTCAATGCCCGTTTTATTATTTTCTTCGGGTACTGTCTAGTTCTGAGTTTACCGCCACCGTTGTTTCCGGACCGGCAGGGTCATAATGAGGCCCAATGTCTTTTTGAAGTCAGACTGACTTAAGAAATAAATGTAAAGAGTGCTCTCGTCTGGGAGCGCTCTTTACTTTTGGTTTCTCTCTGATTTGCAGACCCCAGGGGTCGCATAGGCAGAGCCAAAGGTTGTACAGGAGTTGCCAACGGTTGCAATTGCGACCCCCAATTGATGTCCCTGCAAGAAACACATGTTTCCTTCTTATATTGTGATGCCTTTTGTAACATGTAACACAATATATAATGCCTGCACCCATAATTTCCAAAACGTTGATATTCAGGACTACATACCTCTGGTATTAATATTGCTTTTCTTTATTCCTGTGTAATCATCATTGTTGTGTCCTGGGCCAAGGGCACAGGGTCCAGGACACCGTTGCTGGGACCACCCAGCTGTATCACTTCTGTGGGACATGTCTGGCTGGCTCACGGGCACATGCGCCAACCCGTGAGGTGGTGGGGGCACCCACCACACACAGTTGCAGGGGGTTATCCTGATGGCCTGTGATGACACGGACCCAGACCATGTCCTGGGGCACCCAGGCCATCAGAGCTGGAGTTGCCCAGCAGGGCCTCCGGAGCACAGCTGAAGAGTTGCCCATGGGGGCTCTGCCAAACATCAGTGGAGAGGGACAGTATTGCCCAGCAGGAGCACCAGAGCCATTTTAAGCACTTTTGGGGCCCTGGGCACAGACATCTTTGGAGCCCCCTCTCGACCAAACCAAAAGAATTAAGTGATCAAGAATATCTGGTCGCACCCGCACATCCTCCCCCCACCGCGTCGCAATCACAACCCATAACGTATAGGTTGAAATGCTCCCTCGAAGCATTCAAAATAAGCATGTTTACTCCATGTAAGTCCCCTTACCCTCTTCATTCTTGCTCTAATCAGAATGTTAAACAAGTAGAATTTGAAGGCCAACATTAGCAGTCTACGAAGAGGTTACTTCTGTTCTAGTATAGATACAGGATACTTTTTATCAGAAGCATGCAGAAAGGTATGCTGCCTCTAGTATTAATGCAGGACCATATGTAAAATGTACCAGTATCCCAGAATAGACAGAGAACTCACATTAGCTGCCTCACAGAATGCAAAAGTGCTCGAGCATAAATGGAGACCATTTGAAATGCAAGGGAAAGCTACCCATACTATAGTATGGATAGTGGATGTAGATTAGAAGCTACCTAGAGGGTATCTGTATCCAGACAGACTGAGATTAGGAGTGGGACATGGTTTTCAAATAGTATTGCATTAGAAATCAAAAGAGCACATGTCTGTGGTGTGCAATATATCAATGCTCACTATTATAGTGGAAGCAACCCTATAGCCAGAGAAACCAATGAGGGAGGCTTTTTTGAAGATCATACCCTGAGAAGGAGATCACTCTGAGGGCTGACAATTTTGAAAGGTTTAAGGACTGGCAATGTTCAGAGGTTGGCAATACAAGATTAAATGAGATGCCCAGGATCTCACATTTGTTATGGGGTTAAACTTGGATTAGTGCCAACTCTGCAATTTCTGCAGTTGAACAGTTTCTTTTCCAGTTCTTACCATGAACTAAAATAATCTCATTTTATTAAACAGACTTGGAAAGTGCACAAATCACACTTCCAAACATGACAATTTTTAAAAACAAAATATTGTAGAAGCATGTTTTTCGCAAAATGGGAATTATTCTAGCTTCATTCTCTCCATCATCAAGGGATGTATATAAGTACCAGCCTACCAATCAATGTGATTGAACAGATTTAATCTGGGTTTGTCTTTTTTAATTTAAAGCTTTAAAAACTTTGAAAACAGTGGCTTGTGAAATTACAGAAAAACCTTTCACTTTTACGAAAAAGCTATCCTTTTTTTGTGTCAAATGAGCATACCTTAAAATATGCTTGTAACTGGTTGCCCCGGGCGCTCTGCCAGTATCACTGAAAATGAAGTATCGTACTAGAAATGTCATATGGTGTCTTTATTGAAAGTGTGCCCCCTTAGCCACATGTTTTTCGAGCTGACTTCGCTCTTTATCAAACTTGAGCACAAAGCAAACTGTTCCCACAAACATAAGTTAAGTAGCACACAAATGTGTAATACAGTTTAACAGTTGTATAAACCATTAGTGCACCCGAAGTAGCAACAGGCCAAAGCCGTGCCATTGGCCTAGCCTGATGCAGAGAGGAGCACAATTACCCCAAGCTCTTTCTGTACCTTAAAATATGCTTGCTCAAGGCCTAGAACATTTGGTCCACTCTCTTCTGTCAACCACCCCTTCCACTCAAATGGCCTAAATAAGCAAAAAGATCAAGTAATGGGCTAAACAATTTTACCAGAAAGAGAGAAGGCAAACCTCACAGAAATGTAAGAGATGTTAGATGATTTGACCAGGATCACTGTATCTTCTGCTGGCAAAGCCAGGATACAAGCACAAATGATTTGGTTCCACAGTCTTGAATTTGGATACTTATTCACCTCTTGGACTAACAGTTTATGCTCATTGCTGGAAGTGTTTGCCTAGGTTTTACAACACCCCAACCGAACAACCCAATTTCTAGACCTTCACCATAAGGATTACATGTTAGTTTTTATAGCAACCTCTATCTGGAGCAGGTACATTGCTGATAATAGCGCCTGTTGTGCTGCAAAACCAAGTACATATGCAGGCATGTTTCTAAACTGCAGTCATAGGAAAGGGTCAGCCAGCCTTGCTGGAATGTACTATTCTAATCTTGTATATGAACACGTATCTCTGCAATGAGTGCTTAACACTGAGCTAATTTCTGAACCCTTGTGGCACTCAATTTATCAATATGAATTTCAGCTTTGGCTATTGTACACAATCAACATAATTCCACCCGGAAGAACATTTCTCTCCATGAGTTCTGCAGTAGTGAACACACAGACTATTTATACCACAGTGAACACAGAAAGCATTACATGATGGATTGATCAAGGCAGAATGTACTTGTCAACAACCGGCATGCCATAGGATTAGAGCCTCAGTAGCATGCCATAAAATATCCTGATGTGTGCTATTTAAGTCTGGTGAACAATGGAATCTTCTTTAGATCAGGCAGCCTTGTGGGGCCCCCTCCAAGGTGGGGGCCCGGGGCAAGTGCCCCTTTTGCCCTCCCACAAAAACGTCTCTGAGGGGCACTGTCATGGTGGAGGGCCCTCCAGGCAGCCCATCTGCCTGCTACGCAGAGCTATCATTGCGCTGCAGCAAGAACCACACCACATTTAAGAGTCAGTTGGTATTAACCAACGAACTGGAAATGGCTTGTCCCTTTTATTCAGTAACTCACATGGTCACAGACATGTGACACTAGCACGAGCCCTGGGAGTAACTCGTTCTCTCAAAAGAGGTGGCACACCACAATCATGACAGTTGGCTTTATGACCAGGAGATACGAGTGTCTCTGCATTATATCACATCTCCTGGATAACGAAGCATCCGACCTAACGCCTCGTTGGAGATGCACAGGTCTTTAATACCGCGAAATTGTGTTGTTTTATTGTTTGACGCACTGAGGTTTCAGAAAGGAATGATAATCAAAATCAGGCTCTTTACTCATCCCATTCCGTTTGTTAGCAGACGCTTTATTTACAAGTAAATGCACCTGCGCCATGTTTACTTCTGAAATATATGGATTGACCTTGGAAACAAAATGAAAACATGCTGTCAGGTGCCGGCTGAGGAGAAGCCTTAAACATGTGACGAAAGATCCCTCGAACGGCGAAGCAACATTCTTGTGAAGGTTGTGCACTGACACAATAATCCAATGTAGCCCCATAACTCCTTTTGAGAGAGCTAAATCCGGGAGACGTTGAAGGAGTGGCTCGAGCTGGGAGCTGAAAGGCACACAGCTGAGCAGTAATTCTTTACATGAGTCATCCCTGGAAGGGGCATCAATCACTCCATTGGGGGTAGACTGCGGTGTCACTAGCCTGTTCCTAGCAGCGGGTGTCGCACTAGTTGCCAGTGTTAAGCAACACTGCCACTGAAGAAAAAGCCTTGGTAGCACAGCATTAAGTCGCTTTGTATTGTATGAAGATGGCCTGAAAATACATCTCCTAACGGGAAAAAAATGAAGAAATTGGATTTCCCATGCTGAAACGACGTAGCGGTCATTTTGGCAGAATAGGATGCACACCGCGGAGCCGGGTTAATATTGAAAACTAATTCAGCAAATTGTTACCCGGGACTCAAGGGGTTAACGCTCGTGAGCCCCCTCCGTTGTAAAGGCGGAGTTTGACTGGGCAAGGGGGTTATGGGGCACGTGCGCTGCGAGTGCCAGTTCCAGTTTGGTTGTGAAAGAATAAAGAAGTTCCTCTTATCTCTCCGTGTGTGCGTCCTTCATTTGGGCCTAGATCCCTAGGCAACATTTGGCGACGAGGATCTCTCCCGCGCACCGGAGTCCTCCTCCTACGGCAGTCCGCCTGTGGTGGCCGATCCAGCGAGCCCCCTCCTCCTGCTCCACCTCCGCGCAACACGGCACTCCGCCGAATCCGCCTTGCCGGACCTCCTCCGTCGAACCTCCGCGGAAGCGACCCCGCCCGCGCACCCGTGGGCCTTCTCTCCCAGGCGCCATGAGCACCTCCAACCCGGGGTCCAGCCAGGGCTCGCCTCAACTGCCACGGGTGGCGAAGTCGATTCAACTACGACTGCCCCCGCCGTTCACTATGACTCCTCAGGCCACCAAAGGCCCCAGATGGACCGACTGGATGGACGATTTTCGACACTTCGTGAGAGGTTCCGGCGACGGGGACTCCCCCAATATGAGAGACATTTTCCTTAACCTGGTAGGGGGAGAGATCAAAACGGTCGTCAAGGCCATTCCGCCCACAGACCAGGACACTTTTCCCAAGCTGATCGGCGCTTTGGACAAACTGCTTATCATCGAAGTCAATCGGGACTATGAAAGATACCTGTTCAATCAATGCACCCAACTCCCGCAAGAGACCGTCGACGAATTCATCACACGTCTACGGGTGAAAGGGGCGAACTGCCAATTTGATGCGTTCTCGTTAGAGGAAGCTATCCGGCTGAGGGTGATCGAGGGATGCCTCTCCCCCGCACTCAAGAAACAGCTCCTCAAGAAACCGCTCAC
The DNA here is from genome assembly GCF_040938575.1 of Ambystoma mexicanum. Taxonomy (NCBI): domain Eukaryota; kingdom Metazoa; phylum Chordata; class Amphibia; order Caudata; family Ambystomatidae; genus Ambystoma; species Ambystoma mexicanum. The sequence continues at coordinate 629,462,304 of NC_090927.1, read as the reverse complement.
CATGCCCGAGGTCAGTGAACTCGCCCGCATCCACGAGAGGGTGGATGCGCAGGCCTCAGCCATGGGCCATTCCAACAACGCGAAAGTGGACTCAGGGGAATTCGTGGCCGCCATACTGCCCCCCCGTCAAGGCGACAGGGGCCCTCAGCCATATAGACCACCGATTGCCCCGTCGATGTCAACCCCGCGTCTGCAAAGACAGTGCTACCGCTGCGGGATGTCCTTCCCCCACTCAGGGTCTTGCCCAGCCCTGTCCCAGCGATGTACCAACTGCGGGAGAGAAGGACACTTTCACTCCGTTTGCAGGGAGGGCGTACCATTTCCACCGATGCGGCCCCAGGCGGCCCCCAGAATGCCGTTCCGCCCGCAACCCCTGCAATACAGCCAGCCGAGACCATATCAACAGGGCCTCGGCCAGAGGCGTTACGTTCGTGCGATGGACGAATACCTAGCGGCAGGATATGCCCCTCCGTATGACCAGGCCGAACAGCCCAGACATTTCACAGACGAATACGACAACCCGCCTGCAGAATACAGGCCGGAAACCCTCTGCCAAGACGACCAGGCGGCGGCCTACTACGCGCCGCAGGACCACTACGACCAGGATGAGTTCGTGAACCTCATCCTCGACAACAAAGAGGCCAGGGAGGCCCCGCAGATCCCGCTCAAGATGGCGAATTGCCAATTTCAATTTATGATCGACTCTGGGGCCACAGTGAACATCATGGGTGAACAAGACTACGCCAGGATACCATGCCCGCCACAGCTCAGTCCGTCTCGCTCCAGAATCTTCCAGTGGGGTGCCGCCACCCCGCTCCAAACGGTGGGTCAATTCACCCAGTGCCTTCTCCTGAACGGGCGGCAAGTCGATGCGACCATTCACGTGATACGGTCCCTCGCCAAGAGCCGATGCCTCCTTAGCTACTACACGGCGTCGCACCTCGGACTGATCGAAATTCACGTGAATGCGGGAGACGTGATCACTGCCGCAGCGGCCAAACCCGGCCAGGGGAACACGGTAGATGCGATTGCCTATCATCAAACTCAATCGCTCGTCTCACAAGAAGACATCGCGGAGGCCTTCCCCAAGCTCTGCGTGGGGCTAGGAAAACTACAGGGACCCCCCATCCGGCTCCACATTGACCCCAACGTGCGTCCAGTGCCGCAACATCCCAGAAGGGTCGGATTCCACCTTCAGGAGACAGTTTCGGAGGCGCTCCAGCAACTGCTCCGCGACGACATTATTGAACCGGCGACGGGGCCGACGCCGTGGGTGTCCCCCCTTGTGGTGGTACCCAAGGAAGGGGGTAAGATCCGCTTGTGTGTGGACATGCGGGTGGCCAACACGGCGATTCAACGGGAGCGACACCCGGGACCATGTATTGAGGACATGATTGTGCTGCTGAACAGTGCCCAAATGTTCTCCAAACTGGACTTAAATCAGGGATACCATCAGCTGGAGCTCCACCCTGATTCCCGGCCCATAACCACGTTTGCGACACACGATGGGCTCTTTAGATACCGGAGGCTGAACTTTGGAATCTCATCTGCCGCTGAGATCTTCCAGGAAACTATACGCCAGATCATCCGACCTATCAAGGGGGCTCTCAATTACAGCGACGACATTCTCGTCTTTGGATCGTCCAAGGAATCCCATGACAGGGCTCTACACGACACATGCGAAGCCCTTCAGAGTGCCGGCCTCACGCTCAACATATCAAAATGCCGGTTCAGCAGAACAAAACTCAAGTTCTTTGGACATATCTTCTCCAAGGACGGCATGCTGCCTGACCCTGAGAAGGTCGAGACGATCACCAACCTCGCCGAGCCCCGACAAGTGGCGGACGTCCGCTCGTTCCTTGGCATGGCAGGATACTGTGCGAGGTACATCCCCCACTATGCCTCCATCACAGACCCGCTGAGGAAACTGCTACAGAAGGAGTCGCCGTTTGAATGGACACAGGCCTGCCAACAGGCTTTCGCGGACATCAAGCAAGCCCTCGCCGAGGCTCATCGCCTCGCATATTTTAACCCACAGTGGCACACCGAGGTGGTAGTCGACGCCAGCCCCGTAGGCCTCGGCGCCATTCTGGCCCAAACCAGTGGCGCGGATGTTAACCCCAGACACGTGATTGCATACGCGAGCCGAGCGCTATCAACACCTGAACTAGCCTACTCCCAAGCCGAGAAGGAGAGCTTGGCAGCCGTCTGGGCGTGTGAGCATTTTCATAACTTTATAATCGGAAAGAAGTTTACGCTGATCACCGATCATCAGGCACTCCTCTCATTGTTTGGGAACCCGCATACCAAGATGCCACCGAGGATCGAGAGGTGGGGCATCCGCCTCCAGGAATATGATTACGATATCGTACACCGCCCGGGGGGCGACCTTAACCCCGCTGACTACCTCTCCCGACACCCAGTAGGGGCCCCGCTGGCACGGAAGGGTGACGTTGCGTATGTGCAATATGTGGCGGCTCAGGCGCTGCCCCCGGCACTATCACTTGAAAGGGTAGCGGCCGCATCGGCAGCCGATCCCACGACAGCCCTGGCGATCAGCCTCACGACGGCCAACAAGTGGAAAGATCACCAGAGAGCCACCCTAGCTCACCCGGGCGTGAACAAGCAAGAAATCGAACGGCTAGCCAGGGTCCATGGTGAACTGGCGGTAAAGGACGATAACATTCTGCTCAGAGGGTGCAGGATCGTCATCCCTGCCACACTCAGGAGCGAGGTGGTCAGCATAGCGCACGAAGGTCACAGGGGAGCGGAGAACACAAAGAAGCAGCTCAGATGCCATGTGTGGTTCCCCTTCCTGGACGCAGCTGTGGACGAGTGGGTGAAGAACTGCCACGCCTGTCAGTGCACAGCCCCTGCAGAACGTCCGCCCCCGCTCCAACACACTCAAATACCTGAGCACCCATGGGAACGAGTAGCCATGGATTTTTACGGGCCCACTGAAGCGGGCGACTACATTCTGCTCTTCGTGGATGAACACTCAAGATTCCCGATTGCCAAGAGAGTCAGTTCCACAGCGTTCTCTCAAGTTGCGGCAACGATAGAAGAGGTCTTTAGTGAGTGGGGGATCCCCAAGTGGGTCAAATCCGACAACGGACCACCGTTCTGTGGACACGAATTTGGGACATTGGCAGAGCACCTGGGGTTCAGGCACATGAAGATCACACCACGTCACCCCCAGGCTAATGGAATGGCGGAGCGATTTATGGGATCGATTAAGAAGACCATTCAGAGGGCACGGCTGGACGCCGTTGATACACACCAAGCGCTATGCCGCTTGTTAAGAGACTACAGGAACACTCCTCACGAGGTCACAAATAAGACGCCTGCAGAGCTCATGTTCAGATATGTGGTGCGAACTCGCATCCCGAGGAGTACGGTGCAGGCTGAGCCGGCCGACCAAGATCTGCTCCAGAGAGATGCGGTGGCAAAAGAGGTTGCGAGGCGTCGCACCGATGCACGAAGAGGAGCGGTGCTGCCGGAGCTCCAGGTGGGAGACGAAGTCCTGGTACAGCAGCCGGCAAGCAGGAAGACAGACCCGCGGTTTGCTCCAAGCCCCATGAGGATTGTTGCCATGAAAGGCACGATGGTGACGGCGGAAGATGAGAACAGGACCATCACCAGAAACTGTCAGCAGTTCAGGCCATATACAAGGAGAGAGCCCACGGAAGGAACCCAAAGGGCACTTTCACCGGAACCACGGATGCCGAGGGATGATGAGTGGTTTCCCCCGGAAGGGGACCCCCGGGACATGGCCCAGAGTGAAGTGATTGAAGAGGAGCCTGATCTGGGGACTCGAGGTGAGAGGCCGAGACGGCTCATAAAGAAGCCGATGAGACTTGTTGAAGAGTGTTGAGTTATTTGTTGAGACACAGCGTGTCAAGTTGATGTTTGGACATATTGTCCGGGGGTAGTGTTACCCGGGACTCAAGGGGTTAACGCTCGTGAGCCCCCTCCGTTGTAAAGGCGGAGTTTGACTGGGCAAGGGGGTTATGGGGCACGTGCGCTGCGAGTGCCAGTTCCAGTTTGGTTGTGAAAGAATAAAGAAGTTCCTCTTATCTCTCCGTGTGTGCGTCCTTCATTTGGGCCTAGATCCCTAGGCAACACAAATAAAATAGGCTGCAGTTTGTGACAGCTGAATTAACGACAAGACAATGGCGGCCCATCTATACCGCCATCTGCAAGACAATAATAGGCCCTGATATTGCCTACGTGTGCTCGACAACAGGACACAGGCTCTCCTCGCTGCTCGTGATTGAGTAATGCAGGGCCCAGCACGGCAGCCTCAGCGGCAGAGTGCGTGGACAAATGCCATGTGGAAGGGGAGGCTAATTTGAAATAAACATCCCCCCTTAACGAACGCCTGGTACAGTAACTGCCTCGCATCCATACTCGAGCGTTGCCAGCAGAAGCCTCCCCATTAGTCCAGCCGGCGTCCTCAACACTGATTTAATAGAAAAGAATGATTGAATCGATACCGTGCCCAGGACCCCATCAATACAGAGAAGAAAGTAAGCATCTCAAGGATATGTTGCCGCGCGGATACTATTACTTGATTAAATTCTTTTTACTGATGGCGCGCCAATATTCCCGTTAACTGCATAAACTATTAATGTCTTCGCTGCTGACCTTGCTCTTCTCCTTGTTTCTGCGAGCAGTTTATAATTACAGCACGGTTAGCTACTGTACCGCGGGTGCCTCCTCCCTTAGCGAGTGCGTCACAGAATGTCAAGTAGCACAGTGAAACGTTAGATTTGCATACCGTGAACTTGACTAACAAACTTACAAAAAGCTGGTTGGGTTTATCTCAATCGCCCCATTTCTCCGAGGCACTCCTAAAAAGCATTTTACAAAATGCCCCGAAATGGCATCTGCAGTGCAATAAAGGCAAAAGGAGATTGTGATATTGATTTCATTGAGGGCAATATTATAACACCTGCAGCGTGCTCCTTTTTTACACCAGATCTATAAATCTCAGTGTGACTGTAAAGGAATCCAATAACCTTATTAAAAGAAGCTGTATCTCTCAGGCTAGTTCACGCCATAGAGTGGCATTCAGCCCAGACACTTCTAGGATGCGTCAGCGCACGTGTAAGATCTTGGGTGCAGGGGTGCTTTCTTTACCAGTATTTTTAGGGCTCAGGCCTAGCCTTATTGGTGATAGAAGGCCAACAACGCAGGAGGCTGAAAATGAAAATAGCTGTCTCAAAGACGTAATTAGATAATTAGGCACTGGAGAGCAAACCTTATCCAGTGGTCGAAGTGGGGATAAAAAAGTAGCGGAACTGTGGATTTTCTGGGAAAAAAGTTGTTGCAGTAGATGTGGAAGGAGACCCCCTAGATCATGAAGAACTACTATGATGGATGTGTAGGCAATCACACCAAGAATATAAACAACAAAGAGTTGTGAAGAAATGAACGGGTTGCTGCTGAATGTTAAAGACTGTCCAGCTCTGGAGACTGCCCTAAGCATGTAAATCCAGGCTCCAATTATTAGTGCTACCCAGATAATCAGACAAGTCCTTTGTTTTTAAACTCAAGCTATAGAAGCTGAACAATAAATAAATAAATATGAAGATGTTTGGATCCACATCACACTAAATTTATAATTAAATGATCTTATATTTGACTCTTAAAGAAGAGGCAGCTAATACGTAACATGGTTTAGACAGTAGTCTTAACATAAGTACATGCAGATCACTTATAAATAAATGAGGTGGTAGTGGTTGTAGTGTATGTGAGCTTAGAGGTGAGAGTATTTTTTAAATTGTTTTTCTTGTGCATTAGTTAAACATCAAAACCTTCAGCACACACATATCACATAAATACAAATAATACAGCATCATTGTATCCTACAATCCATAATGTATATAGAATATAAAATACTCTGCTGAAAATAAGACTGGATTAAAATAAATAATCAGTATCATTTACATTCGCTGCGATATAACAGTTAATAAAAATCGGCATGAAGCCTCTTTCCACATTAAAAAAAGCTGCAGAGGTCGCCACAATTGAATTAGCACATTAGATGTTATAAAAAAAAATCAGATTCCACCAGCTCCGTGTCAATCAACAGTGGAGCATATTCCTTAAAATAAACATCTGATAATGACGGGCAGCAAGTAAAAATATGTCGAAAAGTCACCTGGACCAGGACTATGGCATAAGCGACACACTCTATCCTCAAATAAGGTACCAGTCCAACTACCTGCGTGTTCTCTAGTAGGGAGAATATTGAACCTCAAATAAACAACAAATCGTTTCAATTGGAGACTACATGGTTTAGTCAGATAAGAGCGAACTGCATTGGGGAAAAACCTTGAACCGAGAACTGGTGATAGTTTGTTTTCAAATGTAGACTGCACAAACTATGGTCAGAGTCCCACACCGCTGCTTTGTTCTTTAACTGAAGATCAGCAGTCGGAGAATTAATCAATTCTGCCACCATTAGACCAATGTTATTAAGATGCTGAAGAGCACCTGAGTATAGTGCCACGAGGAAGTGTAGAAATTGGTAATCGGTGCCCCAAGTATACGATTTCTCTAATTGACTAGAGCGATTGACCACATCAAAAGCTTTGCAGAAATCTATAAATCAGAGATACAAATGTTTCCCCTCCTTTTTGGCAGCATCCAACATAATACTGGCCAAGGCACAGATTTTAGGTGTGTTAGAGTGGGCCTTGCAAACTCCTGTTTGGAACTTTCTCAGGAGACCCTTACTCTCCACCCAGGCATTGAGCTTTTTGAGCAGTAGCATCGAGAAAATCTTAGAACTGCCGTTCCAACATGGCCAAGACTCAAAAATGGCTTGCATTATCTCTGTCACCTTTCCTAAATAAAGCTATCACTCTGGAGGTCCGCCAGCTGGCAGGAATGACTCCAGACTTCAATATTTCAGAAAAAAGTGGTCACCAGACTCGAACAACAAAAATCAACAATAGCCCGAATCACAGCATTCGCTATCCCATCTGAACCAGGGGTCCTGGATTTATTTAGGTTTTTAATAAGGTGAACATCTAACAGATGAAGGTCCAGGGTCCCCGTCCAGATGTAATGTCCATTAGGGATGCAACTATCTTCAAGGTGAGGATCAAGATATAGCTCTGTGATAGGTTTGGTCCAAACGGCCACAGAAATGGTATTATCTTCCTGTGACTGGGGTACAGCAGTACATTTCCTAATAGTGGACCAATACATCTTGATATTATTACTATGCTTGAGTCTAAATAGGAGTGACCAATTAGCATTAATGGTGGAGGCCCCGTGATATCTTAACCATTGTTGTAACAGGTAGCAAGATTAGCTAACCCCACTGATACTGTTCATGGTGGATAAGGAATGGTCCTTTAAAAACGTTGCCTGGCTCATCGGAAATCCATCTTCCTGCACGGAATCTGTGCATCATAAGGTAGAGCATGGACATTGGTAGAAGCAGTCAAGTTAGAATGCATAATTCTTTCCCTAAGGCATTCATCAAAAGTGGAAAGCTGCAATTATGCAACAATGACCAGTTACAAATAAAGTCACCAAATAGGTTAATGAATCTGGACAGTCTGTTGATGTTACATTGTGTCCAAAGGATTCTATTCCCCTGTACATCCACTGATATCTTAGTTATTGATGAAGACCTTATAATATGCTCATCCAAGGTTAGTGTCCAGATTAACATCGCATGATCAATTATATCAGTTTGTTTGATTATTAGTGTACTGCATTTAGACAATAGCCCTTGATCAATAATTATGAAACATAATCCAGGCACGAAGAAGAACCGCCATTTTTCCACGTCATTCGACGAGAGAAAGGGGGGATAATCCCTGAAATTCAAACATACCAGATTAAAGGAATAAAGTAAAGTACCCCATCTCCGACATCGGGCTGTCAGCCTACCCCGGTGTTGCTTTCCCTAATACCGGAGCCCGATGTGGTATGTAAACAAGGCAGAGAATAAAGAGAGGGGTGGTTAAAATCCTCCACCATGACAATACTTCCCTTAGGACACAATTCCAGCAAGGAAGTCAGAATTGTGTCAAGAATATCAAACCTATTTGAAATATAATCATCAGCTAGAGTGAGATGAATATTAATGATCAAAATGCAGGGATGTGCTTTGTTTGGAAAAGAAATGATGGCAGGGAATATAAAAGGGGACTTTGGATCCAAAGGAAAGGTTTAAATTCAAATTAATTTCGAATACCAATCACCAGCTCACCCATAAAGCGACCCTTACTTTGGTGAGTCATGTTGCGGCACAAAACTTGAAAACCATCTAAATAGAAGTTTTTGATCCCCCAAGTTTCTTGTATTATGAAAATGCCACTATTAGAAATGTGAGCCATACCCATGGGCAGGGCTAAAAAAGAACAAAAGCCCCAGGTATTCCAGCACAACCAATTCATATCGGATATATGACTGGTGGGTCAGTACTGATTCATATCGAAAGTGTCAAGAATCCATTGCACAACCTTTTGTTGTTCTGTGGGTGCAGACCTGGGCTGATCTAACATCACCCATAAACTCTGTCTCTCAGAAGGTATTGCTGATGACTTAGTGGCAAAAGATCAAAATCAAAGCCACACAATTTAGTGATACACAAGCATATGAGTGACACAATAGCAGGTGATATGAATTCAAACAGTGCCCAATTTGTAGCACTGTCTATCTTAGGTAGTTCGATGCGAAGCATGTCATGGGTACCATGGTTGGGTAGTCGGAGAATCACATGCCACAAGGTCATCAATACTGAACGATTAAGAAAAGGATTTGCTGTTGTAGTCGTTCCTAATTAGTTATCATTCGATGGCAGCTATTTATCAAGAGGACCGTGCAGCATGACCTGACGAGTCGTGCAATCCCCTAGCTTGTTCGTAACAAGTGTTTTCTTTATAGAAAGGCCCTCAGAGGAGCATAAAGTTGTAAAGGTAACAGCTGCAGTGGGCAATGACAGTATCTCAGATGGAGCAGCCAGTATAGCTAGCTTATGCTTATAATGCTTCCTGATGCAGGGTTTATGAGTGCAAACCAGGATTCCGAGAATGCCTCGCCTGGTGTTACAGGTGCGGCAGCAACTACCACCTCTTAGGGTTGATCACATGACAGCCCCGGGTGAATAGGCAGGGTGATTTGCGGATCAGAACCGCCAGGTGCATTATTCTGGGATGCCAGGGAATTAGTATCAGCATGGACCATCTCCAAGGCAGCCATATTTCCTGGTTGAGACATATTTGAGGCGTGCACATTATTCAAGGGGAAGTCTAATGATACATCGACCATTTTAGCTTGTATGTATTTAAACTCCAGCTGTTCTGCTGCGATTCCATAACAGAGTGTTAAAAGTGCTTCCAATTTGGCAGACATCAAGTTATCCATGTTAAGAAGAATGTGAGGATTGGAAACCTCCGGAGGCGACCCCAAGTCTGATGGGGGCGTCCCTAAGTCCAATGGGAAACCGATTGGTCCTCACTCGTAGAATCAAAAGAATCTGAGAAATAGTACAGTTGTTTTAAGTCCAGATTTGCAGACAAATTAGAGCCCATAAGATTGGTAAAGCCCTCAAAGGATCCACTGGGTCCGTCTCACCCCCCAATGATTTTCTCTGCAGGTTCAAACTAAATTTCAAGAGGGAGTTATTATTGTCAATCACAGGTGAGCCGGAGGAGGGTTTCTCTGTGCCTGCTACATCAGAATGAAATACCGGAGGCAGCACTGTAGAATTAGGGGTGGTTGCAGCCCCCATACTAGAGGGCATCAGACAGCTGAAGATTTTGGTTTGTTTCCTGCTTATCATATTAAGTTTGTCCTTCTTTGGGTTAGGCAAGTCGACTGTATTCTCAGTGGCTGAAATAGGACTGTGACTACGCTTTCCCCATTACAAGAGTTGCTGCACATGGTGCATTTCCTTTGCTTTGATTTTTTCATGCATCAGCAATTCCTAATAGATCCTAACAGGTAGTTAGATGAATGTTCAAAAGAAAATACTCACTGCGAAAGTGGATGTGTGGCCCGGCACAGCGGGTGAATGTGGGAAGAATAGGTCCATACAGGCCATAGACAGCAAGCTCTGCGGGGGAGAGCTTCCCCACCCCTTCGCACAGCTGAACACACTGAACACACACTATGCCGCACTTGGCAGTGATTAGTCCTTGAAAGAGTACCTCAAAGGAGCCACAGCAAAGAGTCCAATATGCAATGCAGTAACACCGTGCACATCTGCTTCCCTCAGCGACCCACCCCCCACAAATATATGGGGGTTAAAATAAAAGAATAAAGTCTACATTTCTGCTTGTAATTGTAAAGACTGGAGGGGTGTATCTGTACTCTTGCCCCCTATATGGCAGAGTAGAAGCACAGAGCACCCCAGCCAAGATTCTCTATATGGTAGAATGGACGAGCAACCAAGGGTTAAGCTCTCAGGAGGTGATGCAGTCTGGTCCTTAAGTACAGTGTAGTCCCCAAGCCCCCCGCAAAGGAATTCCACACACTGTTATGTGCTAACACAGTTCTTTATATAAAAATAAGGTTCAAGGTATATACACAATTAATAACACACTTTGTACTTTGGAAAATCTAATATGGCAAATATATAAAATGTCTATGTGGTACCACACTTAGCTTAAAATGCACCAACTGCTGACATTTTCTAATGGCATACAAATCAAACATTAATGTGTATCAGCATAGGACATAGGAAGTAAGACAAATTAGGTTAACCAAGGGCAGAATGCTTTTCTTGCTACTAAGACAGAGTTCTGTAGGAGGATACCCTGAAACGGGCAACCTGTAATAAAGTTTATTAACAAGCCCAGTCCATTAATGTTAAAATAGGCTTGTTTCCTGGTCAGAAATGTTCCACTGCCCCAATGTACCTGAGTTAGCAGAGTTTCTTCGACAGTTCGTCGACAGATCCCTCGAGGGTGTACTCCCTTTAAAGCAGGAGCCACAGGGCATCAAGTGTCCTTGAAGAAGGTGAACCGTGGTGTCCAGAGTTCTCGAAGAAAAGAGTTCAGCGCCGTAAAGAAGACTCGAAGAATGGAGGCCTGGCAGTGGGTGTTGAGGTTCGGTGTCAGATGTCGGCATCAGCGATCGGGAATTGACCACGGCTGGATCTAGGATCTTTACTTGCCGGCGTCTTTGTGGTTTTAGGATGGCAGGAACCCCACCGGCAAATACTCCTCATTCATCAACAACCTCGACTTTCTCCGGCGAGACAAAGCGGTCGACGGTGATGGCAAGGGAGCCCTTTGTTTAAATGTTCTTAGGCAAAAGGTGGAGAGTTGTGCATATTGGTCACACACTCCATTCACCCAGATCCCACCCGAAGGGTTTACCCACAACATACAGTCACTGAGAAGGCTCCAGCCAGTCTGGCCTGGACATCTCAATAACACCATATATAGTTCTTCCACCCAACAGCCAGTCAGGAGAAGGGTCAGTGTCAGGGCTTCCAAGGACTTTGGGAAAACAATGTAACAGGTAATAGAAACCAAGAGGCCAGAGGGGCATCTTCTCTCCACTGATTCCTATGGCAGGGCCTGGGGATCTCCAAATGGAGGATACTCAAAGCACCTGTCAAATTCAGCATGGAACTGCCACCAGCCCACACCCTGCTGTGTTGGCCACACAAAGGTACCCAAAACATACACTAGGGGTACAGGGTTGTAACCCAACCCATGGGTGCCAAAAGGGTATCCCAAGGGTCTCTGTTCACCACAACCAAAAGGAGGAAGAGCTGCACTGCCACAAGTCCCACATGGACTCCTGTACAGAACACAAGGCAGAACACACATGATAAGGGAGTACAGGACAAGGTCATGGAGGCCCTCTCCCTCCAATGCATTTCCAGCATCACAGTTGCAGTAAAAATGGAGCAGTCATTGTATGTTCCCAACCTGGCCTATACTTACCAAAGATGTTTTCCTGAGCACCTGACCACAAATAACCCCTTGCTGGTAGGCACAGGCAGCAAATGCATCTGAGTGGGCTCTCTAGGAATTCTATTGAGTCGGGCACAGATGGGGTCCACAACAAATGTCGGGTGACCACCTATAATTGGCAATGGCAAAGTTGTGTAGAAGTGCAATTATCTCACTGCTGTGGGGTAAACAATAGCCCATGTATGCCAGAAATAAAGAGGCCAGGCTCATATTTAAGAGTGAAGCTGACTGATGCTATCCATTGGAAAGTGCAGGCCAGTCCAAAACATTATTCTGACTTTAGGACAAGTGACATGAACAGAAATGGGCCCATTCAACTTTGCCAGAATGAACAGGGGCTTGAGTGAAGGAAAATGTGCCTGGAAACTTAGAAGTGCTGGATGTGCCCAATGCATGGCAAAAGACATATGCGGCTGAAAATGCTGTTTTCCTAAATGCATGGAAAGCTACACTTTCTACTTAAAGAGACATTCAGCAGCATGTACATTATCTTCAATGCAGCACAATATTGTGTCCCAGAAATATAAAGGGAAGCCAAGCACTGTGCATTTTGCACGGATAACATCATTTACTTTTTTACATTAAAATGACATAACTCAAAAGCAGAGGACTACTTGTGGTAGAAAAGAATACTGGTGTTCTCTGTAATTGGCCTATTTGTGTCCATGTAATGAATCTCTGTGATAATGTTAGGGGTGAAAGTATATTGTTGTAACCAACTGGTCTAGTGCAAATCATTATGCAACTGGTTAACATCATGCCATGCAAAATGTCAAAAGGTAAACACAGTTAGTTGATTCATGGCTGTACTTTCAAAAGTAGGGGTGCAGCTGGGCATTTCTACTCAACTGGAATTTTAACCTCAAAGACCTTTCCTCTGCTTGTCCCTGAGATGTCAACAATCAACCAGGTTCATTGCTTAAAAAACTAATTAAGGACTTCCGATAATTCTGTGACAACTGATTTATTAAAGTAAATCAATTATTTCCCACATAGAAAATCACAGGTTGAGGGTTGTTAGAGTCCAAAACTTGCAATAGCTCATGCCCAGTGTGCTAGAACTGGCATAGACTTTAAAGACCTTGTTGACTGTCTCTGAAATCCTTCGCTCCCACATAGAAAGGGGGGGGTGAATCATCCCAAAAAGAAGTAATCCATAAAACACCACCTTTCAAGTCAGTGTGGAGGGTGAAAAAACTAAAATCCCCATTCATTTTAAACCAGAATTGCGAGATATTGTATCTCATCTGCATGTGTGTTGAAAAACAAAATTATTCTTCTGTTTTTATTTTTCTCTTTCTCTGAGCTAACTCCTGCCATTTATTTTCAAGTGTCTTGAAAAACGATTTTCATTTGAGTTCCTTTTTCCTAACCTTACCGTTTAAATAATAAGCCACAATGATTTTTCCCAACCTTGCCTGGGTAATCAGCAGCAAAATGATGTTTTCATTGTGTCCTCACTCCCTGCATCTTGCCTTTCAATTAAAGGGATCATATTAAATTATGGCCTGGAGGGTGGCAGTTGCTGGGAGAAAAGTATTGTTTCATTCCTGTGGACCCTGTATTAGATTGTGAAATATAACTGCGTAGTCGTGTGATCATGCCTGATAGCACAGCATTGGTGGCTGATGTTAGTCTGTTTGGCAAATCTTGACTAAATAAATTAATAAATATATATTCTTACTACACCCTGGCCTGGTTCCTAGTCCATTGGTGGCACGGGGTACTTGTTGGGGTTGGGTGCGAGACGGGTTGGAGGCCTCACCAACTTGAACCTAAACTAAGCTGTGCATTGTTGTGTGCCACCTTGCTTGGGGGGAAAAGGAACTCCCTGAGCTGAGTGTGACCACATAATAAACTACAACAAAACTGGGGGATTGTGCCAGGATTGGTAAAGAGTTTTTACTCATGACAGTGCAGTAGCAACAGTAGCAGCAGAATATTCATGTGGGTGTAATTGCATTGTAGTGGATAGAAAGTTGTGTTGCATTGTGGAGGTGCCACTCAGCCCTGAACCCTGGGTTTCAGGGCGGTGTATAGATAAAATAGTGTTGATTTTAGTTGTCATTAGGAGTAGAAATTAAGTAGAAACAGGGTTGAGATGTTTGCCCTTGCATAGAGCATATATCAGGTGCAGAACACATTTCAGAATGAACACTTTAGAAATCAACATGGTCAGGAAGCATCTTCTATCAACATTGTTTATTAATGGTGAATGGATAGAACAAGAGCATGACATGTGGCAAGCTAGACTGAGTATAGGAGCATCTAGAACTTTATGATCAAATGATGACTTCAGAATGATACAAATTCCATGGCATTCATCAAATGGTCATTCTCCCCAGAATACTCCAGCTTCTTTGCAGGGCTGGAGGACCAAGATCACCAAAGATGGTCAACCTATAAGGCGGCTAGCTTAAAACATTTCTCCATTCACAGGAACCCTCAGCAGGTCCTCAAGCTGGCCTACAACCTGCAGTGTGGGGAAGACCAGGCAACTAGGGAGTTAGTGCAAGAGCTAAAGCAGGCTTTTTCACAGACCTCTAGGCGGGTGAACACCAATAGCCGGGAGTTCATTAACACTTACCTCCACGCGCTCCCAAAATACATTATGACCCATCTAGTAAGGGACTTCCATGAGCGTAGGATCCTGGATTGGGCGATAGACAGGCCACCGGAATTTATGAAGTACAAATGCCCTCTGAAAACAAAAACAATCCTAAAAATTCCAAACCATCAAACACCCCAGCTGCTGCCAAGGAGGTGGAGGTAAAAAATACCCCCAGTCGGGTGGTAGCCAGGCAGGGTATCAGACCAGCGCTCCATCTGACCCTGCCACATATGTCAGCCCAAGATACAAGGGTAAAAGACCCATCTTGGGGTATATATGGATCACTCTTGTTTGGTAGAATTGCAAGGGATGAGCAGGTAGTTTACCCACTATTCATCATTGTACTTCTGCGGGACACAAGTTATTTTGTCTCACTTATATTACACTAGCATTGTACCATGTTTTGAACAGTCCTTCCTGCAAAACAGAATTAGGCAAAAGTATATTTATCTTTTATACTTTTTACATTGCCTACACCATGAAACCTACCGACATGCCAAATGTCAGGTTTGTAGCATGTTGGGGAAGTTTGCTGACCATTTTGAACAGACGCACACACATATACACAAATGTCCCTTTTATTTATAGAAGATGTGGCTAGCGGCCATATAGACAGGCAGCACTACTACGGAGCTCCTGCATGATCCTGTAGCAGGTCCTCGTCAAAACTGCCAAAATTGCCCAAAATTGAAGGATACTTGAGCGGAACAACCCGAGGGCAATATATGTGACTGGGGAACTGCAACTTCTAAAGACATCTGAGAATGAGCAGTTTGAAATACACGGCCATGGCCAACATGTTGGTGGCTGATCCCGGGTGATCTTATGAGCTACACACTGCCAGCAGCTACAAGGGAAACTTTTAGGAGACCTGTGCAGTGAGGACAGTGCCTAGCAGCTGGTGCGGCAGCCTGAAAATCGAGGACTGGAGACCGCACGGCTGCCACAGCTGATATGTTCTGGCTCCAAGTAAGGCACGAGTTGGCGGGAGGAAGTGCACGGGTAGAAAAGTGAGCCAGGAGCTGCAGAGAGAGCCCAACTAGGCCTGCATGAACTCGGGATGTTACACAGCCCTGCAGCGCTTAGGAGGAGCTGGCGGGACCCCCGGGCATGCAGGGATTAAATGCGGTGTGCAAGCCACGGTAAGAAAGCACCTGCTGAGGACAGGAGAGAAATGGCAGGGTTGAGCAGCCATCAAGGGACGAATAGGGGGAAATGCTGCATTGATCACAGATGATAACATAACCTGTGGGCCGCATATGGGATATTGTGTGATAAACCACAGAGGGCATTTAGCTCTGACAAGGGATCTGGTGGCATTAACCCTGGGGGAGGCTACTTAGCCACTATATATAGGACACTGTCCCCTGTGGACATGGGACCCTGACCCAGTCAGGGATAAGAGACACTGCACGAACACGTGTGCACTGAGCGCTGCAAAGACAAAGAAGGTAAATCACTTGCAGACTACAATAGCCATTTAGCAGGAGACCATGTTGCAGACATGCAGACATAGCACTCCGTCTGCTCCAGAAGACAAGATTTGAGCTTTGGGGGGGGTGCAAGTAAACAGCTGCAGTTCCACTACCACCATACAACAAAGACAGTATTTGGATATTGATGGCAGACCAGAATCGCAAAGGGAAAAGCAATCAGACAGTCATGGAAACTTACATGCGGAAAGAGAACAATACCACAACTAAAAGGGCAGACGAGGGAGACACAACTGGAACAGTGCAGGTGACTGTGCAAGAAGAAGGCCCAATATTGGCCGCAATAGCTGCTATGAAGGCAGCATTGGAACACAAAATAGATGCAGTGATAGTGGATGTAGGGCTTCTGCGGCTAGATGTGTGTAACCTGACAGATAGGATGGGCACCGCAGAGCAGCGGATCCAGGAGAACACAGTGAATATCACGAGTGCCCAGTCACAAGTGGCAGAACTACTGGATTGAGTGAAGACACTTGAGCACAGAGTGGAAGACACAGAGGGGAGAGCCCGCAGGAACAACGTGAGGATACTTGGACTACCAGAGGGAGAGGAAGGTAGAGATCATACAGCCTATATAGAAAACTTGCCGTTGCAGCAGGTGGGCCTGAGACAATTTACCCAATGTTTCATGGTTGAGAGGACGCATAGGATACAGACACGGTGACCACTACCAGGCACACATCCAAGGCCTGTGAATACAAAGGTCTTAAATTATAGACAGAGAAAATATCTTGGCCTTTTTCAGAGAAGGAGTAAGCATTACAAGAGGATCAGTGAAAATAACAATGTATACGGATTACACTGTGCTAGTTCAGAGGTGCAGAGCACGCCTGAGGAGAGCAAACCTACGGTACATGCTGATCTACCCTGCCAAGTTGAAGATATTACATGATGGAAACTCACACTTCTTTTAGAGCACCGAGGAGGATGGATTTGTTAGACATCACGATATTACCAAGGAGAAATGACAATGGGCCGGGAGATGATGGCGCCTGGCAGGGGTGCAGACAATAAACTGAACAAGCTGCCTGACTGAGTTATAAAGAACCAAGGGCGTGAGACCACAATAGTGGACAATGTTGAGGCGATGGAGCTACGACACTGCGACAGAGCAACAGCGCTTCTATTGCTGCGGTGCATGGCAACAGGCTGCATGTCCCAGTTATTGTATTGGATGTCAGTTTTGAGACATAAAGCTGCTGCACGTTATCCAAGGAGGGAAGAAGGGATACAGGAAAAGCGGTTAGGCCTGCGCAGAGGTATCACTGTGGGGTCCAAGTTATGGTGTTGGGGAGATGTTTTGGTTTGTTGTGGAAGGGGAGGGTTCAACTGCAAGAGGTAAACAGGGGGTGTGTGCTTAAAGGAAAGATTGCTTGTTTGTTCGTCCATTGGGATGTGGTAAGGGGTGACATAAAGAATTGAGATGGGAGAAAGTAGAAGCAGCCAATGAGACAAATGGGCTGGGAATAATGAGTGAACATGAAACTTGGGGTTAATACAATGACCTGGAATGTATGGGGCTTAAATAGTTACATAAAAAGACTAGGAGCACACACATACCTGAGGAAGAAAGGAGTGGGCATAGCATTATTGCAGGAAACGCACCTCATGAAGGAAAGACAAAGCACCCTAGCAAAGAAATGGAGAGAGACCCTAGTGGGTTTGCCATACGCGGCATATGCCAGAGAGGTGGCAGTTTGTATAGCACCCTCAGTTCCCTTTAAAATCTTGGAAACAAGAAATGTGGATCTGGGAGGGGGGTTATTGTACAATGCACCCCATACTGGATAGATTGGATGAGAAATATAACAAAAAGCCCCTCTGGTTAAAACCCTGGCTAAGTTAATGGGCCACCTATCCCTGATGGATGTTTGGAGGTCGGAACATGGGTAATTGCAGGGATACTTGCATCACTCAGCCCGACATGGTGTATTTACACACATTGACTATCTCTTTATGGTGTGGGAAACACTGGGTGAGTTCGGGCATTCTGTGTTTTTGCCAAGGGTCCTCTTAGACCACGCTCCCCCAATAGTGGAGTGGCGGGGCTTATCGTATAGACCCCCTGTCCCGGCCTGGCAGCTATGGGCAGAAACATTACTGGATGATGCATTCCGGGACCAGATGGCAGACAGTATAGAGGACTTCTTTGCAGATAACACGGGAAGTGTAGACAGTGTGGACATACAATGACAAAACTTTTAAACAGTGGTGAGGGGGAGACAATAGGACAAATTAGTGGTGTCTGGAATGATATAATGAGTACCCTTTCAAGCATTGAACAACAAATAGTCAAGGCAGAACACATGCAAGTGGCAAGAGACAGGATGAGGACAGAACATTGACGAAGCGCACTGGGAGAGGCTGGGTAATAAGATTATGCGAGGTACACTGAAAAGCTACATGGGGAAGGGGATAAACCAGGAATACTGATGGCGTGGCTATGCCACAAAGGAGAAAAAAGTGAAATGATCTGCGCAATAAAGGACGACATGGGAGAGGTGCACAGGACACAAACTTGCGTGAACGCAGCGTTTGCCAGGTTTTATGAGTATCTATACCAGCAGGGGAGGACCGTAGACCATCCAGAGGTCGAGGAGGCTCTGGCAGAATTAGCCCTGCCAAGCTTGATGCCGGAACAGGCAGAGTTGCTAGATGCACCATTGACAGTCGAGAAAACACAAGAGGTTATTAATGCGCTGCCTACGGGTAAAACACCTGCAGCAGATGGGCTACCTGGGGAACATTATAGAGAATATGCACACATGCTGACACCCAAGTTGTTAGAAATCTAGGAGGAAGCGTATGAGAACAGGACATTTCCAAGTCTCCATTGGATTGCGGATCGTATCGGCCTCTCTCCATGATAAATCCTGACTGCAAAATCCTGACGGCCACTTTGGTGCAACGGTTAAAGAATGTAATATTGGGCAGAAACATCTACTGGAATCTACGGAGACTACATCATATAATTGACTCTACCAATAATATGCAGGAGGAATGCACAGCGGTTTCCCTGGACTCCATTAAAGCATTCTATTCTGTCAATTGGGATTGGCTGTATGCCACACTATGACACTTTTGGTATAGGAGCGGCTAGGACAGGGAAGTGAATTCATTTTGGGCAGCTCGGAGCTCAGGAAGGGAACAAGACTGGGGTGTCCCCTGTCACCAAAGTTATTCATCCTGGCCTTGCAGCCGTTGGCAGAGTTTTTACACCTGAAATATAGGGTTGCAGGTATGCTAATAAGAGGGGTGAGGCATGTTATATTGTTCTATGCAGATGATATGCTGCTTTATCTAAGCAGGCTGGAAGATGTACTCCCCTACATATTAGAAGTGCTGGACAGGTACACAGAACTCTCAGGGATCAGGATCAGCAGACAGGAAACCATGTTTGTTTCCGTTAGGAGCCCTAAGGGCTGTGGATGAAAACCAACTCCCGGACCTAGGTATAACACGGACACTGAAGTCATTTAGATACCTGGGAATCAACATGTGGCACAAACTCACAGACATGCACACGCAGAAGATACAGCGAGTGTGGGAGTGTCTTGAAAAGAGCATGCTATTCCGGAAAGAACTGTCATTATCAATGGCAAGTAGGGCAGCAATGATAAAGATGGTGGCACTGCCGCGGTTGCTGTATCACTTGGAAAACCTCCCATTTGACGTACCACTGACCTTTTTTTTCAAGATGGATAGCACCATCAGGGAGTTTCTGTGGCAAGTAAGAGATGCAGGATGGCATTGAGGACGCTGCAAAGCGTTTATGCCGAGGGAGGGATTCAGGTGCCCAATTACGAAGCTTACTACTGGCAGCTACAGTTTATTCGATGGTAGATGGCGGAAAAGCCCACAGTAGACTTGCAAATGTTACAACCATTGTAACAAATACTAGATTGAGGTGGAAAGCAGACCTAGGCAGGGATCTTATGGATCAAGAGTGCACCCAGGTAATCCTTTACACAAAACGGGTGTCCATAAATGCCAGATTTAAGCTGATCCAATTCTATGTAACGCATCACACTTATATGACATCGCATAGGATATCTCAGACCCCAGGGGTGGAAAAGCGGGACTGCCCTAGGTGCTCGGCTGGGCAAGCCGGGATGCTTCATAAGTTCTGGGCCTGTACTGTTATTCAAACATTCTGGACAGCGATTGTGGACAAAGTGGAAGAGGGAGGGCTGGACATGACAGGGTGACCACCAGAGGCATACTTGATAGGGATGGATAGTTATGGCATGGAAACAGGTCAGGGGCCCAAGCATAGAAGCATGTTGGAGGGATTTATGTAGATGGGCGATGGCCGAGACAGTAGTGTGGCACAGGGTGATGGAGAGGGAGCACAGAGAAAGTACTGGCCTGGAACACTCTAACAGGGTAATTCATAGATTTCAGCACAGAGGCAGTGCACGCAAGCAGCGCAGAGAGGGAGCGTGCACCAGCGTGCGCCAGCCGTGTGCGCTAAACAGCATTCTGGTGCACCGCATTTTCATGGAATTTCAAAGCCATTTTCAGTGCTGGCGCAGAGAACATCCCGCAGCGGCAGTTACGCCCCCAAGAACGCAAGGAAAAGGCAATGAAATCCCCAATGCAGCGCAAATGGCCGCGCTAACCCTGCACCAGTTAACAGGGCCGGTACAGTGTATTTCAGGGGTGCGATGGAAGTATCACACGCGATATGGCTTGTGCGAGCGGGGTACGTGTATTCTGGGGGTGCACGGGAAGTTTCACATGCGATAAATAAGCCTTGTGCGAGCGGGGTACATGTATTCTGGGAGTGCGCGGGAAGTTTCACATGCGATAGGGCTTGTGCGAGTGGGGTACGTGTATTTCGGGGGTTTGCGGGAGCTATCACACACGAAAGGGCTTGTGCGAGCGGGGTACTTGTATTTCGGGGGTTTGTGGGAAGTATCACACACGATAGGCCTTGTGCGAGCGGGGTACGTGTATTTCGGGGGCGAGCAGGAAGTTTCACACACGATAGGCCTTGTGAGAGTGGGGTACATGTATTTTGGGGGTGCGTGGGAAGTTTTACGCGCGTTTTTGCTAGCGCGAGAGGGGTACGTGTATTCTGAGGGGTGCGCAGGTAGTTACACACGTGATTTTGCAGTGTGGTCCCTCCCTGGTGTGTCCCTACCCCCCTCCCCATGCCCCGCAGGCAGCCCATCACCCCTGGGCATGCCCCGCAGGCAGGCCACTTGGCAGCATGCACCTGGGAGACTTCACACATGTCCCCCACCCACCCACCATTGGTGGGCAGCTGCCAGCAGGCCCCGACTCATGTCCCCCTGCATCCCCACCCACCCAGCAGTGACAGGCACCTGCCAGCAGGCCCCGACTCATGTCCCCCTGCACTCCCACCCACCCAGCAGTGACAGGCACCTGCCAGCAGGCCCTGACTCATGTCCCCCCAACACGTCATCACGATCCACAATCATGGCCCTTATGGCCAACCAAATCCCACCCCCGCCACCCCAGTCCAAACACACAAGCAAGTATTACATCCACCCCACTTTGAAATCCCCATCACATGATACATCCCAAATGGCAAGTGTGCATATCAATACATGTCCATCACACACACACAATGGGTGCAAGTGAATGAGAAAACCCACATCGTGACATGCATGAAACCAATGAGAGAATACCACACATTGAAGTATGAGATAAAAATGTATTAAACACAAAAGCAAGGGAATGAAATGAAATCACACAATAATGGAAATAATAAACAAAATGCTGCATGTCCAAAATAATAGAAATAAAATGTGTAAAAGCAGAATCCAAATTAATCTGAATGAACATGGGTCCAAAATGTCCGTCCCTCAAACCAAATCCAAAGGTAAAAAATAAGACAAATCCATTGATCCATGGTAAAATAAAGAAATAATTAATTAAAATCCAGTTTTCAACTATATACAAAGTACAAATCCAGGGTCCATGAGCCCAACTATTTAAAGGAAACCTACAAAAAAACCCTACCTAATGAACAACTATATACAAAAAGGTGGGACATTGTCCAAGCACCCCAAATGAAAGAAAAAGAGAAAGGAAACCTAAGACTAATGAATTATATACAATGGTGGTGGGCAAGTCCTATGGCTCACTCAGTGATGTTCCGGGCCAGGGCATCATCGAACTCCATGTCGATGTCCCGAAGGCGGGCCTCTTCCCTGTCCTTGAGGTCTCGCAGGGATGCAGTCATGGCCTGTTCCAACTCTCTGCGAGTTGCCCCGAGGCATTCAGCCCACCTCAATGCCCTGTGCATGGAGTTCTCCGCCCTACCATAGTGAGCCATGCCTCCTCCGCCGGCTGCCGCTCCGCATCTATCTGCTGGCCCAACTGCTACCAAACGGAAGACACTCCCATTCCAGGGTCCTCCTGCCCTCTGGCCGATGCCTGCCCCTCTAATGTTGATGGCCCCGAGCCATGATGCCTCTCACGCTGAGCCTGCCCCTGCCTCGGACGCAACTGCCTCTGCCAGCACGACGGCATCCGGCCTGATGGAATCCACTGGCGCCATCGTGCACGTGCCCTGCCCGATGATGCTGGCACATCCTCCATCTGCTGGGGTCCAGTTGCTGGGGTGTCCACCCATGCTGGACCTCCGACGCCCAACTGTGGCAGGGATGGGATCTCCAACGAGTTGACTGTGTTGGTCGGGGCAGGTTCACAGGGGGCCCTGTTGGTATCTGGGCCAGAAGACGGCATGGAGAACGACTGGCGCATAGTCTGCACAGAGGAGGAGAGGGCCGCCAGAGTGCCCGACACATGTAGGAAACCCCGAACATGGCCCCTCCCAACTGGGCCACGTCACCACGCAGCTCTTTGTGATGATGTGCATGGTCCCCCCAGGAAGCACGCACGTCAAGACGAATGTCACGCGTGCGCAACGTGACACCAATCAGGACGGACCCCATACCGTCATGGGTCCCCTCGTCAGCAGGTAGAGGAGTGCCAGATGATAGGGACCTCCCTCCTATCTGCGGACAGGCCTGGGATGGGGCATTCCTGCTGGTGCATGGTGGTGCAGTCACAGTGTCAGGGACAGTGACATGCACAGGCCCCTCCACGGCGACCTGTGCTGCCTACTCCCCCTGCCCCTGGACTGCACCACTTGCACCAGTGGTACCACCCCAACCAGGCCCCATGTGCGGCTCAGTAGTGGCCTCCTCCTCCTCTATGCACACCACCAACCTGGATGGCTCCACACCATCTTCCGCCGTTGCAAGCCCCTGTGGGGGCTCACCCACCCCTTCCGCTGAAGCCGTAGTGGCAGACGCGGCACAAGGTCCCTCGCTCCTGGATAATGGTAATTCCTGGGAGGGTGACTCGGCCTTGCATCGCCGGCCAGTGGTGGCATCCCGCTGCTTTGCTCCACAGCGCCGTCTCTGCCTTCTTCTTCACTCGCCACTGTGTAGACAGAGACATAGAACACAAGCATCAGGGTACTGTACAATAGTCCCCTAGACAGGAAGCAATAGCACATGAGTGGCACTGTCAAACGTCACTTCCATCATGTCTCCCAACAACACATGGGTCAGTGCAGGCAACACACATGCAGGAACCGGCATGGCACATGCAACAAAAACTTGCATGCATGTCCACCGCACCGTACATACATCCAATGGTGGGCTCCAACTCACATGCATCATGGGACATACTGATCATATGCACACGCATCACCAGAGGGTCATGCATCTGGCCCCGTATGCCCACAGACACAGTGGATACAAGGATGAGTAGGCTTTATCAGTGATTCAACACATTGTCACAGACATGTGTCATGCATCCATGGTGCACACACTACTCTGACACAAGGACATGTACATCATACATGTCCATGACAACAGCACACATCTAACACACCACAAACATGTCAAGGTGCAGACACAGGCATGCATACATGTGTGCATTCCGCATGCTGCTCAGCATGATGCATTGTAACACATACATCATCCATGTGGGTCACGCCTGACTAGACTCACATGCAGCACCGTCATTTCCCTGCACACACACATCCATACATAACCCATGCCACACATGCAGCCGAGTAGCTAACTACCACAACGCTTCAACATGCACTGTTTCAAACGTGAATGCATGGCCACTTACCGCTCGACTCCAGGCGGGCTTGCATCCTGAGGATCTGGTGGTGAAGAACTTGGCAAATGCGCTCCAGGAACCTCATCTCCTGGGTGGTAAGATGGGCCCGGTGCCCCACTGCATCCGCTGCCTCCAAGAGACATCGGGCCTTCTTGAGGGTCCTGGATTTGTAGTCCTCCCAGCGCTTCCGGACGTGTTTGATGTTGCGGAGTGCCACCCCCTCCGCGTTGATGGCACCCACTATGTCCTCCCAGATCCTCTCCCGTCCTTCCTTGTCAGTGCGCGATGGTGTGAAGAGGGCATCATATTGCCCCAGAACTTTCTCCACCAGGATACCAACTTCCTTGTCACTGAAGCTGGTAGCCCTCTGCCTCTCTGGCTGGGGGTCGTCAGTAGTATCTGTTGGTGTTTGCCCCAACATGCCGACCCCCGAGGCAGATGTGGGTGGGCAACTGGGTCCTGGGGCAGGGCTGTGGAGTGATGGAACACCAGTCGGGAGTCTTCTGTTCCAGCAGGGGTGGTCACAGCAACTGGACCCCTGCAGATGGCAGATGTGCAGGCACCAAATGGCAGGGCACGGTGGCAGCAGGCAGGCAGACAGCAGCAGTTGGCTAGTGGGAGGCTGCTTGGGACACTGGGGGGCAGTAAATCAGCTTTCTGGGCAGGAGAGTGGTCTTCCGTGTGTTGTTGTGTGGCCAGCTTGATACAGAGTGATTTGGCACGTGAAAAAACTGCACGTCAGCATGTAATTCGAGGAAAGGCCCTTAGCGTGTAAGCACGTATGTGACGTAACACGTGCAGGCATTTCCCTGCAACGGGTTGAGGGTCCTACGTGGGTTTCCATCACTCTGTACTTGCTTTTCATGGAAAGCGGAGCATGTGTTTTCCAGGCGTTGGGGTTCACACGCACTTCACAGAGGGTGGGTGTTGGCTGTGTGTTCTTCTTCTACACGCAAGGCAGACGGTGATTTGCACAAGCTATGTTTCCCACTGCGGGTGTCCCTGTTTGTCACGTACCCCTTTTTTTCCACCCATACTAGCCTGCGTGTTGATCACGTACGTATTTTTGGGGTTCCCGGCTGCCACAGCATACTGTGTGTGTTTTTTGACACGCACGTGGGCTACAGGGGTCGCTTATCTCTTTTTCTTGCTTTTATGGGATGCCTGTGCGTTGTGTGACACGTCATTTCTCCTACGGGGCCACAGAATGGGACATTCATTGTTGTTGTATGTACGTGTTTGTTGTTTGCGCACACGTTTGTTATGCGCAGGGATGCTACTGCCTACTTTCTTTTGACGACGTGTTTAGGCCTGTGCACATATTTTTTGGCACACGGATTTCCCCTGTTCGATTCCAGGAATACGTGTTGTTAGCGTGCGTGTGGACGTTGCGAGCATTTACCTCCTGTACTTCCCCCGTTACACCCACATTTTCACGCGTTGTTCCGCATTCCGCGTGTTACGCCCCGTGTTCCGCCCACTTTTCTTGTGTGCGCTACACGTTGTGTGCTTTCCCTGTGCACTTCGCGCACAGCCTTTGGTGACGTTTGCGCCCGCATGCGCCACCTACGGATTTGGCGCACATCCCAGAGTTTACACACGCAGCACATTCCATGAATCAACGAACAGCTGCGCGCGCAGCTTTTGCACGCATGCGCTGCATTTTTCACGCTTGTGCTCCCCTTTTCGGTGCACATTTATTCCATGAATTACCCTGTTAATCAGAATTTGTTTGAGGCAGAAATTAGTCAATGGCAATGGGGAAGAGTTAGAGGGAGAGGAAGGAGCCGAGGACATGCAGGTTCGCAGGGGGAGAATTGGAATAATGCAAGTAAACGGGGCACTGATGAGTGAAGGAAGAAATTTACAAAAGTTAATGGACAACACAAGAACATTGACTTGATGAATAGGCTGAAGGGCTGAGCTCCAGGAAACCAAATTGGGAAGTACTGTTTACATGCATTAGGGGGAAAGGGCAACAACATCTGTACACAGGGGTGAGAAAATAGTATATGCCCGAAGGATTGAGTAGTATTAACAAACCTGGGACCACATTTCATGGATGCACACCAAAAATGTCTTAATGCTTGAACCCAGAGGGGGGAGGGGAGAAGCAGGGGGAGTTCATTTGTATTTGTTTTTTGTTTGTCTGTACAAGAAAACAATCCATTTTTTTTTTAAATAAAAGAAATTCCCTTTTATATCATAGGGTTGGTGATATTCAAAGCATTGACTCGTAATCCATTTGTGGTTTGGGATTACTCCGTTCAGTAGTTATTTAAATATTTCATAGAGAAAGGGGCAACCCTTCTCAAAACTACCTCAAGGATTTACCAGAATCATTGAAAAAAAAGAAAATGAAAGAACCATCATCTTGTTTTTCTCTCGAGGATATGGGAAAATAAACCACAGGGAGCCATCTATTTGCAGGTAAAAAAAGCATGCAAAAGCCATCATTCTAGAGGTGGGGAGGGGGGGTAGCTAGGAGGCATCAAGTGAAATGTGGAGTTGGAAGGGCATCTAGGGACTGAGTTTGCAACATAAAGCTTTCAGTAGCCTCAAATAGCTGACATCTCGTAGCTAGGAGGCATCAAGTGAAATGTGGAGTTGGAAGGGCGTCTAGGGACGGAGTTTGCAACGTAAAGCTTTCAGTAGCCTCAAATAGCTGACATCTCAAAGCAATATGCATCACAGAAACAGCGTGTGTTGTGGGCGAATGGGGGTCTGGCACAGATGAGCGGGGCTCTTGGCGATAAAGATATTTTTACAGCTATAATGACATCGGGGTGAAAAATCACTGGCCATGGCCAGTGGCATTATTGCCATCCAGGTCTCCCATCCATGCAATAACCAGTACTGACCATGCATAGCTTCAAAGTGAGGAAAGGGCCAGCCTCCTCAGAACAGTGTGTCTGATAAAGGCGGCAACATTAGAAGACCTCTTAGAGAAACAGGAAGGCCCTTTCCTTGCTTTGAAGCTAAGCAGGGTCAGTCACGCTTTGAAACTAAGCAGGGTTAGTCTTGGTTACTGCATGGATGGATGACTGAATGCGCATCTAAATAATTTTATTTTTTTAAACTGTGCTTCTGTCAGTCCTTGAAAGTTTTACACTCAGAGACAATTGTTTGGCTTTTGCTGAATTGCATTCTGGTATTTGTATTCTCCCAGTCAATAATAACAAAGAATAGATAGTTTTACAGCAACAGTGGTTTTCCTATCCCAACAGTAACTGAGACAAACCCTGCTTAGCTTCAAAGCAAGAAAAGAGTCAGCCACGCAAGGCCATGTTGCTTAATAAATAAACCCACCTTACAAGACCACTTAGAGAAACATGGCCTACGGGGGCTGGATCTTTCATCACTTTGAAACTAAGCAGGGTCGGTCCTGATTACCTCATGGGTGGGAGATAATCCACAATCATGAATGCTCTGTGTTTTCTTAGTTTTAAATATCTCATAACACACATCAGCATTATCATTGTTTAAAGCATGCTGCTATCATACCTTGGAAGGTTGGCACTGCAAGACAATTTTTTTGCATTTTGGTGAGGTGCATTCTGGTAGTGGTAGTCTAACAGTCACGATGGGGTGAATAATGCCACCATTGTACACTTTTTGCCTAACATAGTTCTATAAGGATTTATATATTGGAGTGACACTATGGTATGTGTACTTTTCAAGTTATCTTTATGAAGCAGAGTATTGTTTTAAGCCAGACATGGGGGTGAGGAGGCGAAATGATGAGAGGGCAAGTACGTCATGAGTGTTTTCCTACAATGTGGCAGGGAGTTTGCAAATCTTGACACTGGTGCCGTTATTTTCCCCTGATCATGACTGTTTTTCTGGGCACCAGTAAAGGACACATGTGGATGGACAGAGTAACTTTCTTTCAGAGGGCAGAAACAACCACTTGGTCTTTTTTGAGGTTGGCAAGCTTACTCAAGTATTTGGCTACCAGGATTTTACTCAGGTTGTCATGTGCAGACACTTACAAGACTACAAGCACTTGTTTTGTATTGAAATTTTGTTGTCCATGTAATATTTCATTATAGATTGTTAGGATTTAAAAGATGAGCACATTTTATACTTTGCAAGCATAATTATTGGAACATTTCCTCTCTCATGTTATTATTCTGGTGTTCATTACTTTTTATAAGTCCAATGTTATTTTGTCTTGCACACTTTCGTCTAAGGAGTAGGTCTACTGAACTATATCTGTATATTTCACTTTAAGATATATGTTCACTTACTGTGCATATATTCATGGGTGCCAGTTTTGATTTTCGCTATGGGGCAAAAGTACTGGTCTAGTTTTTTCCCTTTTACATGCTGCTTAAATGCGGTCAGTTGGGGTTGTGCGATGTATGTCAACAGTTACCAAGAGACCGGCAATAAAACAAGGGGCTTGGAGCAAGCTGCTTAGCCAAAGTGTGTGATCCTCGGCAAATAATTTAATCACCCAGGGCATTAACAAAAAAAAATCTTGCAATCTTTTATCGTAATTAACAAAAATATATTTTGACAGATACAGTGACATCAGGGGTGAAACATTACTTTTGACCCAGGTCTCCCATCCATGCAATAACCAGGATTGACCTTGCTTATCTTAGAATTGGGGAAAAGGCCAGCCCCCCTGAGACCATGGTGCCTAATAGGTGAGACAAAGTTATAGGACCACTTAGAGAAACATGGCCCGAGGGCGCTGGCCCCTTCATCACTTTGGAAGTAAGCAGTACTGTGCTTACATTCAAGGGTGCCAGCTTTTGATTTTCGTTATGGGTGCAGAAAGTACCTGGGCATATGTTCTTGCTGGTTATTTTATTCCCATTTCCATGCTGCTTAAATGTGGTTAGTTGGGGTTGTGCAATGTATCACAACAGTCACCAAGAGACCAGCCATAAAACAAGGGGCTTGGAGCACGGGACAGGACATTTTGCGGGCCAGTTAAGCGCACGCCGTTATGTCGCGACCGTTTCACCAAATGTCCCGTTTGGGCACAAGGATGTTTTGGCGTGAGAGGTCACAATTGGCGCAGCATGAACCTGCAGGCACTTTGCATTTTGTACCTCTAGGCGCAGCAATGTTTGGGCACGAGCGGTCACATTTGGCATGGAACTGCAGGCACTTTGCATTTTGTAATATGGATTACACGTGGAAAACATTTATTTACTGCAACATTATAAAACAGGATGGGCATGTATTACACCGTTGTTGTAGAATTGAACACGTGTTAAACATGACACACATTTAATTACTGCAACTTTATAAAACAGAATGGAACATGTATTACGCCGTCTCTGGGCAACATTATAAAATTGAAAAAACAAAATAAAAACACATTTGTGCTGAACACTGTCTTCAAGAACTCTGGCCTGCAGGAGTTCAAGATACAGCACTTAACCATTATGCTACAATGATATTACTTTTTGGATTCTCACAAGTTTTATACTTTGCCTTTTACAATTGGACATATTAAATTGTAGGCTACGTATGAAATGTATGCAGAATGAAACACTGAGCCATTGTGGTGTAGTGGTTGAATGCTGTTCGTAGAACTCTGGCAAACCAGAGTTCAAGATTTACGTTAAAAATAATGTAAAATAGTATATTTTGGTAAACACTCTGTATTCTGGACTGTGTAGTCTTAACAGGCATGCCTTTGATCCATGTGGCCTCCTTCGTGGAAACTTTCACCCAATCGCTGCATTATTTTTAGAAGGCCTTTTGAGCTGCACTACAAATTATAGTCCAGTTATATACAATGTAATTAGTGTTGTCACCAGTGATGGGATTTTGTAAAGTCATCAGTGTTCTCATACAACATGTAATTAGTGATTTCATCATTATGGTCATAGGTTGCCCAACACGGGGTGCGAAGTTGAGGTGGCTTTAGCTGAATTTCAGGGGTTTTGTTGCGTTACGGTCTCACCTAAACGCCCCTGCAACAAAAGTTTTTTTCCTTTTTCCTTGAAAATATATATATATATATATATATATATATATATATATATATATATATATATATATATATGTATATATATATGTATATATATTTACAGATAGAAGATAGATAGACAGTTAGATAATATGGATTGTTTAATTAGTTACACAACATTAAACACATTATTATCATTTTGTCATTATTTACATAAGTGAAGAATCTTTTCAATTGAGTAGTAATGGCAAACAGATAATAGTGCAATAGTTTTGAAAACATATTCTACCACAGTGACCCGAGTTTGATGACTGTCATTTTGTTATTAAATGTAATAAATTATTCAGATTAGTCAGAGAGTATCATGAAAGGCATTTTATGGTTGTCAGGCAATTTAGAGTGTGACGATTCACACGTGGTGCAGAATTGCATACCTTTATGAAGCTATATAAAGAGACAGTTGATGTGCATGAAAGAAAGACTTTGAACTTTGTTCCATGTGGTGAACATGGATGATGAATTGGGACATGTTTGATTTTGCAGAGTAATACTCTTCATTAATATTGATAAAGGTCAGTTGAGGCAATTGTAAATGTCCTTTTATAATACAGGATTTTCCAATACCAGGACCAAATCATTGATACATTTCATGCTGATATTTTCATGTTTTTGGCGATTATTTTGGAGAATATGTTCTCCCGATTATTTAGAATCAGAAATGCATACAGATGTAAAGCCTCTGCTTCCCCATACTCAATTATTAATTTTCTTTTACTAGAGCCAAATACAGGGACGCTGAATGACAGCTGATTAAATGTAATTCCTGAAATATTAAAAAAAATATATATAAAATAACCTTATGCAACAGGGAACACTGAGCTGACTTTTAACTCAAGGGGGTCTCACTGAGCTCAAGGTCTATAGCTGATTCTGGTGAAGCATAGATCACAATATGTAAAGTTTCGAATTGTTGAACCAGTAATAGCTGTGCCCACCACATCCAAATATTCAAGCCCTACAAGCACCTTTGGCGTCGCCATGCTCAAACCATCATGCATTTGAAAGAATGTACGGATCTTATTGATTGCAGAAAGCTGAAATATTGGGATTTATTCTGGATGAGGCAAGCAGAAAATTAAGTTAGATAAAATCTGGTCCTAAAATACTGGTTGGTCGGCCATTAAAAATGGTAAAACGTTTATAATGTTGGCTAAAGTAAGATATCAGCCACAAACTGCATGCAGTCACACCGGGGTGCTACTGTAGACCCCAAAGATCACCACAAAGATTTATAAATGGACTATTACACATGCTATGTAAAGAGAATTAGCAATCATAAAGAAATGGCAGAAGTGGTAGAACATTTGGAATGCATGCTCATTAGTTCAGGCTGGACTACCCCGTTTGGGGTGCGGCCAAGCCTGATTTGCATATGGTCTTTCCCCTTCTGCAATGGCTTGGCGAGGCCAATGACCAATGGTCTGGCGTGTTGCCCAGAGCAATGCCAGAGGTTAGGATTAATTTCAAACTTTCCAGCCATCCCCTCTTTTCTTTTGCTTAAGTCACCCCGAGTGGGACTGGTATGCCCAGACGTGGGCCCCGAGCCTGCTGGGCATAGAGACCCAAGCTACTCCCCACTGATGATGCCCAATGTGTCCAAAACATGTCTGGGGATGGTTGTGGTCTCGTGCAGAAGGGATGTGACCTAGAAGTTCAGGCTGGAATGCCCCTTTTGGGGTGGGTCCACGCATGATTTGAATATGATCTATCCCCTTCTGTAAGGGATTGGCAGGCTGAAGAAGGATGGTCTGGAGGGTTGCCCAGAGTAATTTCAAAGGTTAGGATTCATTCTAAATGTTCCAGCCACCACCTCTTTTGTTTTGCATAGGTATGCCCAGATGTGGGTCCCGAGCCAGCTGGGCCTAGAGATCAAAGCTACTCCTCACTGATAATGTCCTAGGAGGCCAAAACATGTCTGGAGATGTTTGTGGTCTCGTGCAGATGGGATGTGACCTAGACGTTTAGACTGGACTGCCCCTTTTGGGGTGGGACTAAGTCTGATATACATATGGTCTTTCCCCTTCTGTAATAGCGTGGCAGGCTGAAGACAAATGGTCTGGAGGGTTGCCCAGAGGAATGGCAGAGGTTAGGATTCATTGCAAACCTTGCAGCCATCACCCTTTTTCTTTTGCACATGCATGCTTTTTAGACCTTATTCTTTTACCTTTCTAAGTTTAGAAAATATTTTACAATGGAACAGCAACTATTTAAACAGATATTTAACAACATTATTCTTGAGCAAATCTGGGTAAAATATTGAAAGGAATTGAGAACAATACAAGCAAGGATTAGAGGGAATATACATTTCTATTGTAGGCTTGACATGAACAATTAAAATAACTATGAGTTCTATATTTGGATGAAGACAAGTAATCATTTTGATAGCTCTACAGAACACAGAAGTAGTTTGATTTTAACAGATGCAGAACAAAGTAGAAGGAAACCTACTAAACAAACTGGGTTAGAGGAAACCACACAAATGACAGCAAGCACAAGTTGCAAGGTCATTAATCACAGGTCAATATTTTTTAAAAGAGACTTTCAAACAAGAAAACAAGAAAAGTATAAATACACAAAAAGGGCCCCAAAATACAGACCTGTTAACAATCCTAGAAGATCTAGCAATTCATATATCAGAAAGAGTATTACATTGAAAAAACAAAAGGTGCCATATCAAGGGTTTAACTTTATTTTGATATTTGCATTTTAATTAGTTGAAAATCAAGTAAATATTTATAAGCTGTGAGAAAACTGCAAATGAAAGTCTTTGTCTTAGAAATGCCAGAACTATATATTGTATTCCTCGGTGACCGTAAATATAAAAAATGTAAAACAAAGAGAATGTTTACCCTAAGGGTAAATACACTTACAATTGAAGATGTATATCTGCCATCTTTCCACACAGTAAGAAAGAATGATGACCATGCACTGTTGACGGATAATGAATGAAAGCTGCTTGAAGTTTAATTTAACTTCAATTTACTTTACATTTTGTGCTTACATGTCTGACATTATTTTATTTGTTTTGTTTGATTTGTTTCACTAAATTATTATTCTGTCTTTAGTATTTACTTTTCTGAAGAATGTATGCTATTGTGTAGGAACCAGATCATTGTACTATAATTGTCAAAACATATGTTACCACAGTAATTGTGGATTAAAAATGTTACTTTATGAAGCTTATACAATTATGTTTTGAGAAAAGGATGCCATGCACAATTATGAGACAGTTTGATGGAAGTCAAGCTATACAGGGTGTGAAGATTCACATTTGGAGTTGAATAGGACAACTTCAATATGGATAATATGGTCTTCTAATGACAGACTTCAAATCGAAAATGCATAGAAATGTACATATTCTGGTCTCCCATATTGGAATATTAATTGGTCATTCTTAGCTCCAAAAGGGGCACCATTGAATCAATGTTGATATCTAATAACATTTAAATTTAAAAAAAGAGATTTTTGGGGGTGGGGAAATTGACTATTGATCAGTGTGTGCTCACTTTGCCGTTTAAGTAAATGTTGTGAACAATTGGTGGCAATTGAAAGAGAAGATTCATTGTCACATTAGCATAACAATTTACTCCAGTTGTGTTTGTGAATTTACATGGACCAGAGAGTTCTGTTTGTGGATGGTTAGATGGGCGTGTAGATGTTTGTGGAGAAGAGACATGTGTTTCTTTCTTTTCTGATGGATGTGAACTTGACTTTGTACTAGATACTTTTGTGGTTGTATTGTTTGTTGCAGGAGTTGGTTGTTGTTTTTTAGTGGTATTGTTGGGAAATCTGCTATATGTTCTGTTTCTAGTATTTATCTTTTAAAAGTTTTTGTTAAAGTACAGGGCACATATTTAGATGGGGGGTGTATAGTGCCCGTAGCCTGTTGTATTCCAGGATGCAAGGAATGTCAGTATGACTTTGTTTGCATCAAAGTTAACTAGGAATAGACCATTGAGTGTACGCAGACATGAAAGCGCTACGTAACTCATACCTTCCTTAAAGACTGTGCTGCCAATGCCTATCAATGCTTGATCTAGGGTTAGACCATGTGATTTGTGAATAGTGACAGCACATGCAAGTGACAGAGAAAATTGTTCTCTGCGTACATACATGACTTTGAAAAGAGGGAAACGTCCTTTTGTTCAACCGATTTGTCTAACCTCTGCAAGTTCGTC
Organism: Ambystoma mexicanum; assembly: GCF_040938575.1. Classification (NCBI taxonomy): domain Eukaryota; kingdom Metazoa; phylum Chordata; class Amphibia; order Caudata; family Ambystomatidae; genus Ambystoma; species Ambystoma mexicanum. Next base: position 629,427,955 of record NC_090927.1, on the reverse strand, counting down.
AAAGTGGATATTGACAAACTGGATGTTGTTGTCATGTGGACATGTCTGGAAGCCAACAACTGTACCAATTGCTCCATTGACTAAGCCATGTTCTATGTCAAGGTTACATTTTAGAATTACTCTGCAGTTTAGACACAAATTAATTTTTTCTCCAATCTGGCTGTGTTGAAGATACATTGTTCTAGGCTATTTAGTCATGCTGTTGCTTGTTGACACATAGGAAGTGTCATGCCATGAACTTCTAGTGTTTCTGTGGAGATGATATGCTGTATAAGTTGCATTTCTTTTTTCAACATTGTTTAGTTAAATTGACTATAGCTTGCAAGGGTTGGCATTAAGGACATACATTTTAGATTCGGCTGTGTTAATTGTTTTATGACATCAGGAGCAGATGTGTTTTGCCCATATAGCTCATGCATTAGTCAACTATTTAAAATGGATTTTTCATCTTTAGTAAGCAGCCCATTTCTAATGATTTTTAAAATGTTAGCATATGTGAGGTCTGTAGACTGGTGCATGTTTTGAGTTAGTTCTCTGTAGTGAAAATGTGCCAGAGATTTAGATTCCCAATGCTGCTGAGAGCATTACAACATTCTTTGTTTCCAAATGTTTTGAAAATAGGTTGCCCTTTCACTGGGGACTTATTTGCAATGGAAAGTAGTTTCTAGCAAATGCAGCTGGGTTTTCGCTTTGGAGAACGGTGTAGTATTGGTCTTTAAAAGCACTTGTCTGCCTCAGGGAGGGGCTTTATTTTATTGCATGTTGCCAAGGAAGAGAGCACAATATACAGTGAGTGTTTCTGGCACTGTGTCCCGTCAATGGCTACTCCCTGCTGTCCTGGCTGCCTGGAATCCATTTGTACAATCTATTGTTCATGTCTGAACAGCTAATGCCTCCGGGGTGTTTCTGTGGAATTTGAGACCTGCTATAGGAACTACCAGATGTGAGGCCATGCAGCCCTCACCCTCCACAGCCTCAATCTCCTCTTGAAACTGCCCAATGACAGGGCCGAGGGTCAACAATGCAACCACCCAGGATCGTCTGCCTTGGCGAACAATGGGCAGTGGGCTGTGGCCAATTACATGCAAATGCCTAGCCGTGCCGAGGCAGCAGCTTTGAAATGCTCAATTTGTTTGGGACTGCTGTGATGGTTCAGGAAGCAGGCTGTGGTTCGCTGTGTGGGTTTTCTCAATCCGGGGTGTTTCCATACTGCACTGAGCCTCTAATATGCTGACGGCAGTGGCCATTTACATGCAAATCCGGAGCTGTGTGGAGGAGCCGGCTTTGAAATGCTCATTCTAATCAATACAGCTGGTGCCTTGGCTTTGTCTAACTTTAATAGGGTGCGCTGTAAACCTCTTTGCAGCAGTCATTAATAGCCATTACTGCTTTTACTCGATTCTCAGAAAAATACAGTTTGTGTCCTTTCCTCTGTGTCTATGGTGGCAATTTTAATTGCAACTGTAACACTCTAGAAAGTGTAAAAAAATGTGTGTGAAGTTTATTTTAACTCTATCACGCGTTAATTTAAAAAAGTAAGTGATTCGTGAGCACACGAGAGGGAGCTTCTGCTTTTGCTGAAAGTTGTACTATCTGAGAGGGGGCGCAGCAGTTCCATCATTCATGGTGTTGTAGAACAGGCTACAAATAAGAAGTCTTTGGCATACATTGGCGAAACTTGTACATGTAAATGAAGAACTTGCGGATTCTCGAACTGCAGGGCAGGACGGAGTCAGCCAGAAACACTCCCTTGTGTGTCAGTGTCTACACGACATATACATATGGCAATGGTGCCCTCCGGTGGCTCTAATGCAGTACTGTACCCTACTAGCACCAAATAAAAATTGCAAACAGTTGTGTATTGAACTTGGGCTTCCAGTAAGTATTACATTAGGTATTCTGCTGGAAGCCGAATACTAATTTCAGCCAGAATTCGGCCGAATGTTTACTCGAAGCCGAAGTTCGGTACACCCCTAGTGTGAAGTGACACCAGCTATGTTGTAAACAGCTAAATCTTTGGGGGCTGTTACTACAGCCGAAAGTTTGTTATTTGTTAAGTTTTGTAGAAATTTGCTGATTATTTTAATTAGGAATGTTTTGCCAGAACCAGCTTCACCACGTACATACAGGAGCAGAGGTTTATAATTCTTCCAGGTTCAGGTTTTACTTTCATGTTTAAAACCATGCTCAATTTCTTGAGTGACTTCCAGATGCATGGCGAGTTGTTCATCATTTAGCTGAGATTCCAAAACTAACAGGTTTTCCTCAGATTGTTTATATTGATACATGGTATTTTCTACCTCAGCCATTGCTATTTCTGCTTAATTTAGAATGAGTGGTTCTCCGAGTGGTTCTTGGCGTCCTGTAAGGGAAGGTTGACTGCCCTCAGGCGTGTCTTTGTGTAGTTGAGATTCATGGAACAAGCAGGCGCAAGGTGGCGCAAGCGTGAGAAAGCAAGCGCACGTGCACGCGTGCGATTCAAGGAAGGCGCTGCGCTTGTTTCCCACTGGTTGTGCGCCAAATCGGTGCATGTCGCATGCGGGCACACACGTCATCAAACGGCGTGCACTACGCGCACAGCAAAAGCGCACAAAGCGCAGCGCACACAAGAAAAGTAGGTGGAACAGTGGGCGTAACATGCAGAATGGGGAATGACGCGTGAAAAAGAAGGCGTAACTGGGGAAGTACTGCAGGGAACTACACGGAACACCCACACGCACGCGAACAACCCGTATTCATGGATACAAATATGGGAAACCCGCGCACGGCAAAAGACGCACACAGGCGTGAGCGCATCCGCCACACGAAGGCATGCGGAAGCGTCCCCGCGCACAGTATAAAAGTACGTGCAAACAACAAACATGTATATACAGCTACGATGAATGCCCCTTTTGTCACAGCACTGATCTTGGGACACCGCAGGAGGAGGAGAATAGCTAGGGCACGCATTTTTCACCGCGGACAAGCCTTTTTGGGATGCCTGATGACCAGGTGTATGGCAGGTATAGGTTTCCACCCTGTATCATCTTAGACCTGGTCTGGGAGTGGGAAGATGACCTTACATCCCCCACCCTTTGCTCCCAAGCATTGAGCCCATTGGAGAAGGAGCTCAATGTCCTGCATTTTTTGGCCACTGGGTCATTTCAGCAGACTACTGCCATAGTGGGGGGGGTCTCACAGGCCACGCAGTCACGCTGCCTACACCAGGTGTTGGCAATCATGACAGCGCGCCCCTCAGTCCGCAGGCACATATACATGCCCAGAACACCCGCAGAAAGGCAGGCGGTTGTCCAGGACTTTTACAGGGTGGCACACTTCCCCAAAGTGCTCGGTGGCATAGATTGCACCCATGTGGCTCTACGTCCACCTAGGGCCACTGAGCACATCTACCAAAACCACAAGCACTGGCATTCCATTAATGTACAGGTGGTATGCGTTGCAAAGGGAATCATCACCTCTGTCTATGCAAACTACCCTGGCTCCACCCATGACAGTTTCATATACAGAATGTCCGTCCTGAGCCGGGCCCTGGAAGCTGGGCAGCATGGCGACACATGGCTCCTAAGTGAGTACAAATGCCCGTGCACATGCATGCATGTCACACACACACAAATCCACAAACCCCAATAATCACAACCATTATCACCTCTCCAGGGGACAGTGCCTACCCTCTGAGAAGCACATGATGACGCCAATCCGGAACCCCACCAAACCACCCCAGGTAAGATACAACGCGGCCCATATTGCAACCAGGGCCATAGTGGAGCGCACATTCGGAGTGCTCAAGTCACGCTTCCACTCCCTTGACCGTTCTTGTGGGCAGCTACTCTATGCACCCCCAGTAGCGTGCAGGATCATTGTGGCAGCATGTGTCCTGCACAATGTTGCAACACGGCAGGGCGTACCGGTGGACATGGTGGTGCCCCCACATCCCCAACCACAGGCACAGGTGCTGCCCATGGGTGCGGATAGGGCACATGGCGAGGATGCCCGGACCCAGCTTGTGAACACATTTTTCACCTAAACTCCCACCCCTGCGGAGTGCACACAGGCCTGGCACATACCAGGTGACAATCGATGATGACAAAGAGACAGTCAACTGTCACAACCTTACCACCCTAAGATTGTTGCCATGGAAGTGCCACATTGTGTGCATCCCTAGCTACTTAAACACAAGCAATCCTGTGTGACCAAAAGGCACACATGCAAGGTGTGAATCACACACACCTGCAATACAGGCCATGACTATCACTGGTATGTCACTCAAACCCTCCCAAAGCACAACATGACATGGCAAGCAATAGCCATACACCAACACAGTACCAATAAGGTACACATTGCCATGTGAAAAATGTAAATTGGCATCAGACAATGATGCCTGACATGGAATCAGATGAAATGACTGACCAACAACCTCCCACCCAAAAGAAGTCATACCCAAATGCATTACAAAAGTCGAAGTTGTAACATAACAATGAATGCCTGTCTACATGCACATTGTGCATTGAAAAATCAACACTGCAGCTTCTGTGTGCCGTGTCCACCTCCTGCAACACACTGCTCAGTGCACAGCACAGTTAACAGCCATTGCGTGTGATGCACACCCTGAGCATCACATCTAAGCGACAAACCACATCAAAAAGCAAATTAGGCATGTACAGGATCACCAATTGGTCATAGTACATGTGCTGCTGGGACACAGTGGGCACCAGAAGGAAAACAGAGTGTACACGTGGACATGGAAGGGTGGTTGTACATGTAGTGCATTATAGTGCGAGTGTGTGGGTCAGTAGGGACATGCACTCAACATATGCATGTGCAATCAAGTGACCATCAGTGTCCTCTACACATCACATGTGAACATTCACCATGTGTACACACCCCAGCATGTCAAACCACAACTATCCCCTCACACCTGAAAGGTAAACACAACACATGAACAGGCATTGATCAGCAGAACACATCATGTACATAGGATACCACAATTACAATGTCAGGGTGCCCATCACACTGCAGGGCAAGGCAACTATCACCAACCAAGCACCACCCCTCCCTCACTAATAACCATGACCCACTGAACAACTGCACCGGGGTTATGGAGCCTACAGCCTTGAATTTCACCTGGCCACAGGATCACCCTTCCCCTTTGTCACCATCTCTCACCTTGTGTGTAAAAAGTTGCCTGCACCCTCAGAGTCCACCTTGATTTGCAAAAACACTACATCGAAGAGAACTCAAAGCAGGCCAACACAGAAGCCAAGCAAAAAGCTTGCAGGCAGAAAAACTAACCAGAACAGACTCCAGTAGATGACTTGAAGTAGCAGTACCTCACAAAGGCCAAGTACTACCACAATTACGTAACAACCAAGGTAGCACAGTAAAACAATGTCACAACAGGATGTGTACCATGTGTGGTACATAACATAGAACGAGGCACCACAAACGGATGTGTACTGTCACTGCTCCCGTGTACAGGTGCAGGAGTTGCACGAACCAACCACCCCCACCGTGGTCTGGGTGGCTGCACGGTCAAACTCACACAGGCCTCTGAGACCCTGGTGGGGAAGGAGGGTCAGGTATATGGAGTCGGGACAGGCGTTGGCATACTGGATAACCGGAATGAGGGGCAGGAGAAGGGAGTAGGATTGACACAGGAAAGTAGGGAATGACCAAGAATGTAGTACTCACATTAACACATACACAATCATACCAAACTTGTTCATCATAAACATAGCAGCAATTCACTGAAATGGAAGTCAAAGAGAAACTTATCTCTGGGGGGAGTGCTGGCCTCCTGCATGCGCACTCTCAGGTCCGGTAACAGGAGCACCTCAATGCTGCAAAGAGAGCCACAGTTAAAAGTCTGTGTGTGCCCATAACACACAAATACACCACCAAATATGCCCCAAAGTAACAAACTACTCTACAAACAGACAATCTGGTGTGGATGCTTCGTACCCATACGTAACATTACCCCGGTGATGGTTCATACACAGTCAATGCAGTAAGTCAGGCGCCGGTGGGTGCGTGGCAAATGGAACACCAATGTGTCACGAATCACACAACATGCAATGTTCCCTGGGTAAGCAGACAGACGCTTATAGCAAGGTATGACTTCCAAACAAGTCGTGTTCCACCATGACCCAAATAAAGTAGGCAGTGCATGTTTCAAATTCTACATGGAAATTAAATGCACTGCACCCGAGTCTGTCCCTTGCCGTCTGTCCCTGTCAGCTGCTTCTTTCCATGTCTCGGAACGCTACTTGGGTGATACAAGTGCCTCAATGGACCATGGTGGACCGGAGGGTAAGTGTCACTGCCCCTGCAGCTGCCCCAGACAACCTTACAATCAACTAGTCATGAGTCCACCAACACATCTGAGCTGTATTGTGCTTTTCAACACCAATATTCGTCTAAGCTCACCCTCAGTGCTGCTACTAAGCATGCATGTGCAACTGGCCTGGTGGAAGGTTTGCTTTGTTATGGCCCCCCTGTGCTGCTCACCTTGCCTGGAGTCCCTTGAAACACATCAGCAGTTTTCGGATGTATGATTGCAATCCCTGTGCTTCTGCTTACGCACACATGTGCATGTGGGCACCACCAAACGTGTCCAGATTCCAGACGTCCAATGGCCCATGTCTGCAGGCAAAGGTGGTCTGGAGGCTCATCCCCCTGCAGAAAGGGCATGAAACACATGATTAATGCATTAGATTCATCTTTGTGTGTCCCTTCAGGCATTACATCACTGGACCATGTCAGAGATGTACATCAGAAATCACACCACAGTCTGTCTTTCACAGCCAAAGTGTGGAACACACTATCTACGGCATGAATTGAAACAAGCACATGTACAGTAAAGATAAGAAACATACTACACAATGCATGGCAATGAATGTACACATGAATCATGAAACACCCCATCTAGCAAACGCAGAACAGTGGTCAATATCACCCCAAACATCCCCACTAGGGGTGTTAACACAAGTTCCACAGCATCAGACATGCCACAGATATGACAGTCCAAAGCCCTTGTGTAATAGGCTGTTACACCGAACCATCCTTGCAAGCTCATGGATAAGGGAAGCAGGAGTGCCATATGTGAGTCAAGGACCCCAAGCAGCAAACACATACACAAGACAAGCCCGAAGGGCCCAGCTGGAACAGACAGTGGATGCTTTCAAAAGCCACAAAGCACCACACTGTCACATGAAAGCACAATAGACAAGCAATTTTAAACTATATTAACTAATTACACTAACTACGAAAAACCTACTTTACCTAATTAAACTAACTATCAAACACAAACTTAACTAACTAAACTAAAAGAAAAATCAAAAATGGCCATATACGACCTGGGGGGGTCACCCAGGAGGGGGGAGGTACAGGGTGCTGCTCAACACCCACATGCGATGATGCTGAGCCAAAAAAAAAACTCCATGGGCTCAATGCCTGCACAGCCCGACCTATGTGGGAGATAGATGGTCGTCCGAGTCTGGCTCATCCTGGAAAGGAGGACGTGGCACAGTAGCCTGGCCATGCCTAGCCGCAGCTTGCCCCTCGTCGGCAGCAAGTCTGCCGGACGGGTGAGCCTGGTTCTGTGTGGCGATGACACGTAGGTCTGCATGCAGAACCTCCCGTGATACACGTGCTTCCTCTTGTAAGGTAGCATGTGTAACACGGAGTTCCTCCTGCAAGGCCTGGCTTGATAACCGCTGCACCTCCCGGCAAGCCTGTAGCTCAGCCGCGATGATACGCTCAAGCTTTGCAAACCTCTCCTCTGACCGCTCCCTCTGGGACATCAGAAGGACACCCAGAGTGGATCTGAGAGAAGCATACTCCACCCTCAGGGCCTCCATGTGTGCCTCTGCGTGAGCAGCAATTGCTTGACGCAGAGATGACATTTCAGCCTTGCGTGCCCTGTCTGAGGCCGCCATGCCCAGCCTGAGCGACTGGCCCGTAGACCGTGCCGCCTGCTGCTGGAGAAGCACCTGCCTAGCAGGGGGGAGCACGGATCGGGCCACACGCTCCATGCTCTCAGCGATGTTCTACATTGCTGCCCCCTGCCGTTCTGAATTGGCAGTCATGTCTTGCTTCCACTCAGTATACAGTGGTTGCGCACGGTGACCGCGTTGCTCTGGCTTCTCCCCTGCGGGACCCAAGGACCGGTTGTCCTCGTCGTGTTGGCACCGCCCGCGGCTGCACAACTACATGCCCCCGTCGATGTGATGTCCCAGGCACATCAGTGACTGGTGTGGAGGGTGGCCCTGCGTCCCGATCCACCACGGGTGGAGGTTCCAAGACTGTCTGACCCCTCAGTGCAGGTGTCGCAGACCGAGGAGTTTCCACATCAGAATCACTCACCCCTGACACATGGACCTGATAGCATCTAACTCGACATGGACGTCAGAGTCGTCATCAGGGCTGGACTCATAGGCAGCCAGAGACAAGATGGCCTGTAGCACTTGGGGGTTTTTGTGGCCTGCCAACCCACGACCCCCACTTGTGCCGGGTTGATGTAGTGATACCAACCCTGTGCCTGGCATGACAACACCATTCTCCGGCTCCATTGCGTCATCAGCTGAAAAATAGAGAGAAAAAGGTCACTACACATGTCAGAAGCACACAACACACACACACACACCGACAACATCAGGCAGACATGTGACACACAATATAGAACCTGGCATGCATGCTGGGTCAACTTGGAATTGCTTCTGTGATCAGACCTGTTGAAAGGTGGCAGTCTGCATTAAAGTGGGTCTATGCAGTGCAGCAAATATGTATGTTACTCACTACCTACATGTACAAGGACTCCATGGTGTGTGTCAGAAAACGTGAAGGCAGTGCAACGTCAACTTCAGGCATCACGTGCAATGTGCATTCAATGGGTAGCATATCTACAAGCAAATCACCCCTCCACCCAAGTGCAAAAGCAGGGATGCCTAGCATGGTATCAAAAGGCTGACCATAGACCTGTGTATTGACAGACAGTGTTGACTAGCATCAACAGCTTCATGTGAGTCAAGTGACAACACTGCAAATGATGATGGGACAGTAAGCAGGACACATGATGAAACGTCTGGAGGCCACCCACGTGTGAAGAGGACACTACACCAGTTGGACAGAGTCATTGGCCATTAAACAGGCTGAGGCCTGTGACCCACCCAGATTGTCAGACCCTAAACATGTGTGCAACACATTACTGAGCCACAGTAGACATGGGAAGGCTGATGAAATGCCATGCAATGTATGGCACCCAGGACTTGTATTACAGTGATCATCCAGTCAAGGACAAATAGGGGCATGCGTGCAATGCACATGGAGCATGAATGGGCACTCATGTCCCTGCGGGGCATCTGACCTCTGCACAGTACAAGTGAGATACCCTGCATCAAGAACTAAGGCTGTACCATACAGCATATGTCTGGCAGATTGGTTGCGGGAAGTTAGCATGTACACAGGAAGCATTAACAGGAAAGTACCCAACGGCAATATTGAAGCAGACCAGTGCAAAGGTGGAATTGGGGTGCAGAGCGGGGGGTCGAGGGGCAAGGGAGCATGCCTACATGGAGTACCCGCATGCAGGCAGAGGACACATGCACATCAGTCATGCTATGACATCGTGCCTGGGCTGAGAGGAAGGTCACCCCACGCTACATGAAGAAGGGCCAGTGAGCTGGGACATGGACCGGAGGGGCATCCTGGTAACCAGCATGTGAGTAGGATGCAATAGTGTTGATGCCGACAGTCCCCGTCTGCTCCACATGTCCACCATCCAGCAGAGCAGACATGCATCACGGAAGCATTGCATTACTTGCACATCCGAACCATGTACACCTCACATGTAGTGGCAATCATGCTCAACACATCCCACAATTAAAACACACATATCCTCAACAAACACGCAACAACACTCACTGGACTGGGCATCAAAGTCCGGCATCTCTCTCACTCCTTCGTCCGATTCAGATGGTATGAACTCTGCAACAAGTGACTCATGCGGAGTGAGGACTTCCTCCTCTGGTGCAGGCCCACCGCCAGTCACCAGAGTCAAGTTGTAATTAGAGGCACGCTTAGCCTTAGCGCTGCGTTTGATGTCATTCCAACGCTTTTTGCACTCTTGCGCCGTGCGCACCTCATGGCCGAATGCACTGACATTTTCTGCAACATGCTTCCAGTGGGTATCACATGGGCAGCCGTAGTCTGACTATTGGCACCCACTAGCATGTCACGGCTGTGGCCCCGCACGTAGCCCACGAGGAAGTCCAGTTCCTGGTTGCAGAAAGGCTTCTTCCTTGATGTGCAGGAGGTCGTAGCTGTGTGTGAGGTCACAGCCTGTGCTGCAGGTGCAACCTTCCTCCTCTTGGAATGTGGCTCAGACCCTGGCAGGCTAATGCCGCCCTGACCAGTATGGCCAGTGGGTTCAGTGGATTGAGCCAAGGGAGTGGCAGGTGGAGGGACGACCAAAGGCCTGACTTCTGTCAATGGCAGCTGGTTGCCCTCCAATGGACCCTGCACAGCAACATCCGTTGTGGCAGGGTCACTGACCGCAACTGTCCTGGTTGGCAGACTCACAACCGGGGTGTTGTTGGGTACATCTGCCCCTGCACTTGCCAACACCCGGCTGTTTGGGGCAACAGATGACATAACTGCCCCAGGGACACGTGTCTTGGTCAGGGCAGCCCTGCGTGCCCCTACGGTTTCCCTCCTGGCCTGTTGGAAATCTTCCAAGGGCTCCTCCAGTGCCAACGCAGGCTGCGCTGGCAGACCCTGAGCCTGGGTGGCGGTGTCCACAGCTGCACCTGCAGCTACCACTACCCTTGGGCCCATGGCAGTCGATGGAACGGACTGCAGGGTCACACAGGTGCCAGTGCCAGATGCAGAAGCTGCATCTCCCGGAACCACAGGGGGTGGTGGCATGACTGCACCGACACATGGCACGACATCGTGCTCAAGTGGCACATCCCTGCCTCTTCCCCCTCTGCGCCTGCCCTGGACACCCTGGAGTCCCCCTACTCCCTGGTCACCCCGGCCACGTCCCTGACCACGCCTGCCACGAGGAGTACGCCCAGCTGAGGCGCCCCTCACCTTTGGTCGCCTCCCAACCATGGCACAGATGTAGTAGTGCCGGCACAGATGGAGTTGTGCCAATGGGAGGTGTACACCACAACTGACCTGGGCAATTGGGGTGAAGGGGGTGGGAAGCAAGATGTTAACAGCCCCCTGCACCTGCAAGGCTGTAAGTGACCCCAGTGATGTAGTGACGGGTCACGCAATGCTCAGGCACCCCAAAACTGCTGGAAAAACGTGCACGCAACCCTGCAGCCTACGTGCGTGGAATCAACCTCCCGCAGTACGCAGTGGCACCCAGTAACACGAAAATCGCATACGTGTGGGACACGCAGGCTACTATGACATCAAAAACGGTGCGATACACAGGGGTACCCGCAGTGGGAAAAATAGCGTGCGCGACTTACCGTCTGACTAGCGTGATGCAGAAAAACACGCGTAGCCAATCCCCCCGCCAAAAGAAGAGATACGTCCTTGATAGCTGTGAAGTTGTGATGGCGCGCAAAACAACAGGAAGCAGCAACACACGTCGGTCTCCACGAAAGGCACGTGCAGCGAACTGCTTGGCCCGCTCACCTTTAACCCATGGTGAGGGAAACGCCCATGCGTGTCACGTCACTTACGCGCGTAGGCCCTTTCCTCGGATTACACACATTCACACGGGGACGTGCATTTTTTTCACGCGTGCGCTAATCCACTATGCCCACTTCACGGGGGAAAGGCCCGCGCAAGCCCCCGCGCCTCACGTCAGAGAAGCGTTTACACGCGAAGGGCCTTTGGTCCAATGAATTCGCTGATGTGCTCACGCGCTAAGGGTCTTTCCTCGAATTACACGCTGCTGTGCAAGATTTTCACGTGCCAAATCACTCCGTATCAAGCTGGCCACGTGAAAACACGGAAGACCACGCTCCTGCCCAGAAGGCCGAATTACTGCCCCCCAGAGCCCCGAGCACGCTCCCACCTGCCATCTGCTGCTGCCTGCCTGCCTGCTGCCCATGCGCCTTGCCATTTGCTGCTTGCACATCAGCCAGGGGTGCTGTTGTTGTGACCATCCCTGCTGGAACCGAAGACTCCCAACTGGGATTCCATCGCTCCACAGCCCAGCCCCAGGACCTAGTTGCCCACCCACTCCTGCCTCTGGGGTTGCCATGTCCAGCACTACACTATCTGGTGGCATCGGCAACCCCCAGCCAGAGAGGCAGAGGGCCACCAGATTCACTGCCACCGAAGTTGGTGTCCTGGTGGAGCAAGTCCTGGGGCAGTATGATGCCCTCTTCGGAAGGTCATGCGCCGACAAGGAAGGACAGACCAGGATCTGGACGGACATCGTGACTGCCATCAACGCGGAGGGGGTGGCAGTCCGCGAATTCCATCATGTCAAGAAGCGCTGGGAGGACTTCAGATCCAGGGTCCTCAACAAGGCCCGGTGCCTCTTGAAGGCAGCGGATGCTAAGGGGTGCCGGGGCCACCTGTCGGAAGACCAAATGAGGGTCTTGGAATGCGTATGCCCAGCTCTCCACATCCAGGTACTTGAGAGGCAGACCCGTCTGGAGTCGAGCGGTAAGTGTACATGCATACTGATTGGAAGCTGTGCGTGTGGTGGTGTGCCAGTAGTGTGCAGGTTGCACATGTGGTTTGTAGGGCCATGTATGGATGTGTATGTACAGGGCCGTGAGGCTGACACATGCAAGTCCTTTCATGTGTGAGACACATGGATGGTGTATTTGTGGGTATGCAAGCAGGCCAAATGCAGATGTGTGAGCACACATGTTTGAATGACTGTGTATGTCAGTTGTCAAGGTTGTGGTGTCACACATGGATGTTGGTTCCAGCTGCATGTATCTGCACTGTGTGCAACTGTCATGCAACATGGATGCATGTGAGACTGATATGTAGAAGACTGATTGCCAGATGTGACATGGATGCCGATCTTATCACTGCGACACTTGGTGGAGGTGTACACATGCATGTAAGTGTGGTGGCGTGTGTGCATGTCTAGTGCACTCCCTGTGTCTCATGTGTTGTCTGGCTCACCTTTGCCTGCTCATGCTGTTGTATGTGGATGGATGGTGCTGGCTGTTGCGATATGGCTGTAGAATGGCTCATGTGTGTGATTTGAAATGACATGTGTGTTGGGATTGTGATGCCATGTCTGAAGTTTGACAATGACACTCGTGTGCAACTGTCATGTGTGTATGAGTCCATTGTACAGTGCCCTGATGCCTGTGTCCTATCTCTCTGCAGCGTCGACTGCTGAAGAGGGCGGAGAGGGTGATGTGGAGCACAGCGGCAGGGATCACACCGCCAGCCGGAGACACAAGGCCTGGCTCCCCTCCCAGGTTGTCATCTCGTCGGGGAGTGAGGAGTCCGGTGCCGGGTCCCAGGTCGCAGCTGCCGAGGGGAGGTCCAAGAGGCGGAGGTTGGAGTTGGACTCCTCGGAAGCCGAAGGGGAAGCTGAGTCCCCACGGGGCCCGATGGAGGAAGATGGCAGAGAGTCATCTAGGTTGGTGGGGGGTTTGGTGGAGGATGAGGCCATGCAAGGGACAGAGACTAGGTCTGGAGGTGGGGATTCCACTGGTGCTGGAGGTGCAGTGCAGGGGCAGGGACAGGAGGCAGCACAGGCTGCCGCGGAGGTGCCTGTGTGTAATCCTGTCCCCGATCCTGTGACTGCATCATCTTGCACCAGCAGGAATACCTACGTCCAGACCCGTTCTCAGGGAGCGGATCGGCTTACACCAACTGACCTTCTTCTCCCTGAGGATGTGGCTATCCGGCACCGGGTTGAGCCTGTCCTGAGTGGGGTGGTGTTGCGTCAATGTGCCATGCGAGCTGACCTACAGTCTTTTCATGAGGAGACTGCATGTCTTCTCGCATGGCTCGTTGACCGCGTTGACCCACTGGGACAGCTCACCAGGGCCGGATTCCTCTGTTTTCTGGACCTTGTTCCGACCCCCTCCTCAACTGAACCCCCTATGCGCCAGTCGTCCTCTGTGCCATCTTCCCACCCATGTGTCACCTGGGTGCCCTGTGGAGCTGCCTCTGACCCTGTGGCCAGGCTGGTGGAGGACACATCCCTGGCACAGTCGGGAGTTGGACGTCCAGCAGGGGTGGCCACATCAACAACTGCACCCCAGCCGGAGGAGGATGTGCAGGCAGCAGGAGCCAGGGCACAGGCAGAGGCACAGCAGCAGCAGCAACAAGGTGGGAGCCATGATGGCTCGGGGCCTTCAACATCGGAGGGGCAGGCATCGGCCAGAGGGCACGAGGACCCAGGACGGGAAGTGTCTTCCGTGTGGCAGCGGTTGGGCCATGCTATAGATGCGGAGCGGCAGCGGGCGGAAGAGGCACGGCTCACGATGGTCAGGGCGGAGAACTCCATGCATAGGGCCCTGAGGCGGGCCAAATGGCTCGAGGCCATTCGCAGTGACCTGGAGGTCCAGATGTCATCGTCCCTGCTTACCCTCAGGGCCATGGAAGAGGAACGCCTCTGGGACTTCGAGCAGGAGTTCGATGATGCCCTGGCTTTTTGTAGGTTTCCTTTCAATGGTTGGGCTCATGGACCTTGGATTTGTACTTTGTATATAGTTCCACAATGGATTTCACTTCATTTGCCATTTCTTTAACCATGGATCAATGGATTTTTCTATTTTTCACTTTGGATTTGATTTGACGGACAGACTCTTTGGACCCATTTGCTTTTGGATTGATTTTTATTCTGGTTTTACACATCTACTTTTTCATATTTTGGACATGCAGCTTTTTATTTATTATTTACATTATTGTGTGATTTCCTTTCATTCCCTTGCTTTTGTGTCTAATACATTTTCATTTGATACTTCATTGTGTGGTATGCTTTCCTTGGTTTCCTGCATGTCACGATGCATGTTTTCTCATTCACTTGCACCCATTGTATGTGTGTGATGGACATGTATTGATGTGCATACTTGCCATTTGGGATGTTTCATGTGATGGGGATTTCAATGTGGGGTGTATGTAATACTTGATTGTGTGTTTCGACTGGGGTGGCGTGGGTTGGGATTTGGGTGGCCATTAGGCCCATGATTGTGGATCGTGATGACATGTTGTGGGGGACATGAGTGGGGGCTGCTGGCAGGTGCCCTGCACTGCTGGGGGGTGGGGGTGCAAGGGGACATGAGTGGGGGCCTGCTGCCAGCTGTCCCGCACTGCTGGGGGGTGGGGGTGCAGGGGGACATGAGTGGGACATGAGTGGGGGCCTGCTGGCAGGTGCCCCGCACTGCTGGGGGGTGGGAGTGCAGGGGGACATGAGTGGGACATGGGTGGGGGCCTGCTGGCAAGTGCCCTGCACTGCTGGGGGGTGGGGGTGCAAGGGGACATGAGTGGGGGCCTGCTGGCAGGTGCACCGCACTGCTGGGGGGTGAGGGTGCAGGGGGACATGAGTGGGAAATGAGTGGGGGCCTGCTGGCAGGTGCCCTGCACTGCTGGGGGTGGGGGTGCAAGGGGACATGAGTGGGGGCCTGCTGGCAGGTGCCCCGCACTGCTGGGGGGTGGGGGTGCAGGGGGACATGAGTGGGACATCAGTGGGGGCCTGCTGGCAGATGCCCTGCACTGCTGGGGGGGTGGGGGTGCAAGGGGACTCGAGTGGGGGCCTGCTGGCAGGTGCCCCGCACTGCTGGGGGGTGGGAGTACAGGGGGACATGAGTTGGTGATCAGTGGTGCAAGCGGACAGGTGGCTTGGCTGGGGTGCATGCCCATGGTGGATGGGCTGCCTGCAGGACATGACCAGGGGTGCGGGGTAGTCCCCTGTGGTGTGGTCTGCCTGCAGGGGCCGTGGAAGGTGTAGAGGGAACACCTGGGAGGACCCACACTGCCAATTCACGTGTAGGACTCCCCGCGCACCCCCGAAATTCACGTCCCCACTCTGACAGCTAAATCGCATGTGAAACTTCCCACGAACCCATGAAATACATGCACCCCACTCGCACAGGGCCTATCGCGGGTGAAACTTCCAGCGAACCCCAGTAATACACGTACCCCACTCGCACAGGGCCTATCGCATGTGAAACTTCCTGCAAACCCCAGGAATATTGGCCCTGTTCGAGCGAGCGGGGTACGTGTAGTTCTAGGGTACAGCGTGAAGTTTTACACGCGAAAGGGACCTGTTGAGCAGAGTACGTGTATTCCTGGGGTTTGCGGGAAGTTTCACCCGCAATTTCAGCTGGGTACGTGTATTCCTGGGGTTCGCGTGAAGTTTCACCCGCGATTTCAGCAAGGTACGTGTATTCATGGGGTTCGCGTGAAGTTTCACCCGCAATTTCAGCAGGGTACGTGTATTCCTGGGGTTTGCGTGAAGTTTCACCCGCAATTTCAGCAGGGTACATGTATTACGGGGTTCGCATGAAGTTTCACCCGCAATTTCAGCAGGGTACGTGTATTCCTGTGGTTCGCGTGAAGTTTCACCCGCGATTTCAGCAGGGTGCATGTATTACCGGGTTCGCGTGAAGTTTCACCCGCGATTTCAGCAGGGTACGTGTATTACAGGGTTTGCATGAAGTTTCACCCGCGATTTCAGCAGGATACGTGTATTACGGGGTTCGCGTGAAGTTTCACACGTGAAAGGGCCCTGTTCGAGGGAGTATGTGTATTTCAGGGGTGCGCGGCAAGTTTTACGTGCCAAATCACTCCGTATCAAGCTGGCCACGCGTACACAAATGGAAGACCACTCTCCTGCCCTGAAGGCCATTTTCCTGCCCCCAAGAGCCCCGAGCACGCTCCCACCAGCCATCTGATGCTGCCTGTATGCCTGCTGCCCACGTGCCCTGCTATTTGGTGCCTGCACGTCAGCCATCTGCAGGGGTCCAGTTGCTGTGTCCACCCCTGCTGGAACAGAAGACTCCCGACTGGGATTCCATCACTCCACAGCCCAGCCCCAGGACCCAGTTGCCCACCCACTCCTGCCTCTGGGGTTTCCATGTCGGGCACATCTCCATCTGGCACCACTGGCAACCCCCAGCCAGAGAGGCAGAGGGCCACCAGCTTCACTGCCACCGAAGTTGGTGTCCTGGTGGAACATGTCCTGGGGCATTATGATGCCCTCTTCGGAACAAGACTCGCCAACAAGGAAGGACGGGAGAGGATCTGGGATGACGCAGTGGTTGCCATAAACGCGGAGGGGGTGGCAACCCGCAACTACCAACATGTCAAGAAGCGCTGGGAGGACTTCAGGTCCAGGACCCTCAACAAGGCCGGGCGCCCCCCACGGAGGGGGGCCGGGTCAGCCTGAGCAGCATCCAGATGAGGGTCCTGGAACGCGTAGGCCTAGCGCTCCATGCCCAGATCCTTCGGAGGCAGACCCGTCTGGAGTTGAGCGGTAAGTGGCCAAGCATTGCTGTGTGAGACAGGGCATGTTGCAGTGTGCTGGTAGTCTGATACTTGCCTGTATGTGTGACATAGGCCATGTATGGATGTGTGTGTGCAGAGACATCATGGTCATGCATGTGGGTCCAGTTATGTGTGAACCCCATGGTAGGTGCATGTGTTTTAATGCAACATGGGGACCTCTATGCAGAATGCACACCTGAAAGCAGGCCAGTCTCTGTTCCTGGACATGGAGGGGGGGTGAGGAATGGGTGCTCATGTCATATACATTTATGGTGCCCTGCACTGCTGGGGGGTGGGGGTGCAGGGGGACATGAGTGGGGGCCTGCTGGCAGGTGTCCCGCACTGCTGGGGGGTGGGGGCGCAGGGGGACATGAGTAGGGGCCTGCTGGCAGGTGCCACGCACTGCAGTGGGGTCGGGGTGCAAGGGGACATGAGTGGGACATGAGTGGGGGCCTGCTGGCAGGTGCCCTGCACTGCTGGGGGGTGGGGGTGCAAGGGGACATGAGTTGGTGATCAGTAGTGCAAGGAGACATGTGGCTTTGCTGGGGGGCATGCCCATGTTGGGTGGGCTGCCTGCGGGACATGACCAGGGGTGCAGGGTAGTCCCCTGTGATGTGGGCTGCCTGCTGGGGCCGTGGATGGTGTACAGGGAACACCTGGGAGGACCCACAATGCCAAATCACGTGTAGGACTCCCTGGCACCACCGAAATACACGTACCCTGCTGAAATTGTGTGTGAAACTTCCTGCGCATCCCTGAAATACACGTACCCTGCTGAAATCGCGTGTGAAACTTCCTGCGCACCCCTGTAATACACGTACCCTGCTGAAATTGCGTGTGTAATTTCCCACGCACCCCTGAAATGCACGTACCCTGCTCGCACAGGGCCAATCGCGTGTGAAACTTCCCGCGAACCCCAGTAATACACGTACCCCGCTTGCCGTGCTGGTACAGGGTTAGCGCAGCCCTTTGTGCTGAATTGGGGATTTTGATGGCTTTTCCCTGAGCGTGGAGCGTTCTTGGGGGTGTAACTGGCGCTGCTGCAGGGTCGCTGTGCCACTGTGTGCCACGGGTGGTTTTGGTAGCTGAAATCCATGAAATCGCTGTGCGCGGAAATGGATTTTAGCGCAC
Organism: Ambystoma mexicanum; assembly: GCF_040938575.1. NCBI lineage: Eukaryota > Metazoa > Chordata > Amphibia > Caudata > Ambystomatidae > Ambystoma > Ambystoma mexicanum. Next base: position 629,409,394 of record NC_090927.1, on the reverse strand, counting down.
GCGGCTGGCGCAGAGATTCGCACGTGCACACTGTGTGCAAGCTGCTTGCGCCACTTGTGCGCTAAATTCTATGAATTACCACCTCAATTTCTTCCTCTTGTTGGTGCTCATTGTCCACCATTTCTTTGTATTGTTTGAAATTGGCATTTGTTATACTGCTTTCATTTGCTTTAAGTGCAGCTTCAAATTAGTCATAGGGGCTCACGGTGCTGCCGGCAGGTTGCCACTGGACCCGTAATGATTTACTGGCACCTAGCTTTCTGGTAACATCTGGACATTACAAGTCACGGCGGACCGGGAGCTACGTGACGGTAAAATGTTTTTCCCCATTCCCATGGAGTTCATGGGAATGGGGGCCACGGAAGCACTTGCACTGTTATTAACTGTGCCGGTGCTTCTGTGATGGTCTGCCTACCATGCCCGCTGTGTCCTGCAGGGTCTGACCTGTCAGGTACAGCGGCTCCGGCAGACAGACTCGTAGTTTGCTGGTCCGGAAATAACAGTGCTGGTGATTTTACCAGCACGTTGTTTCCAGTCGGCAAACTTGTAATGTGGCCCATAGACACCTAATAATTATTTTTCTTTTCTCCAAGGTTTTAAAAGTTGGAGTAGGGCCAGGTAATACAGTTCTCTTTGTTGTGTTGTTTTAAATGATAACTTTACATGATTAATTAGATTGGGTTTTAATTAGCTTCACTAAGCTTCCTTTGCAATTTGAAACAGAATATTTGCCAGTTGTCTCCTTTGGTGTGACATTGTTTTTGTAGGTGTAGTTTTGGGCAATGACATATAAAAACATGCTTTCCAAACTAGTACCTCTGTTTAGGTAGTATGTGTCAAATCGTTTTTTAAAATGTCCTGCCTGTTGGGATCATTTGTGGCTATATTGTCTATCTCTTGGTAGGATTTTAGTACTCTTTTCCGGGATGAGACTGGTCCAAGGTTTAGCCAGACAATGTGCCCATATTTGTCGTATAAGGCTGTACCAGTTAAATGGTCTGCAGCTTCAGAGGACTCACATTCTCTATGGGAGAGCATTTTTATACCGAAGCTGTGCAATTTCTGTGATAGTATTTTGTCAGATGATATGTCATTCCAGAGTTCCTTTAGCTCTATTTTCTCGGCCTTGGTGATATAGGCTGTGGCATGTCTTGTAACTGTAGTGGAATTGTCTGCAATGTATTGTATGTCTGTGTTTGCAATCCACAAGAGGGAAATGATTGCATTGTAATCATTGATGTACTTGGACGCTTTGTCCCTTCTAAAGTTGTATGTATCTTTAGGGGATTTGCCTTTTACGCTGTGTCTAACAGAAGGCATTACGCTTTTTACTTGTTCTTTTTTCACATTGGTCTAGGGAAGCCAAAGCGACATTTGGTATAGTATTTGCCTTTTTTGTATATCTACGCTGCATTTATGTTTTTGGAAGCATAACACTTGTGTATGTATGTCACTTTGTGTGGTTTGTGAAGGGATGTCGCAGGTAATGTATTTTTCAATAAATTGTAAAACAGTGGCATCAGAATCATGGCCAAATTGTAGAGCATCTTTTATCCACAAAAGCATGTGGATGTGTGGTGCTCCTCTGGATTGATATTATTTTCCCCAAAAGAAGTGTTGCACTTCTCAGAGCTGAGGGGGAGTTTTATTGCATATAAAATGCAGCATGGCAATAAAGCGATGGTGAAAGTACCTTGGTACATTTACAGAGTCAAGAGTTCTCCTGGTGTTTTTATGTCTATTCCATCTTTATTTTGGTTTGCAGTGCGTAGGAAGTCGTGCAAGTCGTCCCTTGTGTACTATGCACAACTTTAAGTATCAAACCATGTTGATGGGCATAGGTTCCTTAGCATACATTGTACATCAGCGTGATGTCGGAACACGTTTTCATTTCTACCACTCATGTTTGCCAAGAGATTTGTGATACTTGACTGCAAAACTTCATCTTTGTCTTTTATTTCTTTAAGTAGTTGGGTAGCGGATATGTTTAAAAAGTTAGAGCCTGTTTTTGATGTGTGTTAGAGTTGCCAGTTCACTTTCAAAAAGGAGGTGGAAAATGTATTCAAAATTTTGCCTGAACAGGGGCCTTCAGAATATATTCATAAAGAGCGATATTCTGATGCACTAATTTGTGTGGACATTTCATCATATCTTCCTTTTTCTTGTAGGAAAGATTAGAGGAAAACAACAAGATATATCTATCTTTGTAGTATCTTTGTAGTATTCATTGTTTTCTTTCAGATATTGTAGGGATTGTCTAACTTTGCTTAAGTCGCTTAGTTGTTGCCAAATCATTTTGTCTTTCTTTGGCACACCATTAACTAGTATAATCAAAGATTGATCTATTGGCTGTTGCAGCCCTAGAGTTTGAAAATATTCTTTTAGGTCCAATGGTAAATATACTACTTTACCACGCATGCCCTTTAGTAGCTCGGAGGGAGGCCATTTGGTTGTTTTTTATTGAAGGCGTATTATAGCTTGAAATGCGTGCACTGTTTGTATTATGATGCTCTCGTACAACTTAAGCTGTTGGAGAGCTTTTGGAAGTGGGACTATTAGGGATAGCATGTGATGCCATTTGGTTATGGTTACAGAAGTTTAAAAGGTCTCTATATTTACACTGCGCATGTTTAGAAGTACTTGTTGTAATTTATTGATTACTTTAGTCAGTGGTTTCATTCTGTTTAGAATCAATATAAACAATTTTCCTTTAGTAGAAAAGCGCTCTTCTGCGGTAGTTTTTAAGGGAAGATTGTGACTTTTCAGATGTTTTTATAAGATTGTGAAGAACTCTACGGTTGAACACTTTTTGTAACATTATTTTTTTTAGATTGTTTTACCTGGTAGATAGAGGATTGGGTTTGTTTGAAGGTGCGCTTTTCTTTGTACATAATGTTTTACTTTTTGTTTTTGCCAGAAGGGCTCTGCCTTCTTTAGTCGTGGTTGGTTTAGTTTTGTTGAATGAGGTTAATAGCTCTTTTGTTTTAAGATTTTCTATATATTGTTTTAGAGGTGGATGACTATGTGGTGTACTTTTAGTGCTATCTGCTCTAATTGTTCTTTCTTTTCTACAGAGTTGCTGTCTAGTAGGCATTTTGTTGTGTCTGTTAGGAAAAGAGAAAGGTTGTATTGGGAAGTTGTGCAAGTTATATGCATGTATGGTGCATGGGTGTAATTGTAGAGATGAATAGAGTACTGATTGTTTGTGAGGTGATATATTAGGTTGAAAAGGTTGTGGGAATATGAGTGTACAGAGGTGTGATGGTGTTCAGTTAGTGAGGTAGGTAGTGGAAGTGCAATGGAATCTGTATGGTGATTGTGATGTTTTGAGGAACAGAGTGGGTGTTGCAATGGTGGTGAGTAGATGGCAATAGTAGCAGTGCTCATGGTGGAATATAATGGGCCAGAGTGAAAGAAATGTTGGTTTTAAAAAAGTAGTCTGGGGTAATATATATAGTGGCACAGTGTTGCTATAATAACATACATATACCTGGTCCATTAATGTCGGATGCGAAGGGTATTCGTTTTTCGGTTCTTGATTGCAGTGAATTGTTTTTTTTGTGTAATTGTAAAAGAAAGTTAGTGGGTATATGTGGTAATGGTGAGGCACTATTAGGAAGGAAGAGTTATATTTGTAATGGAAGTTAATAAAATTGGTGGACGGTTAAAAATGGTTGCATTTAGGAGCATTTTTTTTTAAATTTAAGAAATGTGTATGTGCATTGCATTGGTAAAGGCGAGGAAAAGATTTGTAGTACACTTTAAATGGAAGTTGTTGTGTGTATATGTTTAGGGGTAATTCATGGAATAAATATGCGCTGACATTTGTGGCGCAAGCTGGCACAAAGCGTGAAAAAGCTAGCGCACGTGCGTGAATCACACGCGTGCGATTCATGGAAGGCCCTGCGCGTGTTTTTCCCAGGATGTGCGCCAAATCTGCGCTTACCTTACACGTCACTGCGACTATCCAAACGTGTGCGCGACAGGAACGGGGAAAGCGCACAACTTCTCGCGCACACACCTAAAAAGGTGGCGGAACATGGGGAATGGGGAACAACGCGTGAAAATGTAGGCGTAATGTGGGAAGTACCACTGGGAAACACACGCAACGCCCACACGCTAGTGAACAACACGTATTCATGGAAACAAATAGGGAAAACCCACGCACGTCAAAACACACGCACACGCACAAATACGTCCACCACACGAAAGCATATACAGCTACAATGAATGTCCCATTCCTCGCAGCAGTGATCGTGGGACACTGCAGGAGGAGGAGAATAGACAGGCCCTGCATTTTTTTGCCCAGGACCAGCCTTTTTGGGTTGCCTGATGACGAGGTCTATGGCAGGTAAAGGTTTCTGCCTCATATCATCCTAGAGCTGGTCACTGAGGTGGAGGATGAACTCACATCACCCACCCTGTGCTCCCAAGCATTGAGCACCTTGGAGAAGGTGCTCAATGTACTGCATTTTTTGGCCACTGGGTCATTACAGCGGACAGCTACCATAGTGGAGGGCATCTCGCAGCCCACGCAGTCACGTTGCCTACACCAGGTGTTGGCAAACATCACTGTGCGCCCCTCAGTCCGCAGGCACATATACATGCCCAGAACACCCGCAGAAAGGCAGGCCGTGGTCCTGGACTTCTACAGGGTGGCACACTTCCACAAAGTGCTTGGTGCCATAGATTGCATCCATGTGGCTCTACATCCACCTAGGGCCACTGAAAACATCTACTGTAACCACATGCACTGGCATTCCATCAACGTGCAGGTTGTATGCGATGCCAAGGGAATCATAACTTCTGTCTATGCAAACTATCCAGAGTCCACCCATGACAGTTTCATATACAGAATGTCCACCCTGAGCCGGGCCCTGGAAGCTGGGAAGCATGGCGACACATTGCTCATAGGGAGTACAAATGCCTGTGCACATGCATGCATGTCACACACAGACAAATACACAAGCCCAACTAAAGACAACCATTATCACCTTACCAGGGGACAGTGCCTACCCTCTGAGCACCTACATGATGATGCCAATACGGAACCCCACCACACCACCCCAGGTAAGATACAACGCAGCCCATATTGCAACCAGGGCCATAGTGGAGCGCACATTCGGAGTGCTCAAGTCACACTTCTGCTCCCTTGACTGCTCTGGCGGACAGCTACTATATGCACCCCCAGTATTGTGCAGGATCATTGTGGCAACATGTGTCCTGCACAACGTTGCAACACGGCGGGGTGTACCGTGGACATGGTGGTGCCCCCACATCCCCAACCACACACACGACCACTGCGCATGGGAGTTGAAAGGGCATGTGGAGAGGCAGTCCGTACCCAACTTGTGGCCATATTTTTCACTTAAACTCCAACTCCAGCCGAGTGCACACAGGCCTGGCACATACCAGGTCACAATCGATGATGAGAAAGGGACAGTTAACTGTCACAACCTTGCCACCCTGAGAATGTATCCATGGAAGTGCCACATTGAGTGCATCCCTAGCTACTTAAACACAACCAATCCCATGTGACCAAAAGGAAGACATGCAAGGTGCATATACCCCCCCTGCAAAACAGGGCATGAAAGTACTGGTATGCCAACCAAACCCTCCCAATCCACATGACCCCCGTCTGCCACACCATACCATGGTATGCAACGGCAAAACATCAAACAATATGCACAACACATGACACAATAGTCAAGAAGTGCCATGTGAGAAATGTAAGTAGGCACCAGACAATTACACCTGACATGGAATCTGAAGAAATGACTGACCAAAACCTCACACCCTGAAAACGGTAGCACAAATGCATGCCACCAGTGGTGCAAGCAACAAAAGTCAGAATACCTTTTGCCATGCACATTGGACAATAGGAAATTGGCATTACAAACACTGTGTGCTGCGTGTGTGTCCCCTGCAACATACCGCTCACCGGATAGCACAGTGAGTGTGCATTGCGTTGGGCAAACCCTTTGAGCATCATGAAAAATAAGTAAAATCAACCAAATAGTACCCTGTCATGCATGCACACAATCAATGAATCAGAAGTGAACATGGATTGTCGGGACACAGCATGCCTGAGAAGTCAATCTGGGTGCACGTGTGTGCATGGTGTTGCCGTAGTTGGTGTGGGGGGCGTTGCCAAAGTGTTTGTGTCAGTAGGGACATGCATCGAATACATGCATGTGAAATGAAGTTAGCCTCATTGTCCTGTACACAGCGCATGAGAACATTGCACCCAAGGACCCCCCTGTGTGTTAAACCACACCAATCCCTGACACCTCAAATAAAACCCAACATAGGATCAGCCATTGACCAGCAGAACATATCATGTACAGAGTACCCCACATCGGCAATGGCAGACAGTGAGCAATCACTGATTCATTGAAAATCCGTATAGGGCCTACACACAAAGTGCATCAAAGCGCCTCAAGGAGGGAGGGAACAAGGGAGAATAACAGTACATTCCTACAAGTCCTTCAAACAGTCCAGAATGTGAAAATGAACTATCAAATCAAAGTACATAGTACAAGTGCCTGGAATAATAAGGGAGAATCTAGGGAGGGAATGTGGGAAAACAAAACTAGCATCAACCTTGCTATGCCTGACGGCAATAGTTGCAGTGCAGGAGTCACATAATGAGGGGGGTGAGGGAAGAGGAGGGAATAGGTGAGGAGAGTAACAAAACAAGTGACAAACTGTGGAAGGTCGACGAAGAATCAAGATAGTGCTGGGCAGGGGGAGAAGAAACACAGAAGGGAAACGGGGAACAGACAACCTACAATCAGTGGTGGAGGGACTGATGATAAAATCAAGTGCCAAAATGTAACAAAAAAAGGTGAAGGTGGGGGGCGGATGGACGGAGGCAGAGGGGGAAGTGACTGCAAAGAACAAGCGGCTAAGTATCACCATGCCTGACGGCAATTGGGGTAGTGCTGGAAAAAGACAGACAGAGGACAAGGAGGAGGAGAAAAGGTGGTGGAGAGGGAGAGGGAGGAGAAAAGGGAGTTGGGAGCCAAGTTGTAAAGGCAGGAAGGGGGAGAGGGGAAAGAAAGCACACACAGGGGACAGAGGGAAATAAGACGGCGCAGAAGGGGAAGGGGTGTGATGGTGAAGGGGGGAGACAGAGGGAGACTGGTGGGGGTAGGTGGAGACTGGCGAGGGCAAGGGAGACAGGGGGAGACTGGCAGGGGGCAGGTGGTGACAGGCCGGGGGCAGGGGAGACAGGGGGACAATCAAGGGACCCAGAAGGGTGGTGGACGGGGTGGACAGGGGTAGACGGGGCCTCCAGTGTGGGCCATTGGTAGTGGTGGCAGGCTCCAGTCTCCTGGTTGGCCGGATTGTCACAAGGGCCAAGTGCAACCAATGGGAGGTGGGGAGCAGTTCCAGGCCACAAACATGGCAGTCAAGTCAAAAGCAATGCAGCCATATTTCCAATGGCACAACAAAACACCAGGCAGAGCTGTAAAATGGCCAAAGCAGGGGAATCAAGGAAAAAGGGGTAGTAGAAACGCGTGGTGACAAGGATAACTCAGCATGCAGTGTTCATGTGGCAAATCAAAATCACTGTAGGCCAAGTGTTCAAATGCAACATTGTCAGCACACGGACCCCTCCCACCATCAGTGAGTGTTAAACAGCCGAAGGGTGTATGGTACCACCTACAGCCGGAAGTGCATGAAGATAGACAGTCAATTCTTAGAAAAATCATAAGCAACATGATGAAATTCAAAGTCAACAGAATACTCACCAAAATTAAGTGCAGACATGCATTGGAGAAGCCATCCGGAATACCCACTAGGGGTCTACACACAAGTAGGACTGCAGGCTGGCCACAGATATGACGGAAGCCCAATGCCCCTGCGTGAGATACTGTCACACCAAGCCATCCTTACAAACCCATGGAAAGGGGAGGCAGGAGTAGCATGTGCGTCAGGACACCAAGCAAAACATATACATGAGACAAGCCTGAATGGGCCCTGCTGGAACACACAGTGGATGCCTTCAAATGCCACAAAGCACCACAATGTCACATGAATGCACAATAGACAAAAAAAAAATACTTGCAGGAAAAAAAATATAAAAAAAAATAAACCATGGCCACATATGACCTGGGGGGTAGGTGGGTCACCCAGGAGGGGGGAGGTACAGGGTGCAGGCTGCACCTCAACACCCACATGTGTAGATGTTGAGATTTAAAAAAAAACTCACTAGCTCAGTGCCTGCACGGCCCGACCTATCTGACACCCTTGTCATTGTCACCCTCTGGCTGGAATTCAGAAGGTGGACACGGCACAGTTGCCTCATCATGCCTTTACGTGGCTTGCCCCTCAACGGCAGCAAGCTTGCAGGTCTGGTAAGCCAGGTCCTGCATGGCAATGACACATAGGTCTGCATGCATTATCTCTCCTGTTACACGTGCTTCCTCCTGCAAGGACTGACGTGTAAGATGGAGTTCTGCCTGCATGGCCTCACATGACATACGGAGTACCTCCCGGCTTGCATGGAGTTCAGCTGAGATGGTTCTTTCAAGCCGCTCCATCCTGTCTTCTGCCCGCCTACTGTCGTCCATCATGAGAGCACCCAGAGTAGATCAGAGGTTTTGATGTTCGACCCTCAGGGCCTCACGGCGTGCCTCTGTCTGCCTGAGCAAAAATAGCTTGACGCAGAGCCACCATTTCAGCCCGGCGTGCCCTGTCAGAGGCCGCCATTCCCAGCCTGAGTGAGTGGCACCTAGACTGCATAGCCTGCTGCTCAAGCTGCACTTGCCTTTCAGGGGGAGGATGGAACGGGCAACACTTTCCATACCTTGAGCCATCATCTCAACTGCTGCCCCCTGCTGCTGTGCTATGGCAATAATGGCATGCTCCCACTCAGTTGACCCCGGTAGTGCACGGCCACCGCGTTGCCTGACACGATATATGCCGGGCCCAAGGAGCTGTGGTCCTTGCTGGGTGGGTGCCGCCCGCAGCTCCAGGACTGCATCCCTCTGTTGACCTGATGCCCCAGGAACATGGCCAACTGGTGTTGAGTGTGAACATGCACCCGTAACCACCACAGGAAGACATTCCAATGCCGCCTGGCTCCCAACTGCAGGTGTCGCGGACAGAAGATCATCCAACACAGGATCACTTACTGGCGATGAAACGTCATGATGCAGATCCGGCTCAAAATAGTGGTCAGAGGATACATCAGAGCATGACTCAGAATCTGCTCTTGACACAATGGCCTGGAGTACCATTGGGTTCTCGTGGGCTGTCACCCCACGACCACCACTGGTGCCTAGATGGTCATGTGAACTGACCACCGTGTCTGGGATGACATTCTGATCTTCTGCCTCCAGTGCTTCATTACCTGCAACATAAACAAAAGAAAAAAGAACACACATGTCAGTAGCACATACCACACACATACAGATCACAACATTGACAGCCAACACATGAGGCAGACATGTCACACGCAACTCGAAGCCCTATATGTATCCAGTGGCATTGCAATGCAAGGGTATCCCAAAAGCATAAAAGGATGTGTGCAAAATGTAAAGCCAACACATGTTTTGCATGTTGCCCATCACCTGCACCACACACAACCTCTAGCAGGCACATATCCAAGGCAGAAATGAGAGATGGCAACAAAGAGATGCCACATAGCATAATAATGTGGGAACACACAAATAGCCACAGCTGGCAATCACACCAAACACACCATGACACATTTAACATGCATGTTCTATGCAGCACTCAACAACCATTGACTATGCAGAGTACATGTGTCACAGGAGGCACCTACGCTGCTGTGTTTCGATACAGTGAAAGGAGGGACATGGGTACATACATGGCAGGTCATTATCACACAGCAGCATTGTGTTGGCATGTTGAAGGGCTGGACTTGGCACAAGAGTGGGTGTGTGTGGTGCAGTGCATGTGTACCCCCTCAACTTCCAACATCAAGACGTTTATAGTGATGTCAATCTCCAAACGTGACGGCAGTGTAAGGGCAATTGCAGCCATCATGTGCAAATGGCATGCACCATGTAGCATGGATACTGTAACACACCCACCCTCTGGGCAATAGCAGGGAAGCACTGCATGGCAATGAAAGGTTCCCCACAGAACTTTGCATTGGCAGACAGTGTTGGCATGTGTCTATTGCATGTCGTCAGTCAAATGTCACTACAGCCGATGAGAAGTGGACATGTTGCAGGACAGATGACGAACCATCAATAGTACACCCATGCATGCAGAAGACACAACACCAGTTGAAAAGAGGCAGTGGACCTGTAACAGGGGGAGCCATGTGCATGACACAGATGTGGACACCCTAAAGTCATGCGGGATGACACACAGACCCACAGTGAGCATGAAATGTCTAACTAAATAACATGACACTTGGATCATCCTGGAGACATACTACAATAAGCAGGCGGTCAAGGAAACCTAGGGGCATACATGGGATGCACATAGAACATGAATGTGCACACATGTGCACGGGGAGCCACTGTCATCAGCATAGTCAGAGTGAGACACACTACACCAAGGACAAAGGATGTATATGACATGATATGACATCTCATCAAGATTGCCTTCATAAACAAGTGGCTCAGAGCGCAATCAAGCAAAAGGAGGGGAACAAGAGAGAAAAGGAACTGAAAACAACTATCATACTGAGCACAGTGACATTGATAACACGCAAGTGCATGGAGAAGGGATAAAGGGTTGAAGACCCAGGAAGGGGGAGAAGTGGAACAAGCCAAACAGAGGAGACCAAAGAATGAAAATGAAGTCCGATGATATAATAGGCATTCAAAAGGTGGTAGTGCAGCCAGCAAGTGGCAAGTGCAAGATCATTTGGATAGAGCAAATCTGATGAGTGCAGAAGAAGAGTGGGGGACTGTATGGGTACACGTACAGGACCCATTGCAATGGGAGGCTTGGAGGCAGTGCAGCAGTGAGGCAGGGTGAGCAGGTACCTGGGCCCGAAGGACATAGGGTGTGCAGGTGCACAGTGCCAAGAGAGCTAACTGTTCAGCTGGGGAAAGAGGGCCTAATGCAGGAGCAAATAGGAAGATCTTGAGGTGCTTCCGGAAGCAGAGATGTTTCTCCTCAAGTTTCAACGTGGCAGGTAGGCTGTTTCAAAGGGAGGTCCCAGCCGTAGACACAGATCTGCCCCCAGCTTATTTCTTCGATAAACGACTGACCCGGAGGGAGTGTGAGGTAGAGGAGCAAAGGACTTGAGAGGGGAGGTATTGGCAGAGGGATAGTTGAAGGTATTTTGGACCCAGGCCCCAAAAATCCTTGTGCACAATGCAGAGGGTCTGAAGTATCATCCTTGCATCCACTGGTAGCCAATGAAGGGATTTCAAAGCTGGAAAGATAGGATCCCAGGGATTGAGGCCAAGGACAAGTCTTGCAGTCCTGTACTGGATTAGTTGTAGAGGGCGGAGTGTGGAGGCAGGTAGAATACTGAAAGAGCCTGTTACAGTAGTCCAACCTTGAGACAACCAGAGCTTGAGAGACTGTGAGCTTGTAGGTGAACAATAGGAAAGGCAGAGTACCCCTAAGGAGGTTAAGCAATAAATTAATATATCTCAAGAAACGTCAGAAATGTGTGTGGAAAAGTAATGTGTGGAGTCAAAGGTGACCCCAAGGTTGTTGGCCTTGCAGGTGGGGGTAGGAGGAGGGCCAAGGGGGGCCTGCCAGGGAGTGAGGGGAAAGGATGGCGAAGGTGTACCGATGAGAAGGATGTCAGTCTTTCTGGCATTTAGAGAGAGATCGTTGGGAGTACACCAATTCCAAATGTCAATGAGGCAATCAGAAATGAGGGAGGGAGAAGAGGTGGCCAAGGGCAGCCTGGAAATGAGTTGAGTGTTATCAGCATAGCACTGGAAGTCGTAGCAGAAAATGAAAATGGAGTAGGCGAGAGCTGCCAGGTGCTGTTTGTAAAGCCAGACAGAGAGGTCAAACCCCTGGAGAACACCACAGGTAGAGAGGGAGATTGATGAAAGGAAGGACACAAGTTGTAGCTGGGAGGGACACACACACCAAACACACATGTCATTGAGTAACACGCTTCAATACTCAACGGATGATGCATCATAATCCATCCTCTCCCCCACTCCACAAATTTTTCTTCTGGGATGAACTCTGCAGCGATCTCCTCATGCTGAGTGAGTTCATCCTCCTCTGGTGGTGACCCACCACCAGTCACCAGAGACATTGAATAATTGAAGGCACACTTTTGTTTTGCACTGTGTCAGAGGTCATTCCAATGCTTGTAGCAGTCCTGAGCCGTGTGCACCTGGAATCCCATGGCTGTCACACCATCCGCAACATGCTGCCAGTGGACCCAACGCTGGGCAGGTGTTGTATGGCACTGTGGGCCCACAAGCATATCACGTTGGTGTGCCGACACGTAGTCCATAAGGAAGTCCAGTTCCTGCTTGCCGAAAGGCTTCTTCGTTGACGTGCCGGAGGCCAGAGCCATGTCTGGGGTCCCAGCCTCTTGCGTAGGTGCACCCTTCCTCCTTTTGGGCGGTGGTACTGACCCTGAGGGGGCAATGTGGCCCTGATCAGTGGGGGCAGTGGCACTGATGGACTGGACCAAGGCAGTGGGTGTTGGAATGAGGACAGAAGGTCTGGCTTGGGTCTGACTCACTGCCGGGGTGGTATTTGCTGCATCTGCCCATGCAGTTACCACCACCCGGCAGCTTGGGGCAGCAGATGTCATAACTTCCCCAGATACGGGTGCCCCTGTCACAGCTACACTGGACACACGTGACCCACACCTCCGGACAAGATGAAAATTGTCCTGGAAGTCCTCGTCACGCAACGCAACATGGGCTGTCCGACCCCGAGCGGTGGTCCCCACAGCTGCACCTGCAGCTACCACCACTGCTGGGCCCTTCACAGCAGATGTAAGTTGCTGTTGGGTCATATGGGTGCCAGGTTGTGATGCAACAGCTGCATCACCAGGAGCAACAAGGGGCGGTGGCATGTCTGCACCAGCACATTGCTGGGCATCCTGCCCCAGTGGGGCACCCCTGCCTCTTCCCCCTCTATGGCCACCTTGGACTCCCTGTCCCCCCTGGTCTCCGTGCCCATGTGCCCAACCATGCACACCCCTGGGAGACTCCCAGCTTTGCCCCCCTAATAAAGAAAATATTGTAAAAAATAAAAAATAAAAAAATAGTACAATTTCAAAAGAAAAACATGCATGCCACCCCGGGAGCCCATGTGCGTGGATTTTACCTCCAGCAATATGGTGTGGCACCCAGGGACACAAAAAATACGTACGCATGGAACACCTGGACTACTATGACCTCGAAAATGGTACACGATGCACAGGGGGAACCACAGTGAGAAAAATAGCATGCGTGACTCACCGCCTGCCTTGCGTGGAAAAGAAAAAGACAAAACACGTGCGCTTGTGCGTGTAGGCAACACCCTGCCAAAAGAAGAGGTACGAACTTCAATCTATAGTAATTGCTATGAATCCAGAAGAATAAGCACACGCGTCGGTCTCCACGAACAGCACGTACAGTGGACTACTGTCCCGCGCTCACCTTTAACCCATTCTGAATGCAACGCCCATGCGCGTAACATCACTGGCGCGCTTACGCGCTAAGGCCCTTTCCTCGAATTACATGCTGATGTGCTGTTTTTGCACGTATGATTCACTATGCAGGCATGCCGAGGGAAATGCTTGTGTGCGTAATATCAGTTACTTTCTTACGCGCTAAGGCCTTTCCTCGAATTAAACGCTGATGTGCTGTTTTTTCACATGCCAATTCACTCTGCATCAAGCTGGCCATGTGACGACACACAGAAGGCCATTTTCCTGCCCCCCAAGACCCCGCGGAGCCTCCTACAAGCCATCTGCTGCTGCCTGCCTACCTGCCTGCCTGCTGCCAACAGTGCCCTGCCATTTGGTGCCTGCACATCAGCCATCTGCAGGGGTCCAGTTGCTGTGACCACCCCTGCTGGAACAGGAGACTCCCAACTGGTATTCCATCACTCCACAGCCCAGCCCGAGGACCCAGTTGCCCACCCACACCTGCGGTTGCCATGTCTGAAGCAACACCATCCAGCAACAGTGGCAACCCCCCAGCGGAAAGGCAGAGGGCTGCCAGCTTCAGTGCAAATGAAGTTGGCATCCTGGTGGAGCAAGTCCTGGGGCATTATGATGCCCTCTTCACACCATCACGCCCCGACAAGGAAGGACGGAGGAGGATCTGGAAGGACATAGTGGGTGGCATCCTGCGACATCTAACACGTCCAGAAGCGCTGGGAGGACTACAAGTCCAGGACCCTCAAGAAGACCCGGCGCCTTGTGGACGCAGCAGATGCAGTGGGGCTCTGGGTCCACCTTACCATCCAGCAGATGAGGGTCCTGGAACGCATTCGCCCCGTGCTTCATCACCAGATCCTCAGGATGAAGGCCCGTCTGGAGTCGAGCGGTAAGTGCCCATGAATTCCCGTTTAAAACAGTGCATGTTACAGTGTGGTAGTATTAGCTACTTGGCTGTATGTGTGACATGGGTCATGTATGGATGTGTGTGTGCAGGGACATGATGGTGCTGCATGTGAGTCCAATAAGGCGTGACCCACATGGATGGTGTATGTGGTGTATGTGTTACAATGCATCATGCGGAGCAGCCTGCAGAATGCACACATGTATGCATGCCTGTGTATGTACTTGGACATGTTTGGGGTGTGAGAGATGGGTGTGCTGTCATGGACATGCATGGTGTACATGTCCGTGTGTCTTTGCAGTGTGTGAGTGACTGGTAAACGCCATGGATTCATGACACATGTCCGTGACGATGTGTTGATCCACTAATTCAGCCTAGTCATCCTTGTATCTACTGTGTCTTGGGAGATACGGGGCCAGATGCATGACCCTCCGGTGATGTGTGTGCATGTGATCAGCATGTCCCATGATGCATGTGAGTTTCAGCCCACCATTCAATGTTTCTACGGTGCCTTGGACATGGATGCAAATGTTTGTTGCATGTGCCATGCCTGTTCCTGCATATGTGTTGCCTGCACTGACCCATGTGTTCTGGAGGGACATGATGGAAGTGACATTTGACAGTGCCACTCATGTGCTATTGCTTTGTGTCTAGGGGACTATTGTACAGTACCCTGATGCTTGTGTTCAATGTCTCCCTTTACACAGTGGCGAGTGAAGAAGAGGGCAGAGACGGCGCTGTGGCAACGCAAGGCCCAGTCACCCTCCCAGGAAATTCCATCATCCTGGAGCAAGGGGACTGGTGCCGCGTCCGCCACTACGGCTGCAGCGGAAGGGGCGGGTGATCCCCCACAGGGGCTGGTGACGGCGGAAGTCTGTGCAGGGACATCAAGGTTGGTGGTGTGTACGGAGGAGGAGGAGGCCGCTTCAGAGCCGCAGATGGGGCATGGTGGGGGTGGTACCACTGGTGCAAGTGGTGCAGTCCAGGGGCAGGAGGCAGCACAGGTCGCCATAGAGGGGCCTGTGCATGTCAATGCCCCATCCAGGCCCGTCCGCAGGTAGGGGGGAGGTCCATGTCATCTGGCACTCCTCTACCTGCGGACGTGGGGACCCGTGACAGCATTACGTCCATCCTGATTGGTGTTGCATTGCGCACTCGTGTCATTCGTGATGACGTGCATGCTTCCTGGGGGGACCACACACGTCATCACGAAGAGATGTGTGGCAATGTGGCCCAGTTGGGAGGGCTCATGGTTTCCTCCATGTGTTGCTCTGTCTTGCGGCCCTCTCCTCCTCTGTGCACACTATACGCCAGTCGTTCTTCGTGTCATCTTCTGGCCCAGATGACACCAGGGCCCCCTGTGGACCTGCCCCAACCAATGCAGCCAGGCTGGTGGAGATCCCATCCCTGCCACAGTCGGGAGTCGAAGCTCCAGCACAGGTGGTCACCCCAGCAACTGGACCCTTGGCAACGGACAATGTGCAGGCGCATACAAGCAGGGCACCTGCACAATGGCCCAGGGTGTTGCCATCTACCGGGATGCAGTCATGGTGACGGCGGCAGGCGCAAGAAAGTTGGCGGCAGGCTCGGCGTAGGAGGCATGTGGCCTCGGGGCCCTCTACATCATCGGGGCAGGCATCTGCCGGCAGGCAGGAGAACCCAGGATTGGGAGTGTCTTCCGTATGGCAGCGGTTGGGCCAGCGAATAGGTGCAGAGCAGCGGCGGGCAGAGAGGGCATGGCTCACAATCGTCAGGGCAGAGAACTCCAAGCACAAGGCTTTGAGGTGGGCTGAGTTCCTCAAGGCAACTCACAGGGAGTTGGAGGAGGCCATGGCTGCATCCCTGTGAGACCTCGAGGCCAGGAAGGAGGCCCACCGCTGGAACATCGATGTGGAGTTCGATGATGCCTTCGCCCGGGACATCAAAAAGATGAGCTGTCGGACTAACCCACCGCCTTTGTATATAGTTATTTAGGTTTAGGTTTCATTTGGTTTCTATTATTATTTGGAGTTCACGGACTTTGCTCCACTTTTTGTATATAGTTGTATTTTAGATAGGGTTTTAGGTTCCTTTTGTTTTGGGATAATGGACCCTTCAGACTTTTGTTTTCAATATTACGGACATGTACATACTTTATTTTCTTTATTTTCACATGGAGTAATTTTTTTTATGCTTTTCATCTTGGGATTTATTTCTATGGACTTTTATTTGTTCATGTTTTGGATTTTTATTTTTCCTTGCATTTCACTTTCTTTTTCATATTGCTATAATTATTTCTTTATTTGCATGTGTGATTTTCATTTTGTCATTTGTTTTTATTTTTAATACATTTCATTATTCTTCATTCTTGGTGTGGTCTACTATGATTTCTTTTGTGCATGCCTCCATGAGCATTGGCTCAGTCATGTGTTGCCACTGTGTGGCTCTGTAGGACATTTGTTGATGGGCATGATGGTTCTTTTCAGACTATCATGGAATGGGTCATTTAGTAGGGAGTGGGTGCAGTGGATCGTTGGGTGTTTGTACTGGGGGGTGGGGGGGTGGGATTTAGGTTGGCATCTGGGCAAAGGGTCTGTATAGTTATGACGTGGTGTTTGTGGTGACATGAGTCGGGGCCTGCTGGCAGGTGCCTGTCAATGGGGTTGGGGACATGAGTCGGGGCCTGCTGGCAGGTGCCTGTCAATTGGGGGTGGGGACATGGGTTGGGGCCTGCTTGAAGGTGCCTGTCAATGGGGGGGTGGGGACATGAGTCGGCACCTGCTGGCAGGTGCCTGTCAATGGGGGGGGCATGAGTGCATGGTGCCATGTGGCCTGCCTGCGGAGCTTGGTCAGGGTGGAAGGGCTGCCCGCGGGGCATGATCGGAGTGGATGGGCTGCCTGGGGGCATGGGGAGGGTGGATGGGCTGCCTGTGGGGCATGGTCAGAGTGGATGGGCTGCCTGCGGGGCATGGTCAGGGTGGATGGGCTGCCTGCGGGGCATGGTCAGGGTGGATGGGCTGCCTGCGGGGAATGGGGAGGGTGGTGGGTTGCCTGCGGGGCATGATCAGAGTGGATGGGCTGCCTGCGGGCATGGTCAGGATGGATGGTCTGCCTGCAGGGCATAGTCAGGATGGATGGGCTGCCTGTGGGGTATGGGGAGGGTGGATCGGCTGCCTGCGGGGCATGGTCAGAGTGGATGGACTGCCTGCAGGGCATGGGGAGGGTGGATGGGCTGCCTGCAGGGCATGGTCAGAGTGGATGGGCTGCCTGTGGGGCATGGTCGGGATGGATGGGCTGTCTGCGGGGCATGGGGAAGGTGATGGGCTGCCTGCAGGGCATGGTGAGAGTGGATGGGCTGCCTGCAGGGCATGGTCAGGGTGGATGGGCTGCCTGCAGGGCATGGTCAGGGAGGATGGGATGCCTGCGGGGCAAGGGGAGGGTGGATGGGCTGCCTGCGGGGATGCTCAGAGTGGATAGGCTGCCTGCAGAGCATGGTCAGGGTGGATGGGCTGCCTGCGGGACATGGGGAGGGTGGATGGGCTGCCTGCGGGGATGGTCAGAGTGGATAGGCTGCCTGCAGAGCATGGTCAGGGTGGATGGGCTGCCTGCGGGGCATGGGGAGGGTGGATGGGCTGCCTGCAGGGCATGGGGAGGGGTGTAGGGTGGACCCTGTGGCATGGTCTGGCTGCAGGGTGTGCATGTGGCTTCTCACCACACTGCTGCATGAATCCGGGGGTGAGAATTACACGCGATTGGGCTGGTGCAAGCGGGGTACGCATATTCCAGGGGTGTGTGGGGAGTTTT
Organism: Ambystoma mexicanum; assembly: GCF_040938575.1. Classification (NCBI taxonomy): domain Eukaryota; kingdom Metazoa; phylum Chordata; class Amphibia; order Caudata; family Ambystomatidae; genus Ambystoma; species Ambystoma mexicanum. Next base: position 629,391,134 of record NC_090927.1, on the reverse strand, counting down.
TAGGGGTGTCACAGTATTAGTTTATGACGGTACAATAACCTTCTTGCCAAATGACGGTATATCATGGTTATCGCGGTATAGCAGGTGGAGTTAACAAATATTTTCTAAAAGGTCATAAATTGTCAGATTTATCATCACAAACAAAACCATGCACCCAGGGCCAGAATTGGGCTTTTCAACATACTTTCCACTGAAATGCCACCCCTTGCTTGCACCAAACACAAACGCACGTGTGGAGAGGAGGGGGGGGGGGGGGCCCTGCTGCGACTGGCAAAGCAAACTGAATAGCTTTTCTTAAGTGGTCATTTAGGCTTTTAGCTCCCCCACTGGCTACTGGTGAAGATGAACATGTTGCCATATTGATAATCTGCATGCCACAGATCAATGGAGTCTGATGGTAGTATACGCTTGTGCGCATACACACACACACACGCACACGCACTCTCTCTTTACGTTACAGCCTTTAGTTTACTTCTGGGCCAAAAGCTGTTCAGTAATCACGGACATGTTACCCTTTGGTATGGCAGCAGGGAATACCCACAGAGATGATTAAATTTCGCAGTGTGACTTATTATATGTAAATTCAATGATAGAACCAGAGAAATCCGCCATTGTCATATGTTTAGAAAACATTATCCATTATAAATATATAAACCCCAAAGCCGCCATCCCAAAGTCCTGGGAGGATGGCTCAGTGGCAACGTGCGTGCCTTGGAAGCAAGACGACACGAAGCAACACAGGTTCGATCCCTGGGTCCGCGCTTAGAAACTTGTGGGTGTTTAAGCGCGTTATAAATATGCAACTAAGACAAAAACAATTATGCAACTAAATAAACAAAACCAATTTCTTTAACAGCGCCTCGATGCCCTGGGGCTGTGTGAGCGCTTTAAAAAAAAAATGTAAATAAAAAAAAGTAAACCCCTTTCCTTCTGGGCACTGTATTTATTCTTCCTGCTGCTAACATGTTGATTTTGTGTCAGGCACGTGTGGTTTATGGAATGGCATTAAAAACTGCTCAAACTGAAACTACTTGGCAGACGGCACATCCAACAGTGCAAGACCAAGACTGCGCAGAACTTGCTTACTGCAGCCTTTCCAAATCAGATTGAAAAGCACACTTAACGGTATGAACGGTATACCGGTATAAACAATGTGACAGTTATTATTGTTCAATTAAGTGGTTCACGGTATCTTTAACGGTATACCGTAATACCGTTACATCCCCCGAGTTTTACACGTGATTTCGGTAGCGCGAGCAGGGTACGTGTATTCCAGGGGTGCGGGGGAGTTTTACATGCACATTTGCTGGTGTGAGCGGGGTATGCATATTCCAGGGGTGTGGAGGGAGTTTTACATGCGATAACGCTGGCGCGAGCGGGGGACATATATTCCAGGGGTGCGTGTGGCGTTTTACAGGCGATTTCGCTGGCACGAGCAGTGTACGCATATTCCAGGGGTGCACAAGGAGTTTTACACGCAATTTCACTGGCGCGAGTGGGGTACGCATATTCCAGAGGTGCGCATGGAGTTTTACATGTGATTTTGCTGGCGCGAGTGGGGTACGCGTATTCCAGGGGTAGGCGTGGAGTTTTCCATGTGATTTCGGTGACGCGAGTGGGGTACGTGTATTCCGAGGGTTGCGCGTGGAGTTTTAAACATGATTTTGCTGGCGCGAGCAGGGTACGAGTAATCCGAGGGGTGCGCAAGGAGTTTTACACACAATATTGCTGGCGCGTGAGGACTGTGTGGTGTTTTTAGCACGTTTTTGTGGTTGGGGGGCTGTATGCTGGTCCACTGGCCTTTGTGCCATGTAGGGGATTTGTGCAATGTTTTTGGAACACAGGGCGGGGTTGGGGGGCGTAACTGGCGCTCCTGCAGGGTTGCTGTGCCACTCTGCGCCACGGCTTGTTATGGATGTAAGTATCCATGAATACGCTGTGCGTGAAAATGGGTTTTGGCGCACGCTCCCTCTCTGCGCTGCCCGCGTGTGCTGCTTCTGTGCTACATTCTATGAGTTACCCCCTAATGTTTTAGGAGTATATGAATACTTGCCAACATGATGCATTTTAATCCGTAGGTGTCTATGTAGTCAAATAGTTTTTGTTTGCATTATGGGACTTTGTAGTTCCACTTTTACCATTATAAACGGTGGAGTACAAGTCACAGAATGTAGAGAAAAAAGTAGGACTGCATAAGCAGCTGAAGATTGGAATGGATTCTATTAGGAAGTATGCATGTACTGTTAATATATAATACTGGCACACGCTGAGCGCTAATTACAAATAGTGTACAAATTAATCTTTCATGCTTTAGCTTTGTTTTATGAAAAAGTGACACAGCTGGTGGAAAAGCAGATATGCATCTTTTACTTTCTTTAAAACGCTTCCTAAAAATATTTAGAAAAGCACAGCATTACATATGTTTATTTGGAATACATGTCACAATTTTGAATTGTGAAGTTTAGTCGTGTTTTTTCCTTTCCATTCTAGGACTTGTAGTTTCTATTTTATAATGGGTGAAGTGAATTCGAACAGACAGAATGCAAAGAAAAAAAGAAAGACTTACTAAGCACCTATACATTGGAATGGGGGATGTTGGGACGTATGTGCTGCCAAGATATTAAACTGTGAGACACTAAGTAGCATTTCAAAATGGCGTACAGGTCTATTTTATTTGGTGTTCCCTTATTTTATGGAAAAGTAACACAGTGCTGATGTACATGAACATACACATTTTTTAACGTGCATCAAAATGCTTGTAAAAAGAGCCATTTTGAAATGCAGAGATTTGCAATTGTGTGCTGCTTAATGTGAGCAGGTGATGAATGCTGCACTGCATGGCATTTGCTAGAGTTGTTAAAAAAGACAATGGGCCTTATTATAAGTTTGTCGGTCCGGCAAGCTTACCTGTACCGTTGTTTCCGGACCGGCAAACTACGAGTTCTGCGAGCAGGTTCCTTTCAGCCTGCCAAGTCTGACCTTCCAGGGGGAACGGCACCTGCACAGAACTCGACCGATGCACTGGCATCATTCATGTATCCAATGAGACTCAAATGGCAATGGGGAGTAATATTTTCTGGTGCCCAGGAATGGGCAATTACCTGGTCCAGCGGGCCTGAAAATGCCCCGGTAATTGCCCATTGCCAGGTGCCGGAATATTCATGACTCTGGCGACCCAAATGGGCCTCATTACGACCATACCGGTCCGGTAACAACAGTGCCGGTAAGCCTACCGGCACCGTTGTTATCCGACTGGCATAGTACGACTCTGCGGGCAGGTGCCATCCCACCTGCCTGGGTCAAACCTGGTGGGCGGAACAGCACCCACCCATAGAGTTTCACGGAAGCACCAGCACCGTCATTAACGGTGCCGGTGCTTCCGTGGTCCCCATTCACATTAAGTGAATTGGGACATTGGGACTCAAGCGGGAATGGGGATTAACATTTACTGGTGCCTGACTTCCCAGAACACCAGGGTTGTGATCCCCTGGTGTTTCCAGCAAGCCAAGCGCCGGTAAATATTGCAAGTCTGGCGGCAACCCGCTGGTAGCACCAGCAGGGTTACAGCCAGACTTGTAATGAGGCCTAATATGCTTATTGTGAAGCTTATTACAGGGTAAGTAGCGGGATCCCTGTATAAATATGTATTTGTGAAAGAGTTCAAGAACACATTTTTTAAATATAAGCATAGTATGTTTTCTTAGATGCAGATCTTGCTGAGTCTGGAATTAGAAATCTTGGCCAATTGCACAGTAGTTTTTAATGTAGATATCTTTTATTAACAGGAGATATGTAATCTGAGAGTTCAAGTATACACATGAAGTGAGAATACAGGGTTAGATGTAGAGGTTTTGGATGTGATTGGTGGATGGATGTGTGACTTTTTGAAAGCAGCCAATGAAGGAGTGTTAAGAAGCTGGAAATGGAAATGGTAGAAGGGTTGCCCTCTGGAAGTGCGTCCTCAGACATTGCAATAGTGTTCGGATGTCAAGTGCCACATCTGGGTCTTTTGTGGATGCCTGGCCTGGAAAGTTGACTGTGGGGAGTAGTCAATCAGGTGTGTTGGGTGTGGTGTACAGGAAAAGAGGGTAGTAGGCATTTTGTTTGCAGGAGTCGTGAGAGCAGTTATAAAGTCTATGGTAATGTGTTTGAGAAGGCAGAGTGGGTGGATCAGTCATTGAAGGTATATGATGATAATCAGAGCATCCTTTGAAATATTGGATATGGATTGGTATAAGTGGATGTTTGCTGGCATGCAGTTTGCAGCTCAAATTGGGGCAATCTTGCTTTCATTTTGTGAGAATATGGCTCACTTCAAATATCCAGATATTGTGATTGTCCATTGTGGAGTTTGTGACTCTGCTAGTTGTGCTGAAGGATTTTTTTAAAGCCTAATTTCCTGCTGCTCCGATTATTTTTTCGCAAATGATATGATATGATTGGTTATTTATAATTTTCTTAATACCCAGAGGTTTCTAAGCGCGGACTAATGTCATTGATGACATCACTGATGACATCACATATCTGGTCCACTTGTTTTTGTTCACTGACATATCTAGGTCATTTGGTTTTCTTCACTAACAGTCAGAATATTAACATTAAAAAGGTGATGTATATCTAGACATTAACCTTGTCATACATTCTTAAAGTACTTTCCTTAGGGTTTGGTCTCAGAGCAAAACAAAAACCATACGTTGCCGTATGCACTCTTAAGGGCTCATCCGAACCCCAGTATAGTGAAGTGGTCTGTGAATGGGAGCACAGCAAAACAATTACTGGTTTCCCAGAGACAGACTCCTCCATGAATTCAGAATATGACTCTCATAACAAATTAATCAATTAAATGTGGTCCATATTCATGTACAATGAACACAACATGAACATCTCAGGTCAAGACTGTTTTCATAAAACAAAACATTTTTTTTATATCAGCATCTGAGTTCAAACATCAGTAAGTACATACATCTCCTGTACAAATAGTCATGATTGAAACAACTTGTATACATAACATAGATTCATTTTCCTACTCAAACCAAATCCCAAAAATTAGATGTAAGTTATCCCTGTTTTCAGTCTCCACAGTATTCATAAAACTAAACACCCAATGGGTTTGTGGTGCCCTTTAAAAAGGGTGCTCAACACTGAATTTTTTCCTTTCACAATTGTCCAAAAAAAGGCTCCTTCAATGATAGCCAACGCGTTTTGGATTTAAACATAATCCATCCCCAGGGCAAGGAAAGCTTATTTTTTCAGATTGGCGTCACAACTTGTACGTCTACCTAGAAAAATGTAAATAATAATATATCAGTATACAGAGTGTCTCATTCTAAAGTCAACTACAATGTAATTCCAAAGTCGGAGTACACTAACCTGCAAGCTTCTTACAAAGAATTCAAGTAACAGGAGAAGCCCTATTAGTTTGGTCTCAGCTCATGGTGCACATACATGGGGCTATAGGCAAGCCGCAAACACACAATTCATTTGTATAAATTAAGATACACTTTCATTGCTATTGACATTTTCTGATGATGCTGTTTCTTTCTGCCTTACTGTAGTTTCCCTATATGTGCCTCTAACGTGTATGCATTGTGGGTCTTCATATGTAATGTTTGTACTAGCAGAAGTGTGTAGTAAGTCTTGAATTGTTAGCTAGTTATTACATGTTTAACATTACACAATCACACCTGACATCTTGTTACCAACATTATAAACACAACCCCTTATAGGGACTTTTCATCAAAATGAATTTCACATGTGATGTCATCAGTGATGTTATCAATGACATTAGTGATGTCATCGTTGAGGTCATGGGTGTTAGTCCTTGCAGTGCACAGTGGTAGTGCGAGTTATGGTTGCATACCTTACCATAACTGGCGAATTTCTAGGGTTTTTTGGTTTTACTTGTAACCATAACGTCCTTGTAGGAAAATTCTTCCAATGAATTTTTCCAATGTTTTTTTTAGTAGTGCAGCCTAACCATAACATCCCTTTAACAATGTCTTTTGTTAGTGAATTTCATAGGTTTTTAGAAGGGCACTGTAACGGAAATGTTGCTTAAGCATAGTGGTTGTAGTAAAAGTGATATGCTTGTAGTACCCAACCTTTACCATAACGTCCCTTTAGCAATATTTTTTGTTACTTATTTGCATAAGTTTTTAGTAGGACATTGTAACCGGAACATTCCTTTAGCATACTGTTCTTTGTAAATGTAATATGAATTTGGTACCACAATTAAACCATAACACCCCGTTAAAACGTTTTGTCACTGATAGCTTGGTTGGCCTCCTCACAAACTTTTGGAAAGGCCAAATTGCCCTGTGTATGTATCTATGTGTGCTACCCCTTCCCATGCCTAATAGTGTTGGTGTATCTTACACCAACTAAAAAGGTGTGCATTTTAAGTGAGAGTGTTTTTTTGTGTTAACATAGCATGGTGAATGTGTGTCAGACATTACTAGCCGAGATAGCTGCAGGTAATTAATGTGGATGCTTCCTATGCACGCTGCATGTGGCTGGGCTATGTGCAATCACAATACAGGTATCCATAGTACTGCAGTACTAGCCACATGGCTGCATGTTGTAAAGCTCTTTTAAGTACTTGTGGGCGTGCATGTCTATCCATTTTAGAACTATGGCCATGCATTGTGCATCTTCTGAGTGCTGGTAAGAGCTCCTCTGTCACCAGCCCTACAGATTGATATGGTAGGCTACCTAATTTCAACTACTGGTCACGACTACATGGGTTGCTCTGCAAACCTACCAATTTGTTGCTGCACCACGTCTGCCTGTATGAGGCCCACTGGAAAACAAGGAACAGCAACCTCGAGTGTACAGTGGGCGTGCTAAATGTCACAATAGTTTGATGAATATGCTGCTGGCCTTTTCATGACCCGTAAAACAGACACACTGTCTCTGCACTGTGCACTATGGCGGAAAGTGGGAAGGGTTCCCTTGCAGGTCGTAGAGTTGGAGATAACATTTAACTGCAGGTGAGACATTTTGTAGTGAGCTTTTGAAATGCCAAAGTTTGTGCGGCTTTGTTACTAACATAGTAGTGCATGTTAAGAAAAGTAAGCAAAACAACAGAATCTTCGGAGTGTAAATAATGGCACTGGTGGTTAGAACAGTACTATAGCCGCATGAGTCAAGCTTAATACACATCTTCCTCCTGCATGTACTGAAGCTGCATTTCTCCTTGCTGTAAGCATTGCTGCATTTCAAAATTCATTTATCTCTGTGCATGCTAGTCCTACAGCTAATGGCTTACCATGAACTGTCCATACCACATGTGAAGAGAACAGCAATGCAAGCACAAGGGACCAGTTGGCAGGGTACTACCCTGCCAAAAATATAGTAGTGTAATTTCATGTACAGCATTCTCCACATAGACTGCGGCCGACAACAGGGGCTCTCCTGTATGGCACCAGAGCGTTAAAAGACCCTTGTACACCATATGCTGTGCTAATGATCCTTGCCTGCCAAAGGACATTGTAGTGCGCATGTACTGCAACCCAATACTCCAGAGGGAAGCTACTTTAAAGTGCTTGGGAAGAGTCTGTCAAGGAGCATGATCATGAGTGGTGGCTATTTAAGAGAGGGCCACCCAAAATTACCCTCTCTGTGCATGTCTCCTACGATATCTCTCTAGGTGGTGGACCTTCCACACCGGCCCTTGCCCTTCGGTCCTTCAGTAGCGTGTGTTACAAGAACAAAAGAAATGCTAATGAACTGGAAAAGGGGCATTGTAGTGCGCATGTACTGCAACCCGGTACTCTAGAGGGAAGCTACTTTAAAGTGCTTGGGAAGAGTCTGTCAAGGAGCATGATCATGAGTGGTGGCTATTTAAGAGAGGGCCACCCAAAATTACCCTCTCTGTGCATGTCTCCTACGTTATCTCTGTAGGTGGTGGCCCTTCCACACCAGCCCTTGCCCTTCGGTCCTTCAGTAGCATGTTTTACAAGAACAAAAGAAATGCTAATGAACTGGAAAAGGGGAAAATGTAAGTAAAGAAACCTCCTTTCAGAGTGGAACAATGTAAGTGCCAATGAAGGGAGGCAGGGAGCCGCACATCGTATACCCTCCACAAATTGTGTGCTAAATATAATTAATTGTGGTACTGTGGAAAACACTGCAGTCGAAATGGGAAGAAATGGGTGGCTGTTGAAAGTGATGGTTTTACGTGGTGCAGTGCATTTTCAAGACCGCAAGTGCGCAACGCCTACCACAAACATTATTCTTATACTCCCAAACAGGACAGTAAGGCAATTTGTGTAGGCCCAGTAGAAAATGGAAATGCAGTAATGTTAAGAGGAATGCTATTTGTGTGGAAAACTCTTTGTGCTGTGAACCATCAGATTCCCATTTGTAAAGCACGACATTGGCACAAGTCGTAAAAAGGCACAAATACACTTCTTCACAATGTGCCACGCTTTCTCCATTTCCGGACCAAATGAAAAATAATGCGCCGACATGTGTGTCTGAGTACTGGGATAAAAATGTATGCAGGAGATCAGAAACAGTTGCATGCCCTGGCCAAGTGACTCCTTTAGCGCAAACGGCACTGAAAGTCATGTTACATGTTGTACAATTGTCCCTCCACAATGACGACAATAATATTGTTGTGATCGCGCGTCACCAAAGTCTCACACAGACAAACCAAAATCAATCACTTCATTGTAGGTGCTTCATACACGTACAAATCCACATGATACAATCCACAATCAGCTCCCACTGGACTCTGTTTTCCGTTCACTGTGAAGTAATGTATGTATAACTCTCCCACAAAGTATACGCTGTGGCTTGTGCAGCACACAGTCATAAGCGCACCTTCTGCATTCTGCTCCACAGATATACCGTGCACCACAGTCTGTGCATGCACTCCACACCCAGAAACCTTATTGACCTATCCTATGGCCTCCACAGGCCCAAATGTATGGCAGCCATATGCAAAAGGGCTGTATGTCACACATGCAACCCTGCAACTGTCACAATGTCCACAGACTTTTCTAAGTGTGCGCTCGCGAAAGTCGGGGAAAAAATGTCAACCAGGGTAGCGGATGTCGTTTGTAGTGGTGCTCTCAAAAGAGCCATTTTATATTTGTTTTAAAGGTGCTTCCTTAGAAACATTTAATTTTCAGGTTTTCATAAGTTTTTTTGTTTGTTGTACTTTGCCTCATACTCTTACAATAGCGTCGTCAGCGCAGCCTGTAGATTGGAAAACAAAATATCATTGCCAATGGGCGACAATGAAATGCCATTTCCATTGAGAAGGTGCACATATCGATAACCAATGTTGTCATTCTCACAGGAGTACATCCCAGCTGCACGCAAGAAGTTACACATACTTCTGTTGATAAGGCGCCTTCTGACCTCTGGCTGTCGACAACATTCATTGGAATAGTTGTATGCTGGACTTGGTGGTATACATGAGAAAAGCACCTTTGCAGTGTGAAAAATGCACTTCACTGCTTTCATCATCTTTTTGAGTTGACAGTACACACTTGAACAAGCTATGGAACCCAAAAGCAGTGCTCCATAGTGCAGGACCAAAACGTGCACAGTAGCCAAAGTGGCCACTTGTCGACATTCTGCAAACAAATGGTCCAAAGTATGGACAGCAACACTGCACCACAAATTGTCCACTTCCTCCAAATTGAAATTGCCATTAAAGCCTCTTTCCACGGCATACTGGAGCAGATCTACCACAAAGGAATCACCCACTATGAAAACTATGTGTCTCGCCATCTCTGCCAGCCTCTCTTCAGAGTAATGAAATAGAATATGGCCGTCCTTTCCTGTGACGCACACTCTGACCACCTCATTGGACAATGTGCACAGTCGCTTTTCCATTGGCCAGCATGCTGAGAAACACAGATTGTGGCATGTGCGCTCTCCTTGTAACACTAGCACATCTGTGCAACAGTCCCCTGCGTACACACCACACCCAGAAAAGTTGTTGCGCAATCCCTCAGCCTACACAGTGCCATTTCCATGGTCACCGGCCTGAAAATCCCTGGATAAGGCTTTCGTGCTGCGTGCGTGCGTGGGGTACGAAATGTCAACCAGGGTAAGGGCTTTCGTTTGTAGGGGTGGCTCTGAAAGGAGCCGTTCTGGGGGCTGAGGGGTTTTGTTTTTTGTTGTTATCTGCTTACACACAATGAGTGCGTTTTTGGTTTCATACAGTTGTGTGTTTTCTTTTTGTCCTCAGAATCTGACAGGAACCTTTTGAGTGCATCTTGGAGATGAGTGAACAAAACAACATTAGCAATGAACAACAACAAAATGCCATTTCATTGGAATAACTCTGCATTTGCAGAACTAATGATGTCTTTTTTACAAAAAAACATGTCACGAGCAGACAAACAATTCAGACATGCTTCTGTCAATCAGACACCTTCCAACTTCTATCTGGGTACAACAGCCAATATGAGTGGTCCATACTGTTGTTGGTGATATGGCGGACGAAACCACCTGGGCAATGGGAAAAAGCCTTTTCACTGCATTCATCAGCCTCTTCAGTCGACGGAGCAAACATAAACAAGACACGTAACCCATTTGCAACCTACCACGGTGCCTGACGACAACATGCACAGTAGTGGAACTGGGCAGTTGTCTGCAAAGTACATGCATATTGGCTAAACGGAGGTCATCGACAGCGCACCACAATTTGTCCACTGCTTCCAAATGGAAATTGCAATGAAAGTTTCTTTCCTGGGTATACTTGTGCACATCTATCACAAACACATCACCCAAAGTCAACACAATGCGTTTCTCCATGTCAGCCAGCCTCACTATGCAGAGTAATGAATACCAGTATTATCACCCCTTCCTGAGACCCACATACTCAGTTCCCGATTGGATAATCCCCATAGTGCCATTTCCCCTGGCCAGCGTGGTGCGAAGCACAGATCGTGGCATGTGCCCTTCCCAAAGTATCATAAGGGCTGGGCCCCAGTGAAGCATAAACACTCCTTCTTCCCTTTCCACTATCCTCTTCCCACCATGCCCTTATTGGGTATTGGTAAGTAGTCACACACGGATCCACCAAAACCATCCAAGCCGTCAACCTCTAACACTGTCAATTCTCCACAATACCTCATATGTACCGTTACAAAATCAGCCTGCAACTGTGCTGTTATTGGAAAGCACGTCCAGTGGAAAGTTAACTCAAACATTGCACAATTTGTGCATGCATGTTCATCCACATGAGCACCCATCACCACAAAAGAAAGGTATGAACATTGTTTTGGCACTATGTTTACAACTCTGTTATAAGTGCCTCTGTGAACGATATCTGCCTCTAAGCATCCATTAGGTGTTTGAAAAGCATTCTGGTTTTCCTCCCATCTCCTACCATGAAGTGGCAATTTAATGGCATTTGCTTGCAACATTTTCATTTACCCATATCATACAGTGTATTAACGGAACAGGAACTCTTCTTTCCTTCCAACAATGCTAATAAAATGTGTTCTCCACTAACCCACCTCAGCAACTCATCCATAAGAGGACTGCTCAACTTGTCCTTGGCCTGAACACCAGGAATCGTATCTCTGCTGGACTAAAATGTCTGCAATAGCTCCCAGTGGCTGCGAAGAATAAAATAAAAGCCCTGTGCATTATGCAGAAGGTCTTCTGGTCCCTGGGACCTCATTACCTTGCACTCTGACTTCCTAAATATCTGCTTGCTCCAGCTCTTCCCTCATCTGCCTCCAACTCCCTCAGGGTCAGTTGCGTTTGCACAAAACCAGTTGGTGGTAACTCCCTCAGGGTCAGTTGCGTTTGGAGAATCCCCATAGTTCCATTTGCGAAGGCTCCATGCTCAGAAGGGCAGGATGTGGCACGTGTGCTTTCCCACCTACAGAGTCGGCCATGCCCCAGTAAAGCAGACACACTACTTCTTCTCTTTGCGCTGGCATTTTTCCAACACTCCCTCATAGGCAGCTGTGAAATTTTCACACACGCATGCACCAATCACATACTCACCCTCTACATTGCACACTATCATTTGTGTACACCACTTAATATTTACCATTAAACACTCTCACTGCATGGTGCCTTTGCTTCCAAAGCCCCTCCACCAGAAACTTCTGCTAACGGATGCACTATTTCACCATGCACAAAGATCCTGATGTGCAACCAGTACACCTTTGGCCATGCACACAACAGTCCACCCTTGCCCACACCCAGCACAACACTATAGATCCATGCATGTGCTCATGTGGGCAGCTACCATTATGTACAAACCTAATATACGTAGGTAGCGGCACTTCACCCCAATTCCCCCACACCATAAACACCCTTTCAAGAAAACAGGTCGCATTAGCAGAATCCACAGACATACCAGGGCCTCCACCACCCCTACCCACAGCCATTCACAAAGTATTGTGTCACTGCCAACCTAACCACATTTTCACAATATTGGGCCTGCTTCACCAAATCTGCACACAGCATAGTAAAAATAGTAAACAAGATGCATGATATACTCAAAACCTATCAAGATGAGATCAAATTACGTAAATTGCGTAATTTTTTCGAGATTAACGTGATTAGAGAGAGTGTACACGTTGCAGCCCAAATATGATGACATTCAAAAGAATAGATCTTGTGAAAGTACACCAAACACTTCACTTCTGATGTAGAATCCGAAGGAGAAACCACTGCAGGCATTGAGACAAGCCTGTCCAAGTCTAGTCCAGATATCTGCAAAACTAAAATAGTTTTTTTAGCGCAAATCCAAAGGTACAAAAAAGGCACCCTATGGAGCAACACCAAACATGTCATGTTCTAGGTTCCACTGGTACAAAATACTGCAACGCACAACACAGCATAAGGGGTAGGAGGGCTGGGAGGTGTTGCCTCAAGCGGAGACCCAGGGACCACCAGTCGACTGACGCTGTCACACCAGGAAGCAAATGCAAATGTGAAACCACCCAATCTGGTTATCAACTTGTCTAGCAAAATGGTATCCAAAACAGAGGAGGTTGTTCTTAATAAAGGGCAATCATTTAATGCCCACTACTGGTACTGACTTAATTGATTTCCAAATAGACCTTTTTAAGTTTATCTGAAAACTCAAACTCAAGAAGTTTTTCTCAACTCAGGTTAAAACCCATGCATCGCAAGATTGACCACCAAGACCCAGCGAACTTACCATTACGGATATTGAAAACACCCACCTCCATGTTTCTTTGGACCACAGTGCACCGACTGATCGGGAGGCTATCTGCACTGATCTACAGGTATATCAGAGCAATTTGCCAATATGAGAACTTAAACTCAAATCAAAGTTGACTCCACAGATGGCCACGGACAATGTCATTGACACTTTCCACCAGGCAGTAATCAATGATACGTGTACAATACAGGTATAACAACCCCAGGGACACCTCAAAAAAGGGGTGAACCTATCTCTACTGTCTGGGGCACACCAAACTTTATAAACATCAAAAGGAGACAGATAGACAAAATATTCATAACAATTTCATTGTAAGGTGATCATCCCTGTTCTTATTCTGCTGATCCTGCTGACAAAATTGACTCAGTAGGCCTTAGTAGAACATTCATAGTACACATTTATTTTGTCAATATGACTTATATCAACCACATTTATCACAATACTAAAAACACTTTTAGTTAATAACACCCAAGGCACAGAAAATAGATGTAAAACATATACAAACAATCATACACTACTATTAACACATGAAAATGCACAATTCATTAAAAAGACACACATAAACAACAATTACATTTCATTACAAATCATGTGTCACACTTATTAATCCCAACATGTTTGTGTCCATAGCACCACTTTGGTGCAACATTCATCAGGGGATGTTCTTTAGAGTTGATTATAATCTTGCAATTCTTTATGCTTTGGGTGAGCTATACATAAAACCATTCACTGCAAAGTTCAAAATACTGAAATTTAAGGCAAAGGAACATAGATCACCAATTTGTTTTATAATGCTATTACTGCATCAATACACACCACAATAATCAAATTTAAAGCATCATAGTGTAAGTCCGTACCACACACAGACTCCAAATTCATCATGTTACCTGCTAATTATGCATGATATACTCCTTCTATGTTGTAGAGTTAATTCCATGACTCTATTTCACTTAAATTCCCAAAAACTCATACACACCTCCAACTGGAGTTCAAGCAACATTGTCAAAGGTAACACAAACCCCTACTCAGTTCAATATTTCTTGTAATGGCACACACTAGTGCACTCACACCAAAGAGAATACAAAAGAGAATAACATTATCTGTCCTACCTTATTGCAACCCTCAGTTTGCATAAATTTCATGTTGTTGAAACATTCAAATTGCGGACTGTCAATTCCACTGTGAAATCTGGGGACCAAAGAGTAGATCATGTATAGCTGCAATATCTTTTACCCCAGCCTTTTTATATGCACCACCTCACACTGGTAGCCTTCAAGAACACCAAGTGGCTAGTCTATCAGACATCAACTCGATGTCACAGTGCTCACAAAGCAAAATGACTTGTGCATCCTCGTAGCTCACCTATTGATTAAAACCAAGTGGTTGCAAAACATCTGACAACATTACGGTGCCACAGTGCTCACAAAGCAAAATTACTTGTGCAGCCTCGTATCTCACCCATTAATTAACACCATGTGGTTACAAGCCTTCCAATGCGATTGCCACCTCGCTTGTGCAACCTTATAGCTCCACCATAGATATGGTTCCATGCCTACCACCTCGGTCATTCGCTCACCTCGTACTGTTAAATGCAGATGATAAACAATGATAGCCAAAGTTTACTTTAAAGCCACTTAAAACACGTTCAATCAAACTCTCAGTTGCTCTATACTTCCACGTAACTGAGAGACATCGCTCTTAGTTTCCTTTTTAAATGTGTTCCTGTTCGTGTAGGTGAAACCTAAAAACAGATTTGCCTAAGCCAGTAGTTATGCCGGCGGCTATATTGGAAAGTAATTCCTTCGCATGGGAACACTTTGTAAACATGGGACATATGAAGCAACCTGACTAAAGTCTTGATCTAAAACACATTTACGTTTTTAGAAATACCTAGAATCTTCTTGCAATGCACCACTTACACTCTAGCTGGTAATTGGTTATTTTTCGACACCTTAGCTAAAATGCTAACAAGCAACCACAAAAGCTCTTATTATCTTAAAGGGGCAACATGTTATCAAATCAAAAAAAGCGGATATCTGTTTCACAAGGTTAAATTCACACCTCCCATTTCAAGTATAAGGTAGCCATTTCAAGGAAGGGTACATATCAAGCCTACATTTCTGAGTTCCCGAAACAACCTTATCACAAACAAACCATTTATTTTTCCAAAGTCAGATATAGCAGCTGTCTGTTGCACAGACTAGATGCACGGTTCATGTTAAGATGCCAGATACACATTTCAAAACTGTTTACATGTTATATCATAATTTCTAGGCTTCTGAAATGAAAATATCACATAGAACCTCGCAGATTCTTTTGTAAGGACACCAAGTTCCAAACCAATGTACCATCTCAACATGAACAACTCAGTTGCATCACACATGGTACGTGCGCTTCCCTAAAGGCGACAAACGTCTACCTCTAAACCAACATCACATGATGCCATTCGACCCCCTCGTTTAAACCTGTTAAATGGTTTTGCATTTTGAAAATCATATTTTGTTCTAAATTCAAAGGTTTACAGTTAGTATTCTCTTTATTGCAACCATGGATCTTTTTGAGAATAGCACATGTGAAATCCTCATGGCTGTGTCCCTTCTCAATAAAATATTTTACCACGGGAGCCAGCACAAGTTTTCCTTTGATGCAACTGCGATGTTCAATCAATCTGGTCTTACATTTCCTATTGGTTTTGCCCACATAATGTAGCCCATATGGACATGCAAACATATAAACAAGATTGTCGCTATTGCAATTTGTTGTTTCTTTCAAAAAACATTTTTTATTGAGACCAATGTCAAACTCATTCGTTTTCTTTGTATACCTACACATCACACACTGGCCACATGGGAAATGGCCTGCCACACTAATCAATGATATACATCATTATCTAGACTCTTCCAAAAAGGACCAGCACAGACCCAGATACAATCTTAACTGGACCGAAAGACAAGCTCACTGGTATCAGATACCAGTATAGTCATCAAAGAGACAGAGAAGGGGGTCAATGTAGTGGTACTGAATAATAAAGACCACATTGCCATGGGCATGGAACATCTATCAACACTGGGCTGCTACAAAACTCTCGCAAGTAATGCTACTAAGACAATAGTCCAAACACTACAGGCTGAAATCTCTAAATAGCAGCAACTAGGTCTTCTCACCGAGGATGAGAACACATTTCTTTTAATCAAAGAGCCCAAGATACCAACTATGTATTTTTTGCTCAAAACCCACAAACCCTTTGAGAATCTATCTCAGGTTAGACCAATAATGAGTGAAATCAGATGGGCCACAGCAGGCCAATCTGAATATATTAATAATGTCATCAGACAATATGTCTTCCAAATACCATCATATCTCAGGGATAGCACAGCAGTACTCACATTACTAGAGGACTATGAATGGAAAGAAGATCTGCTAGCCACACTCGGCATGGCAGCCCTATATACTTTAATTGACCACACACTAACCATTCAAACAATCGACTATACCTTTAGGAATCACTCTGCATCCTACATAAAACATGTGGATATGATTAAATCCTTTCTCCGATTCACATTGGATAATAATATTTTTCTGTTCAATGAAGAATTGTATGCCCAAATCAAAAGTGTCGCCATGGGGGCCAAAGACCTCTTTGGCGAACCTTTCCGTGGCCCAATATGAAGACACATATGTACTTAACAACAGTGCCTTTACACCACATGTGATACTTTGGCGAATGTAGATTGATGACATTCTACTCATTTGGAAAGCTATGCCAACATTCAACAGGTATATAGAATACCTCAACAAAAACATTTTTGGACTGCGCTTCATAGGACAATGCAACGAGAAAGAAATAGACCTCCTAGACCTACATATCTACCTGGCAGAAAACCAAATTCACACATGAACATTTCGAAAAGAAACTGAAGTTAACTCAACCCTTTATGCTTCAAGTTTCCACTGCAAAGCAATTGTGAACAACATACCAGCGGGCGAGTTCCATTGGGCTTGTATAAACTGCAGTGAGGGCAAATATTTTAAAGGAGCATTGTGCACTGTTGTCCATAAGATTTTAAGAAAGGGATATTCAGCGGATCTTGTCACAAGAGTCCTTGACAAGATCAAGCAACGAACAAGAGCCGAGTTATTGCAACCAAGATCTCTAGATGCACCTATGTTGAAAACGAGCATGGACATCATAACACAGTACACAAAAGGTACATGTACTCTGTACAGATTGGTAGACAACCATTGGCATCTCTTATATATGGATAAGGATTTATATCATCACATTAATCTCAAACCCAACTTTGTGCGCACCGAGCACTCCGTCCCTCATTTTTGAGTAGCAAAAGCGAAAGCAATGATTCTGGTACAAACACCAACTGGATGCAGCATTCATCAGGTTTCCACCACTGTGGAACATTCAAAAAATAATACAATCAGGCAAAGTAAATAAATTACCATAAGAGATGTCATCAACTGCAAAACCACCTATGTGGTACATGCAATCATATGTGTATGCCAGAAACTTTACATAGGAAGTACCATACAACAAGTAAGATTCAGAATCACAGAGCACCTGGCAAGTCTCAGGATCTTGGATTGCCCCTAGCACATCACTGGCAGA
Organism: Ambystoma mexicanum; assembly: GCF_040938575.1. Lineage (NCBI taxonomy): Eukaryota > Metazoa > Chordata > Amphibia > Caudata > Ambystomatidae > Ambystoma > Ambystoma mexicanum. Next base: position 629,373,339 of record NC_090927.1, on the reverse strand, counting down.
CTTGCCACCAACAGTCCGACAAGGGAGCAATCAACTTAATCAGCTTAATGAGAGCCACATGTAATAAACATGGGGGTAACCGTACCCTCCTCCTACAACAGATGGAATCCGAGTGCATCTGCAAATCCAGAAGCACCAAACTTGGCCTCAACTTTGAACACAAAATTAACGTGTTCCTATAAAATGTGTTCTTAATGTTGGTCTTCAATCTCATGTTCATTATGTGCATCAATGGCAGTATCAACCTTGCCACAGTCATAGCAAAAGAAATACAAAGTGCCACTCGCATGCCAATGATGCTTGTTGCACCTGCAGCTATCAATATCTATGGGTCCATTGCCAATAATTTGAGCTAATTAGCATTGAAATTGAATACTCGCTCTATGATCATGCCTATTGACATTATATCATGATAGAAACAGAAACCAATATCTGGTATCAACCGAGTAATGTACTTGGCCAGCTAATCTATGCTCTCAAACCAGAATATGCAATTATAGTAATCAATGTCTTGCAACTTACTGTACTGTGATCACAATAGTATTGCAACTTTGAGTCATGATCCTGCACACTGGTGCTAACCACTTCTGGCCATAGTTTGGAGTTATGTAACTGAACAGTGCATTTATGCTGTTCAACCAGCACATGATATTGTAATAAGCAATGTAATGTGATTCACTTTTCTGTACTGTGTTTCTCTGCTAATGTTTTGTTTGCCATAGATGCAGCTACAGCACTATGCTTTTATTTAATTACCAACACAACAACTCCAGGTGAAGGAGAGAGCTCCCACGATCCCTTAGGTCGATGTTCCAATGACCATTAAGGTTATTCCTGTGCATTCTCTCCAGATTGCTACAACATAATATTCCCAACATACTCAACTTGAGACCTAACTTCACTGCAAGTGCCATACCTAAGAACATAATTATACCTTTTCTCGGAGGTCTGCATTGCAACAAATCACCATGCACATATACCAGAGCAATCATTCGTATATGGTTGCCTCGGGCATTTATTAACAGTGCGGCTAAGAACCGGTAGCTACTTCATTGTTTAATGGGACTACCGTCACAGCCCCTCGGCCCCAATCAGCTCGAGTGGATCCAACATGTGCATGCGCTGATGTCAACATTGTCATCAGCATACCATGACATGCTGCGCACACTAGCGTGTGACGTCACGCGCACGACTACATGTGATGCCTATGCTAGCAAAGCAATAGCAATATAGCGTGAAGACGGGTCTGCGCTCGATTGTTACCAGAACGCAAGGGCCATTCCTAACAGGACATTGCCTTCCATTAGACAGGTTAATATCGCCTGGTGCATTGCTTAATTAACTCCCATTGGATGACAGGATGACTGACACTGCCCCCTACCCAGTTGCTAGTTAACATGATAACATAGACCGAGACTCTGTGTAGCGACCTGCTATTATCTTTTAATACAATTTAAATTAAAATTAAAATAGAACACAATGTTTCAAGACCTAACTGTTGTTTATAGAACTAGATAACAATCGATCCCTACCGCATTTCAATGACAATGTGTGGCGCTTTGACATTTTGAAGCGCCCTACTACTATCTTAAAGTATCATTTTAATTGAAATCATAATAGAATATAATGCTTCAAGACCCACCTGCTATTTGTAGAACAGTATAACAGTCGATCCGCATTGCATTTCAAAGACAATGTTTGGCGCTTTACCACCAACTCATATGTGCAAAATCTAATATCTACCTGCCTTTGCAGGAACATGTAACAGAGAACCTCCAATGTGGAGAGACACCTTGTGACATTGCTGTAACTTGTATTTTCAGAGGTAAGCCTACTTTAACTCATCACCTACTCCACACTAGAAAGATTGTACCAAGCCCAGCTCACCCAAGGGCATTATGTTCACTTCACAGCTTCCATTTAAGGAGCAATATTGTCTAGTTTCATACCAGCCATATAACAACTACACAACCCATATGGTAAGTGCCCAGCATGGTTTCTAACTTGTACCTACGTGGCACATATAATCCCAGCTGCCTCAGGCTATTCACATTCCCCTCTCGTATATTTATCTTTATGTTGTGTTCTACAGGGTACTGCTAAAAACCCACACTGGTAAGTCTTTCCCTGCATTTTAACACCTTTACACTTACCAAGTAATGCCCCATTTCAGTGCTGAAGAGCCAATCACGCCCACATAACTGCACACCAAACATGCCCACATTACTGGCCGTTACCACTCTGGTAATACAACACCACTAGTACATTTGGAACATCACTGTGATCTGGGGAGCATGGGTGCTTTCTACTGAGCTGCCTCCACTTTATTGCGACTGATTGCCTATCACCCGAGGCATAAGCACCTTATACTCTTAGAATATACCAATTTATGACGTATTTTGCCTGTTGAATTTCGAAAATCCAATTGTAATTCATGATTTTCCCCAATTCTCTGCTTTGCCTTCCAGCAGTTTCGAAACGGTAGTTGAACAAAGATAGTCAACTACGAGGGGTTCGCAAGGAGGGAAATTCCCTTGAGCTTTCTGGCAAGAAACTGTTCATTTAGAGAGACCTCGGTATTGGACAGCTTAAGGCCACGAAATCAGTCTGAGGAATCCTGAATTGCATGTCGGAGGAACCCACGCTAGTCTGACATGACTAATTGAGACGAGGAGAAGCAGCACCCACGTGGTACTGTCCTTGGCTCCAAGAACAAAGTAGAAACAGAGAAATCAACACAGCCGGTGAGTTGGGGAGACTGATACAAGACTGGTCTGTGTTGAAGCCAAGGTTGCAAGCAGCAACATTGTAAAACAAGCCCTCGAACAAACATTGTTAAAACGCATTTGATGAAAGATGAGAGTAAAGTTAAACTGCTAATGAATGCTTGAACTTTGAAGGAAAAGATACGATACCGCTGACAGAGTGATCAATCGAAGGTCTCTGTACGGTATCCAGCCTAGAAGTGGCAGAAGTGAAAGTTAAAGGAATTTTGAATCGACGTGGTCCTGTGACGGGTCAAGCAAAATCCTACGCATAGTCAAAACTCTTTGATGCAGACAAAAAAGTTTTGAAAATTAGATAAAATGGTCCAAGCCGATCGAGAGTTTCCAATTGAGAACATTGTGTTAAAGGGGGTCTGAACCCGACGGAGGGGTACCCGGGGTGAACAGTAAATCACCTGAGAAATTATGCCTGTTAAAATCCTGAGAAGGAAGTAACATTAATGTTTTTTTGTTGCATCAGGCCCTGTAATAAGAGACTTTGAATTTCAAAGAGACTTTGGCACAGAAGGTCCTGATACTGAGGTTCTGAACTGCATCTGCATACTAGAGAAGCCAGAGTATGTGCTAACCTCGAATGTGCCGCCTTGTCCAGTGCTGAAAACTCGGGGAAGGGAAGCCAATGGCTCAACTATCCTGACATATCAGTTCTTGAAAACCTTTCTTCTGCAAAACATTGTTTTCCACACCATGTGTATTCAGAAGTAAGGATTGGCAATGGGTGTATAAGTATAGGCCCTTTTATTTTGACAAGACTCTACTAGGACTGCGTTATTATTATTTGATGGTCGTTGCTTGCTCCGATTTTTAGATGTGGGATTAGATAGGTGTTCAGCCAACCCATTTGAAAGTTCGATAAACACCCATGAACTGTGATCACTTGTATCTGTCTTCAGTGTTTGATACCATGCCTTCCTTCCATATTATTTACTTGGCACATGAAGGACACCATGATGTTGATAAGTGAACAGAAGTGGAAAAAATGGTGAGGTATTGTGTTATGAGGACAGTAGCAAAGGGTGTATGACTCACAGAGCCTGTAACATGTATAAGGCTGTCCCAACTTCCACAGGAACGAGTGAGATTGGATATTGTAGGCCAGATAGCGGGACCAGCAAGCAATACTGTGAGATTTTAGTAGTTCCTATTCTGAAATAGGTAGATTTTACATCCACCCAAGAGATTAGGAGAGTGGATGTTATCAGGTTTTTTAGAAGAGTTGCTTATGAAAGAACATTATCCAACCCTAATTGTAATGAGCAACGATGTACAGCTGAAATCACAGGAAATGGAAGGATTTTTAAACAGAAATGGATGTTACACAAGACCAGTGCCATACACCATCGCAAAATCAACAGTGTAGCTGATAAAATTAATACAGTGGAAAATTAAAGCATAAGTGAGGCCCTAGCCATGGACTTGAAATGGAATGAAGTTGTCAAGGGGACAGTAGTGGCTTGCTGGTTCACACCACATTCATATAGTGGTATATCCCCATTTGTAGATGTAGTGTTGGAGGAAATCCAAAACCTGTGTTTTCACAGCTTACCTCAAATGGGCCCGAAGTGTTAATGTTGATACCAGAGGCAGGAGAGGTAGGATTGTAAAACAAAGAATAGTATGACAATTAGAAGTCTATAAAAGAGGTGCAAGTAAGTGAAGGTGAGAGGGTAAGGATAAAACTGGCAGATGCTTTGACTTTTTGCTACAAGGAAATTCACTTCACCAATGAGGGTGATAATGAAACTCTATCTAGCCATGGATATATCAGCTGAAGTATGGAATTGCAGTAGAGTTTTAAGGATGTCTGAAGGTTCTTTCCTTGTTCGAGGTTTAATGGTGTCTGATCACAACCAATGGTTTGATTCATCTGTGTCTTCTCTCTGAGAGGTGTAAGAAGATCCAGCAGGGTGATTCACAGAACGGCATACTTGCAACATTCTGTATAAAGTACACTTATGTACTCACTTACACATGTTTATGTGCTTTGTTACTTATTGTTCTTCAAACAGTGCAGATTATTCTTGTTAGTTGTAATAGAGATGATGTGTAGCATGAGCTTAGCTGGTTGGTGTCGGCATGCAAGATCTCATTTGGAATATTTGTTCATGATGAATTCCAGTTCTTTTTTCAATTCATAGGGGGTTGCTTCGTAATTAGCTGCTCTCTGGTGGGCACTGCATTGTGTAATCTTTCCACAATAAATTGTCTTCCTCTGCACTGCATACCACCTCTTACTGCAATGATCAAATCAAAAAATGTCACAGATAAATTACTCCAATGCATTTTTTGTTTTATATTTTGGTTATGACATTTCAAATGTCTGAAGCACATGTCGATTTAATGTTGCTTCATTCTGCAGTGGCCCCTTCTTTTGGTATTATGTTTTTTTTATTTACATAACGAAATGTAATTGGAGAGAAGGAAAATAAGGAATCTGGGCCAGAGGACAACGGATTTGAGCAACAGCTGCCATATTCTTGGAGCAAAGGATCTGAAGTCTCTTCTGGGGGTGTTGTTTTCTTGACTAAAGAAATATCCACACATAACCAGGTTTTCCTTGTCGTGTAGCACGTTCTTCAGTGTCTAAAGGTGTATCTGAAATTAGGAAGATTGCATCATCATCATAATGTATTTTTATTATAGACAAAACCATAAAACCCCTATATTTTGCTTCAAATCCTTAGCCCTCCTGCATTCCAACTGCGGAAACAGAACAGGCATTTTCGCTCATGTGACACAACAATAACTGATACTGGCATCTGCAAATACCCCCTGAATGGTGTGACATAAAATTACAAGCTCTTGATCTAATTATGTCTGCAACAGGTAGATATTCTGACTATGTTGCAATTACATCACCCTGATCCAATCTGGAGGAAAATCAAGACTGTTTTATGACTGAACATTTCATCGTTTGTAAGTAAAATCTAGATACATTTGTTCATCCAAAAAGTACCTTTAAAAGTACCCGTAAAAGGTCTGAGCCTGACAGAGGGGACCTTTGTAATCCTTTTGTTGAAACGTTATGTCAGGGAAGGAGGCTTTAAAGTGGAAGGCTAGGCAGGCCACAATACACGTTTTGGAACTGTTGATTGTGTTGGAAACTGAGCCAGAGTGTGTCATCATGCCTGCAGGGAAAGCCTTACTGTGTGAAGTGTAAAGTGGGAGGAAAGCTGGTTCAAGCACATTTATTCTTTTGAACACTGATTTTTCCTTTATATGCATTTCCTCCTTATATGCTTTTTGTACTAGAGATAGGGCAGGCATTAGGTTTTGTTAGCATGGGCCATTTTGATTTGACAGACTCCACTAGGACTGCCTTATTTATTATGTGATGGTCGAGACCACTCCCATCTTAGTCATATGGCAAAGTAGGAGTTTCTCCAGCCCCAACACCTCCAATAAAGGTTTTACAAATCGTACCCATTGTGTCAGTGTCATACTTGTGATACCATGACTTCCCTACAAGTGGGAAAGCATCTTCTTGCGTATCGGGCGGTCACCATGTTCAGTCGGCGGCTGAGGTTCGATGGTGGTTGAACTGGTACCAGGATGCAAGGAGTGATGATTCAATATGGAGGCTCAGAGGTCACTGTTCGGGGGACACTAGGGTTGGACCGATTGATTTACAGTAGCAACAATGAAGAAACTGGTCCTTCAAAGAGTGACTCCAGCAATGCAAGGCAACAGTAGATTGTCAATTAGAGCAGCAACAGCAAAGCACTTCAGCTGTCATGGTGCAAAGGTGATCAGAGTCGAACAGCGACTGCAGTTCAAAGATTGATGAATGCCAAAGGCAGCATCGAAGAGTCCTGGAAGTTCGCTATCAGGTCGGTGTGGAATATGCAGATATCCTGGCTTTGTGGGCTTTCAGGAGCTGTGAGTCAAACTCCAGGTCCTCAAGGGCCATAATGAGTCCTTTTCTCACGCTCCCAAACACGGGTAGGGTGGCAAACACCTTCAGGAGACATGAAACACAATGAGGTCCCATGAAGCACGGTGGCCGGCAGAGATGGGGTCTTGGTCCAGCAGCAAAGTTCACCTGCAATGGTCCTTGGGGCTGGTTAAGGGACAGAACTCACCTCTGCCTTAGAACACCCGCCTGCATCTCACACCTGAAGGATTTTAGACAGGACTGCTCTCTCAACAGGTTCCAGTGAAATCTTGTTCCAGGTTTGGATTCCAAAGATGATTCAAAGAAGTGCTTGAGACTCACCCTTTAGCCTGGTGGCATCATACCCAACATGCTTTGTGCTACAGGAAAAGAGAGAGAGAGAGACAAAGAGAAACAAAATGGCAGAAATGTTCCCAAACTTTGAGGATGTGCCCCTGGCCACACTAACCGCTCCCCAGTCTCTTCTCAGTATAATCAAAGGCCTTTAGAAACACAGCAACCTGGAGTAGGGGATAACCCTTTGTGAATGGGATTGTCCTTTGATTCTAGTTTGCAGGCCAGATTCCTCTGGACTGGCAGTCTGCAGGGAAAGGGTGTTACCTGTTCTTTTAAAGGAACACAGGGAGGCAATCCCCAATGCTACAATCCTGCCAGTGGGCAGGGCGAGCATTGTCTGGAACAAATGCACATAACCTTTCCATAGCTGAACTGGACCCAATTAACTGGCACATGTTTGATAGCAAATTAATGTTGCTGGGATAACTTTGAGAGATGCTGGCCACCATACCCTAACTCAGGCATGGCTTATATTGACAGTTTGCCGTGCCACTGGGACAGTATCCTCAGAGTTATGCAATTTTTTGGACAGGGTTGCATATCTTAAATGCAGCCCCTACACTGCAGACACTTAGCTTTTACAGCTGTTAAAGGGAATCCTGTGACCTCTGGACATGCTCTCTCCCACTGGTAGAGCAGACGCTGCAAATCAGGATACTGATGCAGCAGGGCACAAGTACACACCATTCTTTTGGCATGGAGGGTATTAAAGGGGAACCTGATCAGCAAAAATCAAAAAAGATTCTATTCGTTTGTCAGATGGCAATTCCTCTCGGCCTCACCCCAGCCAAAATGGTTGAGACTCACCCCTCTATGGGTCTGGCTCATCCTCAAGGCAAAAGTATCTACTGAAGCCCATGCATAAGAGTGCTGCGACCCAGGCTTGTGTTGGATGTCCATGTCCAATCCCTGTAGGCCCAATGCAACACCTTGAGATTCTCACTTTCAATAGCCGTAAACCACGACAAAGGTGTGCGGTCCATTTGGGTTACAGCTTAATTTCCACCCACATCACCACAAAACCGTCGTTTTCAATTGTGGCCCAGTTGCGCTCTTGCTTCGTCATGCACCTACTAGGGTAATGACTGGGTTGCTTTACCCTCTCAGAGTTTTGCTGCTCTAATAACGCACCAATTCCAAATTCCAAGCATCTGTCTGTATAATGAACTCTTGCCAATCATCTGGGATCTTCAGAACTGGGGCATTGCGCAACCAATCCTTCAAGCTCTGGAAGGAAGTTCGGCTGGCAGAAGTTCAAGTGACGAAGACAGATTAAGTTCCTAATGGAGGAACTCCCCACCCTTGCACACTTTCACAAGCTCGAAACTAGAGCCAAACAATCAAGGTTAGATTTTGTTGACACAAATAGTGTGTTATATATAAAGTTATTCAATAAGTGACATTCTTTGGCATATCTTTGGAAGTTGCATCATTGAAGGGAAGAACAAATGTCCCAAAACCCTTTATGAAAGGCCTATAATAACTGATGAGTCCAAGGAAGGCCCTTAACTGAGTCTGGATAGTGGGAATATTCCAATCCACCACTGCCTGGACTTTGGTATGGAGAGGCTCTTTCTTGCTGCCACCCTCTTTGTGTCCCAAGTAGAAAACAGTACCCTGCACTATCTGGCACTTGGATGCCTTTATAATTGAGCCAGCCGTCTGCATGGCTTGAAACACCTGCTTCAGGTGAAATAGATGGTCTGCCAGGTATGGTTGAAGACAGCAACGTCAACAAGAAAGGAAAATCTGAAGTCCTATCAACCAGATAGGACCTTATTCACCATACTATGAAAGATGGCAGGGGCATTCATGAAAGCCACAGGGCATAGTTGTAAACTGGTAGTGCCCTTGTGGTGTGGAGAATACTGACCTCTCTTTTGCTTTATGCGTTAGGCCAACCTGCCAATACCCTGCCAAGCCATCAAAAGCAGACTTTGGTTTTCCCACTACTGGACCTCTTACATACCAGTACCAGTGGGCTAGCCCAGGGGTTTGGGGAAGGATCAATCACCCCTAAACCCATCATTTTGGATACCTCCTCCTTGATGGTGTCCTTTACCTTATCAGGCATCCAGTGAATTCTGCTCTTCACTGGCTTATTATCCCCAGTGTCAATATTACAGATTCACCAATCAATTTGACATGGAGTCAATGAGAAGAGACTTGTGTACTGCCAAAGCAGTCCAGCAACTCAGGTCTGAGGAGATTTGAACTCCTTCTAGACACCCATCAGTGAGCTCTGCATGCAACCAGTCTGGGAGGGGTCTGTTTCCTCCTCAGTGTCATCGTCTGTCTCAAGAGCCATCACCAAGTTCTCCTGGCAGTAATGAGCCTTCAGCCGGTCCACATTAAAGACCCTGTGAATCTGCCCTGGGCTCTTTATGTCAATGAGATAGTTAACCTCAGTGATATTTTCAAGTGCCACATAGGGCCACTTATCATAAATGACACTGGGTTTGACAGATTCCATGATCCAGACTATCTGTCCTGGAGTATACTTTGTCACTGTGGCCTTTGGTCATGCCAGTGCTTCATGAACTCCTACCTTGCCCTCAGATTTTGTGCTCTGATTTATGTACGTGACCATCTTGGATCACAGGCCAAGTACATAATGCACTATGCCGTGGGTAGGAGTTTGGAGATTGCACTCCCATCCTTCCCCCACCAGGCTAATGGATCCCTGACAGGATCGAAAACCAAAAGACATTCAAAGGGACTGACCCCTACACCACTCTGGTGGACCCTACTAGTAGGCAAACAACAAAATGCATGAGAGGAGAGTATCCCATTGTATCCTCAGGTGCTCTTCCAAGCCAACTATCATGCCATGCAGGGTCTTGCTGAACCACTCAATGAGCCCATTTGTCTGTGTAGGAAATGCTGTGGAGAACTTGTAAGTAACTCCACATTCATCCCACAAAGTCATCATATACGAGGATATTTGTTGGAAACTAAACCTACATGAGAGAATAGCCATATCAAAGCATTGGCCCCAATGGGGCTTTGATGCTTTTCAAGGGTACAGCCTCTGGGTTCTGGGTGGCATGGTCTACCATGACCAACATGTACCCGTTTCTGAGCAGGTCTGAAGATCCAAAGAACCCACAATGCCCATGCCAATTCTCATGAAAGGCTGTCCAACCAATGGTACTGGAATTAAGAGGGCCTTGGTTGTCCCCCCAGATTTAAGGGATACTGGCAAGTCTGACAGGACCTGATGAACACCTTTATATTTACACTCATCTTGGGCCAAAATGGGTGATCAACCTGAGGGCTGTCTTGGCCACTCCTAAGTGACCTGCCAAAGGAATGTCATGATTGAAGTCCAGTAACTTCCTGTGAAATTGGGGGACCACCAACCTGAGTCTGACACCTAGCAGCAGCAGTCTTGAGCTCAGAGTACATGAGAGCATTCTCCCAGTACACTTTGCACACCCCAGGGGCTTCCCCTGAGTCTGTTTCTCTGCCTGCTCACACAGATTTGCCCCAGCTGGACAGTCGCTTTGCACCTGTCAAAAGTCAGCCTGGCTCGGTCGTCCAGCTGAGGACAAGTCACTTAGCTCTGGCAGGCCTTTGAGGTCTGAGACTACTGTATCATCCCTCCCAGGTTATGCTTCTATTCTGTTTGGCAATGCTGGGGGGACCGAATCTGGTGCCTCCACAGAAGCACATCAGTGGCAACTAAATGCTCTCTGCTGGAACAGGACCCTCTGTGGACTTTAGATTTGCAGTAGGCAACACCAGCAATGCCAGTCTTTCGCCATCTTCAGCTGGTAGCACCCAAGAATATATGACCTTGGGGGTTGCTAACCATACTGCTTCTTTGGCCGTAGTCTCATAACTGCATCAATTATATCGGCATTGGGATTGTCATTCCCTAACAGACAGTCCCCTGGAATTGCATCTGTAACAGTGACAAAATTGTATGATAGCCAGTTGGCATCTTTGATGTCATCAAATCCCTGACTAACTTGGGGCAACCAGGATGAAACTGCTCCTTGCGCACCCACTGTCGCCAAACATCAGTGATACTCACAGCAGTATCACAAAGTGCTGGAGCTTTGCTCCCTTTTATGAACACAGTGTCCAAAATGATTGCTGTGTTATTGGGAACTGAGGCCTTGGTTGGAAACCCAGTACCTTTCTCACATAGCAATATTATGGTGCATTCAGCCAACCCCCTGGCCTAGTGGGAATTGATCATGTCTGATGCACACACTATGTCTGATGCACACACTGACTCTTCCTCCGTGAGGAGAGCACTAACTATGGCCTGCTTGGGCCTACCCTTGCAAGATATATCTCATATTTTATGTGCCATTTCATCACATTGAATGCAGTCTCTTGGGGCTGTGGAGGCAGGCCCCTCAGTTCTAGGGGTGCCCTCACCCCTTCTTTCTGTGGGTGCTGATGATATATGTAATTTCTGTTCGTGCTTCGGGGCCCATTGTTGGCAGGGGGTGAGAGACTGTGCTTTTGCCCTCCTTATGTTTACTTTTTATCAATTGCCTTAACATCTGTTTTAGATGTAGTTGCCTGAGTCTTTTGGACTTGAGTGCTCACATACCTGTCAACAGCATTTGCAAGCTCCCTTTCGTCTGTGATAGTCTTGTCCACTAGATGCTGGTGTAACTACATTTGTACAATTTTTAAGGATATTTTCACATGCAATCAAATTTAACATGCCCTCAAATGTGCCAACTTTATTACCTGTAACCCATCCATTCAGATAGTTCAAGGATTGATGCGCAAATACCTCAAATGTTTGTCCTCCTTTCTTGGTGTGCTCACTAAAGCTCCTGATGTACTGTTTGTCGATTTTGCAGAACATCTTGAAGATGGTGGCCTTAATTTATTTTAAAATTGGCCGCTCCTCAGGAGTAAACTGAATAATCACATCAGAACACACCGTGGATAGATGGCGCATAAGGGCTGCACCCCAAAACTCTTCTTCCTCATACTGCAAGTGGCAGGTGAGCTCCAGTCCCTCAAACAATCAATTATGTTATTCCCTATCTCATAAGGAGGGATAAGTCCTTGGAGATGTGACGCTTAGGCTTACCTAAATTCCACCAGTGGAGGTACTCACTTTCCCAATGGAATACCTCATTTCTTCCCTTAGCTGATCTATCTTTATCTTGCACAGGAGCACAGAGTCCAGTTGTTTTTCTCTTCTAGCACCAAAGCATATATATTGATTTGCTCTTCTAGAGCAGCAGAAGCCCTCTATTTCTGTCTCTCAAAATAGTTCCCTACTGGTTAAATCTGGTCAACGTTGGGTAACCCTGGACTTAACCGAAACAGAAACCTTGCCCTGTACCAGGTTCAGCCACAGGTGAGAAGAGTAATGCAGACCCACTGGCTGAACATTGCGGTTTTAAAGTTTAGATAAATTGGAACCTCACAGAAATACAGCTTCAAGTTTGGCACCTGCATTTTATATATTTGTAAGTGCTTCCCTGTTAGGTGAGCAATTGTTGCAATAGGGTCCAGTCTGGGTGTTCTTACAGTGCGCCCCCCTGGCTTCTATCCACAATAATAGTATGTTCCCATATGGTTGTATGTTCGTTGCCTCCTGTGTGCCTCTGTCTGTGTGAGCCCTCTCCTTTGTTATGTCCTGTGGTGCTCAGCTTTGGGCTGTGCTTCTTTTCTTCCTCACGCTTCTTTCTTGCCTGCCCGCTCCCACTTTGGTGCTCTCAATCTCTCCCATCTTCTTTAAACTACTAATCTATCTCCTCTCCTATCCATCTCAATACGTCTGGTTGGAAAAGGTTCAAAAAGGATATCCTGATCTCCAACCATGGCCTCCCTATCGCGGATACCCATATCAGTGCTTCCTCCAGACAGACCCTTACTGACATCCTCTTTGTCGTTCCCTCTCCAGACCTATGGACCGCTCATATGGTCTCTCTCCTATCTCTTCCTCTCCCGTTAATGGTGGCACTCAGTGGGAGGCCTCCTTCCACTCCTCCAGTACCATCATTAATGTCTATCCGAATCGCACCAACTCGGTTCAAGGCCCTCAGCCCGATCTCCTCCTTTTTGATAGGCATCTCCTGCATCTTATCAACTTCCTTACCTCTCCCGCTACTCCTACTAGCACCTCTCTGGCTCCTCTGCCACCACCATCTTCTGCCACCTCTCTGACTCTTCCCTCCTCCTCTCTGGCTACTATGCCACCTCTGCCTACTTAGCAATACAGTTATATACCTCTATTGTTCTTAAAATGACATATAGGCCTTGGCCTTTTTTGATAGTGTGCTGGGGACGCGGCTTTCCTTAACTAGGAAAGAATTTGTCCTTTATATATTTGACCAGCCTGGATACCAAGGCTGAGCACTTCTCCCCTGCACCTCTAATTACATTTTACCTAAAGATCAATTGTCTTGAGTTTAAATTTGATACACTTGAATACAAATGCGAATAAGGTGTGAATGGTGGTTAAAATGTTTTCCTTTTTTCCTTTTTTCCTTTTTTCTCTACTATGCCACCTACTATGCCACCTCCTGCTACCACCTCTGCTCACTCTCGGGGCCCCTCTACCACTTCCGCTGGGTGTACCTCAAGCCTGCACCCACCTCGGAAGTCTTCCAAATGTGGTAACCTGCTCTGCGTCACTACTGTCGCTCTTCTGTCAAACACTGCTCTGACATCTGCCACCTCCTTAATGAATTTGACCTGGATGTCCACACTCTCACCGAGACATGGTTCTCAGTCATCTATGTCACAGGGTTTAACACTCTACTCCCGAAGGCTACAAGATCCTCTCAGATCCCAGAACCAACAGATCTGGAGGTGGAGTATCTCTGATCTTTCCTGAGTGGGAGGGCTTCTATCATTCCTATGCAGGCCTTCTCCTGCTTTGAATTACTGGTATGCAGGCTCTCTACATCTCCTGGGCTCTCTCTGACTGCGGCCACCATCTAGACGCCACCTGGCCAGGTTGTCCTCTTCCTCTCAGAGTGAGCTGACCTCTCCTCTTCTCTCCTTGCCTCTACATCTCAACTTCTCCTCCTCAGATACCTCACCATCCACGTGGACACTTCTAATCCCTCCTCTGGGCTATTATGCAACCTCTGCAATACTCTCTCTCTCTCTCTCCCCATTGAACCCTCTGTTCCGACACACTAATGGACACACCTTGGATGATCTCATCTCCTCAGACATCGCCCTCTCGCCACTCCTCTCTTTTGGACTGACCACTTTCTGCTTTCCACTCGCCTGAAACTCTCTTTCCCTCAGGCAAAGCCCACCCCAGCACTGCCAACTACCTTCTAGGTCATTCGGCCCATGAACGTGTATCATTGGATGCCTTTGCCTCTACTTTCTCTGCTCCTCCTACTCTTGCGGCTGACTCACACTCTGACACAGTCCTCTCTCACCTGCATCTTTCTATCTCCAACACTCTCAACATCCTTGCCCCTGTCATGAGAATCTGTCTGAAGCCTATCTCCAAGTGCAAATCTTTGTATGACTCGGACCTCGCCACCCTGAAAACAAGTGCATGGTGGCTGAGAGGAAATGGAGAACTTTGGCGCATCCTCTGACAAACTGGCCAGCACCTGCTCCAAAGACAATACAGACTCTCTGTCCTGCCCAAGAATAGAGTCTACCTCCGAGCCCCCATCTCTGCAGCCTCTAACAACATGGCTGAGCTCTTTAAAATCTGCAAGGAGCTGGCCAATCCTTTTTCAGTCTCCACCTCTTCTGTTCACTCCCAGGCCCTCTGCACAGGTCTGGCTTCTCACTTCACCACTAAAACTCAGGAGGTCTTGTCTTTGCTCTCCTCTTCCTCTCTTTTTACCTCCCTTAGACCCCATCTGGCCACCTCTCCCTTTCCTTCTCCTTTCTCCTCTTTCTCTCTGACAACGCCTGATGATTTTTCTACACAAGTCCGATCTATAAAGGTGTCGTCCATGCAGGTGCTCCCATGCTCCTCCAGAATCATCAAGGACCACATTGAAACCCTAGCTACGGCCTTGGCCGATTCCTGCAATCACTCCTTCACCACTGGATCTTTCTCCACTCTCCTCAAGCACTTCCTTGTGCACCCCCTCCTTAGAAAGCCTTCTGTCGATCCTACATGTCTGGCAAACTATCACCCGATCTCTATCACTCCTTTCCTGGGCAAACTCCTGGAAAAGCTAGCCATCTCCCAGCTTACTCTACACACTAAATCGGTTGGTTGTCTTCATGACCATCAGTCTGGCTTCATAGCAGTCAAAGGCATGGAAAACTCTCTCCTGGACACCATTGAAGATCTGCTCTCTAATCTTGACCTCAACCTTCCTTCTGTCCTCATCCTCCTTCCCTCTGCTTTTGAAATAGTCTATTATGCCATCCTGATCAATTCACTTTGTGAGAACCTGAGCATCACAGAGACAGCACTGGAGTGGTTGACCTCCTTCCTCCTGGACTGACCCTCCCAGGTCCAACATGGGTCCTTTCTCTCCAGTACCTCTCTCTCCACATGTGATGTTCCCCAGGGCTGTATCCTCTCACCCTGGCGCTTAAATGTCTACTTGGTCCCTTTGGCCCACCTGATCTCTACCTTCTCCTCTAACTTCCAGTGTTATGTGGATGATACTCAGCTCTCTTTCAGGCTCCCCTCAGCCTCCTCTCCTCTCTCGCTCATTCCTGGCTGTTTATCCACGATTCATGATTGGTGCACCTCCACCGATCTCTGGTTTTATGCCAGTAAGACAAAGATCCTTCTGATTGGGAACCCTGCTCCCGTTTTCCCTCTATCACTCTAGCCGCCCTCCTTGGGCACTCTTCCTTCACCTCCCTGTGAGGCAAAAAACCTTGGTGTCATCTTCGACCCCACTCTCTCCTTCTCTCCGCCCATCACAGAACTTGCCAAAAGGCCCAATACCAGCTGCACCTCCACTGAGGTATTCTTCATTTTCTCACTTTCTCCCAGAAGCTCACTGTCTCCAGATCCCTGGTTCTCTCTAGGCTGGACTACTGCAACAGCCTATTTCTCAGTCTGCCTTCCTCTACTCGCTGCCCTCTGCAACTAATCCAGAACATGACTGCAAGACTTATCCTTGGCCTGAAGCCCAGGGACCATATCTCCCCAGCTCTGAAAGCTCTCTACTGGCTCCCTGTGACTGCAAGGATTAAGTTCAAGACCCTCTGCATCGTCGACAAGGCTTTCTGGCGCAGGACCCCGCACTACATCCAACCCTCTCTTCCAAAATACCTTCCTTCTCGATCCCTTTGCTCAGCCACTTCCAACTCTCTGAGGGTTAGACACTTCTCCAGGCAGAGGGGGTGGGGCGGGGGTCGATAACTCCCCTCTGCATGTGTATTCCTCTGGAATGACCTCCCTGCCCCTTTCAAACTTGAGCCGGACCAGCTGAAGTTACGGAAGCCGTGTAAAATGTTCCTATTTTCCTCTGCTTTCTCTCTCTCCCCTGCTGACCACCTGTCTGCTGCACCGACTTGTTTCATGGCTACCCAAAGAGTCCCACTGTGTACCAGCGTCCTCCATGTTCAGTCCCCCCTGCACTGCTTCTGGGGCTACTGAACACTTAGGGGATGTAACTATAACCTCTACAGTCCCTGCCTCCCTGCACTTACCCAGAGCCGCGCTGCCCTGGCTGCACTGACTCAGAGCATTGCTGCCCTGATTGCACTTCCCCCCCTTTCCCCCTCTCCCTGGCACTTCCCCCTCTCCCTTCCCCCTGCAGTTTGTGTTGACGCACTTGCACAATCTGAATGATACAAGGCCTAGAATAATCGCTTGTCTTCCCTCTGTCTTCCCTCCCCTGTCTTGTTGCTCTCACAAAGACCTGAGTGCAGGTGTGTTATGAATGACATATCATATCATATTATTAAAAAAGGTTGGTACTTGGCTGAGGCTTGGGACCTCTGGGAGTCTATTCTACCTGCTCTCTGGGGCGAATAGTGGGAAGCAATGTCACTGTCGCCTACCCCATCCACTTCTACACCCACCAGAGAAATGGGATCATGACCTGGAGACTCAGCAATGCTGATTTCCTCAGGGTACCCTTCCAGCCCCCTAGATTCCTAAAAGGCTTGGAGACTTTACAGAAGCTCAGTCTTCTTTACCTTACGGCAACAGGGGAGACCCCTGGCTTGGAAAAGCTCTTGCAGTTCACCTACTAACAAGGTGGCTGCAGAGCTCATACTAAGTTCCATTGTGCACTTAAAAAATATGCCTTCTCAGTGAAACTAACGTTAAAAGTACACTATTATTTTGACTGATTTGGTTGTAGGCACAGCCTGTTCCAAATCCCAACCGCTGCCCACCCATGGGATGAATTGACCTCTGCCCTGCAGGAATACAAGGATGGGCAGAGGCTAAAGCACCTATGCAGGCCTCACACTTATTCAGTGAAGTATAACAGTCCAAAATAAAGGAATGTCCAATCAAGGTTCAATACGAACATATTCCATTAATTTCGTTTTATTTCAGCAAATGCAGTAAAATGTTAAAAACATAAAACATAGCAAATTCCATATAACATGTAAACAAACCATATATTTCAAATAGGATCAACACCATGATATAAAAAGGAAAATCATACAGAGAAGTTTAAAAATGTCACCCGTAGCACCCAAGCAGCACCATGGTACTTTGCAATTCAAACTAAGCATTTTTTCTTCCATAGTTGTTTTCATCATAGTGTAAGCCTCGTGAAAAGATCTAGTTTTCCACTCAACAAATAACTTAAAAAGTGTTTCCTTTGGGTGACATATCAAGGGCAAATACACATAAAATATCTTGCGTCTTCCAGCCTTGTAAAACAATATTTACACTTGTCCACACAATCTCAATCTTTATTACATCGAGAGGTACATTCTTAAATTCGTGAATTGTGAGGATAGCTAGTCTGAATTTAATCATTAGAGTCTGTTCCATCTTATTAAATGGAATGTCCAAATACTGCTGCAAAGAAAAAACACTTTTGAACTCTAAAAAATGGTGTTAGGGCATTTTTACCTATGGACTGCTTACATAACTCACTAAAATACTACGTATCATATGCTTTCCTCACAATAGATTTATAATTGTACCCCAATTGACGAGGATTACTCCACAGAAGACAAAGGATCAATTTTAGGGCAATATGTTTAATAAATATGAACCATGGACGACATATTACCCCTTTCTGTCTTAATAAATCACACATTCCATCATGAAAAACTGCAAGTTCATGAGTATTCCATATTTTTAGCCTGTAAAACAATGGTCTCAGTTTATCATATTACCATATATAATCAAAACGGAACCATCCCGACTCCATTTTGATTGGAAGATTGGGAGCACTATTAGGGAGGTTAAGAAGTCGCTTAAATGTCTTATTTTCCTCTATCACCAAACTGAGCATATCCAAATATCCTCATAATTCAATCCCAAAAACTGCCGCAGACACAGCCTGCATTCTATACATTTCCATAGCGAGGGCTATACTTAACCCCCCATACTGATTGGCAAACCGTATCACTGCCATACCACTCCAGGCCAGTGTGACTGTACATTTCACTACTTGCTTGCCTCAACTGGAGGTTTGTCGTACATGTAATGCAAAGTAATTATATCCCTCCACCTGCTCCAGTTTAAAATCATCTATATAAAAGGAGCAGGATTTATCTTTATGATGTTTATTCAAGATAAAAATCATTATTTCAGATTTTGAAATATGAATTCTTAGGTCTTTTTCCCTGCATATTGTCGAGAATTCTGTTGTTTTGGAGACCAGATAGAGTATTTGAAATCAAAACAGAATTGTCTGCATAAAGGAGGATGTCCCATTTTCTCCCACTCAATAGCAGGGCGTCGGTTTCCAGTTTATGTATACTTTTCTGCAATGTAATTTATAAATGGAGAACAAAAGGGCAGCCATCACACACCCCTATCTCACCCCTTTTTGGGTGGGAAATTTTGAAGTACAGTTACCAGCCGGTCCCCAGCGAACCACAGCAAAATGATCTGCATACAGTTGGGACATTGCACAAATCAACGGTGAAGGAACCCTCAGAGATTCTAGCAATGCCCATAGTTGGGTCCTTAAAACAGACTCAAAAGCTGTTTGCAGATCGATTTAAGCAGCACTTCAAAATATATACTTTAATCAAACACACCATTTCCAATAATAACTAACTAGAAAACATTGTAAAAACCCACCCCTGTTGAAAGAACACAGAATATGCCAAGATAGAATAAATGCAGCATTCTGGGTAATGACACAGAGGGAGAAAAGGCAATAAAATACCATAATGCTCAACGGATAAGTTCTTGAGGTTGCAACAAGGGATTAGAATGATCTATCCTGAATGTTGTGCTAATTTAACTTGTTGCCAGTGGCCTCCTAAATTAGTTCATTATGTTAATCGAGTTGATCGTGTGAGGTTCAATTTGTCATCTAGATTACATTTTTAGCCACCTTGTGTTTTAAACTCTTTATTAACTATGTAGAATCAATTTTTAGCCACCTTGTGTTTTTTTAACTTTTTAGTAACATAGATCTCATTCATTGTTTGTCTTAGCTCCACTGTTCTTTACGTTACGTTTTCCTAGAGCTCACCGCCTTGACTGTGTGTTTAGAATGCTGGCCAAGCTACGAACTACAAATCCCATCAGGTTGTAGTTTGTGAGTGTATTTAGGATATTATCAGGCGTGTCAGCGCTGGTGCCTCAGGGTCTAGCAAGCCTGATAATTTTAAAAACCCTGTTCGCGTGCTCACCTTTTTTCTGTATTTTGTGCTCATTTCACTTGCTTCTAGTGCCCTCCCAATTCAGTTGATTCTTTTAATCGTGTTGATTGTGTGAGGTTCAATTTGTCATCCAGATTCAATTTTTAGCCACCTTGTGTTTTCAGAACTTTATTAACTATTTAGAATCAAATTTTAGCCACCTTTTGTTTTTGAGCTTTTTTAGTAACATAGATTGCATTCATTGTTTGCCTAAGTTCCACTGTTCATCATGTTTCCTAGTGCTCAGATGCTACTTGCTTGCACATGTGAGACCGCATTGATTGTGTGTTTAGAGCACTGGTCATGCTACGAACTACAACTCCAATCAGGATTGTAGTTCATGAGCGTATTTATGATATTATCAGGTGCATCAGCACTGACGTGTCAGGGTCTAGCAAGTCTGTGCAGGTCCATGGGAGGACGCACAGACTTGCTGTAATTTTTCCTGCCATCATCCAACGTTCTTCCTTCTAACGGTTAGTACTGCAAGCGGTGGAATTTGGATATAACTAGGAAAATTGAGGCTTTGTTGGCGGCGCAACAAGCAAATAGGGAAACTGCAGCACATCTTCTCGCATGCTGGGAAGCATCCCGGAAAGGTACACCGGGAGGCTATTGTACATCATTAAACAAACGACCGAGGGGTATGTTCTGTACCAAAGGCTGCGCTTAATGCTCATGACCTACCAGTTCTGGAAGACAATGCACCCCTCGTCCAAGTCAATGTTCCCTTTCTCCCTCTACCTGAAACCCTGTGTATCCTTCATCCTAACACCTCCCTTCTCAGAGGAATAGAAAGCAGTGCAAGTATTCAAGACTCAATAGCCCCTCAAAAGGCCTCACCAAACATTTCCCCCTCAGTTACCAAGTTGGAAATCGGAGTGGATGAATTACAGTCACCCTCAATAAAACTTGCCCTCTTAAGCACCAGGTCGCTACCTAAACACGTTACCGACATCCATGATTACATTGTCAGTATCCAAGTTGATATTACGTGCCTTTCAGAGACATGGCTTTTGGACTCACTTGGGCCTGTGATTGAGCATGCAACCCACACCGCCCAGAGTACATTTTTTTTGGAAAATAAACAGACGGAGGGTATCGGGGTGCTGTCACCTTTATTTGTAAAAATAATATTGGAATGTACGAGAGCAAAAAAGACTGCAGCAGGTGCAAAATCTTACATACTAAGATCACCCCTAATCACAATCATAACATAAACTAAATTCTGATCTACGCCCCCCCACTGAGAGGCCTCTTTTTTTATGAACATATTGTTCAGCCGCTATCTCCTTTACAAAAGTCAAATTGCTCCACCATTTTTCTGGGTGACTTAAATCGCTAGAAAGGAGATCCTGCAGATAAAGCAGCTTTAGACTTGGAGTGTTCACTAAATAATATGGATATCCAGGTACTTAGTATAGCTCGTTTTCACACAAAGGGCACTACTTTAGATTGGTTATCTGTCCGTAACATAAACATTGTTGACATGACACATCACCTTGTATATGGTCGGACTACTTTTTTGTCACAGCCAAAATGGAGATCCTACCACCCTACCTGCGTGAACATGAGATTCCTAGTCAGCGCTATGGTAGGAACTTTCACAAAATCGAAAAGAGGGACTTAGCTAACTGTTTGAAGGAACTCATGTTTAAAACAACTGACCAACAATGCCCGGTCCATTTAGTGAAGTGTTACAATGAACATTTTGAATCTTTTCTGAACCTATCAGTGCCACTTAAAATTAGAATGGTTAGAGAGCTTCCTAACCATCAAAACTGGTTCACACCGGATCTAAATGTCACTAAACAGGAAAAAAGAAAAGCTGAGCATAACAGGATCAAGGTGAAAACCCAGGAAAACAAAAATGCCTGGAAACTCATTGAGAAGGAAAACAAATGTAAAATTATGGAAGCCAAAAAATCCTTCTACAGTTAACAAATAACAAAAGCAGGAAAGGAAACAAAGGAATTTTTCAAATTATTCAAATCCTGGGAAAAACCAAATGTTTTGACTCTCCCTTTGAATCCTGATAGAGAGGCCTGTACTGATATCCAGAAAGCAGTTGCAAAGAAAATCACTGCGGCTCATACCAGAATTTGGTCCACTCTAGAAATACAACCCCAGTCGGAACCCCCCACAAATATTGATCAGCAACTGGGTCACGAACCACAGGGGCTTTTCAACTTTCTCCCTATGACCAAAGGTTAAGTAAATGATTTGTTGAAAGGCATGCATCCAACCAGCTGTCCTTGGGATCTCCTCCCATCAAAAATAATTTAAGAAAATAGGAATATGTTTGTGCCTTCCTTCAAAAGATTCACCGACGCCTCTTTTGAGTAAGGTATCGTTCGGTGGCTATTAAAGATGTAGCTGTGACACCACTACTGAAGAAACCGGGTCTAGATCCCAAGGATTACACCATTCTCAGGCCAATAAGAAACACTCCCCTCCTATTGAAAAGTATCGACAAAATGGCCACCTTTCAGATGCAGCATAATTTGGAGACCATGGGGCTCCTCCATAAGAAGCAATCTGGTTTTCGTACATCTTATGGAGACGAGAGTGCTCTTCTCGATCTATGTACCAATATGTTAGCTGCCTTGGAAAGCAGCGGGTTCGGGCTTGCTGATACTTTTAGATCTATCAATTGCTTTTTAGATCATAAACTGTTGTCAAAGATACTGACTCTCATTGGCTGCTTCTCTGATGAACCTACCGTATGGATGGAGTCCTTTCTTTGAGGTTGCAACTCCAGGGTATGTTGGGGGGATGTGACATCCAACTATGCTCCTACTTTCTGTGGGGTGCCACAAAGGGCTTGTTTATCTCTGTCCTTGTTCAACCTCTACATCAAGCCCCTATTTGTTGAAATTGAAAAGTTGGGGGTCTTTTTTGCTAACTACGCCAATGACTTCCAGCTAACTATGGAGCTTAGTGAAAATTACGAAGCAGATCTGGAGAACTTGGACAACATCTACACTCTCATCAGAGAGTGGATGACCATAAACTGGCTATGTTTGAATGCGGCCAAGACCAAACTTATGGTCTATGGATGCAAACAGGCCAGAAAAGAATTGGGCCCGGTTTATAAGAGCTTCAATATAGATGGGGGTTGTATGTCTTTTGTTGGCAAAGTTAAAACCCTGGGCATATATATGGAGGCTTCGCTTAATGCGGATGCACAAGTCAGCTATGTAGTTAAAAACTTTAACTACTACCTGAGGTCTGCCCCTGCTAACCCAGCAAAAACGTACGAAATGAGTCTGCGCTATTGTCCTACAAGACTAGATTACTTTACTGCAACTCCTTACTGGGTGGGGCAGGCAACGATTGTTTAGGTAAAGTGCAGAAAATTCAAAGTGATGCGGTACATGCAGTTTTAAATATTGCTCTGAAGGATACAGTATCAGGGGCATGTAGAGAAATTCATTGGCTCCCTGTCACCACCAGAATCCAGTTTAAAATACTATCTTTGGGCCTTAAATGTCTGTTCGGAAATGTGCCAACATACTAAGGAGAAACTGTAAGTTTACAAACCTACACACAGTCTTCGGTCCTATGACACCCACTGCCTTACCATCCCATGTGTCAAGAGAAGCAGGGTAAAAGGTCGATCTTTCCCTGGAATGAACTTCCTGAATGTCTCCGGAAAGAAAAAAAAAAACATCTTACTTTCAGGAAAAATCTGAAAACTAGATTATTTGCTTAGGTTGGCCTCTCTTGCCCTCTTCATTTCTTCCTTTGTCTAGTTTGTCCTGTTTTCTTCTTCATGTAGCTCCCTGATGCCTACGGGCTTTGGCGCTCAATAAGCACATACACATAGACATATCCAGTCTCTAGGGCCCAAATATGGATCAGTGGGGCAGATATTAGTCAATTATACCTTTGCAAATGTATTGGTGGTTCGATGTCATGGAACCAAGCTTCTAGTCTTCAATCGTGGGTTTGTCTTGGGGTGAGGATGCAGCAGTCGCACTGGTTCAAAGACAAGCTTATGTTGAGTCGGGGTTGAATGGCAGTTTGCTGCAGTCTCAAAGCGTATACTCAAATTATGCGGATCAGGTGCTTATCAAGTATGGTCGCTGGTCGAGGTTTGATGGAGGTTGAGCTGGTACCAGGATGTGCAGCCAAGTCAAATCAATGCAGAGGCTTGGAGGTCTTGTTCAGGAGTGGCGATGAAGAAACGGGTGCTTCGAATGGTAATTCGAGCAATTCAAGGCTGCGGTTCTTCGTCGGTTCGAGCAGATGCACCGATGCGCATTAGCTGGCGGTGTGTGGTGGGGAACGGAGTCGAACAACAATGGCAGTTCAGAGAATGATGAAACCAAAAGGCAGCTTCAAAGTGTGCTGGAGGTTTGCTTGGTGCCAAAAACACAGGGACTTAGACTATTAGGGCTTTCAAGAGCTGTGAATCCCACTCCAGGTTCTTTAGGGCTAAAGGTAGTGCTTTTCCCTGGCACCCAAACACTGGGGAGGCTGGCACCCATTTGGTGGGGTCCCACAAAACAGTGAGGTCCCAGGCAACAGGGTGACTGGCAGAGATGTGGTCTTGGACAAGCAGAAGAGTTCCCCCTCAATGGTCCCTGGGAATGGTTAAGGGACAGAGCTCACCTCTGTCCTTGGAAAACCTGCCTTCAGGTCACAAATGGAGGACTTTAGAAAGGACTGCTCTCTCGTCAGGGCCCAGCAAAATATTGTTCCAAGGTTGGATTCCAGAGATGATTCCAATGAATGGTGAGAGACTTCTTTTTCTAAAGATGAAAGCCTTCAGGTGATTATACCAAATCTAGCCTGCTTTTTGGGTCCAATCCCTGCTCTTGGAATGAGTGGAATTTGCTCTTCTGACATTGCAATGAAGGTGCTTTGTGCTGCAGGAAATGGAGGGGACAAGAAAGAGATAGAGAGTCAGAGAGAAACAAGATGGCAGAAACTTCTCCATTCTGCACAAGTGTCTCCCTGACTACACTAACCCTGCACCTTCCCTTCTCAAGAGAATCAAAGGCCTTTAGAAATGTAGCACCCTGGTGTGAGGCCGAGCCCTTTGTGATTGGGTGCACACCTTGTTCCTGTTTCCAAGCCAGCTTTCTGTGGAGTGCCAGTTCCTGGTGAAAGGATGTTACCTGCCCTTACAAAGTATCAAAGAGAGGTAATCCCCCAAGGATATAGTCCTACCAGTGTATAGAGGGGACATTTTCTACAACAAATACTCATAACTATCCCACAGCTGAACTAGGCCCAAAGGCCTGACAAATGTGTGAAATCAATTCAATGTGGCTGGGATAACTATGAGAGATTTGACCACCATGCCTTAACTCAGCATTGCTTATATTTACAGTTTACCTTGCCACAATGACAGGACCCTCAGAGTTATGCCGTTTTTGGAAGAAGGCACATGTGGACTCTGAACCTGCTCTGTGCCACTGGTAGAGCAGGCACTTTAAATCAGGACACTGATGCAGTAGGACACAAATACACACTATGCTTTTGTCATAGAGTTTATGAAAGGGGAATCTCTTCAGACCACATGGCAATTCCTCACAGGCCTTCCTTAGGCATGTTTCTCTGCATCATTAAATTCCCTTTCAAGCAGATCGAGAGGGTTTTTTCTGATGATGTTCAGTGGTTGCAGAGACTGTTGCTGTGTGCACATTATATAGACTAAATGTCTTTCTCTGGCCCAGAGTCCCTCTACAATGCTGCCTGGGCCATCACTTGTGAGGCAAATAAGTATAAGTACACTACTCAGGGTGTCCGTGTCCTTAACCCCATGCCTGACTGCTGGCTGACAGCATGACAATTTTCTTTCAAGTCCCAGGCCACCCAATCCTAGTCTGCCTGAGTGAAGACAATGAGATGAGATTCAACACATATCAGCTTTGGGGTTTTTCTTTCCTCATTATAAGTATGCATAAATGCAACAAATGATCTGCGAAATCAGTCATTTAGGCCTGTGGCTCATGTTGTTAACATTGCCTCAGGTGCTTGTATAGAAAGACACAAAGACTCTGGCATTTGGTCTTGGTCTCTGCCCTCATTTGAATGGCCTTGCTGGATTATCTCTTTTGAAAGGAAAACGACACCGAAGACAGAAACTCTAGAGACTAGGGTTGGTGGACTAACTCCATTTTGAACCCTACTCGGTGCCACAATGCATCAGGAGCTCATTAGCCACATATAAAGTGAAATATCAATGGCCAAGAGGCACTGGAAGAAGAGAGGGAGAGTCTGAGCATTTCGGTTCACCGGACACACGCACAACAAATGCCTTTCTGTGCAAAGTAAACAGAGGGCTTTCTGAGATCCCGTGGGAAGGCATTGCCCAGACCATGGACTATGCTGAAATAAAAGCACAGACTTCCATCTGGAAAGGACGATCCACTCAGAGCAGTGAAGGAAATCAGTAAGAAGGGGCACACCTTGCACTAATCTTTTACTGATTTACTGAACCCCTGTGGGAAATGTTGGCACGCAGCCACCCCTACCGCTAAGTATTCCTCTGACTCTGCTCTTGCTAAGAACAGTGTCACATCCAAGCCCGTATTTCTGAAGCCACTAACAACACGGCTGAACCTTTCAGAATGTGCAAGGAACTCGCCAATCCAACTGCAGTGTCCACGTCTCTGCTTCCCTCCCAGGCCCTCTGCAATGCTTTGGCCTCCCATTTCACTTCTTAGACTCAGGAAATCTTGTCATCAGTCTCCACCTCCACCATCCCCACCCCCCTGCCTCCCTTGGCCCTGCCCCTCCAGACATCCCTGCGCTCTCCTTCCTCCTCCCCATAGCACCTGTTGACGTCTCTAAAGTTCTCCTCCCTATGAAGGTCTCCTCCAAACAGGTAGTACCCTGTTCTTCTAGGACCATTAAAGACAACATCTCCTCTCTCGCCCCAGCTCTTGCCAACTTCAGTAATCACTTTTTCCCTCTGGCTCTTTCCCTCTATCTCTTAAGCACTCCCTCCTTCCTTACCAACCGCCCTTCCCATGTGCAACTGGGCCCTTTCTCCTCCACCACCTAACTCTCTACCTGTGGCGTCCCCCAGGGCTCTATCCTATCGCCATGGCTCTTCAAAACCTATCTTGCTCCTCTTGCTCATCTGATATCCTCCTTCTCTCCTCATTTACAGTGTTACTCTGATGACACACAGCTTTCCTTTAAACTTACCTCTTCTATCCCTGCTTCCTCCTCTCTCATCCCTGATTGTCTTCCTGCCATCCTGGTATGGTGTGTGGCTAACGATCTGTCTTAATGCCAGTAATACGGAGAACCTTCTCATTGGGACACCTGCGTCCTGTTTCTCTCCTACCCTCTGGCCACCCTCCTTGGACCCTCTACCCTCAACATCCTGTGAGACCAAAAACTTTGGGGTCATCTTCTACTTCTCTCTCTCCTTCACCCCTGACATTTTGGACCTTGTCAAAAAGGCAATTTCCAGGTGTACCTCCGTAGAGGCATTCTCCCTTTCCTCACCTTTTCCCAGAACCAGATCTCTTGTCATCTCTAGACTGGACTATTGCAACAGCCTGTTCCTCAATCTCCCTCTATCCTACCTACACCCTCTTAAGCTAATCTAGAATATGGGTGCATGACATATCTTTGGCCTCAAGCCCAGGAACTGTATCTCTCCAGCCCTAAAACATCTCCGCTGAATCCATGTGGCCACGAGAATCAAATTCAAGACCCTCTGCATCATCCACAAGGCTTTCTGGGGCTTGGGACCAAGGTATCTCCAATTTTCTCTCCTTAAATACATTCCTGCCAGAGCCCTCCGCTCCTCTAACTCCAACTCTCTGCTTGTAAAACACTTCTCCAAGCAGAGAGTGGGGGGCAGGTCTCTTTCATCAGGCAGCGCCTCTCTTTGGAACAGCCTCCCTGTCCTTCTCAGACATGAGCTGGACCTCCTTCAGTTCCGGAAACGTCTCAAAAATTCAAACTTTTTTCCTCTCTCCCTCCCCTGCTAATCACCCCACTGCCACTGAGACTGGCGTCCTGGTCCTTCATGAATACCACAGTCTAAAAGGCCCTCTACCCAGTCAACACAAGCACACTCTCCCCCTCAGCACTGCCCTTGGGGCCCCTGGTGGCAGTGCAACCCAGTGCTGGGAGTACTCCACCCAAGCACTTAGTCAGTGTCCTCCTCCCTGGCACCCCTTGGCACTTCACTCCTGGGCTCACACCAGCACTTTCCCTTACCTTCTCCCCTTCCCCTCCCCTCTACCTTCCCTATCTATGCACTTCTCTTCACAGCATTTGCACATACGAATGTCACAAGGCCTAGTAGGACCATGGTTGTATATTTACTTTTGCCATTGTTATTTACTCCCCCTGCATTTATTCTTCTGGCGCCTTCTGGCACCATTGGTTGTATAGGTGCCTAACAAATGCTCAATAAATAAATAAACAAATAAATAAATAAATAAGCCGTGCTAAACCCCAAAAGATCAGTAATCTAAATGTGTGTATTCCTGTTTGAGAGGTTGTCGTATTGGGAACATATTTCATCCCACTTTCTTTCCCTCAATTCTGACAAGACCGAAGTGCTTTTCTTCCCTCCTAACACTCTCTCACCCTCCCCTCCTCCTTTCATCCACTTCCCCCCTTCCAATCTCCCTGTCTCTACCTATGCCTGCAACCTCGGCCTCCACATTGACTCCTCTCTCTCCTTCCCCACCCACATCTCTCTAACCTCTCGTGCCTGTCGGCACCACCTCTTCAACATCCGCAAGATTCGCCCTTCCCTCACCTTTCATGCTTCTAAACTCCTAATCTCCTCCCTTATCTTCTCCTGTCTCTTCTACTGCTCCTCTCTTCTCTTTGGCCTCCCTATTTCTCACCTGGCTCCCCTAAAATACATCTACCACTCCTCTCTCCATACTCTATGTCGCCTCGGCCCTTGAGAATCTATTTATACCTCACTCTCTCAACTCAGCTGGCTTCCCTTCCTCTCACAATTGAAATTTCAATTCCTCTGCCTTGTCTACAAATCTCTCCATGACCTCGCCCCCCCTACCGTTCCTCCCTCCTCTCATTCTACTCTCCCTCCCACTCTCTCTGCTCAGCTGACCTATACCTTCTCACTGTTCCCCCTGCCCCTTGTGCCACCTCACACTTCCGCTCCTTCCAACTCTTGGTCCCCCTCCACTGGAACTCCCTACCACTCTCTATCCGCTCCTCCCCCTCTACCCATCTTTCCGCTTCTCCCTGAAAGCCCTTCTTCAACACCCCCCCGACTCTCCTTTCCTACTGCTCCCCCCTAACCTTTACCCATCCCTTCCCCTCCCTCCTTCCCCCTCATCCCGATGACCTCATACAGGAAGCTGTAACCACCTAAGGGTGTTAAGTTTACCTGGGAACTCCTCCTCCCTCTCCCCCTCCTTTTGAGTAAATTGTTTCATATACTGTACCAATAGTTTGTTTCAAGTTTGTAATTATGCTTCTTCCTTATGTACTGTTGTTATTCTGTAAAACGCTTTGGGGTAAAGCGCTATATAACTCAATAAACATAACATAACAACATATTTCAGAAATATCCATTTCTGCAGCCTCCTCATAGTCAAACCCATGTGCACCAGAGTCGCTGCCCAATAATACTATAAAGTCCCCTTCAATATATACATTTTTTCAGGTTTTAGGAGGGAGACATTCCTTTCACTGATTTCCTACAAATCTAGAAACAGATGTTTAATTGTAGCAATTCCTTACGATTTAGAAAATGCGCACTAGAGCAACTGTGAACGTTTTCCATACACACAACCTGATTATCCAGGACAAACCGCTTCACACACAGCATTAAGCATTCAACCAGAATCCACTCTGGTACTAGTCCCCCGAGAGGTCGTGTCTTATTTCCCTGTCCCTGATTTGCATTCAAAGATAGTAAACCCTCAGTGTTGGCTGCTAAACCTATAAAGCATTTATCAAAATCTCTCAAGAATTCGAGGAAGTCAATAGAATCCATTTAGGTATAATTGCTCAAGTATTCCAAGACTGTCTTCCCATTTCCACCTGTCTAACATACGCATACAAGTGGAGTAGTACTGCACAACTGTCAAATGTGCCAGTTGTCTTGTAAATTTGGTGGAAAAAGGAGGGTCCCTGAAAACATTTCCAGTGTTAGGGGTGTCATGTGATAGGAAAGCGATGGACAATGTTGGTGTTCCTGGATCTCCAATTAACGTAGGGATCATGCATATACTATGATATGGCATTTGTAACGCGCCTATACACAAGTACACTAGTCATCATGCTAGTGGGCACCAGGCAGCAGTACCCAGTGGTAACAGAAGGGCTAGGTGTGAAGTTTGCATGAGTTGGTTTTCCAAGGGAGGTAATTATGAATGGGGTTCCCATCGAATGTTCCGTTATGTGCATGTACATCATTCCAAAGTTTCTTTAGTGCATGTTAATTTCTCAATCGTTGTCAATCATTCCAAAATGCGTTGTAGGCATCGTTTGATATTTCTTATGTTATATTAGTTCACATGTCCAATAATATGACTGGCATTGCACATGCCCCTCAACATATGTTTTTTATTAAATTATGCAGCTTCTACTGGGAGGTTTATTTTAGTAATAGCTAGGTGCTTCATTGTTGCTGATCATTTTGTAATAAAACTGTTTTGTTTCGTCAGCTCTGATTCCAATTTTTTCAGATTCATCCTGATGCAATTTAGGTTTGTGATTGTGGTCCAATTGTTGCTGGCTTTCTGAGGCATAATTTTTCTGTTGCGTGCTGCCTTATATGAATGTCTTCTTGACAGAATCTTTGATAATTTTACACGTTCTCCACTACTTATTACTAAACGGACAGGTGGGTTAGTCAAGTACTTCATAATATGTGCTTTAGAATAGCCCCATTTACAAAGAGACTCCACAAAAGAGAGAGTAGTACAGCCATTCTGAACTTTCTGGCCACCACAGGTGGATCCTCCGGGTCAAGTGGCACAGAGTAGAGCGTTCGCTTTGACATCCATGCAGAGCCTGCTAACGCAGGTTCGAATCCCGGCAGGGCCAAACTCAGGCTTTCATCCTTCTGAGGTCGATAAATGGGCACCGCACACCGTGGGTAATAATGAGCAGCGCTCAGATACCTGGGTGTCCTAGCGCTATTTAAATGCGCAAAACAACACCATAGGTCATGTTAAAAATAGCTTGGAATTAAGCAAGGAATGATATTGTCAGAAGGTAATACTAGCATGTCATCAGTGGCTATTATCCTGATCATGGAGCCTACAAATCCCAGTGCTTTTATGTTATGTTAGGTTAGGTTAGGTTATGTTAAGTTTATTAATACCATGCACTGCTGCCATTTCCATGGTCTCTGCATGGTCTTGTGGCTCTGTAAGGTAAAGTGAGGTGGGTTGGTTAGGGAGGAAGAGAGGGATAAGACATGTGTTGTGCTCAGCTGTTGATGTGTGCAGAACAAGGAGTTGCTGGTGTTTGTGCTTTATGGGTGTGCATTGCTTTGTACACTGGATGTTAATTGTTTCCGAATGGGTGGCTTCCAGTGTGTGGGCTGTTGGATGTTGGAGACTATTGGGGTTTGTGAGTTGGTTCAAGAGTGATGTGTGGTTCGGGTGTTTAGCTTTGTGGTTCGCTAACCATCTGCATGTGTGTAGTAAGTGTGTAATGAGGGAGGGTGGTAAAGAAAAAGAAGATGGCTAGTAGGTTTTTGCATGGTATCAGGATATTGTGCAGCTATGCTATTGTGTTCTTTTTGTAGGGCATTCACCTTTGCATTGGCGTGTGGTTTAGGCATTGTATGGGGTTGAAGTGGAATCCCTGTAAGGAATATCATTGCATAGTAGTTGTTAATCCATTTTTTTTAATCATCGATTTGAATAACCACATTTGTAGCCATTTTCAGAAGATTCGGAATCGAGTTCTATAGTTTGCTATGAGAATGGAGAAGGCAGTTCCTCCGAGTCATTCTCATAGTGTCTTATTTCTATTCGGAGGTCCATGTTAATTTGTAAGGTTCTTCTGAATTGGTAGCGGGTGATTTTTGCTTTGAGGAATTTGGCTCCTTGTCTGTGTAGTGATCTATGGGCAATGCAGAAGGCTTTGAACTTGATTTGTTTCTTGAATGGTAGCCAATGTAGATTTCTCAGGGCTGGGGTGATGTGATCTTTTCTTCAAGAGTAGCCGTGCCACTGTGTTTTGGATGAGTTGTAGTTTTTTGGTGAGTTGCTAAGGCCTTCCAAGGTAGAGACTATTTGTGTAGTCTATTCTTGATAATAACAAGGAAATAATAACAAGGGCTAGTGTTTTATTTTTGAGCAGCTTTTTGTAGATATCCAGTGGGCATGGGGCACTGGCAGAGTCAGCCATGTTCGTTTCATTTAGTAGGTTGCTGAAGGTTTCCTTGCTTAGTGGTTCAAATTGCTTGAAAGTAGTACCGGTTATTGGGGGTTCTGGCTTCTGGGAGGGTGTTATTTGTGGTCAACTTGATGCGTCAATTACCTGTTGGATGAGGTGTATTTTTGTTTTAAGCTGGTCTGTGATGTTATCACGTGGCAATTGCAAGGGCACAGTGTCGTTGTTGCATGCAGTTGGTCGTTTTATTTTCTTGATAATTCTGTACATTTCCTTTTGTGGGTTTGTTGCCAATTGGATTCTTGCAGCATAGTGTGCTTTCTTGGTTTTCACAACAGCAGATTTGTATGGTCAAAAATGCCTTTGGTAGTTAATTTTGTCCAATTGGTTTTAGCTTTTCCTCCATGTCTTTTCTAGTTTACAGTTTGTTTTCTTGAGTCCTCTCAGTGCCTCTGTGAACCATCTGACAAGCGGAATAGTCACTACACTGCCTGTAAAATCAGAAGCGAGATCATTAGGGAGCCCCAGAAAGTGTCCCACGTTAGAGGGATCAAGTCTTTCATCTGTCATGAGTAATTGCCTGCTATATTTCTCACATCTGAACTGGACGAGGAAGACAGTGGGCCTCATTACAAGTGAGGCGGAACAGGTTAACGGGACCCGCTAAAGGAGGCAGACCCCATAAAACCGGTCCGCCTCATTACAAGCTCCCCTCGCGGGACCCGGTAAGTAACGCCTGGTCAGACCAGGCGTGCTTACCGGTTCCCGCGAGGGGAAGAGGGAGCAAACAACGTGCCGCTCGTAATCGGCCCATTGTTTGCTCCCTCCCCCATTCCCATTCAGCCCTATGGGGGCTGAAGTTGGGAATGGGGAAGGTCTGGGCCCGGGTTCCTGGAGGGAGCAATTACCGGGCCCTCTGAACTCGGAATGGCCCGGTAATTCCTAATTCTGGGAACCCGGACCCAGACCCGATTTTGGCGGCAGCCATGCCGCCAATAGCGGCATGGCTACTGCCAAAATCGGAATGAGGCCCAGTGCGTCACTCATGTGACACAACAATAACTAATACTGACGTCTACAAACAACCCCTGAAAGGTTTGACATAACATGATCAGCTCTTAAATCTCATTATGTCTGCAACATGTAAATATTTCGAATATTTGACTATTTTGCAAGTACACCCTGACCCAATCTAAAGAGGAAAATCACAGCTGTTTCATGACTAATAATGACATTGTTTTCAAGCAAAGGCAAGATCTATTGTTTACAATTGCACAAAAGAAACCCTGAAAAACCCTCCTAGAGAGCTGTGTGCAAACATTTGAGGCTCATAAGCTTATTTATATGAGATTCAATTATGTTAAACATCAGAAAATGCATATAATATAAACTCAATAGTTCATAATGCGGTCAGATTTTCTTTAATCCACCTTTTCTGTATCAGAGAGAACAGACACATCTTGTCTCATTTTTGGCAATGCATTTTGGTCGTAAATCCGTCATCAGGGCAAAATATCTAACATCATATAAATATGGGTTATAAACCAGAAATCAGCCAAGTCATTTAATCATATGAATGTGGGTCATCAAAACAGTAACAAACTAGGACACACAACAGTGGTACAATAAACACACATGTAAAGTTAACATTTTTAAAAAAGAGGTTGAGAAAGTAAAAAGAGAAATGAGAAAGATAAAAAAGTTATTAGTTACCAAACTTGGCATCATGGCATAACATGAGTTCTAGTAAAATGTGATAAACTAATATATGTGTATATTTATGTATTTGATTACTGTTCCTTAAAGTACCTCTGTTCATAGCGTTTCTCACTAAATCTGAACCACTCTATAACCGCTCAATAGGATACATGAAGACTACAACCTGAAAACAAATATATGTATGTATGTGTAGAATACACTGGTGCTCATTATGAGTTTGCTGGTAAAACCTTGCTGGTGTTACCGTGGCCAGCGGGGCAACTGCCAGAATTACCAGCGTATCAAGACTCCTCGTGTGTGGCTACCCCCCTCCTCCGGAAACGATAATACTGGCAAGCCGGTATAACCGGCACCAGTATTACTGGCTGTTTTGTGCCGGTACACCAATACCGGCACCAAAACTGCCAGAAATACCAGTGCCGGAAATAGCATCCCTCCCAGAACAGGAAGTACGCAGTGGCCCACAACCACCCTGAATCTCCCATTTCCTGCTGCATCCACTTCTACAAAAGGTGCCATCACAATGTCAGAGACAAAGAAGACCCGGTTACCAGACATGTGCCTCAGAAAGACAAAATGTTGAGAGCATGCAGCCTCATTGTAGAGTATGCAGCCGGTAAGATAGTTCAGTGGGTTGAGCACTAACTGCTGCAAACCAAGTGTGATGTGCAGGTCGCAGGTTCGAGTCCTGGCAAGGCCAACTCGGCCTTCCATCCTTCTGAGGTCAATAAATGAGTACCAACTTCAGCTGGGATGATTAATGTATATAAATAAGCGTTCTGTACAGCACTTTGGAGTATGGCACTATATAAATAACAAATCATTATCGTTGTGCACCATAGGAGGGAGAGTGCTGTCACAGGAGGAGAGACAGTGGCACCCCTCTGCCTCAGCCCTGGGAGGAGACATGCAGTTCCATACTCAACATGGAGGGCAGTAGCAGGGTCCCAAGATGATGGCGGTAAGTTCAACAGACCCCATGTACAAGCAAATGTTTTGTCCAAATACATGCATCCCCCAGCAGAGAAGCACCAAATGGCAAGGGAAGTGGTCCAACACATGTCAGTCACAGCTAATAGTCAGAGCACAAACACATGCCAGGGGATGCGGGTTGATGTAGCCATGCACAAGCTCCATAGCAGAAACATTCAGCCTGACATATGGACAGACGAGACATGCCCATGTGTGCCAAGGGAGTCCAAGTCACAAATTGATGGACCACCGCACACACAACTAGCCAACAGGAAATGTCAACTCCCACCACCCACATATAGGAGCACACATCGGAGCCAATGCACCCAAGCAATCCTCAGGCAATTAGCATGACACACAGAATGTTGTATGATTGTAATGCAAGCCTGCAGACATGACTTCAATATGACTAACAGCATGCCTATCTATTCCCAACAGGCACACAGTCAACAGACAGTGACAGAGCTGGACCATCTAGAGCTGGGACAGCAGCTGCATCCAGACCTGTAAAGGCCACACCACTTGCTAATAGGCACAGGCAACAAGGGCAGGCCTACCAGGCCATCTCCGCCACCATCACCACCATCACCACCTCTGCCACCTCCACCCACCAATGCAAGTGGCACACCAGGGGTGCCTGCGGCTGTCGCCATCCCCAAGGCAGTCATCTGTGGCTCCTCCACTGGCCAGTAGGGAGACACCCCAGTCGGCAGAGCCACCTCCACAAGGCCAGATCACATCCCTGCCAATGTACACATTGCCTACCTCCCATCTCCAGTGGTGGCAGAGCCCAAAGCACACCCACATCTCCATCACAGGCAGTGCAGGCACCAGTCCCTCGTGGCAGGGTTACTGCACAGCCCTCCTCCTCTGCTTGTGCCCACTATCTCATCCACGGATGCATGCCTGCATGTCATTGAGCCACGCCAGTCAGGCATGGCAGAACTCGCATGCCTGAAGCTACAGGAAATGTGGGCATTGTGCGAGTGTGTGCATGGGTGTAGCCACAGGATGGCCCGGTCTCTTGGCCATGCCAGCGCCGCCATGGCCACTCTTGTACATAGATTGTGGAAGAACACTGATTCCTCCTTGGCCACTGCTGAGTCGATTAACCAGTTGCCTCAGCTGACCCTGCAGCACATGTGGGCCCAGGGTTCAAATCCCTCCAACTCTGTCACCCCCACTGAGGGCTCCCAGCCTGGAACCCCACAGCACCACTCTCAGCACCTCCTGACTGGGAAGGAGCCGTCCAAGAGCCCCATGTAAAAGAGGAGCCATAAGTGACACTTGAACACTGCCATAGTGCATCACTGGGTTTGTTTGGGGAGGGTGTTGTGAGGATGGGTGTTTGGTGAGGGTGCAGGGAGGAGGCAGGAGGGTAGGTGTGTGGGGAGGGTGTGTTGAGGGTGGGTGTTAGGGGATTTGGGAAGCTGCTGTGGTGTAGGGCATGTCACAAATCACGTTAAAACATAAACACATTTTCACTTGACGCAATGACAGGACTTTCCTTTTTTCAAACAAGTGTTAATTGTAATGGTGTTGGATATCTACAGAGGTTCAAGGGGTGTGCAAAGTTGAGGGAAAATTCAAAAAATGTGATCTAGCAGTTCTTGCCGGGCCATGCATCCATCCCTGGCTTCCATGCACCTGGTGCGCACAAGCATTGGCCCAGCAGATACTGCAGCATAATCCTCTGTGTGAGAAATGTCCAGATCAGGTGGCAGGGGTATGTTGCACCTGATGCAGATGTTATGCAACATTGCCTAGGACAGGACAATCTGTCCCACCTCGCCTGGCCTGTACATCAGCGCATCCCCAGACCAGTGCAGGCATCTGAATCGGGCCTTACAGAGGCCGAAGGTCTGCTCCATGGTCACCCTGGTCCTCACATGGGTCCTGTTATATGCCACTTCCTGTGGTGTCTGGGAATTCCTAAGAGGGGTCATTAGGCATGGTAGCTGCAGGTATCCAGATTCACCTACAAGGTGGTAAGACACAGGTGTGACTCATGATGATCGGCAGTTGTGTTGCCTGTGACAGCTTTATCTCCTTCCTTTTCTCTTCCTCCTTCCCTCTCCCCCTCCGCTGCTAGCTCTCCTCTTGCTGCTCTGATTGGATGCCTGTTTCCATTATGAGTCACTGGGGTCACACCCTCCTTTGTCCTGCCTTCCCTTCTCATCCCCTTCCAACCAGCACTTGCCCCCAGGCACCCTTCTCTGACTAGACTTCCTAGGCTGCCCCTCTTCCCCTTGACCCCCACCCCTTGCTCCCCCTGGCACTTGCCCTCCTGGGCACCTCTCAGCACTTGCCCAGCTCCTGGGCCCCCTTCCTCCAGCACTTCTCCCTCTCCCTACCCCATTCTTGTCCCCTCCCCATGCATTTATTGATATTGCACTAGCACGACCCGAATGTCACAAAGCCTAGTAGGACCGTTATTGTTGTTTCGCCTCTGTCCCCTATTCTCCTTTTTGTCTTGAGGGAATGGAAACACTATGTGCTGTATTGGCACCATACAAATGATCAATAAATAAATACAAATACAAATCTCAATGGTCCGTCTGTGCATGCATGTCCTATTTTTCATTGTTCCACAATGTTTCACTGTTCAGTACTTGCATGCGGATTGCAGTGTTCATGGGGGTGTACAGTCTGCGATGGTACTACTTGCACACAGCTCACCGCTAACATTTATTGCTTTTTGGTATCTGACTGACAGGTCATCATGCCGTGGCGGGGTGGTCTAGGCCTGTGCATTGCTCCCATGCGCGGTACCTGATGGGAGTCTGGGTTACAAGTGCAGGTCGTCTGTGTGGCATCCATGATGGTGTGAATTATGTCTGAGGAACGGAGTGCATGCCATGTCTGATGGCAGTGTAGTGTCCCTCAGTAGTTGTTTGGAAGTCTGTCATTCCATGTATGAGGGTGTCATTGGGTGCCTCATCTAATGGCCAGGTCATAGGCGAAATTGTTGTTTGTGGGCCCTGCACCTAGTATTTGCCAAACTCCCTGAGCTTAGGCAAAGTGTGTCTGGGCCTGCACAGGCCATTCCGGATGACTAAGTGTCATTGGGTAGATGCAGCTGATTGCTCATCACAGTACTATGTTTTTTCCTGTGAATGGACGTCAACCATAGTCATTGTTGTTGCCATATGACATCTTCTAGCTTGCTCCCGGGCCCTTGGGGGTACCCCTGAACAGACATGTGTTGCCCCTAGGTGGTTATGCCAACCACTGCACAGCCATTCCATGTTGGTGGCGTGTGGTGGTGCATTCTGGTACATGTAGTCCATTATGTGTAGTTGCTCTGTTGGGTTTGCAATGGCCTGGTCAGTGACTGCTGCATCTCCAGTCATGTGCTACTCCTGTGTGCCGTGGCCTGTCATTTGTAGGGTGCACTGGTGGGTCTTGCATGTACAGGGACTAGTTTGGAGATGCATTTGTGACATTGTTGCCCACCCCCCTTTTGCCTGTCACTCATACTGGAAGGAAGCTAGTATTGTACATGTACTCACCCAATAACCAGGTCCTTTGTCCTCTGTGGCACTCCATGTATGTCGACAGCAAGCTGTTCCTCAGGACCATTGCGTCGTGGGTTGATCCTGGGAACTGGGCACAGCAGTGTGTGATGGTGAGTTCAGCGTCACAGGTGACCTGGACTTTCTGTGAATGGAATTGCTTCCGGTTCCTGTACACTTCCTCTGAGATATGGGATGGCACAAGCTCAACATGTGTGAAGTCCAATGCTGCCACCAGATTTTCCATGCCTGCATGACATAGAAGCAGGCCTTGGTAGTCAGCTGTGCAGGGTGGTGGGAATGCCAATGTTCTGGGTCAAATGGCGCAGGAGTGCCTCCAGCACCTGCCTCAACACTCTAGAGAAGGCAGGATGCGAGATGCCTGTCCATAGCCAGAGCCACAGTAGGGGCTAGATTGGACTACTGCAATGTCCTCTTCTTAGGCACCTCAGCCAAGAACTTAAAGAAACCCCAAACCACTCAAAACAACACCCTCAGGGCAGCCCTCAGCATTCCAAAAAGGGAGTACATCTCCCAAGCCCGGAAAGACGCCCGTTGGCTCCCAGTCAGAGAGCGCATCCTATTCAAAGCCCTTTCCATTACACACGCCTGCCTAACAAACACAGCACCTCCGTACCTCTCAGAAACCATTCACCACGCCACTTCAGAAAGACCTACATGCACCCAACACTGCAACCTGCTTGCCATCCCAACCTTTAAAAGAGCCAAAGCTGAAGGCGCCAGCTTTGCAGTCTTAGCACCAAAAAATTGGAATGCACTACCACCAACACTCAGGAAAGAGACCTCATGCTCAGCCTTCCGAAAGTTTCTGAAAACTCAACTATTCCACTAGGCCAGCCACCTTAGACACTTCAGACATACCTTACCTGACCTGTGGATTCCTCCATGTTAATTGCCCAATCCGTAACTGAAATGTATGTCTAAACTGTTGTATGCTCTTGTAACCCTATAAGCTATGCTCTTTCTCTAAGCAAGTATCCTTAAAAGCGCCACGATGCCCTAGGCCCGATGTGCGCTATACAAATGCAAATAAATAAATAAATAAATGCAGCTGGAGCACAGAGTGCTGGAAAGGCCCAGTGGCCAGGAAGTGCAGCACCAACACTAGCTTTACCTGCAGTGGTTTGGCTGACCTGATGACGATCTTGCTCCCTATTTCCTCCTGGATTTGGGTGAGGAATTCTGTGACAGTAACCCTGTCACAGCAGTATAGTGTGAGAGTTTGTGTGCCCATGAACGTCCATGGTGTAGCCCTTTCATGGGGTGTATATCTGCATGCCTTGCATGGAGTGCCCTCATCACCTGCATCACCCTCTTCCTCCTCTCCATTGCCTTCAGTCCCCTCTGGTGGCACTCCGGCCCCAGCAGCGCTAGGTTGTCCTGGAGCAGCTCTACGCCCATGTACACTCTGATGAGTGGCAGCATAGTTGTGTGGGGAGTGTTTTTGGGAAAGGTGTGGTCATTTTGTACTCTTCCCTTGTGTATTGGATGCACCTTTGTGGATTGGGTGCACCTGTGGCCAGATTCCCATCACCTGTGTCCATTTACCGGCTGCTCTGAGGTGTAGGTATCTCTGCCTTGGTTTTGCTGGTATCACCGGGAAAAGTAGCCAGTGTTACTGGTGAATCCAAACTCATACTATGCCGGTAATACCGGTGTGCCGGTAATACTGGTACTAGAGCTGGACCATCCAGTATTCCATTGTCAGAATTGCTGGTGACAGTAATTGCGGATGTGGTGATACTTGCGCAGGTATTACCTGTACCACTATTCTGGCAAACTCATAACTAGCCGGAACAGTGAAAGTACTGGTAAACAGAATTACCCGCACTTTTACCATCACCGGCAAACTCATAATGAGCCCTACTGCAAACTTAATTTCTTTTTACCCACAAAGTATTCCGAAACAAAATGTGAAAATGTAGAAGTTCTCAATTGGAAAGTTGCCACAGAAGAAGAGATTACATCTCCTGGCAGGGATGGAACGGATAGAGAGAGAGGTAGGGAGTTCCAGTGTAGGGGGGCAAGGAGCTGAAAGAACCAGAAACGAGAGGAGGCACATGGGGATGGGGGAACAGAGAGAAGGAAGAGATTGGCAGATCGGAGAGAGCAGGAGGAGAGATATGAGAATGTGCTCTACTCCCTGAGTCCAAGTCTAAAAGAAAGATGCAAGTATTGTATACATGTTAGGGTCATTTTACCCATGGAAATTTAGACATACAGCATCCCAGATAGGGTCTGGGCTTGCATCAAGATGCTGGATTACAGGCCTAGAGTCTGCCCTGCCCTACTGGGTCTTAAATCCTGGCCTACAGTGCGTTCAGTGATGTCACCAAGACAGATGCATACCCATTCCTAAGAGCTGATGCTGATTTAGCGCAACTGAGTTCCAAAGGACCTTTAACTTGACCTCAAAAAGCACAGTGCCAAGGAGAATGTCACTTTGGCTAAACAATGCACTGGCCCAATTACAAAGTTTGATGAACTATATGCCATGTTCTAGATAGCCAGAATGATTTATTTTACACCCATTTAGATGCCTTAGCAGTCTTCAGTGCCAAATGGAATCTCTCCAGTGGGAAAAACCTGACATTAGGGATTCAAATTACAATGTGTGGAAAACCTCAGTGGTATGTTAAGGCACAAGATAGGACAACAAAACGTTAAGCTTCTCCAGGCAAGATCCAAGTGATCCTTTACTGGGAACCTTTTAACTTCCAGACAAAGATAAGAGTCGTATTGTGCTTTTGAATGTAGTTTCAGAATTATTTGGGCAGTAAGACAACAAAGCGGCCTGATTGAATGTACTGCCTTCCAACAAACAGCCTATGAAGTTGAAGGGTGGATGTTAGAAAGTCAACATGTTTTTGAGA
Source organism: Ambystoma mexicanum (assembly GCF_040938575.1). NCBI lineage: Eukaryota > Metazoa > Chordata > Amphibia > Caudata > Ambystomatidae > Ambystoma > Ambystoma mexicanum. Next base: position 629,332,175 of record NC_090927.1, on the reverse strand, counting down.
GGCTGAAATAAGCCTACCAGATTTCACTGGTATAAGCCTTTCTTTGTGAATACTGCTGCTCTGATAAGAGAGTGAATATCATTTTGGGGCACCTAAACAAGAAGGCCAAAGAACAAAGAGTAGCATTCATTAGCTGAAAGTTGCATAAGTTTGCAGCAGAAGTGGCAGGCACTTGTTTGGGTCCTTAATGTGCTTGAGTCCCAACCTCTTTCGGGATATTTTCAAGGGCAAAACCGACCGTAAACACTTTAAGTGGTTGATGGAAATATAGGAGAGAACCCAAAATCAATATCTTTCCAAAGATTTGATTTCACCATGTAAAGCAAGGTATAGACAAGTAGCAGAAATGTGGATGGAATTTTTAAGAGGTTCAATCAATTAGATTGTAAACCTGACAGTGACTAACCTAGACTCATTCTAATCTGGATTCTGGAAGAGTCAAGTTGTAAGATTCAAAGCTTTAAGACCCTTTTGCAGTTACTCTGCAACTTCTATCTTTTACTGATGGCAGAGCTCGATATGGATGCAAATCCTGATGTACACCATTGAGTAATGAAGGATATTCTGATGGTCAAGGTCACATCATGTACACCTATGCACCCTAGTTGCGTACCGTCACTTGCCGAATTATGAACAGCACACTGGTTGGTGACAGCCATTTTATCAATTTCACAAAGCGGCAGATCTTTACTTCATGGGGGTATCTAAAGGTTGCCTCAATACTAATGTCCAAGTATGGTATTTACTCAGACAATGTTTTTTAATGACACTGTGATTGATTGATTGATATTTTATTTCTATCGCACTCGTACACAAGTGTTTCAGAGCGCAACAAGGCAAGGGAGGGGAACAGGGGAGAACAAAACAGCGATCTTACTAGGCCCAGTGACATTGAGAACGCGCAAGTGCATGGGAGAGGGGGGAGGGGAAAAGTGCATGGAAGGGGGGAGAGGTGGAAAGTGCAAAGCAGAGGAGAAACAGATAAATAACAATAAATAAATAATAAAGGCAACAAACAGTGGTAATGCAGCCAGCAATTTGCAAGTGCTAGGTTTAAGGCAGCAGACAGGGTAGGTCTGATAAGTGCAGGAAGAAAAAGGGGGGGCTGTATGGGTACAGATACAGACCCCAGTGCAAGGGGTGGGCCGGAGACAGTGCGGGAGGGTGGCAGGATGAGCAGGTACCTGGGCCCAAAAGATAGAGGGTGGCCAGGTGCACGGTGCCAAGAGAGAACAGATCAGCAGGGGAGAGGGGGAGCGAAGGGAGAAGAAAAGAGGAAGGTCTTGAGGTGTTTCCGGAACCGGAGATGGTTCTCCTGAAGTTTTACAGTGGCAGGGAGGCTGTTCCAGATGGAGGCCCCAGCCGAAGACAGAGATCTACCCCCAGCTCGTTTCTTAGAAAAATGATTGACCCTCAGTGAGTTGGAGGTAGAGGAGCGAAGAGCTCAAGAGGGGAGGTATTTGCGGAGGGGTAGCTGAAGGTATTTTGGACCCAGGACCCAGAAAGCCTTGTGGACAATGCAGAGGGTTTTTAATTTAATCCTTGCATCCACTGGGAGCCAGTTGAGAGATTTCAGAGCTGGAGAGATACGATCCCATGGCTTGAGGCCAAGGACAAGTCTCGCAGTCATGTTCTGGATTAGTTGCAGAGGGCGGAGAGTAGAGGTAGGTAGATTTAGATAGAGGCTGTTACAATAGTCCAAGCTAGAGAGAACCAGAGCTTGAGATACCATGTGCTTCTGGGGGAAGGAGAGGAAAGGCAGAGTACCTCTGAGGAGGTGCAATCGGAAATTTGACTTTTTAGAGACCTCAGAGATGTGGGCGGAGAAGGAAAGGGTGGAGTCAAAGATGACCCCAAGGTTCTTAGCCTCGCAGGTGGGGGTAGGAGGAGGGCCAAAGGAGGCCGGCCAGAAAGTGAGGGGAAAGGATGGTGAAGGTGTGCCGATGAGGAGGATCTCCATCTTGCTGGCATTCCATCAAAGATCATTGGCGGCACACCAATCTTGAATGGCAGTTAGGCAATCAGAGATGAGAGAGGGAGAGGAGGTGGCAGAGGGCAGCCTGAAAATGAGTTGAGTGTCGTCAGCGTAGCACTGGAAATTTGAGCAGAAAATGGCAATGCAGTGGGTGAGAGTTACCAGGTATTGGTTGAAAAGCCAGGGCGAGAGGTTAGACCCCTGGGGAACACCACAGGTAGAGAGGAAGATAGATGAAAGGAAGGACCCAAGTTGGACCTGGGAGGGTCGATCTGAGAGGAAAGAGGTCAGCCAGGCCAGAGCCTGATCAGTGATACCCAGGTTTTCACGGAGACGGTTGAGCAGGATGGTATGGTTGACCGTGTCGAAGGCAGAAGAGAGAACGAGGAGGATGAGGACAGAGGGAATGTTAGAGTCAAGGTTGGTGAGCAGATCTTCATGGATGTTTAGGAGAGCAGTTTCCATGCTTCTGGCAGCTCTGAAGCCAGACTGGTGGTCATGGAGACAGCCAACAGAATCGGAATGAAGGTTAAGCTGTGGTATTTGGATATGGTCATGTGTTGTCAGGGCAGGCTTTCCTGGAATTCGCAGGAGGCACAGTATAGGAGGAGGATTTTCAACTAGTATGATAGGGATGTCTTGAATGAAACCACATACTGAACTTTTAACCAAGAAGAAGCCCATTAAATATGAATGTGGCAAATAGCACAGATTCTGTGGGGTCCAAAACAAGTGAATTTTTAAATTTCAGAGATATTTCTCGGCTCCTACCCTTTTTCATTCTCCCCATTAATGTTGAGGGCCAAGTCCATTGCTTCGTCAGTGTACTAAATGTGAAGGCATCATGAAGTAGACACAGACAACTGAATACAATTGTATATACCAACATTTAATATTTTAACATTGAGGGTTGGAAAACGGCCTAACATTCCCTATGAGAAGGTGGCATTTCCCTACCTAACTTAAACTAATGGTAGTCTGTGTCTGGAAGTCCAAAGCAAATATCTGTCTTTGTCCACAACGTATGCTTGCCCTCACATCTAAATGCATACAATGTGTAGAGATGTCAGCATCAAATAAAAAGTGTTATAAACGAATGTTCAGAGCTTCTTTTAGCCCTTGGATGGAAAAGAGGTTTCCCTTCCCCAAGACTCAAACTGTTCAGTTCATGTCACAAAAAGAGGGTTTCCCTTCCACAAGATTTCAAGTCTATCACAGTTTTAAATTAACACAGTTCTTCAGGATTTTCAATGTTTCAAAATAGCACATTTCCTTGGGACACTCCCCAGGTCTTCAGTTTGGTTACCTTTCACCAGTTTATAAGTTCAATTCCTCAGTTTCACTTATACAGGCTTTTCCTTTATTCCATCACAAAGTGTCTTGCCTTTAGGAGGGAGTATCCTGTCTAGGGGCAGTTCTTGGACCACACAGTCCACCCATTACAGGTCACGCACCCGGCTCAACTTTCTTGCCTCTGCTGCATAGTTATTTTGCCATAGTTCCAGCTTTACAATAAGGCTTGACTTATTCCTCTAACTTGCCCATGGAGCTTTATTGTTTCTTCTTTTATCACCATTCACTGTTTTGTTAGCGTTCACTTGCAATAACCAACACAAGTTTCCCAGTACACTCTCCTGCTAGGAAAGACAGTTTAAAGTCATTTTTGCACAATCCACCATAAGCTTCCCAGTACACTCTCCTGCTAGGAAATGTGGATGCTGTTTTATCTTCTCTGATCAAAATATCTGATGTTTTGGTTGTCAGGTTTTCCTTATATATAGGTTCACTGTTCTCAATTTTTCACTTCACAGTTCCAATAATGAGCGAGCAACAATGTCTGCTTAACTCTTGACAATGCTCACTTGACTCTTAGCAATGCTTATTCCAAACATTTACTTATGGTTGATTTGCTCACTTTTCTTATTTACATTGCTTTTCCATCTCAGCTTCCTCCAATTCACTCTTTTCTCTGCTGTTTATCACCGTTCAGTACTTGCTTGTCGCACTTAATTGGTATTTGTTTCAAATGTACTTAAATGAGGGATTTCACATAATTACAGTCTTTTCCGTTTAGCTGCTTGCCACATATTCTAAATATCCCCATGAAACCTGTGTCAGTATGCCCCAGTACTCCCAGCACTTCGGGCAGACTCACTGGTGTTGCTTGGCATGTCCGATGAGTGGTGTGGGGCTGCAATGCTTGTCCTGCCTCTTGGAAGCATTCTATGTCCTGCCAGTCCTGCCACGGCTCCACAGACAGCTTCCTTCTTGCCTACCAGTCCCACCAATCCACCTTACTGCTTCCGTGACAATGCCAGCCTCTGCTGCGCTACAGTTCGCTCAGCGGTGCACCTCTAGCTTTTCCCTGGTCTCTCCAGCTGCTTCTCTGGTACAGAGGGAATCTCAGTATTTCCTCTACAGTGCTCTCTCTCCTGTCAGCCTGCTTTCTACCTGGCCTCCCTGTGTACTTGCTTTGCATCCCTCTCTGGCTTCTCTGGACCTCTCACAGCATTTCCACATGACTGTTCTCGCATACAAGTCTCTCTCTTTCAGATCCCTCTCACAGTTCCAGCACTGGCTTTTAAATATCCCACCAGCTGAAATAGGTCCTTGACAACTAAGCTGCACAGAGTGAGTTCTGCAGTCTGTTGTCAGTCTTTTTTTTCGATCTTCTTCGTCCCAGTACCAAAGTGGTGTTTGTGTATGTGATGTATGTCTCTAGTGTGTCTCTTCTTCGTCTCAGTAGCACAGTGGGGTTTAGGGTTGTAATGTATGTGTCTAGTTTTCTCTCCTTTGTCACAGTACCAAAGTGGGGTTTGGGTTTGTAATGCTTGTTTCTGGTGTGTCTCTCCCTCGTCCCAGTACCAAAGTGGTGTTTACTTGGAAATGCATTATGCAAAAGATGGGGAAGGGACTGCTAATAACCTATGAAGGACTGGGGGACGTTGGATTCATCAGAAAATTGAAAAGGAGGATATCCCCACTCCCCTAGTCTCCTACACACAGGTGATTCTCCCTCGCATCTCCATCCCCAGGGTCAGGATCCGATAGCGACTATCTTTCCCTGGCCCCCTGGGAGGAGGACATGTTGGGGAAAAAAGTGAGGATGACCTCATATTCCTCACATGAGGAAGACACCAAAAAGAATACAGAGTAAATACTGTTTGCTGAGGAGGACTGAATGTCCGCTGATACCACATAATGTGGAATCTCTGTTCAATAACTATAATGGTGTTCATCTCCCTTTTCTCGATTGGAGTAGCCAAGATTAACTCTCACCACCGTCACCTCCTTGGCTTGCCAGCCACAGTCAATAATCAAACCCAAAAGCAAGAATGCGGGACCTCTGGGAAATAAAACAGCCCGCAGCCCACAGCTCAAAGGAACAGAGATTGCTGATGTGAAGCCGTAACTATTACACATACAAATCCTAGCTGGTATTTATCACTAAGCACTGTTCTACTGTCATCAAACTAGTGTCTCCCCCAGACCAGAGGATCGGTTCTGTACCTCAGCTATTTTGACAGCACTCTATGGCCTCTCATCAGACCTGATGTCTACAAGGAATTGTTTGTATTTTTCAAACCAGTGTAGACCTCTGTGGAGCCTCCAGTACCAAAGTTTGACATCACTAAAGAACCTGGGAAATGTATGCCACAGCCAGAGATTCCCTAACTCCGGAAGCTGAGCCATTTACATTTCAGGTCAGAAATCTGTCACATGCAAAACTTGGATACACTCCCTCTAAGATATGCTATCTGGGCCCTTAAACATTCGATTGTCCTGACCATGAGGAATCATATCAGTGATATGTTAGAGTGGCCCAAACTTGGCTTTACTTGCCCATTTCTTGCTACCGGCCAGCTGGTCCACATGAAGGCTGCAGGAGAATCAGGACCACAAGAGACAGGCATCCACAAGCTATGCAGTGGGCAGAAAATGACCATACATAACACCATTAATGTCAATTAAAACTGCACTGATCATCAAGACTTCTAATAGACTAAAACCTTGTTTCTGAGGTTGGCCAATTCTGCAGTTGGACTGAGAATCCTTTACGAATCTTGTTTTTTCATGTTTGACTCCCATAGAAACTGCATGGATCTGAACATCTTGCACGGAGTCCCTACATGACCATGGCCTTGTGCTTGTCCCAAATGTATTGTTTAGTGACTCTAATGCTTACAAATTATGGGATTTTAATTTTTTGACACTGGCTTTCCCAGTACATAAAACAACTTTGGTTGTACATTCTTTTCATTCAGAGTGAAACTGTATTCCTCTTTGGGCACCATCCCATTCCCCTCCTGAAATCCAGGACTGACATTTCGATCACCATTACCAAAGGGTGAGGAAGGACCTCTGAATGAGCACTGATTGACTAACTCTGGAAAAATACTTACATTATACAGTAAACAATGGGTACAATCCTGACAGATCTGCTTCAAAGTTGAGAATGACAAGATTTGTCATTTGGCATAAGCTTGGAATATTTGCAACTATGCCAACACTCTCATATTGATCAATATTAAACAAGTGTGGTGCCAGATAGAAAAAGAAAGAATACTAATCGATAATCCACTCTTTAAAAAGTCAAACAGACACTGTGATTTAACACTTACAAATTCCAAGCATCAACTGTGTCTCTCATCCAGGATACAACAATGCTATTACCTCATTTGCTACTGAAGAGAAGTCAGTAAATCCCAGCCTTGAATTATGTGGGCAACTGCCAATGAGTGCTGAGGACTAAAGGTAGCAGTCACATTTGTTTGTCATTTTAGATGACTGATTTGCCTCAACACTATGTTATAAGTATTGTCATGAAATCAAAATGGATCATAAATCAGTCTGATACAAAAGGCACTCTTAATCTCAACACTTCTTTTATATCTGTGTTTCTCTGCCAAATCTATATGTGGTAAGACTCCCTTGGAAACACACAAAGGACTTAATTCCCTCTCTTCCCAGATTCCTCTGCATAATTCTCTAGTGGTCCTGGTACTTTATCCTTCTTTGCATCAGGATGGGTGTAGTGCTCGAGGTTAGTTCACTCTGGACATCATTGACAAAAAAAGGACAAACCCGGAAATAGTTCTTCCAATTTGTTTTCTGTTCTGGGCTTGACTTTTCTCTGGGCTTGTGTTGCGTTGGCCGTGGCATAAATTGGTGTGACAGGGTCATAGCCAACGACTTCCAACCATTCTCTTTTCCTAAGGCTAAACATCATGAAGCATAAACAATAATCAAAATACAAAAAATTATTTTTGGTGCTCAACAGGGAGACATGCAAAAGCAATGTATGATGGATTCCTCAGACCTTTCCTTGGGTATCATTCACAGTCTCAAAAGGTTCTCAAATGTCCTTGTTCCCTTGATTGAGGTTTGTAGCTCTTTTTTGGCTTATGCAGCTCTAACCCTGGCAGATTATCCTGCCTGGCAGCTAGACTCTCCTTGGGACGAGGTGCCAATAAAGCCCACAATCTCTGCCAGATAACATACCACAGCATGGGCTTTGGAGATTGGATTCCAGACCCTAGAATACCACTTTGACCCAGGATTCTGATAACTGCGTTCAACTACTCCCAGCTGACTCTTCTCCTGCCACTCTGTTGCTTAGTCATTAATAAGGGGGCTTCCTCAACTTGCTGTCTGCTTACTGTACTACTGTACGCTCTGGTAGACATTGTCAGTGCCTCACCATATGCTCATCCCTCCTCCCTGTCTTCTACCACTCCTTATAGATTTGAGGTATGTGCATCCCTTTCTCTTTTTCACCACTCATTAATATCAGTTCTTTCCTCCTCTGACTCCCGATTAGCTCTATCACCTTCTCCTTAACTCCCCTATACATAGAAAATGTTTATGTTCAACACCTCCTTCGTAGCTTCCCTCTCCAGCTCTTCCTTATAACTTCAGTTAACCTCCTCCTTATCTCTTCCCTCTACTACTTTATTTGGTCTTCTCTTTACCACCTTCCCTCTAGGTCTTCTGTACCTCCTACTTACATCTTTTCTCTACTGCCTGGTCCTTAGCATCACCCCATCCTCCTTAGGTTCCCTTGCTACTGCTTCTTATCTCTACCACATCCTATTAACACATCTTACCACAACCATCCTAGTTCCTCCTATGTTCTGGTTGCACCTTGTAGGTTTTTCCTTTTAAAAAAAAAAAGTTTGTGTTTACCTACTCTTTAGAATAGCACACTCCAGGCCCCATTATCCTGGTTCCTTTTCTCCTCTTCCCTAGCCCACCTCCACCCTTCCAACTGCCTGCCCCTCTAGTCCTGAATTGATGGTCCTTCTAGTCTTGTGACCTGGAACACATGCAGGCCATCCCCGACTTCCAAGCACTTTTCGTTTGGTGAAGCCATTTGAGCACCACTCAACCTGGTGTGCTGTGCTGCACCTTGAAAGCATTTCTTCTTTAGCCTGCGGGCTATCCGTTCTGCATTCCCGCCAGTCCCATTTCTCCTCTCCGCTTACCTACATCCATCCCACCCACAGATCATCCCTGTGGTCCCGGATTGGTATGTCTTCGAGTCACTTGACCCTGAAAATGAGCAAGCCCTCCTGTAAGGATATTTGGCGTGTTACAGTACAGAGTACAGCACTACTGCACAGGTAGCAAACAGCACAGAGTACAGCACTACTGCACAGGTAGCAAACAGCACAGAGTACAGCACTACTACACAGGTAGCAAACAGCACAGAGTACAGCACTACTGCACAGGTAGCAATTCTTTTCGCAGCACCACCACAAGGGTGCGGTGCATTGCTATATGGGTTACCAGATTAACAAGGAAAGAAAGGCTATTCAGTCAAAAACGATTTTAACATATAAGATGCAAATCTATTTTTACAGTTAAAAGCACACGTGCTCATTTAAAAATGCACACTATTTTCACCTGAAATGCCTATGGTGCGAGAGACACATTTGAAAATTAACAGCTAACCTATTAACCATTATCCTGACTAATAAAACCTTATTTAACATAACCCACTAATAAAATGTGTTCTCCACTGCAGAATTAGGCATACTCTGAAAACCATTTAAATGTGTGTGCAGATTTTTTTTTCTCCGTGTTTTTGTGCACAGTAACTGCAGGAAGAAGGAAGTCAGATTTGCAACAATTGCAAATGTATAAGCGAAGCTATTGTTGAAGAGTAGGAGGATGAGAGATGATGGATTTCATTGGGACACGTCATACAGAGGGCTGAGAGGAAAGTTTTAGTGGGCAGTAACGGGGAAAAAGACAGGCAGACATTTTTCTGCACTACTGGGGAGAAGACCTGGCTGTGGGACTCCTGACTGAATGCAGATTCCTGCGTCCTGCTACAGTCAAGATTTGGCCGAGCTGGGAAGAAGACCTTTTCCTGGTTGGAGGCATTCCTATCTGCAAAAGCTGAGAATTCCAGGCAATGACCCCGGTTTGAGAAGGAAAGGCGATCCTTTTACTGGGGTTAATCTTCAAGGGAGCTACATTCAGAAAGAGAACAGCTGAAGAAAACTCAGATAAGGTAATTACATAAGCGTGGGAGCCGTGTGTGTGCACGAAAATATGCAGTCAGTGTAGGAAAGGGGATTCCTGTGCGTGTCTTAATCAAGTGCTAATGTTGCAATTTGAGTTCTGTTCTCCGCCACTCTCTTTGCAGTGTGTCACAGACAATGCTTTGACTGTACCATTTTATTTCTGTAAAGAATGAGATCGTGTTTAAATACAACTTTTATAATACAGAAAAATATTTGAAAACAGACGGGTGATGTTTATTGTTTACCATTACAATGCTGATGATGTGGGGAGATTTTTAAACAGTGCAATGGTCATTTTAAGACAGATGTGTGCATGTCAGAATCAGTATGAATAATTGTGAGTGACTGTAGCATAGCTCGTTGGAGGTACATGAGCCAACGGGAAGAGAGACTCTCTGAACATAGCTCCCTACCGTATATAAGGTAGTGGAAATTACCACAAGACTACCATATATAGCTCTCTGTCATAAATAAGTCAGTGAGTTCGCCCATGGTGGCACACCAACACTATCACTGGAAAATGTGGTATTCCTAGAATGCAGGTCTGAGGTCTCTCTAGTGATCACACGAAAAATCTAAGCAAAGATAAGGGATTCTGGACATTGGGGCCACAAATAAAACAAGGGAATTATGCTCACCAAAATACCACCAACCACGTATACCAAATATGCAGGTCTGGGTGCTGAAATAATGCATGTCCATTGTATTATTGTTGCACATGGCCAAATCTGAATACAAAGAGTGATTATTGCTAAGTTATTTTTCGGCGGTAATAAAATACCGTCAGGCCCCAAATCTCCACAAAATACCCTACATATTTATGGTGCGTTGCAGGCCGGGAAAGTGATCATAGAGTACCTACTGGGCGTGGCAAGCGTGTCTCACACTGCCATTTGCACATTAAAGGGAACCCATTTTATAATAGCAGTGTGCCACTAAAAACGAATTTCAGAATGTCACAAAGGGAAACCACATTCTCAGATCTAGTGCAATATTTAGAGGCAAAGTTATTTGCACATGGGAATTGGTCTTCGAATAGCACGTTAGAATGGAGTAACCGCATTCAGGGTGAGGTGCAGAAAGAAAAACTAGACAATATTTTTGCAGAAGGCAGCATAATTCAGGTCTGCCTTACAAGATTATTGAATGCAGCCGATAAAAGTGCAGAGAAAGACTGTTTAATACGGCTATGCGGCAAAATATGATTTATTTTAAACAAGTCCCTGCGAATGCAAGAGAATGATACTCAGCTAATTAACAGGTTAAAGACTGAATTAGAGGGGGCAAGTAAAAATCAGGAAATGTTGAGAGCAGAATTGGATGTATGCCAAAAAGACATGCAATTAAAATGCAGAGACTTTGATACTCAGTTACCCAAAAGCAAGAAACAATTTGAGGATAGTGAGCAAGAATTGGCACACTTAAAAGCCTTAGTGGATCACATTAGGCAGGATAAAGATGAGGTTGTTTCAGAAATGCAGATTTTACAAAAAGAACATTGTGAAAAAGAAGGTGATCTCCAGAGTGCAGAACAAGAAATGATTAAAATGATTCAAGAAAGAGACAAGAGAAATAAAGAGTTCAATGAATGCCAAATGCAAATGTGCGATATGCAGGAGGTGATTAATAAAATGAGTGATGAAAATAATTATTTGCATGATGAAGCCAATAGACTCCTTAAAAAGTGTAAGGACTTAGAACAGCAAATGTGCATTCCCAGGTCCCAGGAGAGGCGGCAGGGTACCACATTCAATGGAGTGGAGGTGAAGTCTAGCTCTGCCCAAAGAGCTAGTGCCCCAGTGACTGGGCCGGTGACTGAACTTGGTTGCAGCGCCCTTGGGGGATTTGATACTCCCATTGGGGGCAGTCACCAATCTCATACACCTGAAAACAGGATTGACTCACAAGATGCAATTCCATGTATTGCAACAAGTAGCCCCATAAAAATTATGAAATCCATTAAAGCCCTGATCAAACCATTTAAAAAGGGAGGTGAATGCTGCATTGAGGATCACTTAGAAGCGGTGCATGACATTTTTAAAGCACTCCAGATACCTAAGGAAAAGTACAGACAATATTTTCATTTAACTTTAGATGCCCCGACGGCCAGCATCATAAGGGGATTAAATGAACAGCAGAATATGACATGGCTGGAGTTTGAAAAAGAAATTAGGCGTCATTTTTCTCCTTTTCAGTCATTGCAGGAGGCAAAGAAAGTAGCGTACACAATTACTGCTGGACCTAATACATCCCCTCGCCAATTTTTACAAGACTTAAAAAGAGCATTCTCTCGCTTTGATGTATCTTTTGACTCAAATTCCAATGAGTTTAAAACCGCATACTTCTATGGGCTACAGAAAGACATCATATCCCAATTGGTCCGTGAATTTGACCGTGACAAGTCCCTTGAATGGATTGTACATCAAAGCACAAAGCTATATGAGGTACTCTATTGTCAGGGTAGAGAAAGTGATAAAATGAAAGATACTAGGCCTAAATCTAAAGAACCCTCAGCCACAGTAATGGAAATCAGGTCAGCCAAAATGTCCCTTGAGTCTGCTCAAAGTCAAGGTAAAAATAATGTGACACCTGAACAAAGGGGTAATCAACAAAGATCGCCATTTCCTGTACCAATGTTCCAATCACATGATCCTAGTAATAGAGAGAGCTACATCAGCCCTAGGTATCAAGGGGACAGACCCCGGGTAGGATATCGGCCTGATATGGCAGGTATGAACAATAACCAGAGACAAAATCAAGATCAAAGAAATGATGGTCCCTACCAGTCATTGGGGACACAGAGTAGGTTTGATCCCAACACCATGATATATGGTAATCAGGATAGGCCCCGATATGTGGATCGATTTACTGATAATGGAAATCAACACAGGGGCCAGTACCCACAATCTGAGAGACAGGACATGAGGCAAAACGTGAACTACAATCCACGCCAGTACAATGATTCCCCACCAGGGGACTATAATCAAAGAATGGGTGCAACCCGCTCCCCTCCACAAATGAATCAAGAGTTCAGAAACCATCCCAACCGACATCAATCACCTGAGAGGTATCAAAATAGATCCAATCAGGGGGAAAACAACCAATATCGACCTAGGCCACAGAAAGAGGATCCTAGAGAGATGGAAAGGTTCCAGTGCCTTGAGGCCCAAGTGAAAATGTTAGCTGAGCAAATAGGAAAGCTCTATACAGCGCAAAAACAACCTTCCAAAGAGGGGGCTGATGGCCATAGCAATGACCGGGGGGCTTCCGAAAAGTGACTAAGTACTCATGATAACTGCAGTGCCAAAATGACAGATTGCTCTGATATAATTTTGCATAACAACTCTGAGATGACTAATGGATTAAAAATGAAAGTACCAGTAAATGAAATTGTGATAGAAAGTGCAAATACTTCTAAAAAAGAGGTACGGTTTAACTTAGAGCTAAATAAAACAGTAAAGATTTGCACAAATGAAAAAGAAACATTAGGAATTCCAAAAGAACAAAGGGACAGATTTAAGAAAAATGACTCATGCATGGGGAATACCAGTGAACAGGGAGTACGTGGGGATGCCATAGCTCCTTCCCTGGGCAAGCAAAACAATGACCAAACACAGACAGAAAAAGGAAATACTCACAAGGAGTGTACAAGTCAATCACCTGAAGAATTCTTTGAGCCACATATTTTTGAAGAGGCTGAAAGGGCTGGTATTACACTAAATGATCACAAATGCACAGAATTAAAAAATGACAAATTGCTGAATGATGTTGTTACACATGTTCAGTTGGAAGGTTGTAATGTGGTCTCTGATGTTACCCAGATGGATGGGCGAACAGTGGCCACACTCCAAAAAACCTCTGAACATGGAGAAATGAATAAAATATCTCGCACAGAAATGGGTAAAAAGGAGGGAAAAATGTCTTTTCATTTACCAATGTGCTTAGCCAAAAGTGAAAAAGACCTGAGAAAGGTGAGCCCTGAAATCAGTAAGAATTCACATTTCTTATGTGTATTGGAGGAAGTTGAGGACAGATATTATGCACCCATCACTGTAGAAGAAAAATGCCACACCTTCGCTATGATTGACACTGGCGCACAGGCCACAATTATGTCCAAGGAGCTGGTAAAGAGTATCAATGAAGGGAGGCCTCCACAGAGTCAGATCACAGTGAAGGCAAATCAAGGCCCAGTGCATAACTTTAATGGGGAGGAGGTGCCCATCATAGGTGTAACTGAGGTTGACATAAAAATAGGAAAGCACAGAATGAAACAAGAGGTATTGATCACATCTATTTGTGAAATTCCATTTCTGATGGGGACAGATTGCCTGAAAAGATTGTCTCCTCTCATAGATGGGGTGAATGGAGTGCTGTGGTCCTTAACCAAAAAACCATTGAGGCCTAAGAAACTAAAATCACAAAACAGCAATATAAATGAATGTCACACCGTTGCCAAAACAAATGATGCTGTGGAGGTATATCTCCAGAATAGCTGCATACCTAGTGTCACTGTTATATTAATGTGTCAAGACAAAGATCAGAGCGACAATGAAAAACTACCTGTACAAATATACTTGGACCCAAGGAAAGATTGGCAGACTGCCATAGATGAGCACACATTACGTTTCTATTTAAAAGAGAAAACATGCAAACAGAATATTGCTCCTAAAACAGATTCAGAAAAACACATTACCACTCTGGCAGAAATACACATGGAAGATGAGCAACCATGGGTTCATGTTGGTATAAATGATTATCTTAAAACAATAGAAGCCACTTTAGCACTTGAACATGAAAGGAGTTTCATTAATGAGAAATTGTTGCAAAAAATTATGGAGAGGGAAGAAATCCCGAAATTTAGGATTAAAAACCAATATGTTTCTGGGTTGGACAGTCCAGACTTTGAAAACCGAATTGCAGGCAGATGCATGCTTAAAATTAGCATTGGGCAGAAAATAATTTACCATAATATATGGATAGTGAGTGGAGCACAAAATGAATTTTACATGGGCAATGACATCATGCACAGAATGTGTATGGTGTTAGATTTCCTTAATCAAAAAATATGGTCACGCCTAGGTGGTCCGGCACCTGAATTTGAAGACAAAAGAAGGGCTTATCATTGTGCACAACTAGTTCCTTATGCAGTCGAATTACAAATGAGGAAAAATACTATTATACCTGCATTTACAAAACAGTTTGCAATAACACTGAAATGCAAAAATGGACAGCAGATGAAAGGCTCTGATGCATTTGTATGCCTGAATGAAGCCATAAAACAGCAAGGCCTGGATTATGAATACATTCCATTGGTAGACATTGGTGAGGGATCTGTAAAAATCATGGTAAATAATAAAGGTTGTCAGGATATTCATTTAGAGGAAAACTCCCCATTAGGAATGGCCATACAAAAATCACATTATACGGCAGATTTAAATAACATGGTGATTGGGAATATTCCTGAAAAATATGTAGATGCCAAGGGCGAGTTGCCAGAACACCTGGACTCTCAGCCCAAAGGAATATTTAAAATTCATTCTGTGTATCCTTATGATTCAAATGAGACAGTGTGCTGCCATCAAGAGGATTGCATAATATTTAATTTAAATGAAAATGAAACAGGAAATCAGCCCATTGAAGTGGAAGCTGATATGCCAAAATATTTAAAAGTGGCAGCTCTACAAAAAGATACAGCCACACAGTTAGAGGAAAGCGCTGAGATTCCTTTACCAGAAGAGTTTCCAGAATTTTCCAGAATGGTAGAAGAGCAGATCTCCTTAGCGGATGCATGTGACAGCGATGAGGATCGAAACAATCTGAGGGAAATATTTATGGAGTTTAAGGATGTATTTGCAAAAGATGCTTATGATTGTGGTTTAACTGATTTACATGTGGCCACACTACCAGAAGGTTGTAGCAGAAATCCAGTGTTTGTACGCCAGTATAGACTACCGCTGGCATGTTTAGAATCATTGGCAGAGATTATTAAAAATTTGGAATCACGGGGAATAATCAGGCCCATTCATAGCACATCCAATACGCCTATTTTAGGTGTGTTAAAGCCAAATGGTCAATGGCGGCTGTGTGCAGACTTAAGAGAGTTAAATAAAAGAGTACCAGTATCTAGATGGCCACTACCATTCATTGATCAGGGCCTAGCTCAGATACATGGTTCAAAGGTATTTATCACATTAGATCTCACCTCTGGATATTGGTGTGTGCCATTGGCAGAGGAGATACAACACTTATTTTCCTTTACATTTGACAGGACTCAATATGCCTTGCTTAGAGCTCCGTTCGGGTACATCAATAGTGGGAGTGAATTTGGCATATTTTTGAGAAAGGCCATGCCGGATGCAGCGGAAAGAGGAACAATAGTTTATGTGGATGATGTCCTGATAAAAAATGAAAGCCTTAAAAGCCATTTTGATGAAATAAGACATGTGCTTGGCCAATTGCAGAAAGCAGGCGCCAAAGTATCTTTGCAAAAAGCACAATGGTGCAAGAAAAAAGTGAACTTTCTAGGGCATGAAGTGACTGAACGTGGGCTAAATCCACAAAGGAAGAAAATAGAGGCCATACAAAGATTAAAAGATCCTAAAGATGTGAAAGGAGTAAAAAGTTTATTAGGGATGACAGGCTATAACAGAAAGTTCATTGAGAATTATGCAGAAATCACTCAACCATTAACTAAACTGCTTAAACTAAATACTCCCTGGAGATGGGAAAGAGAGCAGTCTGATGCAGTGGCTAGATTGAAGGAATGTCTTGTAAAGGCACCATGTTTAGCATACCCCATAAAGGACAGGGATTTCTTCATAGAAATAGGTTTTTCTGAACATTGTATGTCAGCAGTGTTATCACAAAAACACGATTTGAATCACAAAACCATTGCATATGCAAGTAAGGCATTTTCCCAAGTTGAAATGAAATTTAATGAATGTGAAAAGGCCCTATTAACCACTGTGTGGGCGCTACAACATTTCCGCCCCATTGTTCAGGGAGAAAAGGTGATTATTGAAACAAATCATCAACCTTTGCAATTTTTAGAGAGTAAAAGGATTAGATCAGGCAATCTAGCGCAATCCAGAATCACTTCATGGACGCTGGCATTACAAGGTTTTCCCGTAGAAGTGAGATATGGACAAAATAAAAAGAGCCCAATTGCTCAAGGGTTAGCTGACTTACATGACTGTGCAGCTGAACAAATACCAAATGAAATGGAAGTGGAAACTAGTTTGCAGGAATTTGAACAATCATCACACAAAGCTTTTGATGAAAAAACATGCAAGGATTTGCCAACTGTATATGTGGATGGTTGTGCTTTTCACATTGAAAATGACAGTAATAAACAATTAGTGGCAGGAATAGGAAATGTCTGGTTGAAATGTGAAGGCGTCCCCAGTATAGGGATGAGGATTGGGGATAGGAGCAGTCAGGTGGCGGAATTGGCAGCCATCTATAAAGCAATTGCTACTGCAGTTGATAAAAAGTTCAGTGAAATTGTCCTGGTGACTGATTCTGACTATGCACGGAATAGCTTTGTGGAGTATTTGCCTGGTTGGAAAGCAAGAGGCATGGTTACATACAACAAAAAGCCACTTAAACATGGAAAAATGATACAAGCCATAGACAAATTGGTGTCAGAAAATAATTTAACAATATACTGGAGAAAAATTCGTGGGCATTTAAAAACACCAGGAGAGGATAAGGAGGGAAATGATAAGGCAGACCATCTGGCTAAGATTGGGGCTGTGATGGGAGAATTGCTACCTATTGATTATTTAATGGGTGAAATACAAATTGATGCAGTCACACGTTCTAAAGCACCAAAGGAGGTAGATCAACCGGTGGTGCAGTGGAGTCATGACACGCCAGACCAAGATTTGATTGAGGCACAAAAGAATGATCAAATTTTGGGAATCTATTATAATCATTTGATAGATCCTGAACAAAATCCTGTAACAGAAAAAGATTGTATGGGAAAAGAAGAGTTGAGGGTGTTATTAAAGAACAAAACACGAATTAGATTACAGGATGGGCTCATGATTAGAGAGTCCATAACAGGGCAAATACAGTGGGTAGTACCCCTTTCATTCAGAGGACTAATGCTACACCATGCACATGATGCCATAACTGCAGGCCATAGAGGTTCACAAAAGACATTAGAAATACTAAAAGATTATGCTTACTGGCCACATATGTCCCAAGATGTGGAATTATATACTAGAGGATGTCTAGTATGCGCCCAATTTAAACCTGCTTCACCAATGCATAGAGCACCATTGATGAAAAGAGGCCTAACTCTCCCATGGTCAGATTTGCAAATAGACTATGTAGGTCCTTTAAAAAGGTCGAGCAGGGGACACCGTTATATTTTGAGTGTGGTATGTTTGATGTCAAAGTGGATTGAATGCATTCCTGCACCAGATTGTAGTGCGCAAACAGCAGCCACATTGCTGGTGAACCATGTGTTCTCAAGGTTTGGGTTGCCACAAAGAATCGAGTCAGACAGAGGAAGTAATTTCACAAGTACTCTAATGAGTAAGGTATGGCAAATACTAGGTGTAAAAAGGAAACTACATATCGCATATCGGGCGGCGTCTTCAGGTACAGTTGAAAGAAGCAATAGGTCTGTTGTGGATATTTTAAAGAAGTTTGTGGCAGAAGCAGGTTCCAGCTGGGATTTACGTTTACCGTTGGTTCTGATGGCAATCAGGTCGACTCCTGCCAAAGCAACAGGTGTTAGCCCCCATGAGGTCTTGACAGGTAGGAAAATGGTGTTACCACAACACCTACTATACAGAACACATGAGCAAACTCTTGTGAGTGCATCCACAGTTCATGAATATATTGATGAACTGAGGAGGCATTTGCAACATGCATTTGATATGATATGATATGATATGATATGGTATTTGTAACGCCCCTATACACAAGTGTTTCAAGGCGCGACGAGGCAGGGAGGGAGGAAACAAGGGGAAGACAGACAAACGATCCTACTAGGCCAGGTGTCATTCAGATCGCGCAAGTGCAGAGGTAAGGGGAAAAAGGAGAAAGTGCAGGGGGAGGAGGTGGGGGGTAAGTGCAGTAAAAGGTAAGTGGCGTAATAAAATAATAAATAATAAATAATAAATAAAAAGGGCCAGCTGGTGGCAAGTGCGAGGTAAGTGCAGAGCAAGTGCTGGGAAGGGGGCTGTAGGGATACAGTGACAGTCCCACAGTGCAGGGGGAGCCAGGGAGGCAGTGCAAGTGGAGAGTGGCTGGGCCCTGGACCGAGGTCGCTGAGAGTGGCCCAGATGCAGGTTAGGTGCAGAATTCAGTGGGGAGTTAAGCAGGTTAGCAGGGGAGAGGGAGAGAGAAGGCAGAAGCGAAGAGGAAGGTTTTGAGGTGCTTCCGGAACCGGAGATGGTTCTCCTCAAGTTTCAGGGAGGCAGGCAGGCTGTTCCAGAGGGAGGCCCCTGCTGCGGAGAGAGATCTACCCCCAGCTCGTTGCTTCGAGAAGCGGCTGACCATGAGGGAGTTGGAGACGGATGAGCGAAGGGCTTATGAAGGAAGATATTTAGGAAGAGAGAGTTGAAGGTATTTAGGCCCCAGGCCCCAGAAGGCCTTGTGGACAATGCAGAGGGTTTTGAACTTAATCCTCGCAGCCACTGGGAGCCAGTGAAGAGATTTCAGTCCTGGAGAGATACGGTCCCTGGGCTTGAGGCCAAGGACAAGTCTCGCAGTTCTGTTCTGGATAAGTTGCAGAGGGCGGAGAGTGGAGGCAGGGAGATTAAGATAGAGGCTGTTACAGTAGTCCAGCCTTGAGAGAACCAGGGCTCGGGAGACAGTGAGCTTCTGGGGGAAGGAGAGGAAGGGAAGAATACCTCTGAGGAGGTGCAGCTGGTAGTGTGATTTCTTAGAGACATCAGATATATGAGGAGAGAAGGAGAGTGTGGAGTCGAAGATGACCCCAAGGTTTTTAGCCTTGCAGGTAGGGGCAGGAAGGGGGCCAAGGGAGGCCGGCCAGAGAGCTGCAGGGAAGGAGGGAGTGGGTGTGCCGATGAGTAGAATCTCAGTCTTACTGGCGTTAAGGCAGAGGTCATTGGCGGCACACCATTCCTGGATAGCAGACAGACAGTCGGAGATGAGGGAAGGAGAGGAGGAGGCCGAGGGTAGCCTGAAAATGAGCTGGGTATCGTCCGCATAGCACTGGAAGTGGGGGCAGAGAGCGGCGATGCGGTGGGCAAGGAGTGCCAGATACTGGTTGAAAAGCCAGGGAGAGAGGTTGGATCCCTGGGGGACACCGCAGGTGGAGAAAAAGATGTCAGAGAGGAAGGAGCCCATTTGGACCTGGGAGGGTCGACCGGAGAGGAAAGAGGTCAGCCATGCCAGAGCCTGACCAGTGATACCCAGGTTATCACGGAGACGGTTGACCAGGATGGCATGGTTGACAGTGTCAAAGGCAGAGGAGAGATCGAGCAGAATGAGAACACAGGGAGTGTTGGAATCGAGGTTCAGGAGAAGGTCCTCACGGATGTTCAGGAGAGCAGTTTCCGTGCTTCTGGCCGCTCTGAAGCCGGATTGATGGTCATGAAGATTACCAACAGATTCAGCATGGAGGTTAAGCTGGGAGATGGCCAGTTTCTCCAGGAGCTTGCCCAGGAAGGGAGTAATGGAGATTGGGCGATAGTTGGCCGGGCAGGAGGGGTCGGAAGAGGGTTTCTTGAGGAGGGGGTGCACAAGGGAGTGCTTGAGGGGGGATGGGAAGACTCCAGAGGCGAATGAGTGGTTGCAGAAGTCAGCCAGGGCAGGAGCCAGGGAGACGATGTGGTCCTTGATGGTTTTGGAGGAACAGGGGTGAACCTGTTTAGACGAGGCTTTCATAGATCGGACTTGTCTGGAAACCTCATCAGCAGAAAAAGGTGGAAATGCAGAGAAGGAGGGCGGAGGGGCGGCTGCAAGAGAGCAAGAGGAAGAGCCGGGAAGAGAGGGAGGGAGGAGAGAGGAGGAGAGTGAGGACAGGATGTCCTGAGTTTTAGAGATGAAGTGCGAGGCCAGTGCAGTGCAGAGGGCCTGGGAGGGGACAGGAGAGGTAGAGACTGCAGCAGGGTTGGCCAGCTCCTTGCAGATTTTAAAGAGTTCGGCCGAGTTGTTAGATGCCTCAGAGATGCGGGCTTGGATAAGGGCTCTCTTCTTAGTGAGAACGGAGAGCCGGTATTGCCTTTGGAGCAGGCGGCAGGCCAGTTTGTCAGAGGATGAACATGAAGCATGCCATTTCCTCTCTGCCACCCTGCACTTGCGTTTTAGGGTGACGAGATCCGAGTCATACCAGGAGTTACATTTGGCTTTGGGCTTCAGGCGGATTCTCATGACGGGGGCAAGGATATCGAGAGTATCAGATATAGAGGAATAGAGCATGGCGAGGGCTGTGTCAGGGTGGGAGTCAGCCGAGGGGGGAGGAGGGGGCGAGAAGGTAGCAGCGAAAGCCTCAACTGACACGCGCTTCATGGGTCGGATGACCGAGAAGGTGGGTGGCAGTGAAGAGAGTGGCTTTGCCTGTGGGGTAGGGAGGGAGAGGTGGGAGGATAGGAGAAAGTGATCGCTCCAGGAGAGAGGAGTGGAGAGAGGGAGGGAGAGGGGAAGGTCAGAAGAGATCAGAGCATCAAGAGTGTGCCCTGCAGAGTGGGTAGGACCAGAAGGGAGAATAGAGAGTGAGAGAGAGTTGCAGAGTTCGCGAAAGAGACCAGTGGGGGGACAGGAGGCATCGAGGTGGATGTTGAAGTCACCGAGAAAGAGGAGTTGGGTGGTTGAGGACAGGAGTGAGGAGGAGAGATCAGCCCACTCAGAGAGGAAGGAGGAAATTTGACCAGGTGGCCGATAGATAGTAGCCACGGTAAGGGAATGGCTAGGAGAGAGAGAGAGTCGGCAGACAAGACATTCAAAAGAGGAGTAGGTCTGCGTAGGAGTGACAGTGGCAGGAATCCACTCAGGGAAGATAAGGGCAACACCACCCCCTGAGCGGTTGGGCCTGGGCACGGAGAGGATCTTGTAGCCGTCAGGTAGGAGTGTGTCGAAGCTGGTGGCAGAGCTGGCAGTGAACCAAGTCTCAGTGAGACCGAGGACGTCGAGGTCCAGTTCCTCAAGAAGGCGACAGATATCAGAGGAGTGCTTGATGGCAGAGCGAGAATTTAGAGTGGCAATGTGGAGAAGGTTGCCACCCTTGAAAAACTTCCGGGGAGGGGTACAGATCAGAGGTACGTCCTGCGGAGGTGTTAGAGAAGGAGTTGAAGAGGGAGCAAGAGAGCAAAGGTAGCAAACAGCACAGAGTACAGCACTACTGCACAGGTAGCAAACAGCACAGAGTACAGCACTACTACACAGGTAGCAAACAGCACAGAGTACAGCACTACTGCACAGGTAGCAATTTTTTTCGCAGCACCACCACAAGGGTGCGGTGCATTGCTATATGGGTTACCAGATTAACAAGGAAAGACAGGCTATTCAGTCAAAAACGATTTTAACATATAAGATGCAAATCTATTTTTACAGTTAAAAGCACACGTGCTCATTTAAAAATGCACACTATTTTCACCTGAAATGCCTATGGTGCGAGAGACACATTTGAAAATTAACAGCTAACCTATTAACCATTAACCTGACTAATAAAACCTTATTTAACATAACCCACTAATAAAATGTGTTCTCCACTGCAGAATTAGGCATACTCTGAAAACCATTTAAATGTGTGTGCAGATTTTTTTTTTCTCCGTGTTTTTGTGCACAGTAACTGCAGGAAGAAGGAAGTCAGATTTGCAACAATTGCAAATGTATAAGCGAAGCTATTGTTGAAGAGTAGGAGGATGAGAGATGATGGATTTCATTGGGACACGTCATAGAGAGGGCTGAGAGGAAAGTTTTAGTGGGCAGTAACGGGGAAAAAGACAGGCAGACATTTTTCTGCACTACTGGGGAGAAGACCTGGCTGTGGGACTCCTGACTGAATGCAGATTCCTGCGTCCTGCTACAGTCAAGATTTGGCCGAGCTGGGAAGAAGACCTTTTCCTGGTTGGAGGCATTCCTATCTGCAAAAGCTGAGAATTCCAGGCAATGACCCCGGTTTGAGAAGGAAAGGCGATCCTTTTACTGGGGTTAATCTTCAAGGGAGCTACATTCAGAAAGAGAACAGCTGAAGAAAACTCAGATAAGGTAATTACATAAGCGTGGGAGCCGTGTGTGTGCACGAAAATATGCAGTCAGTGTAGGAAAGGGGATTCCTGTGCGTGTCTTAATCAAGTGCTAATGTTGCAATTTGAGTTCTGTTCTCCGCCACTCTCTTTGCAGTGTGTCACAGACAATGCTTTGACTGTACCATTTTATTTCTGTAAAGAATGAGATCGTGTTTAAATACAACTTTTATAATACAGAAAAATATTTGAAAACAGACGGGTGATGTTTATTGTTTACCATTACAATGCTGATGATGTGGGGAGATTTTTAAACAGTGCAATGGTCATTTTAAGACAGATGTGTGCATGTCAGAATCAGTATGAATAATTGTGAGTGACTGTAGCATAGCTCGTTGGAGGTACATGAGCCAACGGGAAGAGAGACTCTCTGAACATAGCTCCCTACCGTATATAAGGTAGTGGAAATTACCACAAGACTACCATATATAGCTCTCTGTCGTAAATAAGTCAGTGAGTTCGCCCATGGTGGCACACCAACACTATCACTGGAAAATGTGGTATTCCTAGAATGCAGGTCTGAGGTCTCTCTAGTGATCACACGAAAAATCTAAGCAAAGATAAGGGATTCTGGACATTGGGGCCACAAATAAAACAAGGGAATTATGCTCACCAAAATACCACCAACCACGTATACCAAATATGCAGGTCTGGGTGCTGAAATAATGCATGTCCATTGTATTATTGTTGCACATGGCCAAATCTGAATACAAAGAGTGATTATTGCTAAGTTATTTTTCGGCGGTAATAAAATACCGTCAGGCCCCAAATCTCCACAAAATACCCTACACTCCTTGCCTCCCAAATACTTTTCTTTGGGTGAAGCTACTTGGGCCCTATGGCACCTGATGTGCTGAGCTGCAACCTGAAGGCATTTCCTTTTAAAAGTTTGTGTTTAGCTCCTCTTTAACAAGAGTTCAATCTGCAATCCATTCCTTCTAAGTCCTTCTCTCCTCTCCTGTTGGTTTCATGCATCCCACCCACAGTCCGCTCCCATAATCGCAGATTGGTTTTAGTTAAGGCAGTTTTTTGTGCAACCGTTTGTTAAGGGATCTACAATTACTGAACTTAATGGGGGGTGTGGTGGTATCTAACAAACCAGAAAAAAAGGGAAGCCCAACCTCTCTTACGGAGTTGGAAAAAGGACAGATAAACAAGACTTAACTCTAAGGTAGGGGAAGAAGGCTGACACAAATGTATAATTAGTCCACACACTTATCTCCAGGAAATAAACCACACTGATATACTGAAAACGAATTTATAATTACACATATTGATCTCTATCAGCTCAGATAAGTAATTAGCACATGATACACTTTCAAACAATACATAGCATATTATAAAAACATACATTGTCTTGGAGGACTCTCCTCATACCAATACCTTTATGTGGGCCAGTTATCACAGATAGCCGGCCAGCATGAAATAACAGGGGGAGGACAAGCGAACCATACAGACTAACAAAGCAGAATAGATTCCCTATGGTCTGCAAACCTAAGCACCATGTCCTAAAGACACAACGCCTCCATATTATATAAATCCTAGAGCAGGTGGTCAACACGAACACATGTAGACAAGGGACAAGCATAAAAGGGAACCTCACATTTTTAACAGCAGGAACAATTGTCCTAAAGGCACCTATAATAATTCATATTAATGATATCTCTCTATGGCACAGTATTATAATAATCCAAATACATACATATTAATTAATAACAGGGGTGGAGGGTGGACAACAATGAAAAATAGTAACACAGTTACCAAAATTAGTTACAGTGCAACAAGCATTCACCTTTACAGGAGAGAAGAGTAAGACTTTAAAAATACATTACAAATCCCTAATAATTACTAAAGATCCAGTTAGTGGCATGGAACTTCATAAAACCTGTGTAGGTCCAGGAAAAATGTCCAGGGGCAGATATGTGCCCCCAAAGTCACTTTAGGTGAATTCCAGAAGAGTTAAAATGTTATATAGAAGTCAATGGTACAAAATCAATTTGCCATCCACTTGAATGGGGATTATTATGGTAAACCTGTTTTAACCGACAGGTGCATTTTCCATGGCAAATAACCCCAGGGTTAAACAGAGCCAACCACAATAAAGAAAGTGATATGTTCGTGGAAGAACAGAAGACACTGAGGAAATTGCAGCAAAGCACGATTACCCCCAATGTAAGTCAATGGGAAATTCAGTTGAGACTTGCCTCCAAAGAATCTCGACCTCAGACCAGGATTATCCCTGAGGGTGGGTAGCTTGAATAATTGGTCATCATTGGACCCAGAGTAAGTACTCACAGTGGTAGCATCGGCAAAAACATCCCAGAATGGTGAAACAACCAGAGTAAGTAAAGTCTTTTTTTCTAGGTGAGGTGTACAGGTTCTGGTGCCCATGGGCTTTAACCCTGAGCCCACAAAGACAACCATGAGGGAAAATAAAAATAAACAGCCTGCCCACAATGAAGACCATTAGTCTGAAATGAACAATCTGCAAGAACGACTCTGAGAAGACAAGGGAACCTGTGAATATGGATCCCACAACTTGGTGGATAAATGTTGGTGGTAGCCCAGCAGAAAATGATCCTATCAATGGGATAACAATGGGGGTAATCCAAGATGTCCCACAAAGCAGATTAAATGGGGTTTTAATGTCTGCCCCCTTCCAGGAGCCAGTAGCTTGTAGCACAAAAGTAGGGGAACTGGTGGTAAACGGTGGGTAAGAGCTGTAAACAGCCCAAGAAATTATCCCAGTATGGAAGTCTCGACCAAGTGCATGAAGGGAGGCCGCAAGATAATTTAGAAAGACCTGACTCGACCTCCAAGAGCAGAACATCCAAACAAGGATAGGCCTAAACTACAGCACACAGCCAGTATGGCCAATTGAGAGTTACAAATAGCAAACACAGTGAGAATCAGAGGAATACTCCTTCAGCATATCTGCTTCTTCTAAGTTCCAAAACGGACAGCCAAAAGAGAGAGCAGGATCCAGGAAGAGCCTTAACTACCACTGGAAAAAGTTTGCTGGTAAAGGCTGGCCCACCAATCACTAGAGAGGGGTGGGGGCACAGGGTCAGATGACCAACCATACCTGTGGGTCAATAGGATTGCCACAGGAAATGAGAGAGAGAGAGAGAGCCAAGAGACCTTCACAGATTTAAACCAGTTAAAAACAGTATCAGGGCTGCTATAAGGGTTCAGAGCCCACATGGGCAGAACAGGCATTTAGAGCCCAGCCAGAACAAAGTAAGCCCTAAAATACAAAATGGATGAGAGCAGGATTTTAAAAAACACATTGTTGTCCCATTCACTAAAAGAGATAGATTTGGCTTCCATGACTTACATCACTTGTAAAGCTTAAAGTAAAGTATTGCTGCCATCAACCTACTCCCTAAGTCCAATCTGGGTGATCTAATCACCTTAGGCAGAAATGGGTTGCCTGAGAGTCCTTAGACTTTAAGTAAGGAGAAAAGGGTGGCAATGGCTCGAGGGCTTAAGGATACGTCTGATCAAAAATAGGTCTGTGATTCAAATAACTAGAGAGGAAAAAGCAAACAGTTGAGGCACCCTAGAAAGTGGCCAGTAAACCCACAAAAATAGAAATTCTGTCTTAACAGTGTTCCTTCCGGTAACGTGACCTGGGAACATGAGTAGACCCTCGTCACCTCAATATCACTCTGATTTGTTTGCAGCTGTTTGGGCACTACTGGATCTGGTGTGCTGCACGGCACCATGAAGTTAATTTCTTTAAATAATATATTTTAGCTCCTCTTTAGCCAGAGCACAATCTGTGCACCATCTGTGCTCCATTTGTGCTCCATTTCCTCTAGCCCCTTCTCTCTTCTCGCCTTGTCTGTCTCCATTCCACCCACTGCTTGCCCTGTGTTTCTGGATTGTTGTTCCTCCCAGCCATGTGTCCCAGAGCCCAAGCAGGCCCTCCTCGCCTCCCAAATACGTTTCTTTGTACGAATCTGCTGAAGCCCATTTGGACCTCATGTGCTGTGCTGCACATTGAAGTTATTTCCTGTTAAAGGTTATTGTTTAGGTCCTCTTTAGCCCGAGTGAAATATGTGCTCTATAACCTCCAGCCCCTTATATCCACTCTCCATGCCTGCTTTCATCCATCCCACAGCCCACCCCTATTGTCGCAGATTGATATATTTTTAGGTCATCTGGCCCAGAACACCTTACACTTAATAGAGGCACTCAGGGCAGCCTCTGCCCATGCAGCCGGCAAAGGCAGAGGCTAAGGATGTCTTAATGTTGCCTGTTGGCTTGGTGTCCTAGCACTGCTCTTGGTTACACCCTCTCTACAAACAGAATACACAACATAAAGGTAAATGTGAATCCACACTCCTCTCTTTGAGCCTATACATTGCACTCTGAATACCGACATACCACTGCATAGCTAAACCAACGGTGTAGATCTCCCGCATGCCTAGTGCATAACTAGATTACCCCATTGATACACTTTTCATAACATTTGCATAGCTAGATTGACTCCCTGTACTACAAACTTACCGACTGCATATTTACACTGATGTGTTGTGTTATATGCATACCTAATGCATAGTTAAAGTACATAGCAAAGCCTGCTTAATTTCAGTGATTACCTGTTGAACAGCTACATTGACTCACTGGGTTCTGCAATGTCATCTGCATAACAATATTGACTCCCTGTTTCCCTGCATACCTAATGTATAGCAAGATTGACCCATTATATTACATCTGTAACAGGTCATACATACCTAATGTCTTTATGTTACTTTCATACCAGTGACATAGCTAGATTACCTTTTTGTGTTTCCTGCACAACCAGGGCATGGAAATGCCTGACTAAATTCAGTCATTACCCACATACAAATTGCATAGCTCAATTGGATAACATTTTACCTGCATATCAAGTGAAAAGCTAAATTGACCCCTTACATTGCATGCACACCCATTGCAGAGGTAGATAACCTCTTTGTGTTACCTTCCTACCCATTACAAAGCTATGCTACCTCTTTGTGTTTCCCCCATGCCCAAGGCTTGTTTAAATTGAGTCATTGGCCAAATACCAATAACATTGCTAGATTCACTCACTATATTACCCACATTATTGTTTTACCTGCATACCAACTGAAGAGTAAAAATAGCTAATTACATTTCCATCCTACCAGTTAAATCTAGATAGACTCGCATACCCAGTGCATAGTCCGATTGAGCCTCTGCATTGCCTACTTATCAATTGCATAACCATATTGACTCACGTATTCTATGCATGCCGAGTGCATGGCTAATTCCGCTCACAATATTATCTGCACACCAATTGCGCAACTAGATTACCTCATTGTGTTCCCTGCATACCAATTTGCAGATTTGTATTTGTATTTTTGTATTTATTTGGTATTATATAGCGCTTTAATCCAAGGCACTTTACATAGCAAATTTATAAAAAACAATACAAAATTAAGCAAATGAAACTGTTATTAGATGCACGGAATCAGCCTCGGAGGGTCAGATGTAATTTCATTACTTTGTGAAACGAAGAGTAAGAGGTGATATAACGTGTAGTAAGAGGAAGAAGATTCCAGTGCAAGGGAGCAAGGTGCGCAAGTGTACAAAAACGTGATTGTGCACAGGGAGGGACTGGAACAGTCAGTCAAAACTGAGTATAAGAATGAAGAGAGTGAGAAGGAGTGTACAATGAAACCAGTGAAGAAAGATAATCGAGTGTAAGACCATAAAGAGATTCGTAAATCCAACAAAAAAAAATAAATTTAAGCTATGCTTGAAAAGGAAGCCAGCCTAGAGTATGGAGAGCAGATGATATTGATTCACGGGGCGTCAGAAAGAGTACCCGAATAGCAGCATTGAAAACAGATTTTAGAGGAACAAATCGAGATGGAGGGAGACCAAAGAGTGCAGTAGAGCAATAAAAAGATGTGAAAAGATTACAGAGATATGAGTAGTTTAGTTGCGTCAAAAGTTAGAAACGAACAAACTTTTTTTTAATGTTAAATAAATGATAGCTGTAAGCTTGGGAGGAAATGGAGATATGATGATTAAATGATAAAGCAGAATCAACATAAAGTCTCAGATTGCAGCCAGTAGATACAAAGAAAAGGTGAGAAGGAGGAAGTGAAACAAAAGGAGGAGGAATAGAAGAGGGGATTGTAGTAGAGTAATTCAGTTGTTGTGGTATTAAGTGTAAGATAATGAGCAGCCATCCATGATTTGATGGGCATTAAAAATGAAGAAAGATGAGTGTGAATATCAGAGAAAACAGACAGAAATAACGGGGTGTTGTCAGCATAGAAATGGTGAGACAGAGTGAAAGAAGAAATAACTTCGGCAAGCGCAGAAGTGTAAAGGGAAAAAAGAAAAGGTCCTAAGACCGACCCTTTCGGAACACCATGAGCAAGATGATAGAAATCAGAATTTGTTCCACCCCAGGAAACAAACAACGTCAGTTGGGATAGATAACATTTAAACCAGGAAAGAACAGAACCAGAGAAACCAAAAGAATATTGAGAGGCTAGAAAACGTTGGTGATCAACAGTATCAAAAGCAGCAGAAAGATCTAGTAAAATAAGAATAGAAGAATATTTGGAGTACCAGTTTGTGAGCAGCGAGTTTAGAACTGCGAGAAGAGCAGTTTCAGTTGAGTGCATGGGTCAGAAACCAGACTGAAAACGAGGAAGAATAGAATTATTAGAAACACATGAGGAGACTTGAAGATAAACAAGGCATTCATGTAGTTTAGATAGGTAAGGAAGGAGGGAAATAGGACAAATGTTAGCGACAAGAGAGGGATCAGCCGAAGGTTTCTTTAAAATAGGAATGATGGAGGCATGTTTAAACAAGTAGGGGAAAGTTGAGGTTGAAAGACAAACATTAAAGAAAGAAGTGAGATATGATTGTAGAGAAGGATAGACTTTAGAAATAAGGACTGATGGAATGCGATCCGTGGGTGCAGCATTAGGATGGGCACAAACCATCAAAAGAGAGATACCTGTATCTGTAATGGTAGAAAAATGAGAAATAGAAGCAGCCGGAGGAGAAGTTGGAGGAAAGGATAGACTAAGAGAGGAAGATGGAGAAGAGTTGATAGCAAGGTGTAGAGACATCACCTTGGAAGACAAAAAAGGAGGCAATATCAGAGGCAGAAAGAGATGAGTTAAGCAAGGGATCCAGAGTTGGAGGAGAAAGAAGACGAGAGAGGGTTTGAAAAAGACCTTGTGGATGAGTTGACTGGGCATGAAGAATAACTGAGAAGTTGGAGCGCTTAGCAGCTAGAAGACAGTCATCATACAAGATATGGGAACATGAATAGAATTTGAAGTCATTGTTCTGTCTGTGACAAAGCCATTGCCTTTCCAGCTGGCGCAGAGCATGCCACATTGACTGGAGGTGAGTGGTAAGCCTTGGTTAAGAAGGTTTACGGGATGGAGTGAAAAGAGAGGCAGGATATGGAGTGTCGAGGGATGAAGAAAGTGAAGTAAAGAGAGACGAGGCTTCATCATCAGCAGTTAATGTGGCGAAAGTAGAAACAAATAATAAAGTATTGAAATTACATAAGTCGCATTGAGAGAGTGTGCAAAGAGAAATAGACTCAGGAAAAGTAGGAGATATAGGGAAAATTGAGAAATCCAGAATCCAGAATAGCGAGCAATGGGAGTGATGAGTGAGTTATGGCAAGATGAGGATTAAAGTCCCCTAAAAGTACAAGAGGGACAATCGAAGGAATAATAGCAGAAAGAAAGTTGTCAATGTCATCGCAAAATGAATTGGTGACACCCGGAGGATGATAGCTAAGTAGAAATGAGATAGGGTAGGGTTTAGAAAATGTGGTAAACGAGTATTCAAATGAGGAAAACGGGGGAAGTGTAATTGATGAAGCTGAAGCAGTTATATAGTTTGCACAATGTAAGATTCCTGTTCCTCTTCCGCGACCAGAAGGTTAGGGAATATGTCAAAATGATGTGTCAGCTGTGATTAAAGAGGCAGTTACTGTATTGTTAAAGATCGACTCCCTATTTTCCCTGACTTCCAATTGCATAGCTACATTGATGGATTGTTTTCGTACACACACAGTGCATAGCAAAGACTGATTACATTTAGTTATACTAATTGCAATCCATTCAAATAGTTAGACTGAGTCAAGGTTTTGCCATCTTGCAGATTGTCAAACTTCATCAAAATTTCACACAAACAATTATTAAGCTACTAGCTTACGTAACTCATTAGTGACACCTTTGTCAATCACAAAGCTAGACTAAATATCTCTGGCAATTATTCCACTGCAAAACCAGCATATTTGAAAGTTTGTCACTGCTTTGTCTGTTTTAACACTTGTTTAATTCACTTCCCATTTATTATGCTATCTTCTTTACTAAACTAATGCACTATACCGCCAGCCTACCTACCACATAACTGGATTTATTTAATGTACTAATACTATCCCCATTACAATGTCAGACTAATATCATTTGTTATCTATAGCTGTTTTTGCCATAGCCAGATAAATTGCACCATGCTGAAACAAACCTATTGCATAGACTCAGAATTTCATACGTTTGACAGTTTTATCACCGCCCAGCACCATATGCTGAATCTCCAGATAATCCATACTTAGAAAGGTTATTTTTTATCACACTCGTCTGGCTGCCCGCTAACCTCCACAGGTACAGTTGGAGTATTTGTATTTATTTGTATGTATTGGTTTATAAAGCGCTTTACACCAAAGAGTAACTCCCATAATACCAGTGAACCCATTTCTGATTATCTCCAGAGAGTGATCACAACCTCGGAAGCCAGGACAACATTAATAAAAAATCTCTAAAAATCTCTTCTCCCACCGTTTTACTTTCTACGAAAAATCTGATCTCAGCTCGGGTATGTGAATCAAATAAGCGCATAGGTATTGACCTGTCACTCTGTACCCTCCCTCCCACCCTTTCACCCCATTTCTTTTTCAACATTTAATCCCACAGTTTAATTTTAATGAAGACTGGCAACAACATGCCTAGGAAAGACAAAGACAGCAAAGACAGAAAGGAAGAAAGTAGAAGTAAAGAGATTGTAGCCCATTCACCTCAGTCACCCAGAGACTCTAAAGGACACCACTCCACATTAGAAGACTGCTAAAAACGTCCATCATCATATAGCTCCTGAAACACCGACACAAATCGAGACATTAAGACCAAACCACTGGACCACAAACAGAATCGCTGAACAAAGAAACACGACACATCACCTGCCCAATAGCGCAAACATGCTTAAAATGGCAACCATTCAAACTAACTAACACCTCAACAACTAAAAGCAATGTCTAATACATCTTTCAGAAAACCTGTACCATCCAGCACAATATCACAGGAAGGACAGAAAGGTGAGCCAGAACCCGTAAATAACAGACTCAGCCTCTTTGAATTTGAAAGCCTTACCATAGAACACTTGGAAACTTACAAAAGCAACCACTTCCGATGCACAGACATTTTTTCAACATACCACAACCACCCTCAAATGAGGACACTAGATGCATCTCGATCAACATACGCTTCATCTCCAAACACTCCTCTGACATATTTGACCTCCTTTATATGGACCAAATAGACATATTCTTCATCACAGAAATGTGGCCCTCTATTAACCAAACACCAGTGGACCATGAGAGTATCCCATCGAGATACAAGATCATATGTGAAAATCGCACCAATAACAGTGGAGGGGAATAGTGCTGGTAAGAAGTGACTTTGGCATAGTCCCAACATTGGCCATCGGAATCACTACCTTTTACCTCCTTCATCCCTCACACTTGATCACTAATCTTCCTTCTCATTTACATACCACGTTCTAACAGTCCAAACTTTGAAGACAAACCCACCAATGATGCTGCCAATGTGTCTATGCACTGACAATTTCTGAACATACTTGGAGATTTCAGCATCTGTCTCGGGGAATAGGACAACAATGCCATACAATCGCTTGTAGAGTATCTTACTACACTTCAAATGAAATAGTTGAGGGTCCCACTCATATATCTGGGCACATCCTGGATGTGAAAGGTAAAGTCCCTGTTTTCTCTCCAGTACACCATCCAAGGGTGTATGCATACCATTCACATTCCATCTATGACCAGACCCTAGAACGACATACAAATCAACACTCTTGTAGAAAATCTACAAGCAAACAAACTGGCCTTCATACAGATATACCAACAACTACACCGGGTGAGAATCTCCAAAACATTCATAACTGAATTATTTTTGCCTTGGACAGTATCCCTCTGAAAAAAAAGTATACGAAAATGACAACTGAAGAAACTAGCAATGGTTCAAACTTCAAACTATACCACCTGAATAAGGAAAATTATAAATTGGCAAAAATCTGAGAAAAATGTACCTATAAACAAACAAATTTGCCGATTAACAATGCTTCTACCTTGCACATCTCATCAAAGCCAAGAAAACACA
The DNA here is from genome assembly GCF_040938575.1 of Ambystoma mexicanum. NCBI lineage: Eukaryota > Metazoa > Chordata > Amphibia > Caudata > Ambystomatidae > Ambystoma > Ambystoma mexicanum. The sequence goes on along the minus strand of NC_090927.1, from coordinate 629,298,985 downwards.
CTACTCCTCATGTATACAATCAGCATAACAAAAAACCTAAAATCATGCGACAAAACCCCTACTCAAACTCAAGGATCAGCAATCAGGTTGCAGCACATTGCGCCATAAATACACTCCAAATCCAAGAGCAATTGGATAATAAAGGATATTCCCCTTCATACCTCAGCAATGGTGCATCACCAATGCTCCCTTCAACTCCTTCTCTAACCACCTTCTGCCTTTTCTCTGCAGAAGACTTTCTCATCACCATTGACGCCCAACCTGATCTCTGATAGATCCATGCACTCTAAACATATACAAAAGCAATACGAAACATCCCAAACGGATGCCTAGATTCATATTCTTCCATAACAATGTCATCAACCCCATGTGCATCCCACCTCTATTGAAGTCTGCATACATCAGATCACTTTTAAAAAAGATCAAAGCACACCCAATTGACCATGCTAGCTTCTGCCCCATCTCAAATACCACAGGTGAGAGCCACCCTCAAAAACTACTTTTTCCAGCCCTGCACTCCATGCCACATTACACCTTACATACAATTCACCCACAGAACCATGGTTGTGATATATGCAGTGCAAGCTAGATTGCACTATGCAAATAGCCTTTATCTCCGAATTCTCCACTACCTCATGCAAAAACTTCAATGAATCCAAAATGCGGCACAAGGTAACTCCTCAGAATGTAAATATTTTAAATACATCTCCACAGTTCTACTCACACTCCGTTGGCTCCCAGTCTATTAAATAATACATTTCAAATTCATCCGAGTCTCCAATTACTACTCCCATAGAAAGGGCCTGCTATCTTCCAGAAGGAAATTCCAGCACTACACGCCTTCCTGGGCACTAAGGCCCAGTATCAATGCACTAGTCCAGTCTATTACTTAAATAAGAAACAAAAAGAGTTTCATTCTACGTACTGCCCACGAAAGTCTGGAACACCCTCCCTAAACATCTAAGCATGGAAGAAAACCACATGATTTTCAGGAAACAGTAAAAACATGGATCTTCAACTAGTATGAATTGGAGAAACGGTAATGAACCAAGAGATTTACAACACGTTAATTACCTGATGTCTAGTATGTGGACATGGTGTCAAGTGCATCATTCAAAACACCCCACAATGTAAGACCAACCTATAATACTTTCCATTATTGCAAACAAGCCTCACAATGTTCTCTTATTTCACCTGAAGATATCGATTTTCTTGTATGGCAAATTAATTAATATCTAAAAAGAAAAACCTCTTTAACCCGCATATCAAAATACTACTTGGGATCCAATTCTTATAAAGATAGCCACGTGAACTGCTGTCGACTTTCATTAATAAAACACACGTCAAGTTGCAGATCTGCACCAGACCTCAATCTCTCAATCCATGGAAGGACTCCACAACCAGGACCCAGCAAGCAATCAAACCTAGCCACCCTTCCCATCACATTCATCCCACAACTAACACTGAGCTATTAAGATTATGCAGCCTTTACACTTCCTTCACTACTCCTCACCAGACGACATATCATGTCTAATGTACTAACCATACCCCTAAACTACCCATCTTCTATGACCAATCCTAACCAGTTCTGCTTCACAACCAAAAGGCTGGCCTTTTGGCTAACCTGCCCTCGCACATACTCCCCTCCTGAGAACACAGAGTACACATACCTGCACTCATCAACACCACAGGTTTTCCACATCTGCCTTCCCTCAATCCTAATAACACTCCTCCCCCCTTGTTTTTCTTATAGACCCATGCATAACAAAGCCAACATTATTGTAAAATGGGTGCTATAGAAGACCCCTTAACTTTACCTTACCTTAATTCTTTTTATCCTAGCCCCCTGACACCTTTCAGCCTCCTAAAGCTCCTCCAATCAGCTACCCCCAAATGATAATTGTCTACAAACTCGCTAACTGGTCATTGGGGCCCTCTTGGCTAGGTGTTGGGAGATCATGTGTACCTAGGTTTCCTTATTGTTCCTGAAAAGTGATTGGTGGATTGCAGAAGAGGAATTAGAGTGTTTAATTGAAGGTAGGGGTCTGCAGCCCCACTCTGGCCTGTTGACCTACAAGAGTCTTGTCCCCATCCTGGATTCTACATTACACATCAACCACTGCTGCTTAGGCTTCATGTTAAAAGGAGCCCCTCTCCTGCAGATACCAATGGATGTCTTTGAATGTGGTGGGACAAACCTTGCTTAAGTGTACTTCGGGTAAGGAGTTTTCTGAAATACTGGATTTGCCGAACATTTTTTCTCAGCAATTAGACTCCTTACAGAGACAGGCTTAATGGTGCCCTAGCATTGTGATTAGTAGCAATTTCGTGATGCTTTATAACATGGGTATCAAACTCAATCAGACTGCCAATTTGGATCTCTCTTGGGCTGCATCATAGGTTCCATGAACATGAAAAACATAAGAATACACAATGTCAAATGGTGGATTTTTAAAGCACTGGGCATAAAACCACTCCACACCCCCGGCCCCCCAATGAGTGCAGTCAAATTGAGCCAGCCAGCCTAAAACCACTCTGAAGGGCTCAGGGGGATTTCCCTCATGCGTATTGTTTACAATAATATGTCACCATGCTTTCTTTTGCAGCACGCATTTCAGGAGAGATTGGATAAACATCCATAGGATCTAAAACTATTTCAGTAGTGTGATCATGTGAAATCCTATAATAGGTCAGTTGCCTGATTACAAGCAGTACACAAGAGAAGCAATTCATGGATTTGTCCATCAGAATAATCAATGATTTTGCCATAATTGTACCATATAATCACTGAAGTACTTCTTGATAAGGTTCCCACTAGCATAATTGTGAAAATGGCAGTAGTAATTAAACCATCTTAAAATATGGAAGGGTCTGGAAGAGCAGCTTTAATTCAATTTAGACATTAAGCCATACTGTGAAGATTAACTGCTAAACATATGACCCACTAACCAAAAGGTGTATACTTTATGCATACAAATTTCATTGTTAGGTGTAGGCCTCTCTTCCACTATAAAGGATTCTCAAATCTAGCTGTGTTTTGTACCTTACACAACTTACATGTTAGGTCGCTGTGTTTAGTCTTGTACACAATTGCATTGTTAGGTCTAGGCCTCTCTCCCACTATACAGGATTCTCAAATCTAGCTGCGTTTAGTACCTTACACTACTTACATAGTTAGGTCGCTGTGCTTATTCTTGTACACAAATTGCATTGTTAGGTGTAGGCCTCTCTCCCACTAGACAGGATTCCCAAATCTAGTTACATTTAGTACCTTACACAACTTGCATTGTTAGGTCGCTGTGTTTAGTCTTGTACACAAATTGCATTGTTAGGTGTAGGCCTCCCACCCACTATACAGGATTCTCAAATCTAGCTGTGTTTAGTCCCATACACAACTTGCATTGTTACATCTCTGTATTAAGTCTAGCCGATGGACTCTCAGTTCTAGACCCGGACAAACAAGCAATTCTCGCAGCCTATGGTATGTGTTGCTCACATTACCAGCGTGGACACATGCCGCAGGCACGGCCAAACATCCATGCACGTTAGAACACGTCTACGGCTAAGCACATTTGGCCTAGTTCACACATAGCCGTCCAGACTGAAACACCTGACGTACAATAACATCACTGCCACTAGCATACAGCGACCACCACCCGGTATAGCTGGCCTCACATAGACTCTCCCAACAACAGTAATCTATCTCTAACTTCAAGAGCACCCACCCACATGCCTGACCACTACTGGGCTGCTTAATCGAGCCTTGCCAGCCACCCAAGTCTTAGAATGGCAAATATGCCCACACGTATTTAAGCTAATCCCCTAGAACCGCTAAACACATTGACTACGGTCACAAAGGGCCTTCAACCAAGGAAAAAGCACATTGAGGACACACAAGTGGGGAAAGAGTGCTATTTAAATGACAAAATACAATACAATACAATTGTGTGGTGTATGTTTACAATCTGAGTTTCTCATGCCACACAACCTTATTAACAACACGTTTGAATCAAGGTTGTGACATGACACAGCAACAGCCACATTGCATTAAGTCCCGAAGGTACATGAGGTGGGAATTTAATGATGATTTGAGATTCATCTTTGTATCTTCAGATTTTGAACAGGTTTCAGATGGGGCTTTCTTGTAATGGTATGTTCCAGACACCAGTGATTTTCATAGTGTATGTTTGTGTGCCTTGTTCAGCTCAGAATAATATCCTTCTCTGTTTATGAATGGTGACATATTCGTACGAGTAACTGCAGATGTAATATGGCTTTTGCATAACATGAAACAGCTGTTTTATGCACTGTTTACCTTTAACATCCCATACTTTTAGGATGTGTTGCTTTAAGTACTGTGGCGCTCTCGGACAATCTGTATTGAATAATCTACTGGTGACTGTCTTTCATACATGTTAAGGAAACTTAGTCTACTGGGGCATAGGTGCATCATCTTTTCTTCCCCTGTCATAGTGTGTTGCTCTACAGTGAACACAGTATGTGTGAAGGACTAGAGGAATGGTCCGGCTTCACAATCTTGATCCAGTTATGAGTGTGGCATGGTGGAGATAATCAGGGGCTCCTCCCCATGCCAGCACAGTGCCCAGCATGGCAGCTTATTGCAGAACACATCTCACTTTTCAAACTGCCCATCTGCCCGTATGATCAGGCAGGGACTTCATCACAGCATGATGCAACCTCCCAAACACATTTGACAAAAGGCCTCTAAAAGAGATGTTGCAATAGTTGAACTAGAGTTAACAATACTGCCTGCTAGTTTTTCTACTTTGTTCGCAAAGTCATGTAAATAATCTTTTTAGTTGTGAGAGTCGAAATGAACTTAAGTCTCGTGCTTTCATGGAACTAGTTTGCCTAATTACAAATATGTGTTGAATTGGGTTCAGCTAAATCCACTTTTCCAAGATCCGGTGGAGCGTTTCCAAAGAACATGGCTTGCATAACCCTGATTTTGTACCCACACTGGCCATAATAACTATTTAGTTACAACCAGCCCAACCAGCCCAACCTCTTAAATGGGTGGAATTTGTCATGGCATAAGCTTTTTTATATTGGCTCTGACACCCCTTTACAGTGATTAAAAGCTGATATTCAAATGATTTGGATTGCCACCACAGACCCATCTTCTTAATCATCTCCACTAGATACGTAATGTGGAATACAAATATAATCTAGGAGAGAAGAGAAACCTGTGGCACTAGTCAACCTAGCATCCCGCATCGAGCGAGGGTGTTGAGAGATACAACACAACAATTATGATTATTTTGATAATATTTATGATTGATTCAGGACCACGTTGGTACATCCACTTGCCACATTTCCAGATGGCCCTCAGATCTACACCATACACATATGCCAAATCAATCTGAAGAAGTCTGCTTAAGGGATTACAAAGACACCTTATAATGTTGTTCTGTTTTAGTTTACAATTGCAACATGGTGAAAAGAAGTGACTCTAAAGGCTGCAATTGTGAATGAAACCCACATGAATTAAACCAGGCCTGGAGAGCCAAATGGTAGTCATGCCCCAACAAGCTACAGGAAGGGCGGTGGCTTGCTTTTCCAAGAGAAAAGTGTGAACACTGGCTTAGAAGCTCACCATAAAATCTTATGAATTTGCTTGCCAATAAAAACAAAGGTTGCCCATTTACAACCTCTATCTCCCACAGGTTCTGTGCAAAAATACCCCAGAGATACAACACATGGGCTCCCTGCAGTGCTCCCCTCTGAAGTTATCAAATTCCCCATCTTCAAGAGGAAGCAAACGTCACACCTCAGGAGACTGGATATCTCACCAAGGAGAAGTGAGATCCTGGAATCATTCATGTTGTTCAGACTGAATCGTAAATGGCCCTGTCTGCTCTGTACTTTAAATAACTTTTGCCAAGATGACCAGCACTCTTTTTGTCATAAACACCCCAGCTCTGAACTCCAAAAGGAACAGGTACCAGATATTCTGTTAGTGGGAAGAGAAACTGGAACTGCCATGTAATATTTTGGATCTAAGACAAAGAATTACCTTTTGAATTTTGTATTGGGAATCACTTTTATTGCTTCTAACTTTGAACAGAAGGCCCTAGAGAGTTAATTGTTTTCAGAGTGAAAAGCTTGTCAGCTGAATGTAAAACAATATTTTTTATGTTTATTTAATTGTGAAAATTTGGCAAATGTGGACATTTTGTTCAGAAACAGCAAATGCCTGTGATTCATATTTCCTAGCGTCCGAGCCAGAGAACCCGTTATTCTGAGAAACAAAATTGTATAAAAGTATGAGGGACTAAAAGAAGAAAATCTATAATATTTCCACCACATATTGTCCCGGAATAAACATTATTCTTTTGATTTGTCTAAGTGAGAGTAATCTGATGACCCAATTAGTAACATGATCACATGTGAGAAACATTCTGTTTTAGAAAATAACAATAGCTCAATGGAGAAATCTCATAACATCAAATGGGAATTAAACCGGGTTTGGAATTTACTCCTATCAGACTGTCCTCTTCATTAATATGTCTGATAAGAGGGGTTGGTTTAGTGTGATGCCACTTTTGGAAGATTGTCCAATCACATACATTGACCAATTAGATTAGCAAAACAATACACAACTTTATTGGTGTGTAGTTTCTGCTGTATAAAAGCTCAAACCCATAGATTCTGAGGACACTCTCAATCACTCACAAACTGAATGGCTGGCTAACAAAGAAGAACAAGGAGAATTAATAACAGCAGAAAAGAGATTGAAATAGATTGCTTTCCTTTTGACCCATTTTGGATTAAAAGCGGAACACTGTAAGTGAGGCCTAATGGGAATTAAAGACCCAGGCCTTCTTCAGTGAAAAAGACAGCTGACAGGCTCACTATAGAAGAAGGGAGACCAGGCTATGGAAAGAAGCTGAGACCATCTTGCTGCCTGACGTCAACCTTTTCCTAGACTAAGCGAATGGAACCAGTCATAAAGAAGGTGTCCACCTGTCTGTGATAAAGCCATATGTAAATATAATGTTAAGGGGAAATAATCCTGAAGGGAGCAATACTCTAAAGGGGTATAGATCTACTGTCAGCCCTTTTTATTAGTGAAAGTACTGAGGAGGTAGGGTAGATGAGTTGACTATCCATCTTTAGAAGTTAGGGAATATTTCAGAAGTGTATGTACTTTTGGAATTATAAAGTTGATAGATATTTGCTATTGTGTGTATACTGAGAGATCCCCGCCTCCTTCCTTATGTAATGATCAGACACAGAAAAATTATTCTGGGAGTAAAAAGATACCTTGCTGTGTACATACAATGACAAATAAAGTAATTGAAGTTATTTCTGGTCACATCACCAAGCAGAATCTTGTTATTGATACTAATCCGCGCAAGACAAGAGGGACAAAGTGATAACTGCCACAGAGTTGCCCACCTGTAAGGTGCCCATTTAATATTTGAAATGTACACTTTTACACAGTAATGTAATAGGAATTCCATGGAAGGGTATGTTTTGAACATATGTTTTCCTTTTGCACGCAATTTACAGGTGTGAGTGTCAAGTAGCCTTTCATTTGCATAGATTTCTGTGATTTCCCTTTGAGATATGCACTTGTTTATTGGGTAGAGTGTATGCATGTATGTTTATTCCAAATAAATAGAAGGATTTGGCTGGGATGTTTTTTGTTTAATTTAGTGTACTATAAAATGATAACTTTATCTGGTGCCATCCTACACTCTTTAACACATGGTGGACGTGTGCCCTGGATAAATCAAATGTACTTATGGTAATTTGTATGTTTGCAAAGATCTATTCAAGAAAATGTAGAATAGAAAGTGATGTGACTAATGTATTGATCTTTCTTCATAGTAGCCTCTACCGTCATTAGAATTTCATTGATGCATAACTTGTTGATATTTAAATTGGTTGATGTATGTCTACTTTATTAATAAATTGGCCTTCTGTGCATCTCTGTGTGCTTCTTCTCCCAAAAGAATAGGGAGGCTGTAGGGGATCAATATTGTTAAATTGGGGGGTCACAAAAAGACCTTAAATAAATGAAAATTGTGTGTCCCTGATTTGGGCTGGGTGGAAAATTCCACCTAACCAGTTGTCACCCAATGAAAACATCCATAATGATCTAACGCACAAACTAAATGAATATTTTCGCCCTACACGAAAAAGGACAATTGTGTCAGAGGCCCAGATCTTGAATAAAACACTGTAATTTTCACCTCTTAGCCAACGACAAGGTCTTACAACCTCAAATAATTGCAGAATGTGAATCATCGTTGTTCAAGAAGAAACTCTTACAAAAAACTCACACCCTTCAAGGAAAGTTACCATTGGGCACAACTGCAACCTTCAAAGAACAACAGCTAGAAAAGATTGAACAAATCAATATATCATCAGCTGCAGCAATTCTGCTACAATCCATATCCTCAAAACCAACCCTGAAAAAACAAACAGAACATATTTGCTAGTGTTGTGGTTAAGAATTCTCACACATAGTTCAATACCCAGCACTAGAACAATCATGCATGGCTTTTGAGCTTGTGGGTGAGAAAATCATGTCAAAGCAGTCTTCAGCTTCAAAAAACCCAAATAATCTATACCCTATATAAATCAAACCACTCCTAGACCAACCTACTAAACACACAAACCATGAGTTAGGACAGATGCCGAAGGTTGGCTACTGGATAAGACATGTCACACAAGACTTAAACTGTAGTAATCACATATTAATATTCGTCATGTATCAAGAACAATGCCATGATGCATTACAACATATCTGCGTGGCATTTGAAAACGGCCATTTGATGCTAAATTAAGACAATAATGAGCATAGCAAAAGGACATTCAAATTAATTTGAAATGTATTCTGTGAACAAGGTATACATCCTGACTGAGAAAAAGTATCTAACCTCAAGACTTTCACCTGATCTCAAAATGTCTCAATCCTTTGCACATTTCTGGGGTTGTGAAGCTACTGTACTCAGGAGAGTGCACCTATGAGTGCCGTTTGGTTGTTTGTCTGTTTGTCAGTTGGCGAAAGTTGTAAGAGACACCAGCTTGAAAAAACAGTTCTGCACCTTAACGATACACAATCTCCCTGCTGGTATAGCAGTGCAGCTGGAATATTGTAAATTCAGATCTTGTCACCATCATAAATCCCAAAGTGCAATCTTTTTTCTGACTGCAGCCGGCAGCCTGGAGAAAGCAATGGAATTTGTCGGCAGTGAGCCGAAATCCGGACCCTTCAAGAACATTTTTGGGGAAATTAGCTGGCAAGCTAAGACGCAGATATACTGTACATAAAAAAAACCTGGACAATAAACCCCATTACTGACATGCCGACATGAAATAAACTGAAATCCAAATACGAGCTTTGATCCAAACCCAAGGAGGCAAAGACAAACTGCCCAGGAGATATTGATATTGAAATGTTTTATTTTTTTATTTTTGTTTATAGATGACATACCTGGGGTGACAAATGAACAAACAGACTCCACTATACATAAAAATAGCATGTGGGATGACACCCACAGTGGAAAAATCACAGATTATTATGCTGCTGAAGTGGGTGTTCAAGTTCCCACTAATGTCCTGAGCGAAGATCTCTCTGATAGCCAGGCACAGTACTCTGCAACTATAGATAATAATAACTCACTCCTAGAGTTATGCTACTCATTACAAACAGAAATAAATGGCA